>NC_061807.1:19327497-19934997 GCF_021462225.1 Girardinichthys multiradiatus
TTGATCGCCACGTTTGTCCGTTTTAGGCAAATTGTTTGGGTTATTTCTGTTCAATTCACAGAATTTGGTGCAAATACTCACAGCTTGCACACTGATCCGCGTCTGAGGGTCATTTTAGTTCATCTTATTACGCCGCCTTATAAATCCTCTTATTGTGCCAGGAGGCAGACATGTAGACATTATCATGATTACTGCCACAGTAACCTTAAAGAACCTCCACTAAACCCTTAGTTGTGGGGTTTTTGGCTTTTGAAGAATGTTCAGGCTTTTAGAACTAAAGGGGATGAAATGTCCTCAAGTTTTCCAAGGAAGGGAGTTTTTCAATTATTTAGAAAATAGTTTCATAATAAATATGAGCTTCTTGATAGATCTGTGCTTCTCATTACTTTAATGCATTATTCTGATCATTATAATGATATAATAAAATAAATAAAATGTGTAAAACTTGCCAATTCAAGTTGATTCTAATGTGATTGCAGGAATTATGAATGTGATTTATTTTCTTGTTCTAAACTGTATTTGCAGTAAATTGCAGCATCAGTGTCACATCGGCTGGTTATAAACTGTTTTTCGTAAGTTTAGAACTTGCTCATAGTGAATTTAATCAATTCCCTGCTTTAATCAGTCGTTAGCGTCTTATGTTGGCAGTTAGCGGGTTTAGGCTTAGTATCTGTATATAATATTTGACTCTGTACTCCCCAGGGGATTTTGACCCTAATCATAGCTGTGAGGTTTCTAAAAGGCTGCCAAAATCTTCAAATCATACATGCTCCATAACCAAAAAAGGTTGAAAGCTCTAAAGGATAAAACAGAGCAAGAGTATGGTGTAATACATTCAGCTTCCTCCATTTAAGCTGAAGTCTGCTAGAGGCATATTCGCTCCTTTGCCAATTCGATGAAATATTCCTAAGGCAAGTATGAACTGATGTCCTGCAGGAGATTGCTCCTTTTTGGAGAAAAGGGAAAAATTGGGTATGAAACGACCAACCCTGCCAAAGCACCCGTTGGAGTCTCACTCCCTGCTGTAGCAGCCTGAAAGAACAGGCGACATCCCTCTGTAGGAAACAACGGTTTCAGTTTAAATGGCTTCATGAAGCTTTTTGTGTTTAATCAGACTTAAACACCTCACTGATACTGAAAATAGCTCGTTTCGAGTCTTCACTCAGTAACAACATCCACACAGAAGTCTAGTGATACTCGATTCATTGTTGTTCAACTTTATTTATCCCTGTAGAGCAATTCGGTTTACAGCTATATGCCTTACACGCATATTACAATAGTGCCCATGCATTCAATCGTTACCCAGTCAGTGGAACCGGTCAACAACAAAACAGATGAGTTTAACCTCTTTATAATCTGATGGTTCAGATTAATCATGGATCAGATTTTGAGTTTCCATCCGGCTGGCCGCTGGTCCAGCTGAATATCGTCTGATTGCGGCCAGTAGCCAATTTCTCGGAGCATCTCTATTTGCACTGGTTATGAAAATACAGTTTTGTTGCATTGCTCCTGTTGTTTAAACTCCTCTTAATGCGACAATGGCTCACTGAGGGGACGACCCTCACCAGTTTATTTTCTTTATCAAATCAAAGGTCTGTCATTACTCTTTTTATGTAATTATTTTGTAACAAACGCCAGCAGCAAGATGATTTGTAGTGCTGCACATTTATCACTTCTACTAACTTTAGCTGGTGTTTATTTTACACTTTGGTTTAGCTCCTTAACCACTGTGTATAACTTTCTCTCTAGCTTTGTTTGCTGCATCAAATATAAAAATTGCATTAATAAAAAATCTAAATAATGTAGTGATAATTTCAAGGGGATCAGATCATGTTTGGCTTTGTTGTAATTTCGTTGTAATATTATGAAACCACAGTGTGGTTCGTGGCTCTACTATCAGATCCCCATATCATGCATAGAAAAAGAGCATAAATTGCTCTCATTCATTATCAGATCAGAGCTCTGAGACGATGTCCGTTTTTGTAGTTGATGCTTATTCACCCAGAAACGCACAGAAGCTGCCGAGCATTCAGAGCAAGTGAAAAGGAGAGCTCACCTGTTGCTAGGCAACCCAGCCTCCTTACTCGGTGGTTAGCTTTAGGCTTAAAGATAAAAAGACGCACATGAAGGTATAAGTACTGGCAGCTCACTTGGCCCATTGTGCGCTGCCTGGCAGCCTCAGACTATCACTTTGAAAGCACTTGTTTGATCCAACATTATTATTATTTTTATTCTCCTTAAAGACCATTTGACAGCAGTCTTTAACAAAGAGGGCAATAATAGTTTTCAAAATCATTTAGTGAGAATCTCGTTGATTTTCACTATGGTGTTTGTATGGAAGAAGAGGAATAAAACATTTAGTTTATAAAAATCTGCCTTATGAGCAAGAGCAAAATTAATTTGCACTTTTTAGAAATATTAACCCTTTTTTGTGCCTCGTGTTTTTTGTCTTCCTGTCTCCTCTGTTCCTACGTTCTCTGACTACAGGCAGAAAACCTACTGCTGGACGCAGATATGAACATCAAGATAGCAGATTTTGGCTTCAGTAACGAGTTCACGTTGGGGAACAAGCTGGACACTTTCTGCGGCTCCCCGCCCTACGCGGCTCCAGAGCTCTTCCAGGGCAAAAAGTACGATGGACCTGAAGTGGATGTCTGGAGTCTGGGGGTCATACTCTACACGCTGGTCAGCGGCTCGCTGCCCTTTGATGGACAAAACCTCAAGGTTGGGAGGAGTGTTTGTTTCTGTGTTTCTGCGTGTTACACAATCAGATGTCTGCGTTCTGTGGGTGGTTGCTGTATTTGTCATGCTAGTTTCTGTCCCTTTTGGCCCACTGAATCCTAAAAGAGTGGATGTATAAATGATTTACGCTTTTAACAGGCCTATTATTGAAATGAATGCATTTTGAATTATATACTTAAATTTTTTTTTTGTCAACCAGAGTTTCTAGGAACTTATGATTGGTAATTTCTAACTTTGTATCCCGGGGGTATAAATATGACAGGACAGTGACACCGGCCACGGTATGGGTAGGAGGATCCATATTTATCATGTCACCACACTCCTTATGGAGGAACTGTGATGATATGGTCCTGCTTCTGTTCGAAAGAACCTAGGAACCTTGTTCCTGCATCATTAAGTAAAATACAAGATTTTTTAAAACTGTCCCCAGCACCTAAATCACATAAAACAAGATCTGAAGAGAAGAAGAGCCAGGACCCCGGTTGACCTCAGCAAAAAGGGGTTGTTCCAAGTACAGCAAGGATGCCAATAATTGTGGCATGAGCTTTTTTTTTTTTCTCTCTGTTTCTTTTATAATTGTTTCTTAATCAAGATTTCTTTTCTAACTATATGTCATCAAATGAAAGGTGCCAGTGTGACATTAATCTGCTGGAGTAAAATATTGGTTTATTTCAAGTTTTTTACTCATCTTTACCAGGGGTGCCAATAACTGGCTCTTGCCCTGGGGCTTCAGGTTTTCAAACACAGTAGATTTCACGATGTCAGTGAATTGTGGTGAAACACAAACCACCTGTCACATCGAGGATGCGTATGACTCATTATCGGACTGCTGACTCATTTCGGTGGGCAATATGACTTCAGATGTGATGAAATCGATTCTTGTGCACCACAGTCTAGGCTCGTGCGGGTTTTAGGTATTGGTGCATATTTAACAATTAAAATGACACTGCATCTGTCTGAGTTTACTTACTTAGCCGTTTTCAGATTGTAGCTAAAACCAAATGTTTTTTTGCTGCTGTTTCTATCTGATGGAGTCCCCAGTTTAACTTTTAGATTCAGTTTTTAGTCCTTCTCAAATCTGCCAGAACATTTTGACAGTTTTAACAATTTCTGAGTGTCTGATTGATTTATTGTATGGAAGCAGAAATAATCAAATATTTGTCAAAATACCACAAAAGTGGCTAAAAGTCCTGTTGTGTTTTTCAAGTAAACGCAGCTTTTCGGACTGATCTGAACAGACCCAATTAGTGGCTAAAAGATGAAATATAAGAGAGGGGAGAACAATTAACTTTTGATGTTCTTGTTACTTTGCAGGAGTTAAGAGAGCGCGTGCTGCGTGGTAAATACAGGATCCCTTTCTACATGTCCACTGACTGTGAGAACTTGCTGAAGAAGTTCCTGATCCTAAATCCTTCCAAAAGAGGCAGCCTCGAGGTATGCAGCCACGCACTAATGCGCCCGCACAAAACACACAGCTACCAGAGGTGAACAGGAAATCCCACTAATCCTGATTCTCGTACATGTTATATGAAATACGATTATCCTTCAAGACGATTCATACAAGCAGTTCGTTTTTGTAGCATACCTTGATTGTTTCATCGGCTATATGTGACTTTGTTGCTGAGGTGTTAGGCATAGTGAGTACATGCTAGGTTCAGTTTTATGCGTCACTTTTTTGTTGCAGCTAACCGGAAAACAGTGGCTCCTGTTCCAAGAACAAAATAATCTTCATGAAGCAGGAAAAAACTATTTTATTGCATATTAAAGCCATTTTTGAACACGATACTCTAATCTGTTTTGGTTCCTGGATTTATGCAAAACAATAATTTTTTTTCATAAAAGCATTATAAAAATTATTTTGCCTTAAGATTAGACGAGTCTGCATCAACAGTTTTTTTTAGAGAGTATCAAAAATTAAATCTTATTGGACGTAACTTTTGCCTGACTTGTAAAGTGTTAAATCAGAGGATGTTCGTGAGATGCTGAATTTGAAGAGGTTTATGCTTAAGGTCTTTCACATCCTAATTTTATCCTTAAACAAGGTTTTTTGTGCTTAGATATAAGTACAGTTGTTTGTCTGTAGGTTAGAGTGTCCTTCTTATCCATCCACAAATACAGATTCATTACGCAGACACAGTCATAAATTCCCACCGTCTATTGCTGTACATTTTGATGATTATAGCTCGCAGGTAATTAAACACATTACATTTTTCTCAGCATTTAAAATTTTACATAAGACCGATCAGTAATGTGATGGTCATGCTGTGGCCTATATGATCAAGCGGAAGACTGTTGTCTCCCTGACAAGAAGGGTAAGACACAAAAAGTCAATGCTAATTAAGCTAGCTATTCTGGGTCCTGTGTATAGACATGTTAATGGAAAGTCAAATGGAAGGAAAAAGTGTGTGAAAAAGGTGCACATGCAGTAGGGTTATCCATAGCCTAGGGGGGACTTTGGACTCGGTCCAGTGTGTTTTCTTGAGAGCATATATGTACGGTCTACACATATTGTTCAGTAGGTATTTATTTGTGTTGAAAATCTTTTTTTTTTTTTTTTCAAAAATTTCTTGGGAGCTCAATTTAGGGCTCTCATTAGCAGTAATCCATAATTAGAAACAAATACCTCCAATAAATTAAATTTCACAGATTTGTGTGTGGTAAATCTATAAAATATATGGATTTTATTTACTGAATTGGATTACCTAAATTAGAGATTTACTTACTTACTGAGATGCAACTGTATCAGAACCTCAGGTTATCCCCTTTTATCCTGTTTGAAAACCCACGTGATCCGGTATGTGTTCTGTTTGATCCCAGCAGCAGATAATGAGGGACCGATGGATGAATGTGGGCTGTGAAGAGGACGAACTCAAACCTTACATCGAACCTCAGCCAGATTATAAGGACCCCAAGAGAACAGGTACAAAGCAGAACAATCAGATCTATTTTCCCAATAAAAACAAACTGTTAGTGATGTTTTTTCCCCCCTTTTCACCTGGAGATTTATACTATACATTTTAGATATGAATTTTTGTTTGTGTGTGTACAGATAAAATGTTGCGGATGGGATATTCCAAAGAAGAGATCCAGGATTCTCTGGTGAACCAGAAGTACAATGAAGTGATGGCTACGTACCTGCTTCTGGACTATAGGAACTCTGAGGTACAGACCTATTCTCATGCTTTTCATGCTAATAAGAGTGACTTACTAACGCCAATCAGTATTTACATATAAACGCACCATTAGCCCTTTTGTGTGTCGTGTCTTTTGCCAATGCCTGATGCTAATTTTCTTCCCTCCTCAGCTGGATGAATTACCGCTCAAACCAAGGCCAGGAAGTGACGTAAGCAACACAAATGCCCCCTCTCCACCTCACAAGGTACAAATAAACATTGATGCTGCTCACGTCAAGTCAGTGACAAATGATTTGCCATGTTTATACCCCAAAAACTTGATAGGACAGGAACGAAACACAGAACAACATACCAGGGGTGCTTTCTACGAAAAAGTAGAGAGAGTGTAGAGAAAGTTAGTGACTGTCCTGGAAGTACACACAACTATAAACATAAAAGATGTGGGCCGGGAGTACTTTCTATGTGCAAGAACAAAAGTAAGAGTATTCATAGTGGCAGAAAAATGTCTTTCAGTGGCTATGTCCATAAGAGACATAGCTAAATACTGAGCCATATGCACTTTCTTATGGGAAGTTGAACTCAGTCAGTGGCAGCATTCGCTCTGTCCAGCATAGGATAAAAAGGGCATTTTCAAGGGTGGAAAACCTCCAACTGTACTTTGGCCAGGAGAGAAACACAAGCACTCTGCCAGCGGTACCTTCTATTGGAAACAAATGCCAGGAGAGTACAAAAACTCAGTGGCAGCAGTAGCCTAGTCGACAAATCTTTAGGAGAGAGACACAGCTAAACACAGAAGCACTCGGCTGGGAGAACTTTCTATGGAAAATGATGGAGAGCAAACAGTTGCTGGAAGGAATAATGGTAATGTTTCAAACAAATTTCTTTTTAGTTTTATACAAAAAAGAAATTAGTATTTACTTATTTTTCACTTTCTCAAATCATTCTCTCTACCTGTGACATTCTTTGGGAACTTGAGTTCAACACTGAGCTTGGATGGTAATATTTTATCGTAAAGTAGAACTTCGCTGACCGGCTCCTCTGTTCCCTCTTCAAAGGTACAGCGCAGCGTGTCGTCCAACCAGAAGCCTCAGAATCGCAGAACCACTGACCAGGGTGAGACTCGTCTTTGTGGTGGTTGTTTAAAGCTGGTGTGTGGCTGAGAGAATAATATGGGTCAATTTGCAGCTTAAGGATTTAAACGTTTCGCCAGGAGGTTGTTAGTAGAACTTTATTGTTGAAGAACAAATTAGCTTATCTTTGTAAGTCCTTTTTATGCATAAAGCATTTATTTTGCAGTTACATTTACTCATTCTGTAGATCTTCTGTGGAAGATGATGTGTGGAGGTGGGTGTGATCCTAGAATACATGTAGACGGAAAAACGAGTGCGCCTTAGAAGTCAAAATAAGACAAATGAGCTACAGGACTGAATTTTTCCTCCCAAATTTAAATCTTTCCACTGATGTGTCTTATGCTCACTCTGTCTTCTCATAGGCTCCTCCTACACAAAGAGAGGAGGTCAGTCAGACAACCGATCTACAGCAGAGGATTCTGGGAGGAAAAGTTCATCAGGCAGCTCTACCACCAAGGTGGCGGCCAGCCCGCTGGTCTCTTCGGATCGCAAAAAGAGCGCCACGCCTTCCACTGTAAGACCCGTCTTTCACCCAGCTTTAATAAAACACCAGTTCATATTTTGGCAGAACTAAAAGAACAAGATGCAGGCGTTTTAATTCGCTTAACGGCATTAATAGATTGGTGAACTTTTCTGATTATCTGGTTTTCTTTGACTTTATTGTAAGACTCCTGATTTTGTTAATGTCAACCTTCAAAAGAATAAATTCAGGATGATATTCCCCTTACGGGTTAATTAATATTGTGTAATATAGGGATCATTCTTGCTGATTTGTAAGCTTGCACGTGGCTGTTCCAGGAGTTTATTGTCAACTTTAAATGTTCTTTCATCCTTTGGCTCTAATGTGCTGCAGCTCTGTTATTATTATTATTATAATTATTTTAGTTATTAAACTGGGTCTCTGTGCTGCCTGGAAAAGCATAGCATTGAAGTATTTTTCAGGTTTCAATAAGTAAAGTAAAACATTTGTATTTCCAGACTTTATTCCTTTTTCCCTTTATTTCCATCCATCCATCGAAATATCTGGCATAAATTTGTGAAGAATCATTGTTTTCCCCCCATTTTTCTAAGTATTTGTGCTTATAAATGGGGGCAGGGTAACTCTTAGAAATATGACATTTTGACATGGAAAAACGAGCAGAAGCCTTGGTTCTAACACTTTTACCTTCTGTCTCTGCAGAATAGCATCCTCTCCACTGGTACCAGCCGCAGTCGGAACTCCCCGCTGACTGAGAGGGCCACACTTGGCCAGAGCATTCAGAACGGCAAGGACAGGTACACAAACCCAACCTACACGCACAAATGAATGATGTTTTTAAGAGACAACGGTAAATACGCCCACACACAGTCATCAAAAGGAAGACAGTACTGCTTCCTGGCTTATGTACACCGAACAGAATCGCACTCGCGCTGGTTTTTGAATGAAGCTGTCCCACAGCCGTGTCGTTGACTGATCCCCAGACCTTGGCTGGTACTCTCCAGAGCACTGCCAGCTGGCCCAGGGAGGGGTAAACCCTCCTGGACTCGAAAATCAGGCCCTCCTGGAAATTTAGGCCAAGCCTCCAGTAGATTACAGATTTCCCCATGATGGTCACATTGCCAGTCAGAGCTTGGATGTCGAGGGAAACAATCCTTGGATAGTAAAAGGATTCACAAGTCTATAATATTAGGCTATAAAACAGGCTTCCCATTTTCTTCCTCTGGGATACTCCCTCTCATTTTACTCTTTCTAAATTTAGCTCACGCTTCTAATTCTTCCTTCTCAGTCGATTTAGACCTCTCCAGTTTGGACAAAAATATTTTTTGTCTGCCCTGGAACTCCAAATTTATAATTGAAAACGAATATTTGCCCATCGTTATTTTTAATCATCATCAACGGTGCGTTAAATTCTTGTTTTACACAACTCATTCGTGTCCACACATGCAGCTCATGCTTAACCAGCCATACGCTTTGTGTGCTTTTTTTCAGCATTAAACATTAAGCCAAACCATAATCCCAACTGTGACAAGAGTGTTCATGGTTCATATTGCTTTATTACTGTTCATGTTGTCGGTCCCAAATGACCCCTCTCAATCCCAGCACAGTGCTTCTATCTACGGTCGCAGAAATTTAACTGAATCTGTGCTCCAGCACAGATATATTTGATTCGTTTTCACTGATTAATCGCATTTGTTGTTTCATTTCCTCATTCAGCACTGATCTGGTGATGAAGCGCTCATTTGAGACCTCATTGCTTCATGTTTTTAAAGTATTGTGGGTCTGTTAGCCCTGGTAGTTTCTGCTAACATAGTGGTTATCATCTGCTTTGTTTTTGAAGTTGCATTTTTTTTAAATCAGCATTAATGCTTTGAAGTTTGGGCTTTTTTTTACTTGTTCTATCCCACCCACCCCGTCTCTCTCTTGTCCTCTAACTCTTCTTCTCGACTTTTCTAATGTTCTTAATTTGATCTTCTTTTATCTGCGTCTGAGTGCTTATCCCTCCGGACCCTGAGTTTCTCACTGTTCTCTGACTCCTTTCTTTGCTTCCTTTGGTTCTCCTTGTCTTAATCTTAATCTTTCTTCCTATTTCTGTTTTCCCTCTCTCTCTTATTGAGATTAGCACAACTTGTAGATGGAATACTGACTCTTCCCTTGCACTGTGCCTGTATTAACAGGCTCACACACATACACTTATGGTAAAATGAAAGTACACCCTCTCTCAATTGTAGATGTTTTTCAAATCAGGACTTAATAACAATGATGTGGCTTTAACAAGGTATTAAAGTTATTTAAATCCAACCTCCGCTGAACAAAAACAGACTCCTCGTTGTCAGTAAACTTACATGAAGCAAGAATTGGGCGTGTGTTTAAAACTAAATAAACTCCATCCTTTACATCCACCTTTAGCCAAAACAACCTAGATATTGTCATTGTCTTTGCTACTATAAACAGGTGTTGCAATAATCGTGTTTGGTGCATATTTAAGAAATTAAATGTGAAATTATGTTCAGCAATGTTTTACTCATTTGGTTTCAACGCATCGTGCTTTAAATGTATTCGTCAGCATTACACGCAAGTAAGTGGGTGTGTCAAATGGTGACGAGACGAGGTGATTGGTCTGCTTTTGAGTGGCTATGCTGGCTAACCAATCACATACTGGCATCTGTTTGGCGGACCATGGCGGCTGAATGATTTTTGTGATGAAATGTAACTCAGGAATTAGGGCTGAGGATTTTAACATGGAATCAAATTCAAGTTTTGGTTTTAATATCAGTAATTTCAGTTTTTCAAAAATGTAAATTTTGTTACTTTTTTTAAATGATATCAATAAATTTCTAGTTTTATATTTTTTTTCATTTTTACTTAAATTATCGCATATAAACATTTATTAACCAATTTTTATACAAGGATGACCAGGCAGCTGCTTTCCCTCTAATATCCTATCAAGGGTGTACATAGTTTCTCCACAGAAAGATTCTCCATGTGATTTGATTTAAATCATTTTAGACCTGGTAACTTTTACGTCCCGATGCATAAAACTATTGAAATGAAAGGTGAACGTTATTTTTACCGTTTCCATCGCCAGCCATGCTAATCCATATCAGAAAGAGAACATTTTTCCCTCAGTTTTGTTAGTTTTCTGTTTAATCGTCATTTGTTGTCGTATTTCTGTTACTGTGTCTCTTTCTCTCTTGCGATGTCTTTCTCCGTCTCCCTCTGGTACCGCTCTCCAAAACAAGAACACACACAGTAGCCTTACTGTGTGTGTTCTTGTTTTTCACTCTTTCTCTCTCCATGTTTGCACGTTAGAGCCGTCAGTAATGTGCAGAGCTTTATAGCATTTAGGCAGGCTTGCTAATTAACACAGGTTTCAGAAAAGTTAAGGAGATATAAATTGAACTAAAAGGTTTAGATCGGGTTTAGAAGTTCGGCATGAGAAAAACAGGAAGGACGAGAGAGGAAGAAGTGTGGAGCTTCTCATGGCAGGATGTAAACACAGGTCGGATATATAACGCATATAAACATAATTCAGCTTATGCAGAGACACATGCTGTCATCTTGGCAGTAGTTTTAGTCTAAATAGCTGCATTTACAGGTAAATCTATAGCCACTTGCAAAAGTGTTTATACCCCTTGAACCTTTTCTTATTTGCTAGGTTACCACCAAAACCCAAAACATCCATTTCCTCCAGATTTTATGTGGTAGATCAACACATAGTGGTGCATATTTGTGGCAATGTTGCACTATATTGAGACTTTCTTACAAATAAAAATCTGAAAAGGATTCATTTGTATTTAGGCATCAAAAACAGCGATACCCCTAAATAAAATGGATGTCCACCTAACCTGACATGGCTGTTAGGGAGAGTTTATATCAAGAGAACCAGACTGAAATCTCGAGGTAACTCTGGAGGAGCTGTGGAGATCCACAGGAGAATTTGTTGACAGGACAACCATTAGTCACGTTCTCCACAAATCTGACCTCTATAGAATAGTGGCCAGACGATAGCCGTAGTTGGAAGATAACCAATAGAGGCCTGGCTCACTCATGTAGGACACAAATGTGTGTAAAAAAATAAAATAACAAATAGTGCTCCGGTCAGCTGAGACCAAAATTGAACTTTTTGGCCTACATGCAAAACACTGTGGTTGACAAACTAACCCTGAAAACGCAGCGCCCAGGGTGAAACACGGTGGTGGCAGCATCATTTTGTGAAGAAGGCTTTTCTTAGCAGGAACAGGGAAGTTGATCATAGTTGATGTGGAGGTGAATGGAGCTAAATACAGGAGAAACCTGCTCTACAAAGTATTGACTTAGGACATCTGAATACATCACACTTTTCACATTATTATTTGGAAGAAAAAAAAGATTTCGATAACAGTGTTACCATTCCCGCTACACTTCACTTTGTGTTGCTCTATTACATAAAATCCTGTTAAAATACTTTGTATTTTTACGATGTGACGGGACAAAATGTGAAAAGTGTTAAGGGGTGGGAAAACTTTTAGGATGCACTGAATGAGAAGAATAACAACAATCCTAAACAGTGAGCGCAGTAGACCTTAACAGATTTTTCTCTCATGTTTTGAATTTTATAGCTTTGCACATTTCTGTCTCTCTTTGTCTCCATAATGTGTTGTTTTCTGGTGCGACAGGTTTGTCTCTGCTAGATAAAATCTGTGTTGAAGTTGGTCTTCTGTGTTTCCTTTCATGTGAAAAGATGAAAACACAAAAAACCGTGTCTCTGTTTGACCGTGTCTTGATTTCTTTTTTGTGGAACCACACAGAGAACTGCAAATGAAGACCAACTCTGTTGCATGCATCTCCTGTTGCTATTTCCTGGTTCCTCTGTTCTCTCCTCTCCTCTCCCTCACCTTACTCTGACTGTGTTTTTTTTTTTTGTGTTTTTTTTTTATAAATGCTGCCTCTAACCATACTCCACCTCACTTCCCCACCTATCCTCACACAAACCCCGCCTGCTCGTGTCTGTGTGTGCCGATGCGGACGCCTCATGGCGTGTGCGTGTTGGGCGTGTGAATGTGTTTGGATGTGTTTTGCCGGGCGGGGTGTTCCTCCTCTTCCCCTCTCCCTCCCCTCCCATGCCAGCCTAAACACTCCGGGCTCCCGAGCCTCCACTGCCTCAGCTGCTGCCGTCCTCTCCTCCTCCTCGCGTCCCCGCCACCAAAAGTCCCTGTCCTCCTCCAATCATCCATGCCCCTCTGACCTGCACGCACCACGGCCCAGGCAAGTCTCAGTCTCTGCATCTCAGACACACAAACACAAACCCGCCGCACACCTTTTAGCTCAGACCACTTTTCCTGGTGTGGACACAGAGGAGAGATGAAGACAGGATGAAGCGAGATGTTAGCTCTGAAAACGTTCAGCTCGGGTACATTAAAGAGCACCAGCCTCATTTATTAATGTTTCATTGCATTTATTCACATATTGACAGAATCTTGAATAAAGCTGTGGCCCCTGCCAATAATCCCCCCCTCCCACTAATAAGTTTATTGATCAAACCAGTGCATCTTCCTCCCCGCATAGTTGTGGTTACTTCTAACATTTTCTGCTCCGCTTGCATCTTCACACATCCAGTCATAGAGCCAAGATCAGGGTTAACAGATTTCACCTTTCTGTCATGATTTTGGCGCGTTGTCATGCAACTGCAGCCTCATTAGTGCAACCAACAGGGCTATATGTAGACACGACATCTCAACTCCAACCTCAAACAGACCTCTCCATGGTGTTATTACCATCATCTTTGTGAAGTCGCAACCGCTGAGATGTAAGCTGCAAACTTACAACATCTCCACAGTGACATAGGCAACATTTTCTAAAACTGGCCACCTCAGACTCACTGGTTCCCTAGCAACAGCCAGGAACTACACAGTGGAGTCGAGAAAACTGTGCCAGCGTGGGAATGTTGACGAAGCTTGCTTTTCTTTTGTTGTTTTTTTGTCCTGCAGCCTAACAGGCACTGTCAAATCACACTTTCTACCCGTCAGACCATAACTGAGCAGTCGCACAGTTCAGATCAAGCCGACTCTCACCACACTCTGCCTCTAACAGGAAGGAAAGAAAGATGTTTCCACACACATTTAAGGGCTGGTTTTAGCTAAGATGTGTGATTTTTATACTTGGCTTTTAGCTTAATAACTTGCTCTGAACACGTTTTTGTCTCTTTACATCTATACATGGCGATGTATTTTACTGGCAGTTTCTGTTATAGGCTAACCTGAAGTAGTGCCCAATTGGGAGGTTTGAGGAAAATGATGCACGGTTTTCAAAATTTGTTTACAATTGAGGATCTGAAAAGTGTGGCGTAGAGTTGTGTTCACTTTGTGGAACCAGACCACCTTTCTTTTGAGGTTTGTGTTGACCAGATATCCACATCCAGACCCATTCATCTTTGCAAAGTGGCTCAAGGTCAGACAGATTGGATGGAGATCGTCTGTGAACATCACTTTTTCAAGTCTTGCTGAAGACTCTTAATTGGATTTAAGTCTGGACTTTGAATGGGCCATTCTAACACATTAAAATGCTTTGGTCCAAACCATTCCATTGTAGCTCTGGCTGTAAGTTTAGTGTCGTCATCCTGCTGGAAGCTCAACCTCCACCTCAGCTACAGCTTTTCCATCAACTCTGACCAGCATCCCCGTCACCGCTGAAGAATAGCACCCCACATCATGATGCTGCCACCACTGTGTTTCACTGTGGAGATGGTGTGTTGAGAGGGACATCTGAGCAGTGCTCTGTGAGAGGTTCAAAGCTTGTAATATTTATAAACTAACCCTGCTTTAAGTTTCTTCACAACTTCCTCCCTGGCCTGTTTGCTGTGTTCCTTGGTCTTCATGAAGAATATCTTTTATTTATATTGAAGGTAGATGGACTCTATTTACTGATGTAGTGACGTCTGAAGGCAAATGTCTGCAGTGGATTTTCTTTAGGGGCTTCAGAGTAAAGATGTCGAATTACTGATGTGCATCACACTCTTCAGGTTACAGTAAAAATGACGATTTGAGTACAAACTATCGTGTTTCTTTAACTGCACAATTGTGCACTACTTTGTTAGTCGATCACATAAAATCCCGTTAAAATACATTAAAGTTTGTGGCTGTAATGTGAAAAACTGTGATTTAAAATAACACCACTGTAGCTGAAATCTACTCTTGACTCCATTTACTGAATGTTTTCAGAGATTTTAGGGAAGATTAGGGCATTTTAGGAGAGCTTGAAAATATAAATATATTATGTCTTTCATTTTGAAAATGTGTTTGTATGAACCAAAAATTACTTTTTACTGGGAAATTGACTTTTAGGAGACAATAAAACACAGGTCTTTAGAGCTTAATGAGAATAACCAGGATTGAAATGGTAACATGGACAGTAAAATCTTCAGATGCTCTGGGGAAAACCAGTTGTCTTTGTGACAACATATTTGTCTCATTTTATCTTTTAAATATTGTTCTTATTTAGATTTTTTGTTAAATATCCACATTTTTGTATACAAAAGGTTTTTCCTAGCTCCAAACAAATTCTGTTTCCTAAATTTGAGTGGAAATTGTTGCAATACACCTTATTTTTAAGTTGCCTAGAAAAACCCACTAACTTTTCATGCATTGTGTGTCTTGGTTTGTCCCACTGTTGGCTCGCATCCATGCTTTACCTGTCTGTCTCTCTGAGGGCTACTTTGATATTTTTCCTGTAATATTTTTGTAAACCACCACCCGTGATTCCCAGCACGGATCTATCAGGATGCAGCTCGCTCAGAGGCCCCCGTTAGTACCGGGACGGCAAAGGCAATCGAAAATGTCAGAGTTAAACTTCGTGCAGAGCTAATGTCAACGTGGCCCTCTGGTTGTCTGTGGTTTTGTCTGCTTCATGTTCAAGTCTCGTTCTGTTGCATGCGTCGTTCAGCACTGAGCTTGGGCTTTTCAGAACCTGGTTGGGAACGTCGGTGAGAAGGTACCACTCACGACTCAGAACATAATCTGTGCGCCCCTAATTCTGTCCCGTCCTTTACAATGTGTCCAGTCATCCTGACTTCCAGTATTGTCTCTTAAAATAGCTTCTTTTATGACATTAATTTTCACAGCAACGAAGACAATTTTGAACTTTTAAAGGTAGTTCAGTCGATACCTCGTCTTATTCTTTGGTAAGCTGCTCATAAATAAGTGCAGGTAAACCCTCAGAGGGGAGAGAACAGTGAAGATACCCCCAAGTTCTCACACAGCCCTCATTAGCACATTTGTGGTTTTCTTTATTCCTGGTGTCCAGAATAAAAATGTTCCGTGTAGAAAAAGGACTCCAAATGCACAGGATGTACTCCTCACAGAACGCCGCCTCCTTTGTGTTAATTTTTGCACCTTCAGTGAACACAGCAGCTGGTAGCCGCTCATTTGTCTTTCAGTTTTAGAGCAGCACATTTTCCTCTTCCTCAAAACTGTTGATGTAAAACTGAAGGTTTCTTTCAGATATGTTTCGAAAGCCTGGGAGTTTTTCTGTATCTGAAGAAAGTGGAAACGGTTGGAGAGTTTAAATCAGGTCAGATGGAGGAGGGGTTATGTGTGGCTGTAAAATACAAGATACAGAAAACCGTAGTAGGTCTCTTGTAGCAAGAATTTCACTGTATTTATACAGTGACATCAAATCGCAATAAGTGTCATCTTAACACACTTAATTATCTAATTATATAAAATCCAAACCAGTCCATTTAATTCCAGTGCAATACAATAATATAGTCAGATTCGTATTAACACACAATCGATTTCGATATAAATTACAATACATTTCTGTCAAATTGTGTTGATTATGTAAAGACGATCAATGAAAAGTTATCAAAGTCTCAAACCTAAAGCTAGCATGTGGCGACAGTGGAAAGGAACCGTTCTGTTTTAACTGCTGCTTGCTAGGGTTTGAGAACAGGAAGAGGATATTCACATTAAATGAAACACTGGGCCAGACGTACTCTCTGTTTGGGGGGGGGGGAAGACTGTACACATGGTTTTTTTGGCAGCAGTACGTCCAGAAAAGACTGCAGGAAAAAGACGAAGCTAAACACTGAGCCAGAAGTATTTTCTATGAGAAAGAAAAAGTGAGTACATGAAGTTAAGGGCAGCAATTGATCTACCATTGACAGTAGTACAGAGACAAAGCTTGACACAGAAACACTGAGCCAGGAGTACTTTCTATGCAAAGAAAAACAGAGTTTAATAGCAGCAGTTTTAGAAGTTTAAAATTCATCTGGTATTGAGGAACAACAACAGCAGCAGATTGCAGCATATTGGGGTACGTTCAATGGTCAAAAAACGGCGGACAAAAGCAAAGTTGCTGTCCAGGACACCCGACATTGAGTCAGCTGTGATCTGAAGTAGTTTTGCCAAAAAAAAGGAAAATCCTCAGAGAAGGCCGTCTAGACGAGACCATGCGGGAAAATGCAGTTTCATGACAGATCTCGAGACAAAGTCAGGTACGACAATAAGACATTAATTGTAGATAATTGTGACAACAGCTATATCAAAATGGTTCCATGTTGGAAAGAGATACAGCTTAAAACAGGAGTAGTTTTATAATAGAAAAATTCAGCCTCAGATTTCAGCACGTTGCCACTCAGGATGTTGCAGAAACTATTAAAACTCGTGTGTGACGGATGAATCACATTAGCTCACATGAATTCACCGTCGGGTCTTGTTGTCTGCTTCAGACAGGATCACCTGAGGGCCCAGTTGATGCTAAATATAAAGAAACCCTACAGTGGTGCCCACATTAGAAATGCTGCAGCTGCTGCTACATTAGAAACATGGATTCTTCTCAAAGCTAACCCAATTTACATCTTCAGCTGTTCACAGAGACACTTTCTCATGTTCAAGGTAATTGGACTTGGTCATTTTCATACACACTACTACTAATCTACCTGATCCAGCCTATATTTCTTTTCTCCTGGTTCAGTTTTGGGTTTTGTAGAGGGGGGCAAAGGAGACTGTTAGGGAGATGTTGCTGAGAGCAGCACAGAGACACTCTGAGGTGATGCATAAGGGGCACAGATACAGAGATAATTACACACTGAGTTTCCAGTTAGATGTGTCTTAAATAACCTGGAAGCCTTGAGATGATGAATCTAAGAATGAAACTATTCTAAAACTTGATCCTGGACTGAAGTTCTTCATGTTGGAGCTGAAACATTAGTTGAGTGGTCGCATCTTCAGCCCACTGCTGCTTCGCTTCTGTCTTCAGTCGTCGTGTTTGTGCTTTAAGCTGCTCTCTCTGAGTCGTTTGCCATCTGCTGCAGGTGTCTCTGCCTGATTCAGAGTGAAAGGTGCTAATGCCATGTTTTAGCTCAGTTATAGTGTGAAGATCTGTATGTGTGGAGCTCTGGGCTCTTAGGCTAAAACACAAAAGATTAGATATGTGTGGATTTGCTAGCCTGACTTAAGTCCATCAGGATATGGAGATGTTGAATAGACTTTAAAATCAAAGTAAAAAGATTTTTTGTGTTTCAATAACTTGTTTTTCTTCCACATTCTTGTATTTTACCTTTAATTCTCCCTTTCCTGTTTATCCCCTCCTACTTTTCACTCATCCTGTTCCTCAATTTTTTTCTTTTCTTTTTTTTTTTACCACTTCCTCTCTTATCACACCTCTTTCCCTCTCTCCTGTATCTTTTTCCCCTCCACCTTCCCTGTCTTTGTGTTTCTCCTCCCCACCTCCTCTGCAGTGCTGCGCCGCCACGGGCACCTGGTGCCTCCCCGTCTGCCCACAACATCAGCAGCGCGACCGTGTCGGACCGAACCAACTTCCCTAGAGGCGGCGTCATCCGCAGCACGTTCCACGCGGGCCAGCAGCGGGGCGCCCGCGACCAGCAGGGCTCCGCTTACCCCGGCGGGCCCGCATCCCCGTCCCTGTCGCATGGCAACAGCCAGGCCCGGAGGACGCACGGGGCCACGGGGATTTTCAGCAAGTTCACATCCAAGTTTGTACGCAAGTGAGTAGTTGGGGGGTGAACATGCACAGACAGATGTACAAGGCTGGCTAGGTAAAGGTTTGTCTCTCTGTGCAGCTTTAGAGGAAGGAAATGAAACAGGAAGGACAGAAGAGGATGTTAAGTCGAAGAGCAAGGTTTACAGCTCGGTGAAGGCAGAGAAGTAATTAGTGGTCGTTATCTTTATTTAAGCACCAGTTAAAGTCACATGAAGCGACATGTGCTTTACAAGTTATTTAATGGGCTTGTTTCCTGCTAGAATTACAGTAGTCCTCGCCCCGTCATCCCCAGCGTGTTCCTTAGAGAGACTGATCTTTAACTCTGCTGAGGTGAAAAAAGAAAGTGGAAGGCAGCAGCTGTGTCTGCTCTGCAATTTTGGTTTCAGCTGTCCTGACTAGGCAGTAGTTTTGGTTGTGGTTCAGCTTCTTTGGCTTTTTTTTTTTTTCATGCAGTTGTTATTCTGGTTAATGTAAAGGCTGAGATGGTTTTATTCTTTGATCTATAAACATTTTGTTTAGTTTTGATCAAACTCTGAGCTTTAAGATACTGATTAGGCTATTTAATAATTCACAAAGCAGAGAGTGAATAGTAACATAGTAAATCTTAAAAAAAGGCAGATGGATGGGTAGCATTTAAAAAGATTTCATGCCTGCAATAATAAAGGGAGTAAATATAGACCAACCTTTATTATAGCATTGTAGCTAATATTATAGGAACATATATATTAAAAGCAACACAGCAGAGTTGTGCCAATTCTGGTTTTGAATAAGCAAATTTTACAGTTTTTTTAAAGTAGTAGGAATATATTATTTCAAACGTAAAAGTGTGTAAAAGTATCGACATCCTTTTTTGTTCCTGAAATAAACAAAGAGGTCATAATAGTAGTAATATAAATTGTATTATTTTGGTCTAATAAAAATGTATATAATATATAATAATGTATATAATTATTATACATAATAATGTATATCAGATATAATAATATATAATAATTGTAATGATCATCGTAATCAATCATATAACATGAAAATGACGTAGTTGCATATAAAAAAATTACCAATATTAGTGGTCGTAAGAACAATATTGACAATTATGATCAAATGTATAGATTGAATAATAAATAAGAGGAAGAGGAAGGTCCAAATGAGCAGTGACTGGCAGACAGAGGTCATTGTTCTTCTGGTACCAGCCCTGCAGGGTCATTAGAAATACAGGTGGTGGCATGTTAGAAACTGAGGGACTGTGGTTTTATTTTTAAACGAATAGATATTCACAGCATTTAAGTGGGAATTTTCAAATCTGCAACACATTTTAGATTTAGCTTTAGGATCCTATTACGGGCCGAGTTCTGATGGGTCCTTCAGATGTTTCTAAAGGTCAGGCCTGCGCCATTTTCATGTCTTCCACATGGAAACAAACCGTGAGTGCGGGTGTGTGTGTATGTGTGTGTGTACGAGGAGGAGACGGAGGTACAGCCACTCTCCAAGCCTCCCACTCAGAGTATCCATGGTTACACCGGAGATATCGTTTTTCTCACAACTATAAATACTGCTAGTGGGGACACCTTGACACACATGCTCACACACAGGCTGGTGATCCATTAGGAAGGCAGGAAACCCAACCATTACAGTCATGCTTGCTCTGGAGCGCAGTCTCTGTCCTGTGTGTTATAGATGAAGTTGTTGCTTAACCATGTCTGTGTGTGTTTTATGGGAATGTTTTTTCTTTGTTCTTCCCTGCACGGTTGACCTTTAACCTCACAAATGCTTATTTTCAGGAATAACCAGGACGGCTGTGTGTGGAGGAGTGTTTCATCTCATTTTAAGGCAGAGCAGAGAAATCTTAATTAAATGTTCCCACAGAGATCCTTTTGAATCCCTCTAACAATGTTTGCTTACCTTTAATCCCGATGTGGAAACACTCTGCAGGAATACTGATGTTATCTTTTTGAGGTTTTTTAGTTGGTTTTTTTTTATCCTGAGGACAGTTTTTCACAGTAAAGTTATAAATACGTACGTTTTATACATCCACTTTTTTTTCTCTTTCTTTCTTTATCCCTCTTTTGTTTTTGTAGAAATCTGTCGTTCAGGTTTCCAAGAAGGTAGGCAACAACCCTGACGTTAAACATAACCCCTTGATATATTTTTACACGTATATTTTCCTCTCTTTATATATTACGCACATATATATATATCCCTTTTTTTTTTTTGGTGTTTTCGCTTTATTTGTTCGGATCTTCCTTTTTGTTGCCTTTCTATTTTATCTGTGGTTTGGCCCCTTTTTTTCCCATGAGTTTGAGTGTTTTGTCCAAATTGTATTTATTTTGTATTTACTTTTCTTACTAACAACCCTGTGGCTCTCATCATCATCATCATCACGCACTATAACACTTCACCTCTCTTCCTCTTCATCCTGCCACCGTCCTTCCCATCCACCTCATCCTTGCCCCCTCCTTTTTTAACCATTTGGCTGAAATATGTGAGAGCTCGGACCTCCTGCAAAGTCCTACGTTTAGGTCCAAGCCTCCATCTTCCGGGACATTAATGAATTTTCTTTTTAAAAAAAACAAAAAACTAAACAGGAACAAATTGAGTGCGGTAAAAAAGTGTTTGCTTCCTTTCAGATCTCTGTTGTTTTTGCTTTTTTTGGTCACAGTTCAACATACCAGACCATGAAACAAATATCATCAGACTGCATCAAGACAAAGTACATGATTTTATTTATTGAAGAGCTGTCCAAACCAACCTGGCCTCATGTGAACATATAATTGTTCCCTCCCCTTGTTAAATGATGAGTTAACTCTGATAAACCACGTATTTATGAGCCCTAACCAATCTTGATTATTGCCTGACTTGTAGAATCAATAAAATCACTTAAATAGAACCTGTCTGACAACTTGAAGTACGCAAAAGGATCTCAAAAAGCAGCAAATCATGCCCCGATCTAAAGAAACCCAAGAGTAGATGAAAAATAAATTCGCTGACATCTATCAGTCAGTGGAAAGGGTTAGAAGGACCTTTCTAAGGCTTTAGGACTCAAGCGGACCACGGTGTGAGCCATCATGCACAAACAGATGCCTACATTCAAACAGGGCTTTGAATGTCTTGTTACTGAAAAGCGCTATATAAATAAACTTACCTACCTACCTACAATTAAACATAGTGGTGGTAGTTTGATGTTCTGGGGCTGCTTTGCTGTTTTGAGAGCTGGATGACCTGCTGTGTAACTGATGGAACCATGAAAATCCAGACGAATGTCTGGATATTAGCTTAAGCTCAAGCTCTCAAATCCACCTCTGAATTTTGGGTCGGCCTAGTCTAAATTTGAACTTCAATCTCATTAAGATGCTATGGTATGACTTTAAACAGGGTGCTCATACTGGAAAACCCTCTAATGTGGCTGAAAAAAAAAACAATTCTGCAAAGCAGAGTGGGCCAAAATCCCTCCACACGGATGAAAATGACTCATTACCACTTATCACAAACACTTGATGATGGTTGTTGTTAATGAGGGTGGCTAAACTAGCTATGAGGGTTATTTTTGCAAATTGGATGCAAGTGTTTTAGACAATTTTTTTCTTCATAAATTAAACCCTCAGTTGAATAAAAAAAAGCTCTTATTTACTCAAGTTATCTGTGTCTGATATTAGAATTTGTTTGGTTCTCTGAAAAGTTAAGTGTGACAATAAAAGCAAAACCCAATCAGAGGAGGAAATGTTTTTTTTTCCAGCATTGGATGATAGTAGATAATAGTGCAACCTTTCCACCCAACATTTATCAATGTTTCTTTAATCCAAGCTAACTTCTTTAAACCATCACCCATCCCATCTCTGCCTAAACCAGTGTAGACAACAGTCGGGTCGTCTTCCTGTCGGGAGGTAGCTAGTTTTGAGGCTCCTAGTCGGTTGTAGTTGTGGACAGAAGCAGAAGAGAGGAGAGGACCCAGGAGGGACGGGGCTGCCGTGTTTTCAGGCTGCTTTTTACACGCATCTCTGTTCTCACTCACTCTGGCATTGGCTCTCTTAACAACAACAACAAACAGCAGCAACAAACCTGGATGGCTTTGAGCTACTGTGGCTGGAAAGCACCTTTTTATTTCTCTGTGATCGCTCATTTAAACATGTGGACTTGTACTCTCACACCTTTTCCACATGTTTGTGTTCACTGGAAACCTAGAAAGCATGTCGAGAACACGTTTATCTCCTGCATTGGTTTGTTTTAACCAGCAGGGAGAGCAATGCTCCTGCTTTGTGTGGGCCATTTGCTCCACCTGCTGGTCAGAGCTTGTATTACGTGTTGTGTTTGTGTTAAAATCATCAAAGGGTGTAAATAATTGTATCATAAAAGCTTTGTTATATAGTTTGATAAATCTCTTTAGTGCCGACCACATGTATGGGCACTCATGGTTAAGATGGTAAAAAGCCTTGAAAGAAATTCAGCTTTTTTTGCAGTGTGGCCGGACGAAGCCACAAAGGATGATTACCAGGAAAAGCACCTCATGCCCTCTGTTTAAGCACGGTGGAGGATCTGTGATGCTCCGGGGCTTTTTTCTATTCCATATCATACTTTATCATCATGAACACTTTGAAACACCAGGACAGTTCAAATAGAAATCTGATGCTCTAAAAATTCATTCTTAGGTCTTTAAGCAGGACGGACTCGTCTTCAGGAATTACAAGAAGACCTCTTGCTTTTAACTTAGTTTTGCAGCCCAGATTTGCATATGAATTGAACCCAGGAGGCTACTTCCCACCAAGAACTCAGACTTGTAGATCTCTGGAAGAGGTTAGAACATCTTCCAGTACAACCAGAAGTCCGCCTGCTTTTGATTTGTTTTTTAGACCATCTTGACCTGCTTGACTGAGAATCTGCACCAGTATCTAGACAGACGAAATGGTAACAGATCCCTCTCTTAACCCAATCCCTGCTCCAGCCTTGTGGATGTGACAGGAGAAGACCACAGGAAGTGAACTGAAAATAATGAACCACTGGTGAACATTTTCACTGAGATTCTGTTGCTGCAGTAAAAGCTGAGTTTATTTTAAGGATTTTTACACATTTATTTTTCTGGGGCGGGACAATAAATGTTGCTGGTAGTGCATAAAATAAAATGGTTTTTTCCTGTTATTAAACCACCAGAAATCAGTTTAAGACCACAAACTGTTGGATTTGTCATCTCCATTGTCCTGCTCTTTCACGTCTTTGTCTGCGTTTCTCGGTTCAGTTTGTCTTCTGTGTTTTCTGTCCCATCTGCTGCTGTGAGAGCGGATGTTTGTGTTGTAATACATTACATAATCTGAGATCCACAGGGTGTGTGTGTGTGTGTGTGTGTGTGTTTAAACAGGCTGTCTGCAGGTCCAGTGTGTTACTAATACAGGTTGATTTAACCACAGTGCTGGGGTCATTCATGCTCCTAACATCCCTCAGATGCCAGACTCGACCCTCACCGTGTCGCCCTGGTACTTCCAAACCACTCCATCAATGATCCAAACGGATCCGCCCAAACGTTTGTTCCAGCTTAAGTCTCTCGCTTGTTTATTTTGTTAATTATAGTGATTTTTAAATGAGTTACATTTATTTTCAACTTGTTTTGTGCCCTTAAAGCAGCTCTGATCCACCTCTGGATTGTTTTAGCTTTTGCTCCACCTCTAAGCTGTGTGAATCTGCTAATTATAAATTCAAATTGAGTAGTTACTAAATTAAAGAAAACTGTCTGAAGCTCAAGAAAATGGCCAAACAACAGACAATAATTATTCTTTAACTCCAAAAGTAAACAAAGTTGAATTTAAATATACAGAAATTAGACCCTTCTGTGAGATAACTGAGCAGGAGCTTCAGGTATAGACACTCACCTAATGACTGGAATACAATTTGAGCACAAATTAAGCAATTTATTTTTAGTGTTTGAGCTTTTCGAATGTTGCATTTTGGGCTTTAATTAAAACAAAATAGAGGCTGTTCCTTTTTGATGAGCTTTGAGGAACCCAGGCATCTAGCAAGACAACAAAGATGGATGTAGTTAGACTTTTTGCAGTTTCAAAATATTATATTTCAAAAACCTCAATCTTATGGCTAAAAAATGTCCCACATATGTCCAGATATTCAATAATGACTTGAAGTACAATTAATTTTGTCTTAAATTTGTACTTTTTGGTCTACCATTTTATTTATTTAAAGAAATACACGTTCATACATTATTTTTGTTGTAGTTCTGACTGAAACGTGTTCCCTGCAAACCCTATTTGCAGGGAACTATTCACTCCAGTTCATTTAAGCATAAGGCAATTATCACTCGATCCAGTATGATGCAATGAGTCCAAACAAAACCTATTATAATGTGATAAAATCAAATGTTAAAATGCTTTTATAGTAAAAAGTTATAAATGCTGGTAAAGCTTGGACGCTATCCTTTCATAAAGCCCGCCATTCAGTTGGAATGTTGTTATATATAACATTAAAATAAATTTAATTAATAATTCACCTATAGCAGTTTAAAACATACATTTTTATTGCTTTTGCTGTTTTTTGGTTTTTTTTTTCCATTCTGGAGTGCAACCCAGTCCTGATTTCCACTCCCTGATCCATAATAATGCTGTCTGATCAATGTTGGGTGAAAATAAAACAATGAAAAGTTGTTGGACCGGAGTAATCAGGAGGGCACGGTGAGGCAGAGCCATTTGTTGTCTTTTAAATCTCTGTGAGAGCCTAAATGTTTCCCTGAGCACTTCATGAAAGACTAAACCTGTGTTGGTTTTTTCCGAGGAGTCCGTATGAGGGAGAGTGTCAGGATGAGGGCAGCAGGTGAGACACAGAACGGCCCCTAAAGATGAACACAAAACAAAAATCCTTTAAACTCTTCAGATTGTAGCAACATGTCGACTAATCAGTAGACTGGGACCAATCAGTAGCTGATGGGGAGCTTGGGAGAGGGGAGCTGAGCCGTAATTGGTTGGTGATGGTGATTATGGTGCATCCAATCAGGGGACGGGGCTGTAGCGCATACTTAGCAGCAGAATGGTAGCGGTGGTGTGGAGGGTGAGCTGCATGGTCATGAGTGTGTGGGAGGGTGGAAAAATTCACATTCAGGCACCAACATGTGTGTTTGTGTGCAACAACACACCGAACAAACATCCACTGATAACTGACTACGACCGGTGACACGTGCACATAAACACACACAGAGGTGCTTTGAGAGTTTAGATCGTCTTCATTCACTCATCCTCATCTGTTGTGCTTCTCCTCTCAATCCCTCCCCCACATTTCCCATCTGCTCCTTGTTCTGACTTTTTTTTTTTTTTTTTTTTTTTTTTACAATTTTCCTCTTAATTCTTTAAACTTCCTGTCTGTGCCCCACCCTCTCCACCCTCGCTCCCTGTTTCTCTCGCTCTTCTCTTTCTTCCACCTCTCTAAACCCTCCCTCTTATATCCTTCCCGTCCTTTCTCCCGTCGCTCCACACAGATCCGTGCTGAGCAGTACTGTAGACAAGTCGGAGAAGACCTCCGGCGGCGTTCTCTCCTCCTCTTCCAACAACGACGAGAACAACTCCTCACCAGGGTCTGGAAACACTGGTGGGTTCACTATCCTGACTGCTGGCTTCAGATTCATCTCAGTAGTTCAAGATAGTGTCAAGAAGTTTATTTATTTCACTCATTCCTGCCAGAAAGTGGAACTCAGGAAAGTATTCATTGCACACAGTGATATCTTTCAAGCATTTATTTCTGTTCATCCGGAAGGTTATGAAATTGAGTTTTTCAGGAAATTAGAATATTACATAAACCATAAAAAATTATTTTTATGACAGAAATGTTATGGCTACACTACAGCTGTCCAGGCACACAGCTGGCTGAAAGCTGTATCCGGGCATATTAATGGGAAGTTGAGTGGAAGGAAAAAGTGTGGTAGAAAAAGGGTGCACAAACAACAGTGATTACCACAGCTTTGAAACGATTGTGAAGCAAAGTGTTTATTTATGTTTATGTTTATGAAAAACCCAAAATTCAGAAATTAACAATCTTCTCAAGACAATCCTCTCTCCTGTTGCTTGCTCAGATTTTTTTAATTGGCACATCAAAACCACTCATTCAAAACCTAAAAAAGGGCAATTGTGCAGTTTTTTTTGTTGTTGGTCTCCAGATTGTTAACCTTGTGGGTTTTAAAGTGGACCCAAGGTTCTTGAACTTGGTTTGATTTAGCATTAAAGTTCCGTTTTGTGTGTCTGTATGAAATGACGTTATTACTGATCACAAACTGTACTTTAGAGGACTTAAATCAAAATAATCCAGTGGAGTTTTTCGCTATCATAAATTTTTAATGATCCGAGGTTTGTCCGACAACTAAAATAGTGAAACGGTTCTTTACTACCCTGCTGAATTGAAGTCCTTCTTCAGCAAAGTGTTGATTCATGACTTGTAGAGGAAATAAAAATACCCCAACCATTGGAAAACCTTGTGTTCAAACGTCTATATCATAAAAGTAACTGTAAAAATAGAAAACATAGATTCCAGAAACGTATTGAGTTGGAAATTACTGAAGGAATCTTGTTATCCTTAAAGCCCTTCTCTGATTCTCCCTTCGTCCCCCTCCAGGCGGCACCGGTACCCCTCCGGCTAACGCCAGCCAGAAGGACGCTGCCAAGCCGCGCTCTCTGCGCTTCACCTGGTCCATGAAGACCACGTCGTCCATGGAGCCCACGGAGATGATGCGCGAGATCCGCAAGGTGCTCGACTCCAACAGCTGCGAGTACGAGATGCGCGAGCGCTACATGCTGCTCTGCATGTCGGGCAACCCGGCGCACGACGACTTCGTCCAGTGGGAGATGGAGGTGTGCAAGCTGCCGCGGCTGTCCCTCAACGGCGTGCGCTTCAAGCGGATCTCGGGCACGTCCATCGCCTTCAAGAACATTGCTTCAAAGATTGCCAATGAGCTGAAACTGTGAGCAGAGAGGAGAGAGGATGCTGTAGGTGGGTAGTAAGCTGAAGGGTGGGATCAATTTAAAAACATGATTGTTGTCTAGACTAAAGCCTGAAGTAGGGCTGCCGGTTCTGAGAGTAGAAACCTTTCAGATGGAGAAGATTTGCTCCATGAAGGGAGGCTCAGAGCCGGCGACCTCTGAGGTGTGAAGTACTTTCAGACCACGGTCTTCTCTCCTCTCCCTGAGGGGGGTTTCTGTCATCTCCTACTAAGACGTTCCACTCTTCTGCATGTCTGATCTTCTCTCTGTTTTTTGTTAGGAGGCACTTTGATCACTCGGACCACTCCAGTTTTTCCTCCTTGTATTTATTCAGTTTCTGCACGGTTCTACTGTCAGGTCTTTCTGGGTGGGGGAGGATGGGGGACACTAACCAGGTGGAGGAAAATGATCTGTTGAGCCTTATTTTGCTGGTGAGTTTGGTTCAAATTTCCTCCGATTTTCCTGAAAAGTGAAGGGACTCCAGCTGAGCCACGAACAACCCCACAGGTTTGCGATGGACAAGCTCTCTGATGGACCCTCTCCACCCAAAGCGAACTCACCTCAGCATCTGTCCTACCGCCTTCGCTCCTCATCGCCTTTCCTGCTCCCCCCCCCCCCCCACTTCTTCCGCCTTCGGCACAAACACATCCGAACTGTCACCTCCTCACTCCGATTTACTTTAGTTTCTGACCGTCGGGTCAGCATCTTTAAGTTTCTTCTTTTTTTATGTGGCTTTTAAAGAGTTGTGCACTGGAACAAGATGGGAGGGGGGTATCTGAAGAGGAGGATTTTAAGTTGCCTTTAGTGGAACAATTTAATTTGGGGGGGTTTGTTTTTGTTGTCGTCATGCTGAAACGGTTTATTTGTACTGTTATTCCCATGAATCCAGAATGTCAACCTCTTCTTCTCCCATCTTCCTCCCCGCTTGTTGAACGTCCCAAAGAGCAAACTCACAGGAAAAGTCGTGTTTTACTTTAATTTCTTTGGAGGATGTGAGTGTAAAGAAGATCACTGGAAAGAAAAGAAAAAAAAAAAAAAAAGATAATTGACGACAAATGGTGAATTATTTTCCTCTACTTTTTGATTTGATAATATATTTTTGTGTCGTTGAAATTATTGGGGCTTTGTACAGATTTTTGGTTTTTTTTGGGGGAGGGAAGGGGGGGGGGGGGTTCATTTGGATCATATCATTGCTGCCTTTTCTTTTTGTTTTTTGGTGTACTGCACCTTTAACAGCTTAGATCTAGCACCAACCCTCCCTGTATTATTGATCTATTTGTTGATGATGATAATGGTGGTGGTGATGATGATGATGACTACTGCTGGTTTCTTTTTTTTTTGGCCTTTTTTCTATTATTATTTTTACTTTATTAAAGGCCTTAGTTGGTCCAGAATGGCTTGAAGCAGATAGAGAGAGTTTAGTCTCTCTCATATCGGAGCAACTCGTTCACGCAAGAAACGATTAAAACAAAAAGAAGGTAGAAAAAAAAAAAAAAAAGTACACCCCACCCGAGCAGCCTCTGTGGTCTGCGTCTGACGCTTCGGTTTGGGCTGAAGGGATAGAAATGAAAATAACAAAAGCGAATCAGGCTGACGAAGCCTGGGAGCTCAGTTAGTCGAACTTAACTCAACACTTTCCTCTCAGTTTTTAATACGTCAGGAGTTTCTTTAAAACGTCGATCATTGTATTAAGGTGCCGGGTATTGGATTCTAATTATTATTATTCAGCCAGTTGCTGTTATATTCTCTCTTTCAGGGTTGATTTTATTTAGCATTATTTTCGTTTTACATTGCTGTAATTTACATTGATTTTAAATGTGTTTTGAGGAAAGTGTAACTGTAGTGGTGGGTTGTTTTGTTTCCCTCTTCTGAGGACGATGGGTGGGGTGGGGTGGGGGGGGGGGGGGGGCACTGGGGAGGGACGTTCAGCTCCTTGAGAAAATGTATTATTTGTTTTTGTTTTTTTTGTGCAAAGACGACATAATGAAAAATTACAATGATAGTAATAAAACAATGATATAAAGATGTCCTGACTGCTCTGCTGCTGCCGCCGCTTGTCTCGAGAGTTTCGTACTTCTGCAGTTTAAATGCGTCACTTCCTACCTGCCTGGCGCATGAAAAGATGACTTCAAGTAAAGTAGAAAAAGTATTTACTCCTTAGATTTCACACATTTATGTTTCAGATCATTAAAGATATTTTAAATAATAGACAAAGATAAGCTGAGTAAATACATTTATTTATTAAAGGTATAAACCTATCTAAACTGCCCTGGGTGAAGAAGTATTAGCCCCTAAAGCTACTAACTGGTTGTTCCACCATTAGCAGCAACTACTGTCTGAAATAACTGGCAATGAGTCTATTAACTCTGCCCTTTCTTTGTCCTGTGCTTTTCTTTGCTATATTTTGTCCTTCCTACCTTGTGTCCTTTCTTCCTGGTGTGCATCCTTTTTCTCCCTTGTGCCCCATCTCCTTTCCCTCCTTGTTCTCTATTTCCCATGTACCGTCCTGCCTACCTTACAGGGGTTGGACAATGAAACTGAAACACCTGGTTTTAGACCACAATAATTTATTAGTATGGTGTAGGGCCTCCTTTTGCGGCCAATACAGCATCAATTCGTCTTGGGAATGACATATACAAGTCCTGCACAGTGGTCCGAGGGATTTTAAGCCATTCTTCTTGCAGGATAGCGGCCAGGTCACTACGTGATACTGGTGGAGAAAAACGTTTCCTGACTTGCTCCTCCAAAACACCCCAAAGTGGCTCAATAATATTTAGATCTGGTGACTGTGCAGGCCATGGGAGATGTTCAACTTCACTTTCATGTTCATCAAACCAATCTTTCACCAGTCTTGCTGTGTGTATTGGTGCATTGTCATCCTGATACACGGCACCGCCTTCAGGATACAATGTTTGAACCATTGGATGCACATGGTCCTCAAGAATGGTTCGGTAGTCCTTGGCAGTGACGCGCCCATCTAGCACAAGTATTGGGCCAAGGGAATGCCATGATACGGCAGCCCAAACCATCACTGATCCACCCCCATGCTTCACTCTGGGCATGCAACAGTCTGGGTGGTACACTTCTTTGGGGCTTCTCCACACCGTAACTCTCCTGGATGTGGGGAAAACAGTAAAGGTGGACTCATTAGAGAACAATACATGTTTCACATTGTCCACAGCCCAAGATTTGCGTTCCTTGCACCATTGAAACCGACGTTTGGCATTGACATGAGTGACCAAAGGTTTGACTATAGCAGCCTGGCCGTGTATATTGACCCTGTGGATCTCCTGACAGACAGTTCTGGTGGAAACAGGAGAGTTGAGGTGCACATTTAATTCTGCCGTGATTTGAACAGCCGTGGTTTTATGTTTTTTGGATACAATCCGGGTTAGCACCCGAACATCCCTTTCAGACAGCTTCCTCTTGCGTCCACAGTTAATCCTGTTGGATGTGGTTCGTCCTTCTTGGTGGTATGCTGACATTACCCTGGATACCGTGGCTCTTGATACATCACAAAGACTTGCTGTCTTGGTCACAGATGCGCCAGCAAGACGTGCACCAACAATTGGTCCTCTTTTGAACTCTGGTATGTCACCCATAATGTTGTGTGCATTTCAATATTTTGAGCAAAACTGTGCTCTTACCCTGCTAATTGAACCTTCACACTCTGCTCTTACTGGTGCAATGTGCAATCAATGAAGACTGGCTACCAGGCTGGTCCAATTTAGCCATGAAACCTCTCACACTAAAATGACAGGTGTTTCAGTTTCATTGTCCAAACCCTGTATTTACTCTTTTCTACCTTCATTTCCTTGTATCTTCCATCCTTTCCTCCTTTGTTACAATCCTGCATTTTCTTCCTTTCTTTCTTACTTCTGTCCTTTATGTCCTTTATGTCTTATGGTGCTTTCCTCCTTCCTTGGCTTTCCTTTTTTCGTTGCGTCTGTCCTTCCTTCCTCGTAGGCTCGTGTTTTTTTGCAGACTTCATGCCTAAATCCATTTTTAAACTAAACTAAATTACTGAGAAGTCTGGAAAGTCAAGTCCAACTCTGGGCTCTGAAAGTCATCTGTTTCAGTAAATTCCTGACACCAGAACCAGAGGAGCATCTTCCTTCAGTTCATCTCCTGGAGGACAAGTTTTCAGCTTTGAGGATCATCTTGTTGCTTATATTTGTTTCCCATTAAACTGTGCTTTTTTTCTTTATTTGGATGATTAAATATTTCTCAAAGTTTTTATCAATAGTCCTTTTTTCCAGACTAACTATAACAATGACAGAACTGCAGATAAAACCAAACTGGGTTTTGTTTTAGCCCCCAGGAAGGCAGGATGAGTTTGAAATATTGCCAATAAGACTTGAAAAAATTGAATTTAGTCAATTAAAATGTAGCAAGACCTGGGTTAAAACTAGACACTGGATTCAGCTGAAGAAACAGTCCTGTTGGTACCAAAGTTCAATTGGTTCTTTGGATTTTCAATTATCTAGAGATGCAACACCGGGTCATCCTTTCAGCCCAGAAGTGTTTTGTTCCTCAATGAATCACAGGTCAGAAATGAGAATCAAAGTGATGAGGTACTGGACTGAAATAAGTGGAAACAAGCAGCCAAAGTCCAAAGAAAATAAAAGAACTTCATAGTTCAGAAAACCTCAAATATAAATCAAAACCACCTTAAAATTTCACAAGACAGTTTTAATGCTTTTTTAGCAAATCATATTACAAGCACGGGTTTAATGTTTGGTTACAGCTTATTGCTAATTATTGGATGCGTAACTTCTGAAGATAGGAGTTATGGAAGCTTCAGATGAAGTGTAGTAATTTTGAGTGTGATTTCCACAGGTACCTTGAAGGTGCTGAAGCACACCTACCTGAGTCAGTTTTATCCTGTAAAGGACCAACAGTGGAGCTGATTGAAACACTCACAGGAAAGACGACCTCAGATTGGTCCACAGTTCTGCAGATCCTCTCTCATGGAGGATATTTGATATTTGGTTTCCCACACAGGAATTTCATTTCAGTATTTTCCAGATCTGGATAAATGTGGAAACAGTAAACAAGTCTTTCCAGGTCCTTTCCCCCCCTAGTCCATTATTGAAATATTGCCCTTCCTTTTTTTTCCATGTCCTTCCTTTCATTCCTTGGGTCCTTACTTTCCTTCCCTCTCACATGTATCCCATCTTTCCTGTCTTCCCTTGTCTCCTTTCCTTAATTCCATCCTTCCTGTCTTTCCTTAGGATTTATTCCTTAAAAACATGACACAAGTTAAAACTGATCATTTTGGGTTTTATTCAAAAATGTTTGACAGAATCAGTTCTGTCTCCACAGTGTAAACAACTCACATATGGTACAAACAAACAAGCAGGTTTTTTTATTTTTGTTTTTAGGAGAAACGAACAAAAAAACAAATCAAAAGGCAGTCCTCTTTAAAGCCAAACCAAGTGAGTGGGACTGCTTCTGTTTCCAGTTAGGACTCGTGTCCAAGTGAAGGAGAAGAGGATACTTTAGGAAAACATCGTCCCGAAGACTCAACAGTGTCTGAACTTGTTCATGAACGCATCACATAACATTAGGCAGCATTAAAGAGCATGCTGGAGACAAAATGGGGACAGAAAATGCAACATTTCCTTGTGATGGCTTAAGTTATCAAGTGGTTGAAATTGCAGCAGGAAGTTCCTCCAGATCTCCTCAGACCTTCTACACCTCCTCCTTCCTGATCGGATGAGTCTAACAAGCAGAAAGCTGCCGTTAATCTCAGCATCTCCTCCAAAATATCAACAGGAGTCATCCTGATGCATCAGAGCTGTGACCCATACAGATTTCTCTTCATCTAAAAGCCAGTTTTCACATTTTTATAGCCTGCCTGTAGAAGTTTTACTTTGTTCAGCCTTCATGTTATCTGCTGAAAGTCTTGCTCTCTCTTGCAGCCTGAACGAACCCTTGGTATGTTTTTATCCTCAAAGAAAAAGATTTCTGTCAGTTTGTTTTTGTTCTTTTGTTATCAGTGACACTTTCCTGTCGTCTTGTCTGATAGCGTAAAAACGGAGACTGAAGGGGAGTTTTTCTTCAGACTCTTTTTGGACACAGATGGAGTTCAACAGGTTCTCCACACAGGCCTGTATTCAGTTTTCAGTCAGTGAGAACAACTTGTCATTTGCTCCTCTGTGCTCAGTCACAATTAAGTACGCATAATCTAAACTACTTATAGTCACTATAGTCTATCTAGGACTCACCTAGTCAACAAAACCTTAAACATCACTCCAGTTTAAACTAGTTCACACGGTTATGACTGAAGAGCTGGAGGTGTTAACTCCAGCTGGAAGCAACAGATTCAACTATCAAAGCCACAACAACAAACTCAGCTTCTCTACACTTTTGTATCCTTTTCCTCATCTTTCAGGATCTAAAATTTAAAGCAAAGCTCAGAAATAAAAGCGAATTCTTCACATGACCCGTCTTTAAAAGCAGGTTAGGCTCAGATAGGAAACTCCTCCTGTTTTCCTGACAGGCGGCTGTAGGATTTCAACTACGGGTACAGAAAGGTTTGTTTCTGTTTCACTATTCGGATGTTCAGCGGTTGTTTAATCAAATAATAATCAAAAGCTAAAAGATGCAGTTTCTCCTTTAGATTCTGTGTTTAGTGTTAATCCTTAAAGTTGTTGGATGGATGTGTAGCTGTGGGCTGGAGGTAGCAGTAAAAGGGGTCATTTAAAGACCTGAGTGATAAAATTATCCCAGCTGATGATGATGAAGATGTTTGTATAGACGCCAATTTGTGTGTTTTGTTTCCAAACTGGTGGATCAGTGGGAATTAGGCTGCTCTACTTTCAGGCCGAGCAGTGATGGAGGAATCTGGCATAAAGCAGAAGAGGTGGAGGAGGAGCTGGGAGGAGAACCCCTGAGAATGGAGGAGGAGGTCGTCACCGCGGGCCGGATCAGCGGAGGGGGAGGGTGGTTGTGCGGCGCTCGGTTCTGGAGCGGCCGCGTCTGAAGAGGAGGCGGCTGCCGGAGGAGGCTCGGGGGCGCGGAGGGTGGAGCCGGGCGCAGCAGAGGGGGCGGCTGGGAAAGGGAGGAAGGGGTGACTGAGGCGGAGGGGGGAGAGGAGCTGCTGGCTGGATCTGTGGGGGAGTTGTCCATCTTGACCTGAGAGGGAGGCAAGAAGAAAGTTTGGTCCAGGTGGAAAAGCTTCATCTTTCATTAGTTATTAAATCCATTATTCATCCTAAAAATACACTTTCCATGTTCAGATTAGATTGAATGGTTTTACAGCCTGGGAACCTAACCCTGCTTTAAACTTCTCCACATCTTCATCCCTGACCTGTCTGCTGTGTTCCTTGGTCTTCATGATGCTGTTTGTTCTCTAACAAACATCTGGATTCATAGTGAGGTTAAATGACACACAGGAAGTCTGAACTACCTGCCATGAAATCCCAGCCTAACCTGGAAAAACAGCAGGTTTGATGGGATTATTTATTATTTTAGAACTGGTCAGGATTATAGATATTATGGAGAAATAATGCCATAATATGTCATCTGCATTTCTGCACAAGTTTAATATGTAAACGCGTCTGCAGGTTAATACCAACGAGAGCCTGAGGACCTTTACAAGCTGCTGGACTCGTCTGATCAACAGGAAATGGAACTACAGTGGAAATGATTAGAAAACTCTTTAAAGAAGAAACACCCAGGTAGTAAAAACCTTGAAAATGAACAGCAGAAGAATTGAGCAGGACCCAGAGTCGGTGTGTGTGGCTGAACTGAGAGAAATCTGCAGATGAAAATGGGATCCCATCTCTTTTTCCAGTCAGTTAAACCTCTACCATGTTACTTTTAGTGACTCTGTCCTAAACCTGCAGGACTTTTACTGCATCTGTAGATCTTCTCCAGTAACAGACAGTTAGGCTGTTTTCCACAAATCTTTTTATTTTACCATAAAACTTATTTTTCCACAGTTTCGATTTTCAATTTATCCACCAAGTAGAAATAGTGTTTTTCTGTTTTTGTTTATGCTTCTTAGAGATTTAAAATTTGCCATGAAATCTCTGATTAGGAGCTGATTGAAAAATGTTGTTTTTCATTAGTAAAGTCTTTAAAAGCCAGAGGAGGCGCAACGAAGCGCTCAAAATACTGACTCCATAACCAAAAACCAGGGGTTGTGTGGGAGACTAACCCACTGCCTCACCTCCTCCTCCTCCTCCTCGACTCCTCCGTCGGCAGCTGCTGCCACCTCCTCGCCGCTCCTCCTGGGGTCTCTCTGGTCTCGGCTGGTGGCCACCTGCTCAGCGGCCCACTCCCTCAGCACCTCGTCGAGGTTGAAGCGCCGCCTGTAGCTGACGAAGAACGAACTCACCTGGACAGCAGGTGAGAGGCGGAGAGAAAATTAATGACGGCAGAGGAAGACGAATAACGAAGATGCCACTAGGAGAGACGCAGATGACCTTAGATGGAAGGTTTGAGGTCAGATGATGAAGAGGAGGCTCACCTGAGGGGGTGTCTTAGTGCCGATCACCTCAGCGATGGCTGTGAAGTCTTTACCGTAGCGACGGATGGCTGAAAAGGAGACAGGTTAATAATGTGTTCAGAGACGGCGCAGACTGCTTTCAGTTCCCCCCGAATCCTTACAGTTAACCTAAATGTGGGCCCACCTGCTTCACAGTGACGCGTTCCTGCTGATGTTTGAGCAGGAAATATGCGGTCATGTAAACAGAGAGCGACATGTCTGCAGCTGCTGAAAGGGAACAGTTTCTCTGCTGAATCTCACCTGTTATTTACCGTTGGTCTTCATGTAGAACCGACACGATGTTCCCACCAGTTTATGCCTCGTTTTCTCCGTTAACTTGTTAAACTACAGTTCTAGTCAGGCTCCAGCCGAGCAATGGAACAATTTCAATATTTTATCAATAAACAGAAAATGTCAAATGATACTGATTTCTGGTTTTTACTCAAACATATTTTTATACATCATTGCTAATTGAGAAAGAGTCATAAATAGTCCATTAAGCCACTCTTAAAGGAATTCGGCATCTTATTTCAAACTATTTTTGAAAATAAATCTCCGTTATTAAGGTTTTATTACTTATTTTTTTAAGTTGATGAAGAAATCCAACGTAAAGGCAAAATGATGGGTGCATTTAACGAAATAACTGAACGTGCACACGATTTTTAGAGCTATCACAATAATCGGGCCGTCCTTAAGATTGTCTGAACGGGACGATCGGGTTAAAAATCAGTCTAAAAAATCCTGCCGCATCAACCAAGCATTAGGAACATTATTTGTGATTTTATTACACCTTAAAAGGTACGTGACAAAACGGATCTTACTTCCAATGATTTAATCTTGAAGTATTGTGTTCTATAATAAATAACAGTTTGCAACAAAGTGTTTTATATTGTCTGTTGGTTTAAACAGGTAACCCTTAAAAATGAGACCTCAATGAGGTTCACTTGTATAAACGCAGGTTAGGAATGAATGAATGTAATATTTACAAAGTTTGTGAAGAAAGAATCATCTAAAACTCACTGTTTGTCCTGTCTGTGTGCAACAATACGCTCAATGATAGTTTATCTGGGAATCCACCAACTCATGATTCCTTTATAAGAACATCTCAGCATCCTTCACCAGGTGACCTCTTTCCCTCTCAAAGGTTGTTGAAAATCGGTGCGTAAAGACGTTTACAGCCAAACCGCTCCGTCTGTATCGGTGGAGCGCATCAGTTTATCCTTTGCTCACTCACATCTGGACTCGGGTTTGTTCATGATTATTCGGGTTGATCGGTCTGCCTGGGTCTCCAACATATTATGTCTGCAGGTAAAGCTGCTCCACACCCAAAGTGTCGCCAGCTCAGCTGCTCTGTAATATTCATAGATTTGTATTGCTGCTCCGTGGTTTAGATTAGATGGGTGCTCAAACAGGACATTATTCCAAACACTCGGCAAAACCAGTTAAAAGCGGGCTAACATTAAGCTCCTGGAATGGGCTCGACCTCAACCGTGTTGAAAATGTAAGGACTGGGCTTAAAACCAGCTCTACCAATTAAGAAGAGGGGTCAAATATCCAGCCAGAATTATTGCCAGACGCTCGCTGGTGGCGATATAAATTGTGTGATTTAAAAAATGATTCAAACAAATCATTAAAAGCCAAATATTGTTATATGAGATTCCCGTCCACAATTAGCATATGTAAACGTCTGACTGGCTCTCTGTGACTGACTCCACATGAATTTGAACACCGAGAAGATGGCGAAGCAGCGTGAGGACAGTTGAGAGAAGCTGTGAGATGGTGCAGTACAGACAGTTCCTGTGTGGAGAATATGAATGTGTTGTCGGGCTGTGAGTGTGAGGCAGGAAGGACAGACAGGAGACTCTGTGGGAGGGGGGAGGATGACGCTCTGGTTTTTACTCACCCTGCACGACCAGCAGCTGCTCCTCTGTGGTCCAACGAGAGTTCATCTTCAGGGCAGGCTGAGAAGAAAAAGAAGAGGAGGGAGACATTTTAGAGTCGTTGAGGGAGGTGGGAAAAAACGAGCAAAGATGATCAAGACTAATCTGCCCAACATGATGGAAAATAAACCTGGGAGGTTGTGGAAGGAAAGACTGCGAGAGTACGTAAGCAGACTAACTGAAGTGAGTAGTGAGGAGGCAAGTGTTTTACCTCTGCAGGACTGAAGGCAACAACACCTTCAGTCAGACTCTGTTTCAAACTGCTGTTGGTCTGTTTGATCGACTGAACCTGAGGGAAAAGAAACAAGACCATGAGGTTTGGTTCATTTAAGATCAGAGCACTAAGAAGTTTCAGAGGTACCTTTAGATCTCTTGAAGTAGGATTCTGTGAAAGGGTTATGAGCAGTTAATATCTTACCTGGAGTGGAAAACATCTTTAAACTCACCTTTTAACATTTTAGGTTTGAACTATAACATGGAGCTAAAACCAAGGTGGATGTGTGCCGTTGTTGGGGCCATCCATTTCGGTCGCACATTTTGACACACGCAGCTCAACAGACGTCGCAGCTCTGACGTCACCAAGAGTGTAAAACCCAGAGGAGATGAAGTTTCGGTGCCATTTCCCGCCTGTCACAGGACAGCGCTTAGGAGGCGTATATCTGGAGAGACAAAAGCTCGCAGGCGAACTTTTTCTCCACAAGGCCATTCCCGGAAGAGCTTGAAAGCTGGAAATCTGTCTGATACGATGATACGAGAAGATCGGTGGATTTATTTGCCGATCGAAGACCACGCCAACACCCGGCGCAGGTGAAAACCTACAGAGGTTCTATTTTCCAAGGAGAAGAGTTTCCTCCTTGTGTAATGCAGTCGACTAACGGTTCTTCATCTTTTCCCCTCCTGGACGGACGAGAAGTTACCGTTTTGTTTTCATAATTTGATCACGGACTGACCTCAAATCAGCCAGGAGTTAGAAGTCGGACTTTTTAAAAGTTTTCCATTCAAAGCAGAAAGCATGTGTTAGTGGTGAGTTTGACTGCAGGGCATCTGAACTATTGTAGCCTCCCAGAAACAGCATCTAAGCAGCTCTTTGCCATTAAACTTTTGCACATAGTGAAACTTCGGGATAATTGTGCAGCTCTATAACTGAATGCTGAAGAAATGAGGTGTTTATTTGTTTCGTTTAAGTAGTTCAACCCCTGCTGTTCATGTTGCCCCTTCACCACGTCATCGTTTTGCTTCTTCATTTCATTTCACAGAATCTCATTTCAAAAACACCACAGGCTGAAGATTGGCCAAGAAACTGGTTCTAGTCACAAATCAGACTGTTATCAGCCCGATCGGCACCAAACGGAGATCGGCCGGTCGGAAACTCGTAGACCCGATATTTTTCCGATCACTACAAGTTCCCGCTGGACACACTTCGGTGTGGAATAATTTATTGATGGAAGACTCAAAGGTTAGCTATATTCAGCATCAGCAAGGTGTTTAAAGTGAAATCAGGGGAAGCTCAGGTTAAACTATAAGTCTACAACATTTAATGAATACACAGATTATGTAATTATTAATGCTACCAGTGCTAATCGCCAATATAAATGATCATTTTGTTTGTTTTAAATAAATAAAACCCTGTTTAACAGCATCTACACCTCTGCTCCTAATGTTAATAAAATAATGGAAAATAGCTGGAAAAAATATTGTAAATGCTGCTTTTTATCTTCTTATATAGTTCTTCAAGAGAATAAGCTAAATTCGGTATCAGAAGGTCAAAGCTTTACAAAAACCAGAAGTCGGAAATCAGCCACAAAAGAAAAAGTTTCACTCGGAGGAAAAAGCAAGTTGGTTCCATTTGCATATAAACCAATCAAACTGTGGCTGTCATGTTGATGTTACCACAGTTAAAATAACTGCCCAGAGGAGAGTCACAGAAAGGTTTCAATAAAGGGTTCTCTTTTTAAGTGTCACAGTATTCAAGCTGAGCACATTTTCCTTTCATATCGGCCAAAATACGTATTTTTATTTCCTACAGGTAGCAAAAGGGGATCCGTCATTTGATCCGTGAGGTTAGCCTGATGCTCCATGTTAATTCTTTACGGCCCAACATTGTCTTGAATGCTTCTATACAGATGAAAGGTTTTCAATTTCAAGAAAAGTTCCCAAATTTAGCCCAATATTTTTAATGATTTTACTTTCTTTATGTACCTCACTGTAAACTTCAATGAAACAGCATCTATAGCAGGTTGAAGAGAATATGTGAAACCCACCTGTCTCTTGAGCGACACCAGCTGGGTGTCCAGCTGACGTATGGACAGAACTCCTGCATCGTTGGAGGTGGACAGAGCCGTGATGTCCGCCTGGTCCAGGTGCATCCCTTTGGGTGGTCTGCGACGAGCTCTGAGGGGATGGTGTCTGTACTGAGCCCCGATACTCTCCTTCTTCACCGGCCCAGACCGGCTGGGGGTGGCTTTGTCTGAGCTGGTGCTGCTGGGGTTCTGCTTCACTGCCTGAGTGGAAACAAGCGGGCCATTATATTATTGCTTTGAATCACAACAGCTAGAAAGTGAGGGGTTCAGAAAGCTTAGATTCCTACCACTTACCTCTTTCTTGGCGTCAATCTCAAAGTCGCTCTCATTGCCCGGTTCCCCTTCCTCAATCTCATCATTACTGCATGACAAACCAAACAGAAATAGATTAAAGAAGAATGGTCTGTGCTGGATCGCTGTCTCCAACCTGCTTTCTTAATTAAACAGCACAAATTACATCTTACACCCTACAAGGGGGAGAAATAATGAGACCACCTCATATATATTTGTGAGGTTTGGTTCCCAGGATGACGTCCAGTGTTATTTATCTAAGATGTTCTGTAAATGTCAGATCTGGCCTGAGATCTTAACTTCCTACAGACCTCTTTCCAGGCCTACATTTAATCACCAGAAGCTTTCAAACCTGTCATCCTTCTCTCTCTTGTTGATGAGCCTCCTGGCCTGTCGGTCCATGACGGAGGTTCTGGTCCTGGTCTTCTTCCAGCTGTAGTAGTACTTCACTAAGCTGGAAATCAGCTTGTCTGGAAGCTACAAAAGAAACAATGCTAGCAGTTACAAAGTACAGTGCCTTAAAAAAGGTTTCCATCACTCTTTAAACCTTTTCCAAATTGTGTCCCATTACAACTACAAACCTTATTTAATGGACCAACACAGGATGAAGTGAAAGTTATTCACACTTTTCAACAGGTCTTAAAAATACCATAAAGACTGTGGTATGGTCTCTACCAGCTTTGTACATCTAGAGATTGAAACTGTTGCTCAATCCTCTGATCTTAAACGTTCTCCTGGAGCTCTGCCTTCATGTTGAAGGTCAACCTTTACTGGTCTCAAGTGTATTGCAGCCTCTATCATTAACCAACGTCTTGTTGGAGAAAACTCCCCACAGCACGATGCTGCCACCACCATGTTTCAGGGTGGGATAGTGTGTTCAGGGTGATGTGCAGTGTCACTTTTCCACCACATGTAGGATTTTGCATGTAGGCCAAACAAAGTTCATATGTTATATTTGCTCCCCCTATGGTTACGGGGTCAACTTTAAACCAGACCTCCCAATGGCTTTCTTTCAAAAATAACTTTCTTCATGCCACCCTTCCATAAAGGTCAGATTGGTAAACAATAAATAGTTGTCAACAAATGATCAGACCTGGTGGATCTCTAGAGATCCTCCAGTCACCATGGACCTCTTCAATGCTTCATTGATTAATGTTCTCCTTCTCCGGCAGTCAGTTCAGGTGGACGGCCATGTCTGGTTAGGTTTGGGGTTGTGCCATACTCTTTTTCAGATGATGGACTGAACATTGAAGCCTGGGATATTGTTTTATAACCTAACTCTGATTTAAACATCTCAACTTTCTCATGATGCTGTTACAAAGGCACGCCACACTTCTAATGGTTTTTGTGTAAAAATGTTGAAAACCATGTATCAGTTACGCACCACTTTATGTTGATCTATCACATAAAAAATCCCAACAAAATACATAGTCGTTTTTAGTTGAAATCAACAGGTGTAAATACATTTGCATGCCTCTGTAGTAATAACGACCACTTTCACACTCTTCGCTACATTCTCACACTACTCTCCAATTTTGCATTATTTGCTGTTATTTCAGCTTTTAACTTTATGTTCTCTCTCTTTTCTCTTCCTAGAAGCTACACCTGGCCTGGCTCTGTGTCTACCTGTGACACCTTTCTGGAGAGGGGCATCGTCCGAGCTTCTGCTGGCAACAACTTAATGCTCACCCTCTACCGATGACCCACATGGCCCTGTCTTTCAGTGTTTAACCCTTTCTCTCTCCTAGACATGGAAATTGACTGAGCTTTACTGTAACTAATTATATGTGCTCTCTTTCAGACTCTAACCTTGAAAACTGGCTCTGAGTTTATCTGTTCTTTCTTTCTAGATGAAACGACTAAAGGAGCTACATCCATTAACATTTACTTTTCCTTCCCATAGAAAGTACTCCTGGATCAGTGCTTCTGTGTTCTCTTTTTGTCTCTGCTCTGTTCTCTCAAACCCCCAGTCGGTCGTGGCAGATTGCCGCTCACACTGAGCCTGGTTCTGCTGGAGGTTTCTTTCTGTTAAAAGGGAGTTTTTCCTCTCCGCTGTCGCTACATGCATGCTCAGTATGAGGGATTGCTGCAAAGTCAACACCAGTGACTGTCCACTGTCTCTACATGCTCATCCAGGAGGAGGGAATGCTGCAAGTCTCTGACTGGATGCAATCTGCTGGGTTTCCTTAGATAGAAAAACTTTTTATCCAATTTGAATAAATAACTAACTCTGACTGCACTGTTCAATGGTCAGGATTAATAGGAATGTATGAACCTGACTGTTGTGAAGTGCCTTGAGACAACATGTGTTGTGAATTGGTGCTATATAAATAAACTGAATTGAATTGTAGCTTTTATAAATCATCTGTAAAGGAAGTCTGTGTGTGTTTGTTGCCATTTCGCACCATCTGCTGGATACGGTGGAAGCTCTTGCCATGGAAGCTGAAGGCCTGCTCAAACAGCACCTTGTCCTCGACCGTCCACTCGTCTGGAAAAGGCGTGAAGTTGGCCAGGTCGGCCAGTGAGCGCTCCACATCGTGTTTGTGCCATAATAACATCCCCAACGCCTGATGGGAACAAAGAGCCCGGAGACCAGGAACAGAGAAAGGTCACCAGGTGTGTTTTAGGATTTTTATCATCAGTAAGAGACCATGGTGCATATCAAACCTGCTCCATGTTGTATCCATGTTTTTCTTTAGCCATCAGGATGTACTCATCCACTGCAATTAAAGAAAACAAATAATTAACCAGAAGGAAGAAAATGCCTGAACAGAAAGAGAAAGGTTGAAAAGGATAAATTGTGATATCATTAAACGAGAAGCTGGGGTTTATACGCTTAATGCAGATGGATGTAGAGTCAGTTTGCGCAGCTTACACATTGTATCTGAGAGCTGGCTGTTGGGACACCAGACCAGCATGCTCCTCTGGTCCTTCTCATTGTACCGGGTCGGACTGTCTGATGATCAGAACAGAAACATTTTAATACTTTTCAATTCATTCATCTTTCTGTCAGTCTCTCCTACATTATTATCCTCAACTCTCAGCATGACAACTCAAAACATACCTCAATCCTTCACGTTTACTTTGAGCTGAAACCCATGTTTACTTTCCTATTCAATACAGAGATAAATAATGAACCACTGAGTCCATTTAACGTCATTTTCTTTTTGGAATTTGACCCTTTATGGTTCCATCTGATTTCCTTCTTTGACAAGTGAAGATGGCGTCACAAATAGAAAGATCTTTTGAAGAAATGTTTTGAAACAGTGGCAAGTGTTTGTTACACCATAAAACACGAAGAACATTTCAGTTCAGAAGAAGAAAATGTAAGTATGACAGAGGCAGCTGGTTTATACACTTCAGTGACATATTCTATAACCACCCTGTCATTTAGAAATGTATACTGGTTTTATTTGATATATAACAACTATAGAAAGGAGTCTGATCAGTATTTTTTCCCCTCTTCATTTTCCTACAGAGTTACTACATAATTTTCATGTCAAAACACGTTTCAGGAGTTCTGAGTCTAAGTCTTGGCTCATTTTAAAGTCTAAATCCAAAGGTTCACAGTTATGTATGGATGCATGGATGGATGATGGACAAACAGATGGATGGACAGATAAACAGATGGACTAAGTGACGAATGGATGAAAGTACGGACAGACAGACAAACGGATGTATTTCATAATTATATGTCTCAGACAACGTGTCATGTAAATGTAGGTAATTTTCATCAACCCGGCACGTAGATGTTCAAGAACAAGATTAAAATCAATAAATCCCATCATGGTTAAAATAAAAACATTCTGTCTCCCTCTTTCTGTTCTTCAGCTTTACTCTCGCCATCATACCTTGTGCTTTCCCTCTTCCAGCTTACCTGGTTTGAACTCTGGGATCTGGGCTTGGTAGTCTCCTCCAACTCTAATCATGCTGTCTGTGTGAGAGAAGACATGAAACATGAGTTTTTACAGACTGTAGTAACAATGAGGACGTTGGGGCTCAGGTACTTTCAATCTGGGACACAATGCTGGGCAGCAGCAACCTTGATAAATTGGGGATATAACATGGATTTAAAGGATTTAAATAAAATCCTCGACAACAAGAAAAACAATACGTGACTATTTCTTTTAACAGGCCTTTTTAAGTAGCCTTTGATACATTTCAAACCTTCCTTTTTCAGGCTGGAAATGTGGAAGTATAAATGTACGGTGTATATTCTTTCCATTGTTGTCTTTGCATTTTCATCCATACCATTCAGAAAGACAGAGCAACGGCAGAGGCTGACTTTAAGTTATCAATGCTGTGCCTTAGCTATCAGCAAGCAGAACAGCCTGGAAGAGGACAGAAAGCAGAGGACAGAGACAGTTCAGGTGCACACTAGAAAGGACGAAGACAAGTTAGGCTTTCCTCAGGGAAAGAGGGGGAAAGGAGGAGCTGGGGGTGACTGAAAGGGAAGTAGATGTATCACATGGGTAGAAGGAATGAGGAGGAGAAGGGGGTGCCAAGAAAGTAATCAGAGGCTTTAAAAATTTAAGAATATGTTGATACAAAATTTAACAGATGTGCCTGATCTAAAACCTTAACAGGAAAAGGACAATAGAAGGAAAGATACAGCTGGGCAGAAGGTAACATGGATGAAGAGTGTGTGAAGACTCTGGGGGAGGGGATGACCTGTGAAGCACTGAAGCAATACAGAAATTTTGACCAGCAGACCTGTCATCATGCTTCTGTACCTGTAAGGACGCATGTGTTGTGAGTACACCGGTTAAATCAACAGCACGCAGGAAGGATAATACAGTTCAACAAGTGTGGGACTACATCTACCATGAGCATGCTCCTCGTCGCTGCTCTCCTCCTCTGAGTGTGGTTGGCTGTTTCCATTGGTGACTGTTTTGGCTCTGCTCCTGGACAGGACCCCAGCCCCCGAGCGCTCCATCACTGAGGGCATGACTGCAACAAACACACATGTCAAAATAAGGTGAGATCTTTCCATGTAATTCATGCAACATTCAGTAACTGCTCATAGTTAACTCCATAAAAGTTACAATAAATATCCTTATATCCTTTTGTGTAATCTATTCAACAATTATTAAAATACACAGTTGAAGAAATAGAGAGTGAAAACAAGCATATTCTTATATTCTGGGACTGAGAGACTGGAGGGGCCTGCGTGGAGCCACATATTATCTGTCTTATCTTTTGCAGAAATATAAACAACAAGTATCCAATGATGTATGATGATTTTACATTCTTTTACAAGGGGCTGACTGGTGAAAGCATCAAGCACCATAAAAGCAATGTTGAAAGAGGGAACGGGGTTGTTTCCTCGCAGAAGACCAGCGAACAAGATCGGACAGAGAAAAGAAGCTCAGATGGAAAAGGAACAGAGACACAGCCAAACTGATTGACTGCATTGAAAAAAATAGGATCAACCCGTGTTCCCCAGAAAGGACTGTGCCTCAAGATTAAGAATCTGATTTCATCTAAAGCCTTTTTATCCAGACAACAGAAGTGAATTTGATCGGTGAACAGCTGATTGCTCTAAGTTTCAGGCTTCTGGAAGTCCTGAATCAACCTCATTTATGTCTCTGGGTTTCCTTCAACTCTTTAGCCTCTGGAAACTACTGTCTTCAGAGACATATGACAACAAAGTTTCTGTTTAACCATCGAAGCCTGGAGAATCAGTACCTGTCACTTAGAGGAAGAAAACTGAAGATTAAGTCGTATTCCCTTCAAGAAATCACTCGTTGTTACCAGAAGAATCTTCTCCATCAGGTGGATGGATGAGCCTCCGTCTTCAAAGCCTCTTCAAACTCACTAGTTTCAGCATCAGGGAAAGACAGGTTGAGTTGATTGATTCATTTCTATTATTGAAATTATTATGTGTTGCCGAATTTAAGCTGTTACTGATCCCTGCTAAAGCGTTACTAATTAAAGAAAGCATATAAAATTCTAGTTAAATTGTGGACATTCAATTATTTGAGTCACTGTATTTTTGGTTTTTCATTGGTGGTAAAACGTCTTATTGCCTGGTTCTAAGATATTTTAGGAGGTTTTTATAGGTTGCCTTAGCCAAGTTTGTTAAAACAGCGCCCTTGGGTCTCATGCTGAGTCACTAAAATTAACCTAGTCCATATACCAAGAGCCAGTTGTGATATTAGGGAATGAGCAGCCGTGAACAAAAGTGACTGTTGAAAGTGTGGATGACTGTGATAGGCTACTCAGTGGTCCAGACCACCAGTTGAAGAAGGGCGAGACTTTTGTATGAAGGCTGTCAGAGGCTAGGCGAGTCATTTCCCGACACCAGCTTAAACAGAACTTTCATTAAACCTGCTTAGTAAGATCTTTCAGGTTTAGGGAAGTCCGGACCCGTTGGATGGAGAGCTGGATTGAGAAATCCCTTTAGACATAGGGAAGTAGGAGGGAGGGATTAGCTCATCGGACAACAAAAGGTGGTGCCGAACAGGGACCCTGACAGAGATAAAGTGGCCCCAGAAGAAGGATCCCCAGCAGAAGGACGTCTCTGCCTGCGCACCCCGGACCGACAGCCTGTAAGGGAGTAAGTTGGTCTGTGACTGATAAGGCCGTCAGTCACAACCCTCGCAGTAGCCGCATAAGCGTGCAGGTGAGGATAGGGCTTTATTGAGGGTAGACTGACCAGACCCAGACAGTAAAGCTAGTAGCCAAATAGTCTTAATCCATCCCTACTCGAAGGATCCTCGTGAGGCTTTGGAGACCCGATCGTAAAGATGGTTTCCAGTGAGTCCGGACTGAACGGGTACCTCACAAACCCCAACGCCAGAGTCACTGCAAGGTTGAAAGAGTATGAAATAGAGACCAGAAAGATGACCCAGTTCAAAGAAAAGCTCCGAACCATCCAAGATGACGACAAAGAGTTTGCTTGAGAAGTGTAGTGAGTATGGCAGCCCGGAGCGAAGAAAAGACTACAGAGCTGACTCAGAGATACCAACTTATGATTTAACGAAAGAAACAGAGAGTGAAGAAGAGTGCAACGAGTCAGAACAAGAGCAAGACCAAAGAGAAGCTGAACCCAGCCAAGGACCAATTATTACCCCCTACATCGTAAGGCCGAAGGGTGACATCCTTCAACGGATTGCTCAGGCCAGACAAGAACTGCAAGAGACTGCCAGACAGGGAGCACTCTTATCAGCAGCCCTCGAGCGCCATAAGGGAACCCTCCAACGTATGGCCAACACCCCAAGCCACAGGGAGCATGACCCTACACAAAGTAAAGTAAGAGACCTTACATTCCAAATTGAACAAGAAGCCAAAGAAAACAGTGACAGTAACCAACTCAGAATGACAGGAAAGACGGATGTCGAAGGAAAAGAGCCAAGAAAGGTTAGTCAGACGTCAGACAGAGTCATGATGAGGAAAGTCCTAGACCCGATGCCCACAGATGCAAGACGAATTTCCCTGCAAAACAGGACTCGACTCTACCAAGTTATCGGAGACCCCTGGGACATACAGGTCCTTCTCAAAATATTAGCATATTGTGATAAAGTTCATTATTTTCCATAATGTCATGATGAAAATTTAACATTCATATATTTTAGATTCATTGCACACTAACTGAAATATTTCAGGTCTTTTATTGTCTTAATACGGATGATTTTGGCATACAGCTCATGAAAACCCAAAATTCCTATCTCACAAAATTAGCATATCATTAAAAGGGTCTCTAAACGAGTTATGAACCTAATCATCTGAATCAACGAGTTAACTCTAAACACCTGCAAAAGATTCCTGAGGCCTTTAAAACTCCCAGCCTGGTTCATCACTCAAAACCTCAATCATGGGTAAGACTGCCGACCTGACTGCTGTCCAGAAGGCCACTATTGACACCCTCAAGCAAGAGGGTAAGACACAGAAAGAAATTTCTGAACGAATAGGCTGTTCCCAGAGTGCTGTATCAAGGCACCTCAGTGGGAAGTCTGTGGGAAGGAAAAAGTGTGGCAGAAAACGCTGCACAACGAGAAGAGGTGACCGGACCCTGAGGAAGATTGTGGAGAAGGGCCGATTCCAGACCTTGGGGGACCTGCGGAAGCAGTGGACTGAGTCTGGAGTAGAAACATCTGGAGCCACCGTGCACAGGCGTGTGCAGGAAATGGGCTACAGGTGCAGCATTCCCCAGGTCAAGCCACTTTTGAACCAGAAACAGCGGCAGAAGCGCCTGACCTGGGCTACAGAGAAGCAGCACTGGACTGTTGCTCAGTGGTCCAAAGTACTTTTTTCGGATGAAAGCAAATTCTGCATGTCATTCAGAAATCAAGGTACCAGAGTCTGGAGGAAGACTGGGGAGAAGGAAATGCCAAAATGCCAGAAGTCCAGTGTCAAGTACCCACAGTCAGTGATGGTCTGGGGTGCCGTGTCAGCTGCTGGTGTTGGTCCACTGTGTTTTATCAAGGGCAGGGTCAATGCAGCTAGCTATCAGCAGATTTTGGAGCACTTCATGCTTCCATCTGCTGAAAAGCTTTATGGAGATGAAGATTTCATTTTTCAGCACGACCTGGCACCTGCTCACAGTGCCAAAACCACTGGTAAATGGTTTACTGACCATGGTATCACTGTGCTCAATTGGCCTGCCAACTCTCCTGACCTGAACCCCATAGAGAATCTGTGGGATATTGTGAAGAGAACGTTGAGAGACTCAAGACCCAACACTCTGGATGAGCTAAAGGCCGCTATCGAAGCATCCTGGGCCTCCATAAGACCTCAGCAGTGCCACAAGCTGATTGCCTCCATGCCACGCCGCATTGAAGCAGTCATTTCTGCAAAAGGATTCCCGACCAAGTATTGAGTGCATAACTGTACATGATTATTTGAAGGTTGACGTTTTTTGTATTAAAAACACTTTTTTTTATTGGTCGGATGAAATATGCTAATTTTGTGAGATAGGAATTTTGGGTTTTCATGAGCTGTATGCCAAAATCATCCGTATTAAGACAATAAAAGACCTGAAATATTTCAGTTAGTGTGCAATGAATCTAAAATATATGAATGTTAAATTTTCATCATGACATTATGGAAAATAATGAACTTTATCACAATATGCTAATTTTTTGAGAAGGACCTGTAGAGGGAGACGGACTGTTAGTTTTCACAAATGACAACTTCAAGATCCACAATACCAAATTCAGGAAAAGGTTAAGAACCCAGGCAGGGGAAGATTATAAAAAAGAGGTTCGAGAGTTGAGAAGACAAGTGAACCAGAATAAAGCAAGCAAAGTGCATTTGACTAGTGGGGCCGACCTCACTTATTATGCTGTTATCCACTCTCCCATTGCCGCTTACAAAAAGGGAGAAGACTTGAAAGAGTACAGAGAGAAAATGTGGGTGGCCCTGGAAGAGGGACTGAATGCTGCCATCAACCACGGCCTGAGAAGGGCAACAATATGCCTAGATGGACTGAGATCACATGACCTACCATGGGAGTCGGCAGAAAAGTAGCCGTTGCAACAGCACACCATGTAGTCAAGAATCTGCTGACAGATGCCTCACTGACCGAAATAGTCATCGTCACATCCCTTAGCCAGCATGAGAGTCGGAGGAAGAGAGAGCTGGCGTTAGTAGAAAGGATGGATGAGAAGAAGCCGAAAGACCCCCTTCACTTATAGATACCAAGAATCCAACAAGGGAACGAAATTAAACCACACCCTGTTGAAAAACGCTACCTGCACAAGAGTGAGACTAACCAATCGTCCCGCCTGGAGAAAGGACCGTGTGTGCCGAGACCGTACTGGGACACAATCTCAGGTATAGGAAAAGCACCATGGATGTTATTGTGCCTTTTATTCCCGACTCAGTAATTGCTCTAGCCGAATTGTATGCTTTTAGACAGCACTTATGCTCTGGCAGCATAGATAAGGGCTTAGACTGGGTAGGATATAATCTTTTTTACTCCAACCTCACATGTAAGCCACCTAAAGAAACCTGGAAGAATTGTGGTGAAGGAGCGTATCAGCATGCTTGTAGTTGGTATGAGACATTAGGACACTCAGTCAGCAATATAGTTACTACAGTTGCCCAGGAAGCTGGACACATTATAGGGGAAGGGGTTTCAGTAGTTGAAGGTTGGATTGCTAATTTGTTTATGATGCTTCGGCCTTATTTGCTTGCTGCTGTAGGAGTGATTATTGTAGTCATAATATGTAAAGTCCTTGCACAACAATTTCTTCGGTCCATGCTCAGCCCTGGAAGGAGGAGTTATTAGCACCTCCCCTTGAGGGAGGGGACACCCTGAGTATAAGACCCAGGGCTTGGGGAGTTTTGGGTCACTCAGTTCCAGGTTTGAAGACAGCAGTTGAGCCTAAGCCTTTGCAGTTGCTTATCATCATGACTACCAATTCCACCACTATCTCCGAGCCTGTCCAAGTGAGTACAGTGGAGTTTTATGCGCTTCTCTGTGGATGGCTATGCTATTGCCACATTGGGTCCCGGTTGGTCAGCCAACCATTACGGTTTCTCATCGTGCTTCAAGGATATGCTAAACTAATTTTTGGCCATTTCTGGATACGCCGATGGGAAGTGGCGTTGTATCTGTTTGCGTCCTATCTTATGGGAAGTGTCAGCATTGACTGGAGAAGCCTGATGGTAGCACTGTGGCTTTGTGTCGACACCATTGCCTTAGTGCTTAAGATACTACTGAGCGGACCTCATGCCACCCGTTGCTAGAACCCATGCTTCTATAATCAGTTCAATCTCTTCATTTAGTTTTTAACCCTGGAGGTGATTATCCAGGGTCAACATTATGTTCCTGGAAAATCCACTTACAGGCCTTCAATATATCTCTCCAGGACACAGTCTCCTGTTCCAGATGTGGAATTTCAGCCTCAGTGCTCAGATACCTGTGGGTTACGCCTGAAGCTCACTGGTGTCACCGCTGTCTTTCTATTGCTGTCGACTATGCTACAGTGACACGTGTTTTCTGCATTGAGGGTCCTGGGGATCTTCCATATATCTCCATGACCATGAGCCAAACTCTTCAGACACGGTACAAGGTGACCTGGACATCGGCCTTCGGGGCTGCTGCACACACTTTTAGGATAAAGACACAGCAAGGGGGAATGTATCTCCCCATCATCAGTTACATCTGGGAAGATCCTAAAGATCGATTCTGGTTGCCCACCCTCCATCTACTTGATGGGAGGGTTGTTACTGTTGGCACTGATCGCTCCCCTGATTCGCCTTCTCAAGGCACCGACGTCAAAAGGATGCCAGGTGTCAATCACTACTGCAGAAGGCAGCAAAATGTTTATATTTCTTTTGCAGAAATATAAACAAGTGTATCCAAAGAAATGATGCATGATGGTTTTCCATTCTTTTACAAGTATTAAATGAAATTAGTAATCTTTGATTATCAAGTTAAAGGATGTATGATTGAAATATGGTTAAGAACTGATAAAGTAAAAACTCAGCTACATATATGAAAGAGATATAATGTTGATCAGTTGGGATGTATGAATAAAAAGAATGAAGTGATGGTTTTGTAACTGTGTTTTAAAGTAAATGCTGAAAGCTGAGAATGGAATGTGTAAAACTGTGTAAAGTTTAAGACTGAGCAGATTAGGGACAGAACTGTAGGATGACTAGGAGTGACGAGAGCCAGCTGCATGCTGACAGCGAACCTTTTGAAGACCAGCACAAGGAAGGGAGGATGAGTCTACAGCCAGCTGCGTGGCTAATACTGGCATCTCCAAGGCCAAAAAACAGAACCAGAAAGTCACGATGACCATGACTAAGTATTGCGCAGTAACTGAGAAGCCTAGCAAAGGGCTGACCAGTGAGAGCATCTGGACTATAAAAGCAATGCTAAAAAAGGGAACTGCGGTTGTTTCCTTGCAGAAGACCAGCGAACAAGATCGGACGGAGAAAAGAAGCTCAGATGGAAAAGGAACAGAGACACAGCCCAACTGATTGACTGCATTAAAAAGAGAGGATCAACCCGTTTGCCTTAGAAGGACTGTGCGTCAAGATGAAGACATTGAAGCTATGGACTGGACCGCCTGTTCCCCAGACCTGAATCCGATTGAGCACATCTGGGACATCATGTCTCGCTCCATCCACCAACGTCACGTTGCACCACAGACTGTCCAGAAGTTGGTGGATGCTTTAGTCCAGGTCTGGAAGGAGATCTCTCAGGAGACCATCCACCGTCTCATCAGGAGCATGTCCAGGTGTTGTAGGGAGGTCATACAGGTACATGGAGGCCACACACAATACTGAGCCTCATTTTGACTTGTTTTAAGGACATTACATCAAAGTTGGATCAGCCTGTAGTGTGTTTTTCCACTTTCATTTTGTGTGTGACTCCAAATCCAGGCCTCCATTGGTTAATAAATTTGATTTCCATTGATGATTTTTGTGTGATTTTGCTGTCAGCAGATTCAACTTTGTACAGAACAAAGTATTCAATGAGAATATTTCATTCATTCAGATCTAGGATGTGTTATTTGAGTGTTCCCTTTATTTTTTTGAGCCGTGTATTTTTTTTATTGGGACTTCTTATGGCTTTCTTTCAATAATTGCTTTTTTCGTCCCACTCCTCCATAGGGGTCAGATTTGTGGATTGCACCACGATAATTGTCCCGTCGACAAATTCTCTCAAATGAGCTATGATCTCTGCAGCTCCTCCAGAATTACCATGGGTACTATAGCCGCTTCTCCGATTATGACTCTCCTTGGCCGGCCTGCCAGTTGAGGTGGGCGGCCATGTTTTGTAAGGTTTGCAATCGTGCTATACTCTGTTTTCAGACGATAGATCGATCAGAGCTCTGTAAGATATTTAAAGTTTGGGATATTGTTTTATAACCTAACTCTGCTTTAAACATCTCAACTTTCTCATGATGCTGTTTGTTCACTGATGTTCTCTAACAAACCTCTGAGGCCTTCACAGAACAGCAGCACTTATACTGAAACAAAATTACAAGCATATGGTGTATTTACTAGTTAGGCCTCTGCCGAAGGCAGTTGATTCCTATTCTTAAATGGGTCAGATTGGTAGTCCAGAATCTCTACTCCTCAATACAACTCTGCATTATGTTTGTTTTCATATCTGCATTAAACACAATGCATTGTAAGACTGAAGAACATTTGCATTAAATTATTTTTTTAAATAGCGCAGTTTCTTTCACTGCTGTCTAATAACTAGAAAGGTCAGAAAAAAGAAAATTATTGCTTTTTCTTTTACATTAGTGTGAATGGATTACTGGAGCACCACAGGTTTGGGACACATTTTGTGGCCTGCCTAAATGAAGTTTCACTAATTTGACAGAGTTTAGGTTGAGTACTGACAGTCATAAAAACGTTCAGCTTTATGCCTCCTTAGTTTGTCCAGTGCAGACTTGAATGTTTGGGTTCTTAAAACATACTTGTGATGCTTACTTCCAAAAATGTGCTTTTATTTAATTAAATCTCTTCTTCCTTCAATCCGACAAAACTGACTGCAAACACAATCACAATCATCTGAAACATTATCAATTTACCCTGGTGATTAACAGCACAGGGTGGGGTGGGGGGTCATGAAATTCTGCACCCGTTTTCTCTCTTAGAGCATTAATGTGTCAAAACACTTCAAATAAACTGCATATTCCAACAGCAAAATTCAGCAGCCCTGTCAGAACAATCACCTACAACCCAGTTTTGTGATGACTTTTGCTTGTAGGTCATTTTGAGTGAGGCTGCACATTGTAAACAAGCACCACCACTATACAGGGTGGCCTCTCCAGCCGTCTCAAAAGCACCTGTTCTTGGAATATTTGTTGGTCTTCCGGCCCATTTGTCCTGCAACATTCCTGTTGCCAGTTTTCCTAAAAGAGGAAATGTTGTGAAACAGTGAAACATTAGCCCCCCTTACCTTCCTTCGGCATTATGGACAAACATTTCCATAATTTGTGAGTGCTCTAAAACCCCGACTAGCTCTAGTAAGTCAGGATGTCACTAGTCTTGTTAGAAATAATCATAATCTCCTAATTAAAATGATTTGTGGTAAACAGGATTATTTATGTGCGTCATCGCCTTGCCTTTAAATGAATAACTAAGGTAAACCAAGACAAAACTCTGTTTCCTTTAACCGACACTCAATGAAAGTCTGACTTATCATCCCACCCTCTTCTCCTGCAGTCCTTTAATGGAAATGGGGTAAGAGAATATAGCACATGCAACTGTTTATGTAACTTCTAGTATTCAACTAAATGTACACTGATGACGGGCATTAACCTTTTAGATGTAGTTGCAAAGCCAAACAACACGCAACCCTGTAGGCATAATTTGGTCTTTAGCCAAAAATCATATTTAACAAAGTCACCAGGGCCTCACGTGTTTCCTAGCAACTCCTATCAAATCAATGCAACAGAAACATTCTAGTTTCTGTAATGCAATTTAGACTTTACTTTGTAAGGTTAATCAGAGTGTCAAAGTTTTCATCAGTAATTCAGTCTGGGTTTTCACTGGGATATAAAAATGATGAGATTCACAAACCCATTTAATTAATCACATTTCAAAAACAGGAAAAACAAGAGAACTTGCTATTCAAGCATGGCATTTGTTAGTTGATCTTCATAAGCCAAAAAAAACGCTAAACTTGCCTAAGTTTGTTCAGTCAGAGCAATCATTAAAGGTTTATAACAACTAGAATAATCGAGGCTGAAGGTAGACCCAAATTTGTCTTTCCACCGGCTTGTAAAGAGGATGGGAATTCAAGATATATTATTGCAGTAGTTTTGTTTATACCTGTTAATATCAGTTTACTGGTTAAATTTACCATCGCAGCCGCAGCTGTTCTGGATGAACAAAACAAAAGAAACCGCTATTTTTTGTATGACAGTCAAAGATATTTGCATAATTCTCAGACTTAAGGACCAAACAGGTTATTAAATTAAATGCAAATATTTAATGGTTGTTTATCTTTAAACCACAGAATGCCCAACAAGAGGGGAGTAAAATGAATTAGCTCTGTCTGAAAGATATCTAATGAAATAACACCATCGTTATATTCCTTATTTTATCTGATTTCTTAAAATACAAACAATTATATTGCACCAACCCCCTGGAATAAATAAAGGAAAACACTGAGCTCTATAAACCAATAGTTGTTATTCATTAAATATGTTTAAATATCACAGAATCATTACATTTTGTGAATTTACATAGCTCCGAATCACAATGTCGTCATAACGTTTTCATCCAGATACATAGAATCCAATTCAAAAATCAATTCAAATCAGTCCACTTTATTACAGTCATTTCGTCTAATTCAGACCCAATTGCAAAACGTCCAAATCAACCCAAAGTACAACACAAAACAGTCATAGCCAGTCATAAAAAGCCAGTGGGTGAAATGTTATCTAGGGAAGCCCAGGTGACTGCATCAGGTCACTGACCTTGCAGCAATCCCTCATCTTGAGCAAGGATGCAGCCACAGTGGAGAAGAACAACTCCCTTCAAACAGGACAAAACTACCAGCAGACCCAATACATTCATTACATGATAGTTGTTTTTTAGTTTTCTTGTGTCTTTCTTTTCTTAAACTGCCTAACATATATTATTTGTGTCAGAAAAGTATCTTCAAGCCTCTCTTGCAAGAGATTTTTTAACTTTTTGGTACCATACAATTCAGCCATTTTTGCAGACACGTACAGTTTTAATAAACAAATTTCTTTTTTCAAATGTAGGATTCTTCATCCTGAATTGTAAAAATAATGCAGACATAATGAACAACATCTTGAATAATTTAGTTTGCCCTTTTTATTCATGGCTAAATATGCAGCGGCCCAATAAAGCAAGTTTAACTCCAGTTTATCTATCCTTCTTTCCAACATCTAGTATCCCGAACTTAACTTTCCTAACCCTCATCCCCCCCCCACCATCAGATACTTCATTATCTTCAGTTTCCCAACCGGAACAAAGCGGAGGACGCGAAGTTAAGAGACCGACTCCCTTCATCAACGCTACATCTCTCATTCAGCACATTTAATTTGGCCGGTTCATACATCTGCAGCAGGATGAGTTTTACAATCTCAGAGATCAACGTCACAGCAACCATCAGCTACAGGCAGACAATGCAGGAGGCTCTCTGGAGGTCTTTTGTCTGTCGCTGCTCCCTGATCACCCCCCCCCCCCCCCCACAAGACAACAGCAGCTGCCCCGTTTAACTTCACCGGACAGAAATCGCTCACATCAACACTCATAAATAAGTCACTGTGGCGACATTAAATATTTGGACACCCTTGTATCGAGGGGAAAATGCCTCAATTTCGCTCAGATTCACTTTCACAGACTTTTCAAATCGTCGCAGTAGCCTCGGATAAGGGTAGCCTCGATCAATGTATAAACCAGCAAAAACAGCTTAAACTAGACGCTTATTTGACTGATAAACGCGACAGAAAAGTAGACAAATCTATACAGATACTTATACAAGCTTTAATACGTTTTAAACCAACACGTGTGTTATAACTTTGAGTCATCCAGACATGAAACAATTAAACGCAACAAAATACAAAACTAAAGCAGTACTTGAGCACGAATAATGCTTTAATTTTCCCACAGTATGCCTAGCTTCAGACTCTAAGGCTGACTAATAATGTGCTCATTGATCCTACAGTCCCACTGCAGATTACATCTGGCAAAGTTCACATCAGGACAATGGATAGTTCTCTTTTTAGATAAAAAGCTAAATTTCAGATATTTTTAATTTGCATTCTACGCATTTAGATGTGAGTAAATGCAGCATACTATATTTAAAATGAACAATTTAATTTCCAAAGCAGTCATCAGTGTGTGTCAGACTTTGAGGTCCTTTTGTTTTCCCCCCATGCTAAGGTCGCTCTCATTGCAACTTAAAACTCCCACTTTTTGTCGCCTCTTTTTAACCGAACTTGGCGGTTCCGCCTCAAAACCTTTACGCCCAGAATAGAACCAGTTTGTACGGTCGGAGTAGTTACCACACACTGAACGATAAAAAAAAAAAATTAAAAAAAAATTAGGCGACACAAACCCACCCTCCCTCCTCACAAAGTGCAGTTGTAAGTCCACCCCACTTTGCTCGTCGGGATGTTAGCGTTAGCCGCCTAGCTTACGTACCCCCCGCGTTACATTTGTAACGTCGGTAGTTGGAAGTCGAGGTAACAGTCACACTCTACCTGCGTTCCGCTTCTTCTTAACCGTTTTCCCCCTGCACTCCGAAAAACAAAACTTATCCGGGCCTCTCGTCCACGGAGAACAATCCTCTTCAAAGTTCTGGAAGGGTGTCGGTTAAAGCATCCAGAAACGGCTTAATTTGTGCCTAATTGATGAGCGCAGAGAAGTGCAGGGATAGATGGAAGCAGCCGTGAGTGAGCGTGGGACGAACAACACCCGCGCTAAAGTGAGGTGGACATCCGCTCCGCCTCTCCCAGCCAACCGTTTGGATTGACTGAAAGTAGTCCTCTGAAACTATTAAATTTACCCTTCAATTAATTTGGGATTTCTCTCATCTCAAAAATATATTTTAAATATATGGGTACATATTGCTTCACTGATCAACTAAAAATCCTTATTTAAAGGAATGCGGTTTTTTTAAACAAGCTGCATGCTATTTCCCACTAATGCTGTTATACAGTTGGCATATAACAATGCGATAGATCTTATGAGTATGTTTTAGCCAAATAGTTACATTGAAGTCCTATCTGCCATCCACCAAATTCCCATAATTTAGGGTCTACTTGCCAGTGTGCCGGCGGAGCGATTCGTCAGCTGTGCATCTCTGTGCAGAGGCAGGCTGTCCAGACTTGCACTGGTGTTTGCCTGTTGGAAGAAAGGGTAGAGTGCTGGGTACGACTGTATGGAGGCCAGGAAGTGCCAGTTTTTAAAATAAAAATGGAAGTCAGTTGAAATGTGATTTACGCCTCTTTGAATGGAGTCTTATCTCGTGGATTGTTATGTTTATTAATTTATAAGGAACCTGCCTACTTTGTTTTATCTGGGAAATAATCTCTGCGAGGAATGACAATAGGAAAAGATTTGAATCTGCATTATTTAAACTGAAACATTCCACCAATATATAGTCTCCTGGTGGGATGTTAGAGTTTAAATTATTATGAAATACTGATTATACTTTAATTTGACATCCATGGACTAGATTTTAACATTAACTGAATAGTAAAATGGGACTGGCTACACCGACAACAGAACTTTAATATTTACTTGACTTTGATATAATATGTTTTCTTATTATTTAAATTTAAGTTGAAACTCCTAAGAATTTGTCTAATTTGGTTTTCCACAAACTGAGCACACCTCTTTAACTTATCTTCGAGGTCCATTTATGCATTTTGTATCAATTTCTCCTTCTTTACATGAGTTAACAATTTCATTAAAAAATTTAAATCAGCATGCTTGGGTATGTGACCAATGTTCTCACTTTATGGGTTTTCCATTTTTTATTCTAACTGGTCAAGGACATCTATAGCTTGTCAAAGAAACCCAGATTGGTCAATGAAATGACATGCATAGCCATTAATAATACAGTTTTGCCAGCTATGCACACAATGAAAGGCCCTGATTTGTAAAAATTGGACAGTACAATAACAACATGGACCAGGATTTGAGTTTAGTGAGGAACCTTGATACTGATAATTTAATTATGCGGCGAGTGGGATCCTGGTTCAATACTTGGGATTGGCATATCTTCCACTAATCTGCTTGATGACCAATAAGGGTTGCTCAGCAACACTTCTCTGTTTAGGATGGCGATTAAAAACAAATAAGTAAGGAAGTGTTGCAAATGTAAGTAGTTTTAATCTAAAACCTGCAAACAGAAACTCAGAAACAGAAGTCAACACAACATGTTAAACCAGGGTTTTGGCGGGTGTCTGTGAACTGCAACATCTGACTAAGATTTTAAGACCTCCATAGTATTAACTGTAGTGTCACCAGAAATTTAAGGAACATTTATGCATTTTCATTTAGAAATCATAGAATAAGTAATCATAAGTAAAGAGTCCACCTGTATATATAAGCCCAGCTGTTCTATAAAGGCATCAGAGGTTTGTTAGACAACATCACTCAACAAACAAAACCACGAAGACCAAGGAACATATCAGACTAGTCAGGAATCGAGTTGTGGAGTCATTTAAAGCAGGATTAGGTTATAAAATAATATTCCAAGCTTTGAACAGTATCAAACAGAGCACTGTACAGTCCATCATCTGAATGGAAAGACCATAGCAATGACTGCAAACCCATCAAGAATTGGTAGGTTTGCAGTAAAATCACCAGATGGGCAAGGAGGGCATTATTTAGAGAAACCCATGAGAAGATCCACAGCACAGGTGGGAGAACCTGTTGACAGGGTCTCTATTAGTCATGCACACCACAAATCTGGGGTTGTTACAAGCCCTATAGGGACACAGCAAACATATAGAAGAAGACACTCTGGTCAGGTAAGGCCAAAACTGAATGTTTGGTCTACATGCAAAAGTCAAAGCCCAGACCTAAATCCAACTGAGAATCTGTGGTAAGAAAGATATCTAAGAAAATTGATGTTCACAGACACTCTCCATCCAATCTGACTGAGGTTCAGCTATTTTGCAAAGATGAATGGGCAACAACTTTAATCTGGAAGAGACAACCCAATAGACTTGAAAGATATTTAGAAAAACATATATTGTTTTTCTGTGCACAATTTTGTGTAGTTCTTCTACATGAAATCCCTGTAAAATATAATGACATTTGGTGTTGTAACATGACAAAAAGTTAATGGGGTGTGAACACTTTTGTATAATTTTAGGGAATCTTTTCACATTGGGTTTCTTTGTAGACTGTTCCTCAGCACACTTCCATTTTACTGCCACCCTTGGCACTTTCCTGGCTCCATATTGCTGTGTGTGTGTGTGTGTGTGTGTGTGTGTGTGTGTGTGTGTGTGTGTGTGTGTCTGTATCTGAGACACACAGAAGTCCCCAGAAGCATGCATGACTTTGTGCTTGAACTTACAATGACACAGATGAATAGGCTCAGACTGCTTGGTTTATTATTCCTTTTATTTAAAATGACAAAAGCTTAAAATTAGTTTCCTCATGTCTGCAGATATTTCTGTGCATCTGTGTGTGCACCGGTGGGTGCATGCACAGGTAGATGCCTGTGCATGTGTGTGTGTGTGTGTGTGTGTGTGTGTTTGTGTGTTTTTATGGATAACTGTTGTAGGATCTCTCTCACCCGATAACACCAACAACCTACTGTGACCCTCACAAGTGTTACTTGTTGACATGGAGCACACTGTTTCAGACTCATCATCACCATCCAAGCTCATCTCCATCTCCTCCATGATCTCTCTTGTTTTCAACCCCTCCCTCCTCCTCAAAGCTCCTGCTTCCTCCTTCATGTGATTGATTCACCTTCCTGTTTCATCGTTCTTTTTGCTTCTGTAACGTTCTCTCTTCCTTCTCTCTCGTGCCCTAATTCTTCACATCCTCCTACTTTTCCTCTGTGCCTTCTCCTGCGTAACCTCTCCCAGGTTTATGTTCCTCTCCTCCTCCTCCTCCTCCAAATCCTCTCTCTTCAGTGATGACTCCCTTCTTGTGTCTTTTCTGCCCCTCACCATTTTCACTCCTCTACATTCTCCTCTTCCTCTTTCCTTGCAATTTCAGCAGTGTGTGTTTATGTGGTGTGCGTACGTGCAAATTCTTCCCTTCCCCTCCCCCAACGGGTTTTGCTTCGCTCTCTTCCAGCACCTCACCACCCCTTCTCCTCCACCCACCTCTTACCCCACCCTCCTCTTCCCTGCTCCTCTTCCTCCCTCTTGAGTCTCATTTTCACCCTTTGCACCTTCTCTCCTTTCCTCCTTGTCTCCCCTCTCATTAGTCCACTGTATCTCCAGTCCCTAACATATCTTCACTAATGAACAACTGTCCTATATCTTCATCTCCTCACCCTCTTAGCTCCATCTCTTCATTCACCACTCTTCTTCCTCATCTTCCTCCTCTGTTATAGCTCAATGTTCTGCCCATTCTCTCTTTTCCACCACCTCCTTAGCTCTCCACCTGTCTCCTGCCTTCTTCTCGCCTGTCTGTTAGTCTGCTTTTCCTTAGCATTTCCCTCAACATCTTTACACAGCTCTCTTCAGCCCTCCTGCCTTGCACACCACCCCGACTCCATCCATCCATCCATCCATCCATCCATCCATCCATCCATCCATCCATCCATCCATCCATCCCTGCAATGAAATCCACCAGACTCTTTAATCTCAGAGGAATAATCTATAGTGTACCGAATAAACTCTTCCTATTGTCTTAATTAAGTCATGAAATGAAGAAAGCTTTAGAAACATACATTTAGAGAACAGACTGCTTTGTCTCATTGTCATTAGCTGCACAGCTTTAAAATTTCAGAAACTGGAGGAATATTTGCATGTTTTGGCATTTGATGGGTTTCTGTAGAGGCTAGTATAACAAGGGTTGAAATTGATGGTGATGCACCCTTTGCTCCTCCGCTAATAAATTATGGCAGGCTAAATATGAGAATGAATTCTGGTCATCATGCTGACAAGAGGTCTAGCATCCCCCTCATCCCTTCTCGCTCTGTGCCATTTTTTATATGGATAACATTAGTCTTAGTAAGAACTTCAAAGGGGTTTTGTTTCTTTACTGCATTTCAGTTTGTTTATATACCTCTAATTCACATAATCCTGTCATCTCACGGCAATTCTCATGACAAAAAGATCCACTTTATATCTAATGATACAAATTCCATCTTGCTCCAAATTAATCCCAATACAATCCAATAACTGAATCATAGTTCAACTCAACTCAACCAAACATATCAACCAAACAAACATATTTAACATATCAGCTGATGTCAGTTGGTAAAATGTTAGCTCTCTATGGAAGCTCTGCCAATTGCAACAAGTCATTGACTTTGCAGCAATCTCTCATCTGGAGCAAGCATGTGGCAACAGTGGTGAGGAACCTCTCCCTTTTAACAGGAAAAACCTTCAGCAAGTACTTTTTTTATCTAAAAGAAAAGCAAGGTGCACACACAGTTAATGGCAGTTATAGCTTTTATAATTGCAGTGCTAATGAAAGAAAGGCAGCTTGACAGAGTAGCATTGGACCAGAAGTACTATCTATGGATAAGAAAAGCAAAGAGACCAAAGGTAATGTCAGTGATTCCTCAATTTCTCTGTCACAGAAAGAGACACAGTGGGAAACAGAAAAACAACAGGCCTGACCACTTTCTTTAATAAAAAACAAATACAAGAGTACACAAAATTAATGTTAATCACTCAGTAAAATGGTAGGTTGAGCCAAGAGACACACACACAGACATACTGAACTAGGAGTACTTCCAATGAGAAAAAAAATCAAAGAGGATACACAGAATTAATGGTACCAATAGCTCAGTCAATGGCTGGTTCCTTGGAAGAGAAACAATTAAACACAGTGTGGTGCCCCAGCTGTGGGAGGAAACTCAAGCCCCTTTTTCACCGAAAGCCCCAGGATTTAAAGCCCCAGGATTTAAAGCCCCAGGATTTGCTTTACCCAGGCAATAGCAATCTCGTATGTTCTTTTTCCATTGCTCAGAAAGGCCACGGACCATTTATTTAAATCAGCCTAATGTATGGGGAAGTTGTGAAGAAAACTACAATACCCCTTCAGTCCAGCAGATGGCATTACTCCTTTTAAAAAACAATTAGCTATTAAATAATTTTTTTGTTTCAACTGATAAATAATAGACAATGATGAGCAGCTTTAGAGTTATACAGTTGATTAATTCCTTCCGTTAATCCTTTAAGTTGCACTGGATCCGTACATACATTTTTTACCGACAAATATTTATATAAAGTACATGATGCCTAGACAGTGGAGTAAATGATGGCAGGACATGAGGGTGAAGAAGATCACAGATCTCCTGGGAAACTGCATCCAAACCTGGAATTGTGGTATCTCCTCCTGCAGAGCTGTTTACACAAAACCATGAAAAATTAAAAATATTGAAGAGTTCACACTCAACTAAGCTAGGTTTACATAAAATAACAATCTTATTAGGCCCGAGCAACTAAGCACTGCGAAGGCCTATTGTAATTAAAATGTTTATTAGTTTTCTCCAGGCAAATAAATAGCTTTTTGGGGGGCCTAAACATTTTCAAAAACTTACCAAACTTCACTGAAAATTGTCCCCCTAGGGAAATTTAAGGTTGGAATTGAAAATGGGCGTGACCAAACCTCTTAGCCACGCCCCCTAAAGTGAGATAGGCCAACTGGTAAGTCCTAGAGAGTTGAACTGTGGTAGGTAGATCTCTCCGAATCATGACAAAAAGTCTCTTGGGAGCGCCCTAAAACCAACAGAAAGTTGGTCATTTTGGGTCAAAGGGTCAATTTTGCCCGTTTTTCACTTTTCATACATGTAGAACTTTAACAAACTCCTTCTAGGGATTTTGAGCTACCAGTTTCATATTTGGTCAATATGTAGTTAAGGCATTGGGGATTAAAAGTTATCAAAATTGTGACTTTTTGAGCATGCTGAAGGGGCGTGGCCAGGCCTCAAAGTTAGCCTTCTCATCACAAATTTCGAACACATAACTTTCACATAAATAGGCTGAATTACACCAAATCTGATATCAGAATCAGAATCAGAATCAGAAAAGCTTTGTTGCCAAGTACGTTTTTGGACATACAAGGAATTTGTTTTGGCGTAGTCAGTGCAATACAGTACAAATTAAACAGTATAAACATATCTACAATATAATATAAATATATGTGCACAGTTTTAAGTGAGTGAGAGTAAGTATAGAGCAGTATAAGATGCAAGAGCAATACAACAGTGCAGGTGATCATTGTGCAAGTATGGCAGTGCAAGTAAAGCAGGAGTCCAAGCTGAGCGTTAATGTAACGCATAGAGTAACAGTTTACAAGTGTCCTGTCAGCAAAAAAAAGGGGGGGGGGGGTTTCCGGGCTTTGTTAACCAGGCTGGTGGCAGATGGGAAAAAAACTGTTCTTGTGGCGTGAGGTTTTGGTCCGGATGGACCGCAGCCTCCTGCCAGATGGGAGAGTTTCAAAGAGTCTGTGACCGGGGTGGGAGGGATCAGCCAGAATCTTCCCTGCCCGCTTCAGGGTCCTGGAGGTGTACAGTTCCTGGAGCGACAGTAGACTGCAGCCAATCACCTTCTCAGCAGACCGAATGACACGCTGCAGCCTGCCCTTATCCTTGGCTGTAGCAGCGGCGTACCAGATGGTGATGGAGGAGGTGAGGATGGACTCAATGATGGCTGTGTAGAAGTGCACCATCATAGTCTTTGGCAGGTTGAATTTCTTCAGCTGCCGCAGGAAGGACATCCTCTGCTGGGCTTTCTTGATGAGGGAGCTGATGTTTGGCTCCCACTTGAGATCCTGGGAGATGATGGTTCCCAGGAAGCGGAAAGATTCCACAGTGTCAATTGTGGAGTCACAGAGGGTGATGGGGGCAGGTGGGGCTGGGTTCTGCCTGAAGTCCACAACCATCTCCACTGTCTTTAGAGCGTTGAGCTCAAGGTTGTTCTGGCTGCACCAGTCCAACAGATGGTCCACCTCCCATCTGTACGCGGACTCGTCACCATCAGAGATGAGTCCGATCAGGGTGGTGTCGTCTGCAAACTTCAGAAGCTTGACAGACTGGTGACTGGAGGTGCAGCTGTTGGTGTACAGGGAGAAGAGCAGAGGAGAGATAACACAGCCTTGGGGGGAACCGGTGCTGATGGTCAGGGAGTCAGAGACGTGCTTCCCCAGCCTCACGCGCTGCTTCCTGTCAGACAGGAAGTCAGTTATCCACCTACAGGTGGAGTCGGGCACACTCAGCTGGGAGAGTTTCTCCTGGAGCAGAGCTGGGACGATGGTGTTGAAGGCAGAGCTGAAATCCACAAACAGGATCCTGGCATAGGTTCCTGTGGAGTCCAGGTGCCGGAGGATGAAGTGAAGGGCTAGGTTGACTGCATCATCTACAGACCTGTTGGCTCTGTAGGCAAACTGCAGGGGTCCAGGAGGGGGTCGGTGATGTATTTTAGGTGTGAGAGCACAAGGCGCTCAAAGGACTTCATCACCACAGAGGTCAGGGCGACGGGTCTGAAGTCATTAAGCCCTGTGGTCCTTGGCTTCTTGGGAACAGGGACGATGGTGGAGGACTTGAAGCAGGCTGGCACATGACATGTCTCCAGTGAGGTGTTAAAAATGTCTGTGAAGACTGGAGACAGCTGATCAGCGCAGTGCTTCAGGCTGGCTGCTGAGACAGAATCCGGTCCAGCAGCTTTCCAGGGGTTCTGTCTCCTGAAGAGTTTGTTTACGTCCCTCTCCTGGATGGAAAGGGCCGTCCTCGGCGTGGGTAGGGGGCTGGTGGGGGGGAACTTCAGGGTGGGGGTTGGAGGTGCCAAGGCCCCTCTTGAGGTTGGAGAGATGGGGGTGGTGGATTGTGGCTGCAGCTGTTGGGGGGTGTCGTGGGGGATGGTTGCAGGACTGTCCCTTTGTCTTTCAAAGCGGCCGTAGAACTCGTTCAGGTTGTTGGCGAGGCATCGGTCGTTGATGGAGTGGGGAGCTTTCGGCTTGTAGTTGGTGATTTGCTTGAGCCCTTTCCAGACAGACGCAGAGCCGTTGGCTGAGAACTGGTTTTGGAGCTTCTCCGAGTACAGTCGTTTGGCCTCTTTCACTGCCTTGCCAAACTTGTACTTTGCCTCTCTGTATATGTCTTTGTCCCCACTCCTGAAGGCCTTTTCCTTATCCAGTCTTAACCTTCTGAGTTTAGCTGTGAACCAGGGTTTGTCGTTGTTGTAACTCAACCTGGTGCATGATGGTACACAGCTGTCCTCACAGAAGCTGAAGATATGATTGATACCTGTCAGGTGACCAACAATCGTTTGTGGTCAAATGATGACATCATCAAAGCCATGTCCCCTGAGAACAGGAAGTAACTTTTTTCGCTTGGAAAGGTCCCTCTGTGGCCAACTTGACTCAATCAACTTGAAAGTGTGTCAGATATCAGAAAACAAGTTGGTCTGACTTCGTTTGGAGCACTGATAGTTTTTGCAAGAGGGTGTGACCATGACGCAGTGGCGAAGTGAGACGTTACGCCATGGCCATACGTTTGGCTCTAATTTCCACATATATCATCTGATCTACACCAAATTCAAGATGATTGATCCTAGTCCCCTAACGAGATTTGATGACGCAATTGGTGGGCGTGGCCTACTTGTTCCACAGCTCCCCCTAGAAAATAAAACAAATCCGCCCCAAGCCATGCTTTAACCGAGGAATCTGAAATTTGGTACATATATGTAACTTCTCGGGATCTACAAAAACGTCTCTTGGAGCATTGGTCCAAACCCCACAGGAAGTTGGCCATTTTGAATTGAAGTTGCCATTTTGACCCCGGTTTTGCCATTTCTACCGCGCATATCCGAGCGAACTCCTCCTACAGCTTTTGACTTAGAGATTTGAAAATCACTCAGTGTACTCTCAAGGCAATGGGGATCAAAAGTTATCAAAAGCCTTTTGCTGCATTGAAGTATGTGGGTGTGGTAAAGCCTCAAAATATGACTTCTCGCCATGAAAGACGAAATTGATATACAGGGGTTGGACAATGAAACAGAAACACCTGTCATTTTAGTGTGGGAGATTTCATGGCTAAATTGGACCAGCCTGGTAGCCAGTCTTCATTGATTGCACATTGCACCAGTAAGAGCAAAGTGTGAAGGTTCAATGAGCAGGGTAAGAGGACTGTGGATTGTGGACAATGTGAAACATGTATTGTTCTCTGATGATTCCGCCTTTACTATTTTCCCCACATCCAGGAGAGTTACGGTGTGGAGAAGCCCCAAAGAAGCGTACCACCCAGACTGTTGCGTGCCCAGAGTGATGGTTTGGGCTGCCATATCATGGCATTCCCTTGGCCCAATACTTATGCTAGATGGGCGCATCACTGCCAAGGACTACTGAACCATTCTTGAGGACCATGCGCATCCAATGGTTCAAACATTGTATCCTGAAGGTGGTGCCGTGTATCAGGATGACAATACATCAATACACACAGCAAGACTGGTGAAAGATTGGTTTGATGAACCTGAAAGTGAAGTTGAACATCTCCCATGGCCTGCACAGTCACCTGATCTAAATATAATTGAGCCACTAGTATCACGTAGTGACCTGGCCACTATCCTGCAAGAAGAATGGCTTAAAATCCCTCTGACCACTGTGCAGGACTTGTATATGTCATTCCCAAGACGAATTGACGCTGTATTGGCCGCACAAGGAGGCCCTACACCATACTAATAAATTATTGTGGTCTAAAACCAGGTGTTTCAGTTTCATTGTCCAACCCCTGTAGCTCCTACAAGGAAGGTCACAGAGACCTGAAACCTTCTAAGATTGATCTGCCTCTGGCTCCAAACAATATTCACTGATCAGATGCTGACATCATCAAACCCCTGCTCCCTAAGAACAGGAACTGTCATGTTTTCCTTTTAAAGGTCCATATTTGATGTCCTTCACCTAATTAATATTAAACTGTCCCAAGAGACAGATAACAAGATGGTCTAACATAGAATCCAGTACTGACTTGTTTGGCTGGAGGGTGTGGACGTGCCAGCGTTGCGAAGTCTAATGTTACGCCATAGCCATACCTTTGGCTCTAAATTACACATGCATGGTTTGCTTCGAACTGAAAATGGTTGATCTTTGTCAGCCCCCAAACAGCTCTATTGGATTACATTGGAATTTGGTTCAACGGCGCCCCCTAGGACACTTCAAGTGCTCTACCTCCCTCATACATCTTTGGATCCACCTCAAATTTAGTATGCATAATTGTGGATCAATGCTGAACATGTTCGCGCAGTCAATTGATGACATCACTTTAGCACCGCCCAATAACAAACAAGTGAGTGCAGCTTCCATTAGGAAGGTCGGATTTCCCCCAAATTTTAAATGCTTCTCGCCAGAGTGGTACTCGGCTTGACCAAACATTGTATGAAACCTTGCTCACGCTCCCACGGTCGCTTCACAGGCCGAGCTGCTCTGAGCTGAGCTGCGATGGCCTTCAATGCTGCTTGCAGCTTTAATTAAATGTGTATTTTTTATTTATATGGAAAGTTCAAAGTGCCCTGATCATCAGCACTGCATAAAACATTTGTCTTACAGAACTGTGGCAAAACAGTTAAATTAATGCCAACAATAACTTGAAATGTCACAAGTTTATGGCAAATAATATTCAGTTTAATGTTCTCATACTTGCGGTTATTCACCACATTCATACTAAATGCTTTATATTCACTTTCAGATGCCACAAACAGATAACAGGTAGCGGAAAATCCCAGAGTGCCGGGGCCGAGATCAGGCAGTGGTTAGTGGGGAAGTCCCAGTCCAGCTGCCCAGTTAGCTTAGCTAATAGCACACAGACCAGCTTGTAAACGGAGCTCTGCAAACTCCAGAAAAACATTTAAATGTAGGCTCATACTTGATGAACTGACTGCACAGATGAAGTTTTGAGATCTACTTTCTCACCTAAAAACATCTTAAATTACTTTTTGTGACAAAGTAATGGTATAAAAACAATTAATTTGTATAGTAACTTCCGCCATTACTGAAGCTGCTGGTGCCATGCCTCACGGCACCCCGCCCCTTTAACAGATCTAGGGGAAACCTGAAAAAACTATCTCTAGAGTAGGGTAGGATCATTTACCAATGAAAGTAAAGCCCCGGGAAAGTTAAATTTGTATCGAAACGCAACCTGGGCTTTCCAAAGCCTGGGGCTTTGCTTTCTACAGGCAATGGAAAATGGGCTATAGTTATTGTTGTGAGACTGCTGTCTGTTGCTATCAATACGGATGAAAACAAGCAGGAAACTGGAAAGCTACAACTCGGAGATGACATAAACTCTGACTTTCCAGTTCTGACTTCCAAGGTTAATGGAACGCAGCATAATCCCTGTCCCTGCTGAATGAAAGCATCCTTGCAGCATGATGCTGCCACCACCATGTTTCACAGCAGGTATGTTGTCATTAGAGAGATGTGAAGTGTTAGTTTTCCTCCAACATTGCATTTTATCATATGGGCCTAAAAGTTAAAGTTTGGTCTCATCTAGCTTGTGACAAATTGCAAACAGGATGTTTTGTGGATTCATCTGAAGAATGGCTTTATTTCATAAAGGTCAGATTGGCACAGTTAGTGTATGATTAATAGTTGTCCTGTCCATGGGAAATTTACAATGACACTAAATCAAACACACAGTTGGTATCACATTACAGGATTCTGAGAGCCTTACAAGTCACACTTTTTAGATTTTTAATTGTAAAATATGTTTCCTTTCAGTTCACATTTGTACTGCTTTCTATTGGTCTGTCACATAAAATCCCACTAAAACACGTTGAAGTTTGCGATTGCAACATGACAGCATGAAAAAAAAAAGTTCACAGGGCATGAATACTTTTGAAAGACACAAATGTAAAAATTATTATTCATATATCTGCGCTGTAGGCATGTAGATGTACCTTACTATGTTCTGTAATTCTGTGCAGCTCATAACCATCATCCCCATCTTCATCCTGTCTGCCTTGGACTTCTCCACATTGCCTCTGTTTCCACTCTTCCTCCTCTATCTCTATGTGTGTATGTAGTCACAGGTATAACAGTATACATGTGGGCGGAGTTGGGCAGGGGTCTATCATTACATTTCATTGTTCTCCCCTGAACTGATGTGCTTACTGACAGAGACATGAACATCTGAAAGTATCTGGGCTCTCCTGCTGCCGCGTGCAATGGTAGAAAGGCTTGTTGCAATGAACACTAGGCCTCACTTTGAAATTGGCTTCACTGCACCCCCTACTGACAAAATGTGTTTCTATGAACAGCCAACAGACAGATTCCCTGAGGACAAAAGACTGTAGGCGGGGTTTGGAGACAAGGCCATCTGCATGCTGCAGAAACCAGCTAGTGTTCTGATATTCACAGAAACCCCTACACAAAGTCTTAATTTAGATATTGAAGAGCCAGCTGAGCTTGTATAGGTGCCCATCCAATGCCATATGAGTAAAGGACTTCAAATTTCACTGGCTTTACCCCAACATCTATGAAAATCATAGAAATAAGCAAAAATAAGTAATTCAGGAGTGCTTCCAGTCTTGCAAAATAGACAGAAAATGTTGATATTTTCTAGAAATATGCAGATACAGCAAGGACAAAATACACATTCCATATATAAATCCATCCATTATGTTCTGCTTCTCTAAGATCAGGTTGACGTTATAAGTACTGGACTGAACCCTGAAACCCCTCTCTTCAGAAACAGAGTCCAGCTCCGCTTCTCTAAGATCCTAAGGTGTTCCCAGGTCAGAAGAGCAATATAGTCCACCAAGGAACATCTGGGTCTGCTCAGGAGTTTTCTCTCAGTTGGACTCACCTGGAATACCTTCAAAGGGAAACATCCAGAAGACATCCAGTACTGAAGGATGAACACCTTTAACTAATTCCTGTCAATATTAGGAGCAGTGGAGTTAAGTTGTCCCTTGTCCATCTTCTTCAAAATCTAACAAAAATAGTGTCAAACACCTCCTTTTCCTAAGAGCTTTCCTAACTCAGAGCTGGTTTGCGCACCAAACTGAATCATCATCATTTTAAAGATAAGAATAACATTTTAAAGGTATGTCATCAAAGGTCAGCCAGGTTTTCTCAAATTATCCAAACAAAAATAATGGTAATGGTTTCTGCTCTGTGGGTGCTGCAAAAATTATTACTTGTGCCGCTAAAATTTGAAAAATATCAAAGTATGAAATAAAAACATCGAAAAATCAATAATTGCGACATGCCTTTGGATAATCTTTATACGATAATGTCTTTAAATTATGTTGATTTGAGACTGAGGTAAGACTTGGCAGCTGAATGACCCTTTATCCCCATCTACTGGTCGCTGTGGTAAATTGCAGCTTAAGTTGTTTTAAAGCTGGCTGCTAAATAACTTTACTGAGCAGGAAAGACAACATCCACACCAGTCTTCATACTGGAAAAGATGGCAACATAGGAAATGGTCTACAACATCAACATCTGGAGAAATTCCGCTGGAAAATTATCCTGCTGACGCAGGAATGTCAACATTTAAAACGATCATTGTCTTTGTGTTTTGCTAATTTGTGATAGTCTGATGATTCCTACATTGGCTGTTTTCTACTCTGTAATATGAATAAATTATAGGATAAACATTTCTGGTATAAAGTCATGTGCAAATTCAACAATATATGTATCGGAAAGAAAAAGAATACAAGCATGCATTACTGTAACACCCTTTTTAAGTTTCAGATAAATAGTATGGAGATCAAAAATCTCAAAAATCTAAAATATTCATGATGTCGTCAACAAGTTGCATTAATAATGGTGCTTTTAACAGGCTCTGAAAAATGGGACATTCATTTACAGGTTTTTAGGCCCAATCTTGATGATCTCAAAGACTTTGGAGAAAATAACCAATGGATTCGTGAGACAAACAAAGAATTTAATGGAAGGTGTGCATCCAAAATCTAACACAGCATTTCAGATAAATGACATCGCACTGACATTGAAATATGGTGGTGGTAGTGTGATGGTCTGGGGTTGCCTTTGCTTTTTAAGGGCCTGGACAACAATTGAGTTATACAGTTCAGCTCTTCATTAATAAGTATAAAGAGTTCCATCATTCTAATTGATGAAAGCATGAATTTTGGTCTTTAGCAGAAATTCCCGAAGGAGAATGTCAGACCATTAATTTGTCACATTAAGCTCAAACACACTTAGATAATACAGCAGGACAATGATCTAAGCAAAGCAGTAGCTTATTACCCTCTGGATAGGTAAATAAACATGAACGTTTTGGAGTGGCCTTGTCAAAGTTTGGGCTTAAATCAACTTGAGATGCTGTGGCATGACCATAAACAGGTCATTCTTTACTCGAAAATCCTCAGATGTGACTGAATTAAAACCACTCCACAAAAAACAGTGGGTCAAAACTCCTCCACAGTGATGTAAAAGACTCATTGCTAGCTCTCACAAATGCTTGATGGTAGCGGCTGCTGGCATAACCAGGTATTAGGTTAAGGGGGCAATTACTTTTTTACATGAAGCCAGATTATTTGAGATAGATCTCTCCCTTAAAAAATGAGTTTATTATCTGAAAACTGCTTTTTGTATTTACTCGGGATATCCTTAAAACTAGAAGGTCAAAACAAGAAAAACAGAAAGTGACTATCTTAAATCCTGATTTTTTAAAATTAAATAAATAAAATATTGTTTACCTTAGCTGCTGGTTAAAATGGGAAAGACAAGAGAACATGTAATTCATGTACGGCAGATGATTATGATTTTCATATGTCAGGAAATGTATACAAGAAAAATGGCTAGATGCTTAAACCTCTCCACATCTACAACCTGAGTAGCAAATAAGAAATTTAAGACTCACATCTATTTTGCCACCTCGCACGTCTCCAATGGTGCAGGAGATAAGAACCTTTGTGGGCCCTTCAATATTAGAACTTTAGTAAACAATACATAACATAACACGGAATAATCCATCTGAATAAAACCACGTGAGACGTATTCATGAGTGTGGTAGCGTGGCCGAGCGGTCTAAGGCGCTGGATTAAGGCTCCAGTCTCTTCGGGGGCGTGGGTTCGAATCCCACCGCTGCCAGACATCTTTTCTTTCAAAATTTGCAAAACTCTTCGTCGTAATTGATGACAATAAATAACAGTGTAGCTGCTTGAAAGTGGATTAAATGAACAGTTTTTTTGGTCGTATCTACACTTAATAATGCATGTTCAAGGTCAAATACTTCACAGTTGCTCTACGTTGCAGAAGAAGTTGTTACTGGTTTTATTTTACTAATTTATCATAGGGAATACTGCTACTCCTGGTTTTATTCAAGGTACTTTAGTTCTTAAGTTACTTTAGACCAGAATGTGTCTTTCTTAAAGGGATCGCCTCCTACGGTTGGAAAAAAAGCGAGGTTAACTTTTTAGCAATATTAAGCAATATTAAGCGAATAAAACCCATATACATGTACATTAAAAAAAAGAGTGAATGCATATACTGAAATACAGATTTGTTTAGAGACAGTGTGTCGGGATTTGACCCCATATTTGATTCGCGTAGTGTTTAGTTTGGACGTTGTGTTTGAGAGTTCCGAGGTGAGCAGGAACACGTGAACGCAGCACGGTTGAACGCGGCGGCAGAGAGGAGGAAAGAAAGAAAGAAAGAAAGAAAGAAAGCAAGCGGCTGGGGTGGGGGGCAGAGGAAGGAGCCCTAATGAATTCAGTGTCGCTGTGTTGGCGCCAATACGACCGTTTACAGGAAAATTAAAAGGATTTCATAGATATTTTCTTCAGATTTTGTGACTGGCTGCTGCTTTTCTTTCACTTCCACCGGTCGGCGTCGTATCTAGCTAGCTTCGTTAGCACATTTTCTATCATTGTCACATTAATCTGCTCCCCCATTTTTTTTTCTCCCTTTCCTCCGGTCGCAGTCTCGGTACTAATAATAACTGAGCAGCACCAGGACAATAGAGGAGTGTTTCACTGGCGGAGAACGATAAGACACAGCTGTAAAAATGGGGGTGAGTTATGATTTTGTTTAATGTTTCTCTGAAATGTGAGTGATGATGTGAGAAGAGGAAAATAAAGGATGAAAGGAGAGGAAGATGATTGTGATGATGATGGTGGTGGTGGATAGATGTAGCTAAAGGTGTTTGGCCTCATCCAGACAGCTTAGTTAGCATTGTAATGTTAGCTCATACATACTTTGCCTGTTCCCCCCATTATTATCACGTCATTTCCCGTCTCATTTCTGACATTTATGTGCTAGTGTGTGTTTTGGAGTTATTAGCCTGGCTGTGTTAGCCACAAAGGCCCGAGCGTGTTCCCTTCACCCACCTGCTAATAATAAAATAAGTCCATCTTTCTGGTAGCAATTTGCCCTTTTTCCCACCAGACACTCCTGCTGAACATGTTCGGTATGTTTTCTGTTTGTCCCTCCACTTTCCCTGTAGTCGTAATAAACCCATCCACGTGTTTTCTCAGTCTGTGCCTGGTACAGAGTTAAAGTTGGCAACTCGACGTGCATTCCAACTCATGATTGTTCCAGTGTCTGTTCAGGCCTGCAGTGGAGGACTTTTAAGTCCTGCTTGTTTGTTGGTGGAGCGCGGTGCATGACTGCTGCACTGTAGACACACACCGCCACAAACTTCATTAACATGCAATGAGATCAGGGCTCGCCATTCTAGCTACTTGCAAGTTGTTGCACCAGCAGGACATGGATGGTGTTCATCATGGATGGCTGGTAAAGTTTTTGGGGTTCTATAAAAGTAGGGAGTTTGGTTTAAAGTGTTTTCATCATTTGGACAAGTATGAAAAAAATGTTTTTGTTACTTCTATTCCCATCTCATTCTCCAAAGAATGTATCCATCTGTCTTTCGGCAAAGATATTGTCTATCCGTCAAACTATCTGTATGCATGTCCTTTATCATCCTCTATTTGTCCAACTATTAATCTACCCATCAATCTGTTCAATGATTATCTATTCGTCTATGATTCACCTAAATTTCCATCAGTTTTTTCATATCTCCATTCATCCACCCATCCATCATTCATTCCTCTCTTTCATCCATCTATCCGTTTGTCATCAATCTATCCATCTGTCTGTCCATCCATATGTTTATCCACCCAATTCTCCCCATGTTCATCCATTCATTCATTCAATGGTTCAATCCATTTTTACAGTTTCAGGTTCCCTATTTAAGGTTTGCGCTAAGTTGATAGTGAACCTTTCTATTTATACTTTAAATGGCCTGCACTTGTATAGCGTTTATTAAGTCCCCAGAGACCCCAAAGTGCTTTACATTACAATCAGTCATCCACCCATTCACACACTGACAGAAGTGTAAAGTGTCTTGCCCAAGGACACAACGAATGAGACAGAGAGCGTGGGGGTTCGAACCGACAACCCCACCGGTTACAGGATGAACTCCTGCCAATGCTATGGATTAAAAAGAAGAGATAACTGTGGAAATTTGAACCTTGAAAAGTAATAAGATTGGTTAAAAAGGTGAAGGTACCCTAGGCTTAGTAGAAGTTATAAAACATGGTAAAAGTTAAGACGTGTAGCGTCTTTGCGACTTGTGGTTCAGCCTTATGAGTGTTAGTATTTTTGCTTGTTTTAATGTAAGAATAGTGTGGAAGATTGACAATTATCTTGTTTTTTTCCACTTGTAAATACGTTTTGACAGTAGAATGACCAACTTTTCATAGTTTGGAAAATAACCTTTATTACACTTCCCAGATGGTTGAGTAGAAACCATCTCCTTCCTTCTTGGCTTCATGTTAACGCACACCTGTATGCTTCAGACTAACAAACTAGCAGAACTCCTTTTAGAGGGGCTCACACCTGCTGATAACGAGGCAGTCAGATGCGTTTGATTAGCAGCACCTGGCTGCTACTTTCCCTCCTAAATCCCATGAAAACTACACGACTGTTCTACAATTTTTCTCATGGAGCGTTTGTTTTGGCCTCCGTTTTGTTAATTAAATGACGACAGTGTGGACTCTGTTTTGTACACCCGCTGTTCTGTTTTCAGAAAAGATACAATCTAAATATCTAAATACTGAATTGCTCTACATTGATTTACATTCAAGTTAGATTCTTTAATTGGAATTGAAACATTTTAACCTGAACTTATTGATCACCTTGGTTTCATAGGGGTCTATAAAATCTGTTTATTTTAGTTAAGGGTGCACCGATATCAAAATTTAGGCCGATATCGATATCTGAAATTAATATCGCTGTAATAACCAATATTTACTGATATTATGTCATATATATATATCTCACTAGCATTTCACACCCACCACACTTTTCACATTGTTTAAAAATGAGCAACATCGACTGATACTGATGTCAGTGCCGATATATCGGGCATCCCTAATTTTAGTTCTTTGAGATGCCAGCTACATTTATCTGGTCCTTTCAGTATTTTCCTTAATTTTGATGCCAAGAGATATAACCACATTTGTTTAAAAAAAAAAAAAAAACTGGACAAATTATTTTTGGTGGAAAAAATACCACCGAAAAATAATAAAATTGACTTTTATTGGCCACCACCTAAAGAGTTACTGTTTGAGAGAACCCAGAAACGGTCATTAAAAAGTTTTAAATAGGACCTTTTTGCTGCTTTTTTTTGGCATCTGGATCTTTTTGGATGAGTTTTAGACCAGACCTGTGTTTACGTTTAAAACTGGTTTTGGTTTACACAGCACTGAAAGTCCTACATGTTTAACTTTTAAAATCAAAGTAAAATAATTTACAGTCCAAGTTTGATAAATATAAGTGTTATAGATTTTAAAGTAGAGCTGATTAAACTAGTAAAAATAAACCAGTCCCCTTAGCCGCATTACTGGATCGGGAGCCAATCTAAGCATCATTATTGTAGTTAAATACAAACAGGTAAATATTTTTACACTCAAATATTCAGAAAACTCTTTAAAATTAGAGTCTGGAAATGTGTGGATTCTGAAATGGGGAGAACAAAGAAACCCTGACTATTATTCGTGGATCCCACAAATCTGTCTTTTATGCAAGGTGACAAGCAGAAAGCAGATTTGAAAGAACATTTGTAGTTCACTCCAAACAGTGGAGGAAAGTCTGCTGTTCAGTTGAGACAAACTAAAATTAAAATGATCTTCTTTGCCTACGTGCAAAATGCTATTTGTGGCAGAAAACTAACACTGCTCATTGCCCTGATAAAAATTATCATTGTGACACATGGTGGTGGCAGCATCATGCTGTGGGTATTCTTTCTTTGATCAAAAACAGGAAAGCTGGTCGAAGTTGATATGGAGCCAAAAATTCTGTGTTATATTCCACCATTTTCACCCCTCAAGACCCTCCCATGTCTTTACTTTTCCTCCTCTGATCTTTGCTCCCCTGTCATAAAGTCTGTCCTCATTTCCTTCTTATTTCCTGTTTCAGAGAAAATCCAACAAAGCTAAGGAGAAGAAAGCCCGGCGTCTGGAGGAGAGGGCAGCGATGGATGCTGTGTGTGCAAAGGTGGATGCAGCCAATAAGGTAATTCAGGGACAGATTAGGGTATGAGGCAGCTGCCTTCTGCGCACGGAGCCATTAACTGCTCGCTGACTGCAAAAAATGAGCTAAAACCGATCAATTTGCACCAAAACACTTCCAGGTTCTCTAAGATTGGTTTAGATTGCAGATGGTACTAAAAGCCATTTTTCAGTTTACAGTAAAGGTCACTATCCCACACAATGTCAAAAAGAGCTTAGGATATCTCTAAGATCCACGTGACAGCAGAAGCTAAAAACAGCACCATATGCCTCTTGATACATAATTAATTGGCATCATTAATTACCACCAGTTGTGTTAAATTTGAACAATCTGTGCTGACGTGAGGAGGAGGAGAACTGAGACAGACAAACTCACACCATCCACTCGCTGGAAAGCAATTGCTTCCTCAACAAGCTCTTATCAGGCCTGTCTGGATGCATTATGGCCCTTTTAAGACATGCATCATGCAACCGTTTGTCCTTGTGTCACATTTCAATATCCAAATATCGATCTGACAGATGGTGGCGTTAAATGAAGGAATAAATAAATAGCACCTAGCCCATTGTCTCTTGTGATAATTAGCTGCAGAACTCTGTTGCTTACGCGGGTCTGGGTCAGAAACGCAACAGATGCTCCATCTACCATATATATATATATATATATATATATATATATATATATATATATATATGGTTCAACAGGTAAAGAGGATGATTTTTATTTTTCAGCTGCAGGAAATGCTTGTCAGCGTTGATAGGAAATGCAGCATTTACACCCGCAGGATTATATCGCTAATTGTTCAGTAAGGTGCAGTAGGATGTTTTGAGACAGCGGCGCGAGTCCTCGGTCAGCTGTGTCTCCTCTCTGGCCCTCGCTCAGTCTCCATGGCAACCACCTATTCCACTGCTCAGTAGGTGGTGATGAACTCCCAATGCTTTCATTACTGCATCGGGGTTTTGAATCAGACATTCGCCACACCATCAGGATATCTCGCAGCAAACGTGCTTCTTTTTCATCAGGACTGATTTTAGAGATGTTGTCGTGGAGACGGTCGGAAACAAAAAACACAGCAAACCCTTGCCCGCAGGTGTACCTGCTGCATGTGCCCTTGCTGGCTTTGTTTGCAGACTGTGATGTTTTGACAGCACGAAGACATTAATCTGTCTGCTTTTCAACTCATTTTCTGTACAGTCCTTGTACCTCGCCATGGCAACATGTTGCTCGGCGCCTCCTTAAAAAGGAGAAGAGGAGGAAACAGAAAAGCTCATTCCACTACAAGCAAATGAACAGCGTATGAAAGTTATGTATTTAAGAAACAGGAAAAGAAAGCAGCAAAGATCTGACACAGGACCTCAGAGATGCATCATCACATCTGGTACTTTTCAGATTCAACTAAACAAATGGGGTTCACTTTGGAATAAAACACTTTTTCCAGAAAATTGGGGAGAAAGCAGCCAAATCTAAAAGAAAACAATGATTGACCTACAGAAAACCTGTAGAACTGTCATTTAGGTCGGCTTTAAAAGATCACAGGACAGTCTGCCTCATTGGAAGACTAAGACGACTCATTACTTTTGCACATTACTTTTTGATTTTGTTGATTGAAGAGTATATAAACGATGCTGGTCACACTCATCCCGGGCGGGAATGCCATCATTTTGGGTGTGTAATTATTTAAAAAGATTCATTTTTTCAGAGTTTTTTTTTTGTTTTTTTTTTGTGAATTTTCTCTTACCGTCACAGGGTCAAAAGTCTACATACAGGCTTATATATATTGATACTTAGTAAAATGACCTTTGGCTAAATCACATTCATCTCGTGCTTTTTGTTGCCATCAACAAGCTTCTGGCAAAGTTCTGGCTGTGTATTTGACCACTTTTGTTTCCAAAAATGGTAGACCTGACTATTTCATCATTGTCCAAAACGTTTCAATAAGATTTAGGTCAGGGTCGTTCCAGAACCATGATCCGAGTCTGCTTCGTCTATTCCTGAACCAGTGGCGACGTGTGTTTGGGATGATTGTCCTGTTGGACACTCAACAGGCTCAGTTGCTTGTTTGAGGTGAAGTTAAAGAATTTGGACATGGTCCTCCTCCCTCATTGCTCCATTTACATTATGCAATACACCAGTACCACCGGCAGCAACAACAGCCCCTCAGCATGATGCTGCCACTTCCATGCTCGGCAGTTGGTGCAGTATCCTTGGGTTTCAGAGCTTCATCTTGATTCAAAATCAGCTTCTTTTTTTTTTTTGCCAGACTTTGGTCTCAATTGAGACATTTTAGATATCAAAATTCCTCCAAACGTACTCGTTGTCATTGGACCATAAAACCTTTCTCCAGAAAACCCTTGGCCTGCCCATGTGGGGAGCTGCACATTTCTAGTTTGACAGTGATTTTGGAGTAGGGATAGGTGGGATGGATTTAAATTTTTATGGTGGTATTTTGTGTCAATTATTGCGATGATGATAAAAAGTATTTATAACATTGTTAGCAGTACATCTGTGAAAAAGCAACAGTTTAATTCATGCCCATGAGAAGTGCCTGTACACATCTGTCTGGAGATCCACTGCTTGCAACGCAGCTCTCTGACTTTAACAAGGCCGTCTGAATGAACTGACCATTGAGTCAGAGACGAAGGCTGGAATGTCTTCGCCTAAAGGAGAGCCTCAGTTTCCCTGAGTGTCCTCTTCATAATGGACCGTCTGTGCTCCATGTTGCACCTCTCTCTAGCGGCTTTTCACTGCTGCTGTGACAACACAGACAGAATGCAGAGAAATCCCCCTAAAGATGAAATCCCCCTAAAGAAATGGCTTTCTTTGTGTGTGTTTGCTTGCTAACCGTAATAAATATTAGACAGTTTTCAGATGAACATATGACGCATTTAGTTTTATCTTGATCATAGAAGGTTGTCCTTGGAGATAAGGGTTGTTAAGAAGAGCAGAGGGTGGAGTTTGGCTTTGTATTAATCACTCCAAATAGGACAGCCTTGGTGTTATGATAGCTGCAAAATCTTTCCAGAGGCTTAATGGTATTGTATAATGAAAACCGTGTCCCTCCTCACAGCTTGATGACCCTCTGGCGGCCTTCCCAGCCTTCAAAAAGTACGACAGAAATGGGTACGCATCAAGTTTTCTCTCTTGCGTCGGTTTCCAACTGTAATGCCGTTAGACTCGTGAATGCTCATTTCTTTTTGTCTCATCCAGATTGAACCTGCAGATAGAGTGTAAGAGAGTGACCTCCCTCAACCCGCTGGCCGTGGAGTGGGCCTTCGAACTCACAAGAGCCAACATGCAGACACTGTAAGAAGGCCTTTGTTTGGTTCTATTGTGGTAGTTAAGAAAAGACTGGATCATTTGCTTCCGCTGCTTTTCATCGTTTCACTTTGGCAGAGTTTGTCTTGCTTTTCAAATTACCCCTATTAAGACAAGATGATTGTAAAATCTGCCTGAGCAGCCTTATGGAGATTGTGATGTTTCAGAGCGGTTACCAATGGGCTGTTGCCACAGATACGAGCAGAGCGAGTGGGGATGGAAGGAGAGGGAAAAAAGGGAGGAGATGAACGACGAGAGGGCATGGTACCTGCTGGCCCGTGACGCTGACTCCACCCCCCTGGCCTTCTCTCACTTCCGATTTGACGTGGAGTGCGGGGAGGAGGTTTTATACTGGTAGGGTGCTCTGCATCTCAAGCAAACCCCTGAAGCCAGTTTTTGTTTTTGTTTGACATGCTTTGTTTTTCTGGACTCTGCAGCTACGAGGTACAGTTGGAGAGCAAAGTGCGGAGAAAAGGGCTCGGCAAGTTCCTCATTCAGATACTGCAGCTCATCGCTAACAGGTGACGAGCACAGCTGTGTTTTTACACAGCGACTTGCAAAAGTATTCTATTCACACTCTTTTTGTACATTTTGTCATTTTTCTACAAGCTTCAACATGGTATGCACCAACCAAAAGTAGCGCAGACCTGTGAACTGGAAAGAAAATGATAAATAGGTTCAAAAATATATGTATAAATAAATCTGAAAAGTGTGACCTGCATTTGTTTTGTGTAATCTAATTTCAATATTAATCCAGCATTTCTGTGAAGACCTCAGAGAACATAAGAGAACAAACAGCATCTTAAAGACCAAGGAACACGGCAGAGGGGTCTGGGAGAAAGTTTAAGTAGGGTTAGGTTATAAAACAATATCATAAACCTCTAACATTTCACAAAGCTCTGTTCAACCCATCATCTGAAACATTTTAACAACTGCAAACCTACCAAGACACGGCCACGTAAACCGACAGGCTGGGTAAGGAGAGCATTAGTCAGAAAGGCAGCCAAACTGCCCATGGTAACTCTGGAGGAGCAGTAGAGAACCACGACTCAGGTGTGACACTACATGACTGGCGATAGAATCTGCCGTCTGGACAGAGATCAGACGGCGGATGCAGATACACTTTTTACTTGTTTTTATGTGCGAGATTATCACTAACAAATAATTAGTCCTAAAATGGAAACTGTTGGTCGCAACACAAAGTATTAATCAGGGTTTTTAATTACTCGTTTTAACGTTAGTAGGACCACAAATGTCCAGCAACTGTTACTCTAAAGCAGATTTCAGCCATCCTTTCAGTAAACCTGGCTAAATACAGCAGCTTTTTAAAGAAAGAGGGACCCATATCTCATTCCTGGTGCTGAGCAGAGACTCACACCCCGAAAAATGTGGAAGTTGTATTTCCTTCTTTTAATAAGATGAAGACGAGTTTTATTTTATTTTTTTTGTTTCTTTTTTATGTTTTAGATCTTCAATGATTTACAGGTCCCTTTTTATGCCAAAATCATACTACTTTATTTGTTTTATTAAAATAAGATATTTTTTAGTTCATGGTTGAACAGGATTTTTTTTTTTTATATGGATTTAGCATTTTTTATTCGGAAAAAAGACACTTTCTTTGAACATACAGCACTTTCAGCTTGATTATTTGGCCCACATGGCAAAAACGTTTTGGACTTTTTATGATTATAGGTAAATATTATCTCTAACTGGTTCTCCTTTTGTTTCCGCCCAGTACACAGATGAAGAAGGTGATGTTGACGGTCTTCAAACACAACCACGGGGCTTACCAGTTCTTCAGAGAAGCTCTACAGTGAGTACAGCAGCTGTTTAGGGACATAAATGTTGAAAGATGTCACCCTTACTTTTACAGAGCAGGGGTGGGCTATTCCAGTATTAACCTTATTTTAAATGGAACAGCTTCTCACCAACTGTTTTAATGCAGGGCCCCAGAGAGCTGGTAGTTTTATTTATTTAGTGCTTTTCATGTCATCATAAAATAGATGACAGTATCAATAGAAAACTGGTAAACTGGTTTGGCTATTACATAACTGTAGTTTGAGTGCAGGTTTGCAGTCAGTGGCTCACCTCAAAGAAACCCTTGTGATTTAAAAAACAAAAAACAAATGTTACCCCCAGAACTATAATAAATCCATCTGTTATTAGCAACTGGGATTAAAACGATTAAAGACTGGGATGCTTTATAGAATCAAACAGCAAATATTAAGGTCTTTGTCTCTGAGTTCATTTGAAAATTGTAATCAGACTTTTTTGGCTGCTCTGTTTCTGCTGTTTCTTCCTGATGCATCTCGGAGACACGCATCTCCTTCCTGAGCAGAATGATGACTGCACGTTTCCATGCTGTTTGTGATTGCATGTGATTACTTGACGAGAAGAACATGGCGCCTTCAGGCACCCTTAGACATCTGGAAATGTTTCCCATGATGTACCGAACGTGAGGAGGTCCACAGCTCTCTTCCTGATATCTTGACTGATTTCTTTTCATTTGTTGCCCATGATGTCACACAGGGAAGCAGTGTGTTTGAGGCTTTAGCTTAAAACACATCCACAGGTGTGCCCCATTTAACAAAACATTTCTGAATTAACCTATCAGTAGCTTACGAAGCTATGACATCATCTGGGCTTTCCTAAACTGCCTAAGGCGTTAGAAACCCTGTCTTTTTATGCAGCGTATTTAAACATCAGGTTAAAGAAAATGGTTTCTTTTTGTATCGCCTCTAATTAAGACACAGTAATGGCTACTGCCGCTCTGAATCAGGCCGCGTTTGGATTTTCTGTCCTTTATTTTATACATTTTATTTACAAACGGCTAAAATAAAGTTCTGACCTTCCTCTTCTGATGTCCAAGCCTGTCCAGCCATTTAAACAAGCTCCTCCTCCTCCAGGTTCGAGATCGACGAGACCTCGCCGAGCATGTCTGGCTGCTGCGGCGACGACTGTTCCTACGAGATCCTAAGCAGGCGGACCAAACACGGCGAGGCCTCGGCGGGCCACACCCACGGCGGCGGGCACTGCGGCGGCTGCTGCCACTGATCGGCCGCAGCGCAGCCAACCACCCTCGCCATCGGTTAAAAGCTGACAACTTTTGGAAAGCGGCGTGTGGATGTTTTTTGGGTTTGAACGGCCCAGGGGAGCCGTCAGAAGCGAGCCGCGGGTGGAATCTCTGGCTACAGATGCTGAAAAGTGTTTTTCAGGATTCTGTTTTGTGTGTGTTTGTTTTATTACTGCTGCAAAGTCAGCAAGCAGCTTGAGCTTTTTCTCCTCTCCAACTTATTGACCTTTTTTCGCTTCCATTCACTCATACCTGTTGATAGGTTTCCTCAGTCTGGCTGTAAGGTAATGCCAACGTCGATCCATCTCCTCGCATCCTGCAGTGTAATGAGTCATTTTGATTCTTGAACTGTGGCTTAGGACCCAATACCGGTGCTGGTTTCTTTTTGTGCTGTAGTCAGCTGTAAAGCTTTAAATCATTTCCTGACTTGAGACAACAGGTGTAAAATATGAATGAGTGTAGGGTTTTACTGTTTCTGGAGGGCTGCATGGATGTTTCTCCCTGCCTTATGGATACAGGCGCAGGATTGCCATCATCTGCAGCCCCAGTAATTATACATCAAATCTTGAAAATAATCCCGTAATTTCTCTTTCTTATTGTCGTTTTTAATCCAGAAAGTAGATTACTTATTCCTTTCCTCTCTTTAATGTTTTATGATACTCCTCTACTGAAACTTAGTCCAGTTTGCCTCATTTTTCAGAGGTCCAGATACCAGTGTTAATGCCAGGTCAGAACTTTACATACACTCGCCATCAGCATGAACAGCAATCATTTTGGCCTTATAAGGAATTGTGCAGGGTGGAATTAATATACAAGGTCAAATCCAACTTGGTTTATTTAAAACAAACTGCAGTGACTTCTAAAAACCAGCTTAAAATCTAATCCACACAGAGAAACTAAATGTACACACAGGCTCAAATATTTACATACACTCCTGCTAATGTTTGGTTAATCGTCCTTTAACAGTTTGCACCTCGATCACGTGCTTTTTTTCAGGCCATCGCCAAGCTTCTGGAATAATTTCGGTTATTTTGTTTGCCACTCATCAGAAATGGTAGAGGTTGTTTAAATGGGTTGATTTTCCTAGTACAGGCCGGGTTATTAGTCATAGGTCACAAATGTTCAACAGGGTTGAAGTCGGCGCCTTTCCAAAATCTCGATGTTGGTCTCCATGTTTGGATGTGTGTTTCTGATCGTTACCCTGTTGGAACACCTACTTGTCTCCAAGATGGTACAAAACATATTGTTATTGTGGCTCAAATAGCTATTTTATTTTCTTCTGACCTTTAACCTTTTCTTCACAAGGCGTTTGCTTGTTGATGTGGGCTGATATTGAGCAAGGTGTCCATTTTGAAGCAGGCAGCTTCTTATTATAAAACAGGCTACTATTAAGCCTCTGGAATGAGCTTTCCAAAGCTAAACCTCAACACATTTGAGGATTGTTCCTCCAGGAAACCAACTAATTTTTAGAAACTCTACCATATCTAATAAGAGTTGTCAAATATCCAACCAGAATTACACCAGAAGCTTGTTGATGGCTAGACAAAGCGTGTGGTTGAGGTGCAACTTTGCTGTGCATATTTGAGCCAGACTTGTGTACTAAACTCGTGGATATATTTGCTCTATAATCAGCCTTCCCTGGAAAAAGAGCTGCTTAAATAAACCAATAAAGAGCCAACCTTAACATATTCATGATGAGTGAAAGCAGACGTCTGACCTGATCCGTAGCTGCTTTCAAAAAACTTCTCTAAATATGTTACCTTGAGCAAGTCTGTATTGATTTGACCAAATTCAGGTTTGGAGGAGTAGAAACAGTCCTTTGCATGGAAACTAACCATCATTCCTTCTCTGTTATTCAGTATTAACTTGTTTTTTAGATATTTATTTTCTCGCATGATGTAAACTGATGTCGGAAAAAGACAAGTCCACATATTGGTTTCACAGCAGCTCTGAAATTCTTGTTTTGCAAATTTTCTAAATCAGAAATATGTCCAACATGCATGACATTTAAAGTTAATTTAGAGGTGCAGTAAGTTATTAGGCACATATGTATAATGTTAATCCTGCAAAAAGTAAAAACATTGGGTATGTCAGACTGAAATAATGTCTAATATCAAGTCAGAAACCCTGTTTTGTTTTCTTTATTTTTGCTTATTTTGCCTCCGGAAGCTCTTTAGTTTTACCTCTAATATGTTAAGGTGTAAAATGTGTGCATGAGGAGTAAACTATAGGATATGAAGATTTCTCCATCCTGCAGCGCAATGAGGGCTTCAGATTGGTATGCTTCAAGTGGTTGTTTTTTTTTTTTGTTGGTCCATTTAAGCGGTTCTATCAAGTTTTTGTACGGTTTGGTGCCTGTTGTAACACGGGAAAATGTGAAAAATCACACTGGTCAGAAATGTCATAAATCGTAAAAAATAAAATGCATGGCTGACTGATATTGAAACGATTTGTGAAGTGAGTCTTGCTGATTGTTTTCCGACTCGAAAACAGTAGTTTTGTGTCTTTCAGTGATTAGGAACAGCTACCAGTTGATTTGTACTATAACTTACATTTTTGTACCCTATAGGTCACAATTAAAACAGTGCTGTTCTGTGTGGTCTCTCCATCTCTCTCTCTCTCTCTCTCAGGTCAGTCAGTCATCTTTTCAGCTTCCTGTTGGCTCTGATCTGGAGTCTGTTTCATTTGTAAAAACGAACATTTCAAAGACTTTCAACACAACCTGAATAGTGAAAACACTGAAATTCCTGCAAGTAACTTGTTCGGTTTTAGTTTGTTCCAGTTCCTTAAAAATGTGACATTGCATGAGAGTAAATTTAGATCTGCTGCAGGCTGTGTTTTTAAAATAAAAATAAAGCCTCACTGGAGATTGAGGAGGAAAAAAACCAACTCTTAAACCAGTTTATTTTGAAAACGGTGAGTAATTTTGTGTCTGATCTTTCTCTTCATTTTCCTTCTCTGTACATAAGTATAAATATATATAAGCTGTTTGATCCATCCTCTCGTCTCTTCTTGGCCTTTTAGAGTCAAAACGCTTTTTTATAAAAACATGATGTTGAATTAAAACAAACACTATGTTTGAGATCGTGTGTTTCAGTGGCAACGAAAGGGAACTCATTCTGCCTTGTCAGTGTTTTATTTGTATGTTACAAATAAAGGAAAGTTGTCTGACTTCATAAAAAAGGCCTCTTTCAGTTATTTTGTTGGGTCAGGATATTGTTTGCGCTTTTCTTTTCCACATCCATGTGTTTACATTGGAATATTTAAAACTGTTTTTTAATACAGGAAAAAAATGACCAGAATTCAAATTTCTGAAATTCCTAAATTTTAAATGTATAAACAGAATAGTGGTACATGTATGTAGTGAGTTTTAATTTTTTATATTTTTAAGTAATGGTGAAAATATTTTTTTTATTTTCCTATCTTAGTTGGAAATAGCAGTATGTAATGATCCATAAGTAACATTGAGTTTTCAATTTTCATGGTTTTTGATAATGATTCATATAAAAAAAATATATCTAAATTACATAGTAATTTTTTATTAATCAATAACTGTGATCCAAAACAATATTCTATATATTATTTTGAAATAATCGAATTGTTTATTTCTAATTTACAAAGTCAGTTTTAATATTTCATACTTTTTTGTTATGGTTAATAATGATATCCTTATATTTTTATCTAATTTGAGAAAAAAAAATCTATAAAGAAGAAAGCGGGTATTTTTTCTGATTTTTAATATTGGTAACCTTTGAAAAAGGGGAAAGGATTAAAATACATTATTTTATTGTGGTCAACTATGAACATTGCTTTTAGATTATCTCATTTTGAAATAATATATTGCATAACGATGGATTGTGGTATATAATTTACATACATTTTTAGTATATTTTTTATTATATTTTTAATTATGCGTAATTAACAGTGAAAAAGTGTTTTAGTTTTTATAATATTTCAAGATAACTATCTTTATATAAATTTGCAGTCTGATTTCCTTATTGGCCTGTTATTCGCCCCGTGCGGAACTGATTGTAGATGTTTCCAGGGGGACTCTTGGTGGGGTTTCTCTCACACCGGACGTTGTTGGTGTACCTCGCTGCAGAAATGTCTTGAATGGAAGCTTCGGACGCTGTGAGCCGCCTTTGTTTACATCTGGTCAAGATGACGTGAAGCTTTAAGTTAACCGGTCCCGTTTTCCGCCGCTGGTGAGTGAAGCTACATGTTAGCCGAGCCTATTTTTGTGCTAATTAGCTTAGCCTCTGATTTTGTCGTGTTGGTCGAACCTCAAATTCCTTCCGGGGACAAAATGCAAAGCTGCTGGTGGAAGAAACGCTTTTTTTTTTTTTTATGCATATTGTTTAGATTTATTTTCTTCTCAGAGGTACCATGGCAGCGCGGATGAAGCTGAAGCTGAAGACCGTGTTTGTGCTCTACTTCATGGTGTCCCTGATGGGTCTGATCTATGCACTGATGCAGCTCGGTAAGTGGTCAGCACAGTCTTCACAGACACATAGTCCTTTGCACATGTAACCATTAAAATACTGCACATTGTGCAACGTTACAGCCACAGATGTCAGTGTAGTTTTTTATGCCCATTTTACCAGATGGCTCATGCTCACCTTAGATTGGAGGCAAATGTTCTGTGAACAGCGATTTTCTTCAAGCCTTGTCGCAGATTCCTAATTGGATTTAGATCTGGACTTGGACTGGGCCATTCTGACATACAGACCTGCTTTGGTGGTCGGTCAAGTTTGGTTAGTAAACCGAATCACGCAACATCCGTGGGTGCAATATTGCAATTGCAAAGGACTGCTTGGTAGAATATTGTATTTCAAGTGCCATCCATGCAGATTCTGCTTCCCAGTATGTATTTGGCCACTTGAGTCGACTTTCAAGGCCCTTGATGCCCACAGTTGATTTAAATTGTTAGTGATTGAGATACTAAAGCTCACAAAGAGAGACGTGGACGTTGTGATACAAAAAGAAAGAGGTCTGGAAATGTGGGTTATTAATAGTCGACTTTGTCATCTTCAGCAACAGGACGACATTCGCATGTTTTTTGATATCATGCACACCTAGGTTATGGTGTTCTGTTAGATGTTGAAAGCTTGGGGATATTGTTTTATGACCCAACCATGTTTTAAACTTTTCCAAATCTTTTTTTGTCACCTGTCAAGGTTGATTACACTGGATTTTATTTAACAGTATCCGAGTGAAGGAGACTTTTATTTGTAAAGATGTTTAAAACTGTGTATAATTTTCCTGCACTTTACCATTAAGCAGTACTTTGTGTTAGTCTGTCACATAAAATCTCATTAAAACACACTGTGGTGGTAACGTGACTGAATCTGGATACCTTCATGAGGTAGACAAACACTGTATGTTCCTGTCTGAACTTGTCTCCAGGCCAGCACTGCGACTGCACAGAACACGACCTGCCAAAAGATCGTGCCATGTCCCGCCTGCAGGAGGAGCTCTACCGCCTTCAGGGCCAGATAAGGCAGCTGGAGCAGGTGAAACAACCCGAGAAGCAACCTCCCAAGTCCTCCCTGCCCACCATCTTCGTCATCACTCCCACATATGTCAGGTATTCCTCCTCCAGACTGAACCGCCTCTCTCGTGTCGCTTCAATCATCGTCACTCTTTCTCTCCTCCTCTCCTCCTCTCTGCAGGCTGGTGCAGAAGGCCGAGCTAACCCGTCTGTCCCAGACTTTCCTCCATGTCCCTCAGCTGCATTGGATCGTGGTGGAGGACTCGCTGCACAAGACGCCCCTTGTTACCAACTTCCTGATGAAGAGCGGCCTGACCTACACACACCTGCACGTGCCCACTGCAAAGGAGCGCAAACTGCAGGAGGTGAGTGCAGGTGAGGCCTAAAAGCCTGCTTTTTGTTTTTTGAACACTTTTTGTTTGACTGTTGGCTGTCGGGTTCAGGGTGACCCCAGCTGGCTAAAGCCCCGCGGCGTCGAGCAGAGAAACGAAGGACTACGGTGGCTCAGAGAGGACAGAAGGACTCAGCCAGGGGAGGACAGTCATCAGGGAGTGGTTTACTTCGCTGATGATGATAACACGTACAGCCTGCAGCTGTTTGAGGAGGTGAGTGGATATTTGTATAGCTTCTAGACATGATTTCTTCACCAAACCCCTCACTCTTCACATAATGTTGTGTTTTTTCTCAGATGAGGAGCACTCAACGAGTTTCTGTGTGGCCTGTAGGGTTGGTTGGTGGGATGAAATTTGAGAGCCCCGTGGTTGAAGGAGGAAAGGTAGGTTGTTGTTTCTCTGGTTGATGAGGCTCTCTTGTGCTTCTGGTTAGAAGTGAGGCAGATTCGGCACATTAATTAAAACGATCGATTAAGCCTCCAGCAACGGATTCATTTGTTTCTGCACAGCTTTTTATACCACCTTTCGATAAAGGAACATTTCACACCAAAGCCACCAGTTCACAGTCCTACAATCTCATTTGTACCTGTCTTATTTTTTATATATATAGTAAGAAAGTAAATTCTTATAAATCTTACTTATTTGTAAGATTTTAAGTTTATGATCCTATCTTTTTTGATTTAACCAAAACAATTATGTAGAAAGAGGAGATAAAACTATAACTAAAAGTATGAAGGTTCATACCACAGCATTCCAGTCAGGTTGAGGTCAGGACCTTTAATGGGCCACTTTGATTCTTTTCTTTTTCAGCCATCCTGTTGTAGAGATCTGCTGCAGTTTTGGCATCTTTGTTCAGTTGATCGCTTAGTTTGGCCGTCAGACACATCGCCTCACATTGGACTTTATAAGACTTGGTATACAGAGGAGTCTATGTGTTGACTGCAAGTGCCCAGGTCCCTTGGTTGCAAAACGAGCCCAAATCTTCACTCCTCCAACATCGAGTTGATATGAAGCGTCTGGTTTTCCCATGGCGCATTGCTTTGTGGATTATTTAGATGCAACGTTGCATAGTTTAGAGAGGAGAGGCTTTCTCCTGGCAACCCTTCTAAACGACCCATACTTGTTCTGTCTTTTTCTAATTGCTCTAGCATGTATTTTAATATTTAACATGCCAACTGTGGCCTGTAGAGTTGAGTTGGGTTTGATTTCTTTTTGTATATTTCTCTGTGCTTTGTGGAGTCTAACCTTTGGTTGAAACTTGTTTGGCCTTTTTTTCCTGGGAAGATTGGCAACTATCTTAAATGTTTTTATTTGTGAAACAATTTTCTCACTGTAAACTATTGTGTTCGGATTGTTTGAGAATGGTCTTTTACTCCTTCCCAGATTTATGAACAGTGCGAGTTGATCCTCTAAAGTCATTGCTGTTGACTGAGGCATTGTTTTTACACACATCTGTATGCTACAGACCAGCAAACCTTACGTTTTAATTTGCTTCTAGATGGATCTGACTTGACTTGTTTTGATCGAACAAAGGCGCCGTTATCGTAACTGCTTAAAGTGTTTAAACTATCCATCGGTTTCATACTTGGTACTTTCTTTCAGGTGGTCCGCTTCCATACCGGCTGGCGGCCCAGTCGGCCTTTTCCGATGGACATGGCCGGCTTCGCCGTGTCCCTGAAGCTGGTCCTGGCCAATCCGGACGCTTGTTTTGACGGAGAAGCACCCATGGGCTTCCTGGAAAGCAGCCTCCTTAAGGGCCTGGTCACAATAGACGAGTTGGAGCCCAAAGCAGACAACTGCACTAAAGTATGAGAAGCTGCCCGTGTTCATAATGTCTGATTTTAACAAATAATGACCTAGAGTAAATTCTTCCATGCATTTACAAGAGAAACTAAATAGAAATATTAAGTATTTGCAATAGTTTTTCTTTTTCATAGAGTTTGTGTTTGTTACCGTGCTCTCTGATAGTTTGTGTTTGATATTTAGGTTTTGGTCTGGCACACCCGGACAGAGAAACCGAAGATGAAGAGAGAGGAGGCGCTGCAGGTGCAGGGACTGGGCTCAGATCCTGCTGTGGAGATCTGAACACCTAAACGCAAACAGACACATTAAAAACCATCCCCTTCAAAACAGACTTTTGATTTACTTTACTCTGACTGTTTGGTTTTGCTTCAACTATTGAATTAGTGTGACACATGAATGTTTTAGTGTTTATTGAGCCGTCATTCTGCGGTTTTTTTTTTAAGATTATGGTGCAGTGTATACAGCTGCCTGAAGGGGGCGCCAAATTTAAACATTTTAAAGCAGTTTTCTTTTACAAAGGAACAAAAGTGCCACAATTTAATGCACAAATAAGTTGTAAAATTACGAAGTATTAGGGCCAGGCTAAGATTTTTTTTTTTTTTTTTATTAATCATGAGAATAAAGTCGGAGTATTTATGAGAACTCTTACAAAAAATACAGTTTTCCATGCGCTAAAATGAGGAATGTTGAGCATCTTGTGAAGTTATACTTTAGTATCGGTTTCACAAATAAGGACATTCTTAATCTTTTAGCACATCAGCATCAAATTAATACCAGTATTTGGACTTTGAAACGATTGTGCATATGAGTGTGTCTGATTCCAAGAAAGAAACACACAGACCTGGAAGAAATTGCTTGATAGTGGAACATGAGCTACTTTATTCTCGCAATGTTATGACTTTATTCTTGTATTTTCCCCCAAAAAATCTCTTAGCCCTAATATTCCGTCGTCTTAAATAAATATTAATTTATGCGATTTTTTTTTTTAATTGGATATACATTGATAAAATAGAAAAATATGATTATCTATCTATATGATATGATATGCTACAACACAGCTATGTTTTTATTTTCTGTGTTTATTCTTAGGATAGTGACACTTTTGGTCCTCCAGACTTGCATGCTGTATTTGCAGACATAAATGAGGGTTTTCCATGTTGCCTGTTTGGAGTAAACCCATAGTTGTTCCTGGCAGCCGCTGGATATATTTAGACTGTATGTGGTTTGCCCTCAACCTTTCCGTCCCTCTTTCTTGATTTTTTATTTTTTTCAAGATTCAAACACAAATATTCATGCATGGCTTTTTGTTTTGCATGTTTAATGTCTAAATCTGCATTAAGTCTTTAGATGCTTTCGACAGCATCAAAGGTGGAAAAGTGCTGTTCTTATTTAACTGTTTTTGAGTCAAGGTAGAGCATTAATAGCATTTGTCTAGCAATAAGAAATATTCACAACAAAAACACTAGCTATATATTTAGAAATACAGCAAGCAAATCAATTCTTGTCTCCATTCTGGTGAAACACTGTTCCCTGATGCCCAGAGCAGCTTTAGAGCTTACATCTTGCACCACATGGAGCATAAAAAGTCCTGATTTAGAGGGAAATGGGGGGACTGCTGGCGCTCATAAACCTGAATGTTCAAAGCGCAATAAGCAAACTAAAAATGCTCACTGTGTTGCATTTCCACTCTGGAAAACACTTGAACTTGACTGTAACAGGCAGGAATCTCTTGGTACTTTTATTTTAGCAGCATATCAAGGTTTACAGCCATCTCCCACAACCTCCTCGGCAGTCGGAGCACTGAAGATCAGTAAACTTCATCACTGTAAAAAACAGCCTGTGCCTGCTTAAGAATTAGTGCCTGTGAGAAAGTTTATCTGCTGGTGTTTGTGTATTTATTATTGTGATTATTGTTCTCTACATTGTACAGTGCGATAATGTCTGACCCAGGCCTTGTAAATAAACATCATGCAAACATGTTTAATCTGTCTGTGATGTGTTCAAACATTCTCTTCTAACGGTGCGGGACAGGAAACGAGCTACAGAGGTTAGAAGTGGCGAAATTAGTTAAAAACCATATTCACCACATTTTAATAGATTTTATTCGTTCCAGAAGTCCGCTTTGGTTTGTTTTCGATAAACGTCCTGTTGGAACACCCAACTGTGTCCCAGTTTCAACCGTTTGACCTAAACGGTCACCCTTAGATAAAAGGATTAGGGTGGTTAGGATGTTCAGAACAGCACAGGAATCACCAAGGCTCAAGACTTTCCATTAACGAGAAACTGGAGTGAGAGGGTACCGGTCAAGAAAGAAGATCCTTCTCCTTGAAGCTCCACTGAAAGATGCAGCTGCCCACATGGACATGCCAAATGCCCTCTGGAGGAAAAATGTATGATCAGATGAGTATAAGATTGAGCTATATGGCCACAGAGATAAGTATTTTTGGAGGGTTCAAAGTCAGGCTTTAAAATCCTAGAAACACTTTGCCAACAGTCAAGCATGGTGGTGGCAGTGTTATGATGTGAGGCTGTTTCAGGGCCAGTGGTGCAGATGCGTCATACAAAACGGATGGAATGTTGAAGGAGGAGAACAACCTCTAAATTCTTCAACTTCACCTCAGATCAACAGCTAAGTGGTGGATATTTGGACATGGTCGTGTTTTCTAACAGGATAATGATCCAAAACACAACAAACTTGGTTTTAGAGCGGATAAAGCAGAACTGGAATGGTCCCGACCTCAAGAGGGCAAGCCACCTATACTTTTATATAATTATATTTGATTGTTTTATTGCTGCTTGTTTGCAATTTAGAAATGTTATTCATTAATTTAATCTTTCTCCTTATAAAATATACAAATATCTTCTTGCTGATCTACACAATTCAGTCTTGATCATTTTAATGTGTGTATCTAGTAGTTCAGTGTCTGTCCTTGTGTTTTTAACGTCACCTTGTTTTACCCCTGACTGTTTGAAAAGTACTTTATAAGTAAAGTTTGATAGATCATTATTAATGAAAAATAGGAAAATCAACTGATATGTAATCTTTAATCTCAAATATCGCAGGTTTATATGTAGAAGGCTTGTTCTACGGTTGCCACCGGACATGAATGATCTAAAACGTTGTGAAAAATATGGGATGTACATAAACACATGTTTGTACACATTTATTCTTTTCTCTCTCCTCTAAAGTTTCTGTATTTATATCTAAGTATTTAAAGAGTGAAACCGAAGTCAAATTCCTTGTTTATGCAAACAAGCTTGTCCTTTATACCTGATTCTGTTTCTGTCTCCTGACCTTCGATCTATAAAAAATCAGAAGACCTTTGAGCTATTTATTATGGTTCTGTACAAGGAAGTGGGTCCAAGTGAGTCCAGGGGTTCCTGCAAATCTGCTGACCCCCTACAAAAAACGTAGTCTTAGGGCTTCGCTTGTCCATCAAGTTTTTAATTCAAAGTAAATGAAATTTATAGGAAAATGGGCAGATACCATAAATTATTTATTATTTATATGTTTACTTCCTGGTTATTTTGAAAAATCTGAAAATAAAAACAGTCTTCTTTTAATTATGAGATTTTTATGTTCATGTTCAGTGGATGTCAGGTCATTTTGAATGTTACCATGTGTGTCATTCCATGTTTCTTGAAAACTTGGCTAACCGTGCATCTGTTTGGTCTGAATCTGTCAGGTGATGTGCTTCACTGTCATGAGGACTTTCCTCTTTCACACCTCTCATCTCTCACCTGTTTTTGACTTTTATCACTTCAGTCTGCACCGGTATGATCGTTGTGCCTTTCCGCTGTTTGATGACCTGCAGATTTAATCATCACCGAACCTTCTGCCTGGTGGTGGACTCCCCCGGCGTCATCCGTCCTACAACCTCAATACTTCTGAGGTTTTTTCCTGATCGCAGTGACTGACAGCTGTTGCACCCTCTGTGTGGAGTAGTAACTGCTCGGTGACTATATATGGAGTGTGAGGAGACACACACACACTTTGTAGAGGAGTGGGAGATGAGTAAGAGGTGCTCCAGTCATAACTCTGTTAGACTGACAATGATTCACTCACAGTCGAGTACTTTTGTACATGCACAGGCCAGACAACCTCAGTTTCAAGCTTTCGATGTTTAACAGCACAACAAGTCGTGCTGAATTAATATGTTTGGACCTGTGGTTCTCTGATGTTGTCATCCCTTCATACTTGAATGTGCATGTCTGGGAGAACATCCTGACTTACATCAACCAGGCTCTGGTTGTTGATCCGACTCCCTATCCCTTCCAAACACACAACTTATAGTCCAAACAGAAATATAAAAGGGCATTTCCTTATCTTTTTACCAAAGGTCTTAAACAAACATTCATTTGCCTCAGCCCAAGCTGTAAAGATAAGTATTAAATGTCTGAGGAATGCTAGTGTTTGAAAGGCAATAGCCAGCATATCCAATTAAACCTTGAAGTAGCTGCTGATTAACTGGGTGACCGTTCATAAAAAGAAAAATCTGTTTGAAAGGTTCAATGGTTAAAATTAAAAAAATATTCTTATAGCTTCAGAAGGGAAGTAATTCATGGTTTAAAAAAATTATTTGCAAATGAAATTTTAAAAATGTGGTTTTTATTTGTATTTAATCCCTTTCACTTTGATACCCCTGAATAAAAGAGTTCAATTCCACCCAGAAGTCACCTAATTGGTTCAAAGAGTCCATCTGTGTGTAATTTAATCTCAGTATAAATCCAGATGTTCTGTGAAGGCCTCAGAGGTTTGTTAGGGAGCATAAATGAGCAAACAGCATCATGAAGAGCAAGGAACATATCAGACAGATCAGGGAGGAAGATGTGGAGATGTTTAATGCAGAGTAATGCTCTAAAACAACATCTCCCAAAGCTCTGTTCAATCCATCATCTGAAAATGGAAAGAGTGTAGCACAACTGCAAAACAACCAGCCTAAACCACGTGTTCCTAACTTCAGTCCTCAAGGGTTGGTGTCAGAGTCCTGCTAATGACCTAATTATGGGATTCAGATGTGCTGAAGTGGAGACACATCTAAAGGTTGCACGACACTGGCCCTCAATAACCTGAGTTTGACAAATTTGATATTAGCTAACAGGGTGTGCAAGGAAAACATTAATTAGAGAAGCAGCCAAGGGGCTCACAGTAACTCTGGAGGAGCTGCAGAGATCCACAGCTCAGCTCAGGCAGACGGGCAGGGAGGTAGACGTTATCTCTTAGAAAAGGGACAATCAGGAGTCAAATATGACCCCAGAACAGGTAATAGCTGTTGATCCGATGAACTAAGAGTGCAACTTGCAGTTTGAGGAAACAACTGCTTTGACAGATAAGATGTTGCCAGCACATTCAGGCATTATTTTGTCATCAGAAAGGTTTTATATCTCATCTTGTACTGGGCAGGTAGCCAGTGTAAAGATAACAAGACAAGTAAAATGAAACTATTCCTTCAGGTAAGTTCTGGCCTTTGGATTGAACTTTCTACCAACTGAACCCTATCTATTCACCTGCAAAGCCAACCATAAAACAACTTTTTTTTTTTGCAAAAGTCTGGTATTTTAGAAATCTTCCTCTGGTTGTAAATATATTCTATTAAATCTTAAATGGCCTTTTTTTTCCCAAAAAAACACAAAAAATCATGTGCCCAGCCTTAGAGGCTTGTGTGCCTAGAGCCTGCAGATGTGTGTAAACACAATGCAAAGTTGGAAACACATCAGCAATAACCTTAGAGAAGCAACTGTTCCCCGCTCATCAATCTGGGCAGGGTTGGAAGGACATTTTCAAAAAAACTGAAGTCTGTAAATCTACAGTGAGAACTATTATTCACAAGTTGAGCTCATTTGAGATAGTTGTCAAACTACTCAGATGTAACATGTTTTGATGGGAAGGTTTAAAGGAGAAAGCATTTTTTTATTGTTAAATTGAAAATAGCTGTTTGTAAAGTTGCATCCAGATGAACCAGAGCACTTGTTTTGCAGCCACATGACCTGGGGACCTTGTACTCAGTACGTCGACCATGAACTCCTCAGTACACCAAAGTATTACAGAGTCAAATGTTAGAGCATCTGTCCAACAGCTAAAGCTTAACTCAAACTAGTTCATGAACAGGACAACGATCCAGAGCAAAAAAGGAAATCTATAACAGAATGGCTGAGCAGGAAAAGAATGAAGGCGTTTCGATGATCCACTGAAAGTCTGGACCACAACCTGGTTAAAATGCAGTGGTGGGACTTCAAGGGAGATGTTCTGAAACAAACGTCTGCAAACCTGATTGGACTGAAGCAAGGCTGTGAGGAAGAGTGGGCCAAATTTACTCACAACCACAGGACAGACAAATAAAGTTAAAAAGAGAACAACAACCTTTAGCTATTGCTGCTAGGGGTGGTTCTGCAGCTATTGGGTCATGGGGCTCAAGGTTTTTATGGCTTCTGCTTTACTGTGCACTCGTCAGCATTTTCGGTTGATGACTAATAGTCATCAACCAAAAATCACCCGTCAGTCAGTCTAGTCAACATAAGACATAAGATGTCATATTTGAGTTAACTGGTTCAAATATAGAACATTAAATTGTATAATTAAGTTTTTAAGTGGCTTTAAAATCCCATTAATGATAGTTTTCCTGAACTGTGGAAACGAGTTGCATCATTCCACCTGCTGAGTTTGATGTAATGTGGGTTAAAGGTAATTGGAAGATCAACCTTGGACTCTGACACCTCTTCAAGTTCAACATTTTCCCTGCTAGTCGCTGCTAACAGTATGCCTAAAGCAGGTTGGAGGATGTATCGTTGAATACACATTTTAGATCTTCTAGAGCGGGTCTGAATGTGCATCTTTCTGGAGGCACGTTTAGTTTGTGTTACAGATTTCAGTGCGGAGCCTTTTTTAAATCTCTTGGAGCGTAAAAAGAAATCTGTGAGCAAAAACAAAGAGTCCCTGGTGGTGCAGCTCAGTTGGCAACTGATGACAGCAGACGTGGATGTTTGGGTGGGGCTTATGAGCGACGTGGTGTGTTAAAGGGAGTTTACTGAGCTGTTCTGTCACTCAAACACACACAGAGCAGGAAAAAGGACTCGCAGAAGAGCAGGACTCAACAGCCGGACTAGGTAATATTTACACTACTTTCTTTATTTTAAATGAATAGAGTTCTTTCATTACAATAAGAAATGTTGTATAGGTGTGCTTGTGTCAGACACAGAAACGAAAAAAATGGAAAATTATTATTTTACTATAAATTACCTCCTTCTATTCACAGCAATGGTGCCTAAAAGGCTACATTTCATATCCGCAGACCGTTGTCTCCTTTAAAAAGCAGCTTAAGACTCTTTTATTTACATAAGCTTTTAGTTAAATGTTCCACTTATTGATTTATTAGATACCAATAAGTCTATATTGGTATCTATTTTATTTGCTCTCTGTAAAGCACTTTGTGATTTTATCTGTAAAATAAAGTTTACTTACTTACTTTATACAACTACCTAATTAAAGAGTTAATACTTGAATTAGAATAATATGAATAAGAAAAACAAGAAAGAAAAAATAAAGTCAAATGAGCTCAAAAATAGCCTTAAATTTGAGATGTTTTGTGCTTTTCGGTCACCCAAAGCTTCTAAAAACAGGCTTCTCAGAAGAAGGAAATTTTACCACCTAAAGTAACATTTACATATGAAGCAGATGTTACGCAGTGGTTTCTTACAAAGGCCGACCTTTTCATTACAACATTATTTGCTTTTGTGTCGGCCGGAAGAACATTTGTGTTGCTAGGTGTTGTTGCATGCAAAGTGGTTTCTGCCACTAAGTAGCTGTGGTAGAGACCTTATTGGGTGTAATCCCAAAACAAGCAACACGGAAATAAAGGAACTCATTCCATCTTCTAAATCTTTGCATATATATGAAGCCCGCCAATAAAACTCAGATCCAAATTTAGCTGATCAGAAGAAGGATAAATCAGCTTGTAGCGATCTTTTTCAGCCACTAAGAAGTTTGAGTTGTTCCAGATGATAAACATTTACCCTTTTATTGACGCCAGTCTGTTTGGCAACACAGAAAGCCCGGTCATCACTGCAAAAAACTTTAGCTTTAAACTTGTTCATGAAGGTTTTTTCTTATCGTCTGGAAAGTCCACCTGTGGGAACAAACCAGTCTAAGATGTTAACAGCAGGTGTTTAGGCATTTGCAGCTGCTTTGGCATCCCATGATGGCATTTGGGTTTAGATCATATCATATTTATTATTAATCTGTAAACCATACTTTAAATTCTACTGTGAAAAATCCAACAAGTGCCCATCCTGGCTTCAACCTTGCCTTTTGCTCTGAAGTTATTGATTCTGGTTGCTGTTTGGCCAGATCCAGGAGAGCTGGATCTCAAGGTCTGGCTGTCTGTGTTTGTATTTAGCTGTAAGAACATTGTGCCTTCGGTTTTCACATCCGGCTTTATCACAACCCTGATAACGCTGGCACTGACCTCCCACAGTACATACCATCCACAGCAGCCGATCTACTCTGATAAACATGAAGAGTTTTGCACCATCTGTACCAATGAAGCTGGAATTTGTACCAGAATTATCTATCAGTAATCTTTTGCAACATAGATATTTCAGTTTTATCTGTTTTTAGCTTTAGAACCTTTGAGGGTGAAATGAGTTGAGTGAAACACAAGGAAATTTAAAGAGTGGTGATGAGGGTAGCATTATGTAACGATGTTAATCCCTTAATCTGTCATGTCTTTTCTGTTTTAGTATAAACAAAGAAGTGTGTGAGGAAAAAAGCAGAAAAATGACGATTGGTAGAAGCACAAGTAAGACCTCAACCCGAAGCTCCATCCGGGCCCCGAAATTCCTGGACAAATCCAGCGGCTTCTATGGTCGCCTTGATGAACCCGAGACCACCACAGACGGGGGTGAAATAAGTGGGGATAAAGTGGAGATTGAGGTCAAAGACAGCAGCTCGTCCTCAACCGTGCTTCTCAATACGTTGACAGATGAAGACGTGTTTGGCATGATTGAGGACGACGGAGAGACTCTCCTGCAAAGGAAAACCAATCGCCTCAGCAGCAAGTGGAGAAGAAGCTCCAGGAGGAAGCAGAAGGACGAGAGGGACGAAGAGGAGCAAGCCCGAGATGAAAGGATCAGACTGGAAGTTCAGGAAGAGAAGATGCAGGTGGAGCTGGAGAAACTGAGAAAGATGGAGGAAGAAACGATGAAGGACCCTAACCTTGTTCACTTCCAAGTCCGGGAGTTTGCAGATGACCGCGTCCTGATCCGGGACAAGAAGAGGGGGAGAGAGGAGGAGGAGGAAGAGGCAGAGGAGGAGAGGAAGATGAAGAAGGAGCAAGAGGAAGGGATGAAGATGGTGAAGAGGAACACGGTGAAGAATTATCGCAAGGTGAGACATTGTTTAATGTCATTTTAAGTTGCCAGATTTGCACAAATTTCACATTTATTCCGCTTGGTTAAACTTTAATCTCCTTAAAGTTTACATAACCGAGTGCCTGGAGCATGTGGAACAAGAGGGCAAAGTTCAGCCTCGTCACTGGTTATTAATCACCAAGGAAACCCTTCATATCACCTTAATAATACATCACCACCTGGGACAAAGTACAGCACTGGTGCATTTCACCAACACAATAATTTGGATTTTTCCTTTAGCTCAGCCTTAATGAGTCATAAAACTTTAGCAGGGGACAGAGGTCAGCGTGCAGGGGAACACTTGTACATTCACCAGCCTCACGTCGTAGAGATTTTCTGCTCCGACTGAGACACGCTCACTCCAAGCTGGCATTCCTGTGGCTCCGATGTCTCGTTCTTTGATCAGTGGACTGAAACAAAAGCCTTCCTACCAAACCAACAGAGTGAAAACATTCCTCTGATGTTAATCTGCCATTAGAAGCCTCACAGTCAGACCCACTGTACCACCGGATTAGGACTTCCTCAGCTTGTTGTGTTATGATTTATAAAACGGACAAATTTTAGGTTTTTCACTGATGCCAACCCCAAAATTCAATTCGGCTGCCTTGCATTTAGAAGTTAGTCATGGGTAAAAAAGGAAGTTTATCTCTCAATAAATCTTTCAGACCAGATTTTAAAAAGTGCAAAACTCTGCGGAAATGTTTTATTGTTTGCCTGTTTTTCTAACAGTAGTTAGCCAAATTATTGAACATATCAATTAGCAAATCCAAATGGTTTTCAAACTTGAACCTTAAAAACTGGGAGTATAGAGGATTTTTTAAAGTTAGTGCTTGGATAATACCTCTTTTTGGCAGAATATCTTCTGAGGCCCACAACTGGTCTCTTTACAGTTTGAGAATTTTAGATTTAACCTTTAGTGGTTTTTGATATGATGTATATTGGTAATTCCCCAGGGTGGCCCAACACTTTATATACATTGTTAAAGTTATTCGTTAGAAACAGTCCAAATTCTGTTACTAACTTGAATGTCTACTCAACAGGAAGTGGACGGCCCATAGTGTATGCTAAAGTCGCACTCTGATACTATTGGTTCTGATCCGGCTCTTCGGTGAAAAGCTCTTTCTATGTTTTTTTTTTAAGTCATCAGGACTTCATTTGTTCATCTCTAGCTCAAAACCTAAAATGTTTAAAATGGTCAAGCCTAAACTGGATTATGATACTCTGCTCAAAAATTCTTTAAAACACTGTTGTAAATGGGAAATACAGATCGGCGGTGTAAGACCCGTATTAAATGCTATTATTAAACAACACGCACATTTGGCATCTGGTCAACGGTGAACTCCCCAATCTGTGCCACCCCCAGCCACCTTTTTCAAACCTGTTTCATTCCCCATTGCTGGTTTCTGCTTGTTCTAGCCAGAGATGTCAATATTCCCACTAGTATCAGACCTAAAAACAGACTTTATTTCCTGGTAGTTTTCTTTCTTTCTGAGGATATAGTAATGTAATTCTGCGCTGCTTGGAGAAACAACAGGCAGCTTGTGCTCCAAACAGGGACATTTTGTCTTCCAGCGAACTCCAAAGATGACCGGAACAAATGCAACAAGAGATATGGACAATCCTACAGTGAAAAGCGCAAAAAATAAAACATTAACATGTATTCAAAACAGGTTTAGACCGTAAAATGTCCTTGTTTGATGTAACAAGTTTAATTTACGGTTATAAACCCCGCTCTTCCTCCTCTTCTTTTCCCTCAGGCCTTTGACCGAGCGCTTCGTCGCGGATGGGAGACCTTCATCACCAACCTCTACAGCGTCACACTCACGCCCGTGAAGTCCTCCTCGCCTACGTTGACCTCGCCTACGCTGAAGAAGGAGAATTTGCATAACTCTGTGCTGGCTGAGTTTCAGTAGAGCTACAGGAGAAAAACATGGACTTTTTCCAAATCTAATATGATGAAATAAGGGCTTTTATCCTGACATTTACAGAACCTTAGATTAGGTCATTATTATTTATGTTTGTTACTAACTCTTGATTACTTAATGCTGCCTTCCTGCTTTGTGTTACACTTCAGTTTGCACACAGACTGCAGCTATTTGTTTTACAATCTGGAGGAGCCAAGCTGTGGATTTTGCATTGAAGTCCAGCATTTGTGACTGAGTTCAGCTGCTCCTTTTTGTTTCTACTTTATTCTAAAGTGATAACATCTTCTTTATCAAATATTTAATCCACGGTCAGGAGCATGCAGAGGAGCTAATGTCTTTCCCTTTGGGTTGGCATGATGAAACAACTCATGTTGATGTGTAACTGTAAAAGGAACTAAAGATTTCATAAGTAGCAATGAATGATCAGTGGAGTTTTGTTTTAGGAATGTCCGCATTTCTATTTATAGCTGTTTGGCAGCTAATCGGCGAACAGTTGAGGTTAAGGAGTTTGGAAAAACACCCAAAGCCACACATCCACCTTAGACATATTTCTAACTCACATCACGCTGAAGACATTTGGATAACATCATTTATAGAAAAATATTTTAAACACGTATTTACCAGCATAGAAATACATCAGGCACAGCTTTTTTATTTTTTTTTTGTTCTGATGACGGTTGTAGAAACCCGAGGGTACAGGCTATAAATTGGTCTAGAAGATAACAACTTGAACAACTGTGTATTTCTTTTATGTATTTTTGCAAAAAAGCACATTTATGTCTGTATTTTATATATTTATTTCTAACTAAAATAAATGATACAATTATAGAATACATTAATATATACAGAATATATGTGTAAATTACACAAAATGTTTTGTATAAAATTATATTATTTTATGTCATATAGATATATTTCTTTGTTATTTTAGATTTATTTTAATTTTTCAAGGCTAATACAACCCTAGTATGCTTCAATGTGTGTTTATGGGCTGTTGACAATTGATTTTTGAATAAATAAACTGCATTACCAATAAATTTGTAAGAACCTGTCCTGCCTTTTTAAATAATTCATGCTTTATCATATCATACAGTTTTTTGTTTGTTTTTGTTTTACATATTTAGTGATTGTTAAGGTTCCAAAATAAGTCATAAAAGAAAACTTTTCATGGTTAAGTTGATGTAAAACCCCGTTCAACTTGTCCTAATCAGAGCTTTACATGATAGAGGACCCTCCACAAATATTGGCACCCTCGTAAGGATGTACACAAAGGCCCTAAAATAAACTGTTGCTATGGGGACCCTAAGATGCCATTCATTAATGCAGTCTTACAATTATACCCAAACAGTGATGTTTGGGTATTTTTTTGCCTCCTTATTTCCTGCTTGCCAAACTTAATATGTGTCCTCATCTAGCCATGTTTGTCACAGGTCCAGTTATTTTAAAGTTTCAATTGTTGCTCTGATTGTAGTTATGGGAAAGTTCAGGTAAGTACTGTAGCTATTTTCTTGTAGTCTTTTCTTGAGCCCATGACCCATATACGGAGGCCTCAGTCCTCGATGCAGCCGTCCCGGGTTTGAGTCCCGACCCTGGAGACCTGTGCTGAATGTCTTCCCCCTCTCTCCACCCCACTTCCTGTATGCCTACTATGAAAAAATAACAAAAATAGGGGCCTCTAGTGCCGCTAGAAAGAAAAACAATTGACACACATCTGCCTTAATTGAATGGCATGTTTTCTCGTCTTTCTCATTTTGAAGCATGTCTAAGAGAAATGGACCTCTGTGTCATGTCATGTTTATTTCCCAAAGAAATGGTCACCCTGATCAGCTTTATAAAGCTAACTATGGGCATGGCGTGTGGTGTAGGTGCACCATATACAGAGGCTATGACTCCTCGATGCAGCCGTCCAATTCCTGACCCAGTGACCTTTGCTGCATGTCATCCCACCTTCTTTCTCTCCCCATTTCATGTCTATATACTGTGAAATAAAGGTCAGTAGTGCCACAAATAAAAATAAAAAAGTTAACTATAAATAAAAATATTTACAGTCACGTTAGTTTTATAGCAAATATCTAGGATCCTAGTAACTATGCAATGATTTTTGCTACTCAATGTAATAAACAAATTAAATTGGATTTTTCTCAAACATCCTGTTTTTAAGATTAATACGAAAAATTAACAGAAAATTATTTTAAGGCTTTTCTTCCGTAAAATTACTTGCGGTAAACCAGAACAGTTTGTTGTAGCTCCACATGTAGCAGGACTGATATCAATTCTCAAATAAAGATGATATAACCTACATTATGTCTCTCTCGTGCAAACATGACAAAACCAGCAATAGATTTCCTGCTATGGTGTAATCTCTAAAAGCAAAGGAAGGAAATCCAGGATCTACAACCACAAAGTCTACTGATCCTGTTTTGAAATGTAAGCAGAAGTGCATTTTCGTGGCGTCACACTCCAAACATAAAAATACTGTAATACTACATCACAGCCGTTTAATGCTAAGTTTCTATTTTCAGCTTTAAATATGTAACTAAGAAAAAAAATGTGTCTGCAGTTTTAATACATTTGGAGGTTATTTTTCTTATTCCTGTGCCAAATATGAACTGTTCCAGGCCAGGGTCGATTTAACACAACCCGGTTGGGTTGAGTTTGACCCAACGCACATTGGTTTTCAGTCCCCAAAAACCCGTTAAAGTGATTAATTTTCATCCTTCCATCTATTTTCTATACCTACCTGATCTATGCTGAGCTGCAGGCGTGGGTATGTGCCAGGCTTTGACAATCAATGGTTGAAAGGCAGTGACATTTAGAGTGACCAGCTAAGCTAACATAGATGTTATAAATGGTGGAAATAAGCTGGAGTACCCAGAAATAAGCTACGCATTCACAGGGAGAACATGCAAACTCCATGCAAAGAAGCCCCAGATTTACACCCAAAACTGTTTTGTTGAGGCACCAGCGCTAACTGCTCTTCACTCTAGAAAGTAAGGATTTATTACAGTGTGGGCGCCTGTTCATGTTGACTAGACATGCAAAAAAGCGTTAGAAAATCCATTCATGATTCAAGTACAACTGTCAGCTTTTTGGCCATGCCGATCAGGGCAACACGTGATATAACAAAACAGCCATTAGTTGGGTAGGTGTGTCAGTTACCCCAGTTGCATCTGTGAATCCTGGCATTAACTTGCAGAAGTATATGCAGAATTTGTACATTTCTGTTGGACACATGCTTTTCTTTTGAAAAACAGAGGAAAGTATGGGAATTTTTTATTTTTATTTTGTAAAACACGCTGTGTTTTGTAAAATTGGGTTTCAATTAATCCTAAATGATCAAGATAGGGATTGGTGAAATAAATCAAATGTTTATCATATTTGGGGACTGATTCTGATTGTATGTCTAAAGTAGTGATGTGACTTTCACAAACGATCCGATTCTTTTGAACGGCTCTTTACCTTGAACAGTAGATCTCGAGTCTCAGTCAGTGAGAGACGTTTTTTTTTTTTCTTTTTTACTACTTTGCTTGCTTATAGATCTCTGCGTGCACTGCACTTTCTCCTTTTTCAGTGTAATTATATAATCATATATTTAAATATTTATGACTCATGCGACTAAATATGGAAACAGATGTACGAACATATGGAATGCATGCTCATTGCTCTCTGTTTGTTTTCATCCCGTGTCGTTTCAGACATGTGTGGCAACGTGTGACGTGGGCTCCATGCAGTGGGAGAAAGGAGGAGGACAAAGCTCGTCTTTCTCAGCGGAAATTTGCCAGATGTTAAAGTGAAACAGAAGAAAGCAACAGAAGCAAGATACTGCCTTTTTTCAAGTATGTTTGCATGCTTTATTTGGGTAGTGTTTACGGTTAAGTGTTGTTTATCATTAGTGTGCTTCTTTAATTGTTATTAATAGCACTAAAATGCTATTAATGTACACAAAACCTGTGGTAAAGAACTGCAATGTTATTTTATATTTTATATGTAATTTTACGAAACATATACGTAGAGAAAGATTTTTATTTTGCAATAACATCGCTTGGTTATATTTTGATTCAACTTTTTGGTAAATGTATCCACGCATGGCAGGTTTCCCAAAATTAACATTAACACTGAATTAGGGATAAAACGGCTTGTTCTTCGAAATATGTACATTTTCAAAAATGGATCGTTTGAACGACTCTTTTGAACGGTTCTTTGAAAGAACCGTAAGTCCCATCAAAAGTAAAAGATGTGCTTGTATATAAAGCTTTAAATGTCTCTGCTGCCACCTTGTGGTAGAAATTATAATTTGCGTCCAACGGAAGTTACGTTGGCAACAACGATTCTCCCGCTCTTTTTTTTTTAAACTACCCTCAGATTAAGATATTTATTTTAAAAACTCCTTGTTTTCGCAAGAAAGCGGTTTCTACCCCACGTTATAGTTCTCTTAAATCTGGTACCGGTACATTAAAGCTCATAAAGCCGTTTTCCCGGTGAAAGTTCGGCGGTGGGAGGAGTCAAATTGTCGGGACATAAAACCCAAACGAACTGGTCTCTTCTTCCACTTCCTCCTGACCTCTGCTGCTGGTAAGATCAGTCACTCTTTCATCCCTTACTGTTCGGCTAAATATGCAGCTTTCTTTCTGTTACTAAACGCGAATCATGTAAATTGGCGTTAAAGCTGCAGCTGAATGATGGCTGCGGACAGTTTTTAGCTTAAAATTATATTTAATCCTGAAGCTTCGTGGCTTTCAGCTGTGCAGCATCAAGGATCTGAGAACAATCCTCCACCATCCACCTTTAAATCCTTCTAATCTTATCTACAGAAGGCTCTAGACTTGGAACTAAACGTCTTGTTGAACCTTTTACTTCATTATTGTGGCTAAACTGCTACTCTAATGTCGTATTTTCCAGTCCTATTGGAAGAGATGGCCGCTGCCCGCTCTGCGCGGCGGCTAGTTGTAGCATCGTCTCTCAGTGATGATAACTTTCACAGACCTGTCCTGAATGACTGTGATTGCACTTAATTATTCTGATGCGAGACGTTGAATTTTTACCTTTTTTTTAACAGTTTATTCTAAAGCTTGATCTATGTTGCCCTGGATGGGTCACATGGATCAGTCACGTGTTGGCTGATGGGGCTAAGTGTACCCGCTAGCTTAGCTTGCTAACATTTATGCTAATGTCTTTAAGCAACGGGAAGAGATGAGAAGAGACAAAGCGTGCTTTGCTGCTAAAGGTGAGGTCTGCATCCTACATGGCATGTTTCATACCCATAATGCAGTATTTCGTTACGTTTGTAACGAAGTCATGCTAACTTTTTGTGCTGCCTCGTGCTACAATGATGTTCTAATTGAACTCTCTCACTGAATAAACCATTGAAGACATTTAATTATATTATTCTGAGTAGCATGGAGCTACTACAAAACTGGCCTATTATAGTCTAGCTTATAACGGAAGTCTAACCTGCTTGCTTTTTCCAGGTGTGGAGTTTGAGGCTTCTTGCAGAAGAAGGTAACTATTGTTTTACTTTGGCCAAGAGGTGTTTTTAGGCTGAATCCCATTTCCAAGGGTTATTCGTACTGTTAACCACTCCCTGCCCTCACACTAATCCCGCAACAGACCAGAAATCGGTATTTAACGTTGTCCCGAAATGCACAGTTCTGACAAGTCTCCATTTATTTATTGCCTGCCAGTCACCTGAGAAAGTGAGGTTTTGGTAAAATGTTATATATTAGGTATTGATTGATATCAAACCTTACTAGATATCTGAAACATGCCTAACCCGTGTTAGTTATTGACATGGCCCCTGCAACTTTTTTTTTTTTTTTTTGAAAGGCTGTAAAGCCATTTCCAGTATCCCGCCCACTAAAATATTGAGTGGGAATCCCTACCCCCTAGGAACACAGGGTTGAGCTGAAATGGGATTCAGTCTTACAGTTGGTACTGCTACAGATGTGGCTCAGGGTTAGTTCACCCTTTTACCAAACGTACTTGTTTCCATTTCATCTCTTCCTATTTCATTTAGTCTTAAATGACTCCTTTTTTTTTTAATCCATGGCCTTGGCTATATTGTATCAAGTTAGTTTTCCATTTCCATTGCTGCCAATATCTGTTTGGACCAGTTGGCTCTTAGGAAATTGACTTGTGGTCAGAGATCCTCCTGCTCAGTGTTTTTTTTTTTTTTTTGGTATTTCTTTCAGATTGCTCCATTTAATCTCAGAAGTTGTGTGTCCGTGTGTGAAATGGTGAAGGGGTGAAATAACCAGTACCCTACATTCAGTCTAGGCTTTAATCTCTGGCTCTGGTGGAGCTTGCGTGCTGCAGTGATGAGTCTGCCAACTCTCTCTTACTGAATCAGCTTTTGAAGAAACCCCTTTACCAGATTCTGAGTAGCATGATGGCTCTAGTAAATATTGGCTAGTACTGATTATTTTAGTTTCAAAAAATGTTAATTATTTGTCTCTGTCTAACAGATGAACCCGAGACCGTTCATAAGGATGAAAGTCTCAAATCCAGCAGGTAAATCAGTTTTTAAGGTGAAATGTGGATAAATCTAAAGCAGAGGTGAGGTGCTTCAGTCCTCAAAGGGTTGGTGTCCTGCAAGTTTAACACATCTGGATCAAATGTTTGGGCCTGTCCAGAACCTGACATCAGATTGAGGAGGTAAACTGTTTCAAGTGTGTTGGACCAAGGACTTGTCTTAAATGTTGCAGGGCACTGGTCCTCAAGGGCTGGATTTACCCACCTCTAATGGCTTAAGCTGATGAGTTTTATTGACAAGCATATGCCTGAATCTTCTGATGACAAGTTATTTATCTGACCAGCCAGCCTTCAGAAAACACAGATGCATATTTTATTTTAAGACATTAACTAACAAACCCCTTTTCTTGCAGTATGTCAACCTTGCTGGAGAGATCCTAAAAACTACTGGAGGTGAGTAAGAAAATGTTTTAATGATGAACTAATTTGTCTGTAGGTGTAAATTTGATGATTACCCATAATGACAAGCATATGCCTGAACATAGTGATGTCTGACTTTAATCTGATTACCCTGAGATGAATTTGTTTAGGAAAACAAGGTTTTGTGTGTGTTAATGAGGGCATGATTTACTTGCAGGAAGCCTGATGTGAAACCTCAGCTGTAAGAAACGCTTCACGATTGGGTAAGGGCGCACCACTCCTTCACATTTGTTACTGTGTTGTGCAAAACGAAAGGTGGTGTTTGAAAGGATGAAATGGGTTAGCACCCATTAAACTCCTGGACGACTGATGTTATATGGCAGTTTGTCACCAAAGCCCTGATCAAACATCCAAACCTTTTAAAATATCTGCAGATTTGATTCTTGTTTTGTTCTGATGAAACATTTTTCTCCTACAGGGAAGCTTCTGGGACCAATTTCTGGCACTGCAAACTCCGAAAGAGGTCTTGGTAAGGGTTTTTGTTTTTTTACTCCATCCTTCATGGGGGGTGGTGGAAATGAACACTTAAAGTTTTTACAAGCCACTGCTGGGTTTACATGCTTTCTATGCTTGTAAAACTATGACTTGAGTCAATTCACCCAGTAACCATTTCATCCTCTTTGACCTCAAAATAAAACCCCACGTACCACAGAGGGATGATCTATAATGGTTCAAAGAGGAGAGATGAACATGCAGATGTCACTTTTCTAGACCTCCAGATGCAGTTGATCATTTAGACAAGCTGGCCCATGTCTTCAGGCTGGTGCTAATCACTGCCGAGCTTCCTCAGAGTAACTGACAATTTGATCATTTACCTGCAAATTGCTCAAATCCTGCATAGAATGTCATTTATTTCTTTTTTTCTGGAGATTTAAAATTCCATCCATCAATTGTGGCTCTGATTCGTATATTGATTACAATAAGCATAAACCGGTCTTGATGGATGTGGTTTGTGTAGCTTTTTTGTGTGCTTGCGTCGTATCTTGACGTCTTTCTCCGGTTTTGAAATGACAAAGCATTACTGCGGCTTGCGAATCGACCAGTTCCTCGTTATCTGTGTGTGGCCGGTGCTGATTTCCACCTCTGTATGACAAAACCACCTCTGTGATGCAGTTTCAGTGATGAAAACTACTCAGCTCACTTTGACCCGATGTGAAAATTATACAAAAATCTGAGCAGCTGCATTCACTTGTTTCTAACCTCATGCATCAGCTGATTTAAAGCTTTTTCGATACGAACCCACTGATTAATCTTGTTCTGTTTTTAATAGATGTCTGAGCTGTGTTGGCGACATGACTGAGGGCCTCCTGTTTTGAAGGTGAGATCTGGAGACCGGAGCGTTGAAACCATTAAGCCCAGATCTGCTGGAAATGATGAGAGAATCTGGAATCTCGTTCGTCTGAACTGCTGTTGAGAAATAAAACTTCTGACACCTGTAGGGTTGAACATCTATGTATGAAATTAACTGATTCGGTCCTTTTTTAACCTTGCCTTTTTGTCCTTGTAGGTGGGACTTTGGGCGTGATGCCGCTGGTGTTGTGGTGTCACAACAGGTGAGCAGTGTGACTAGAAAGAAAATGTAACGTTGCCACATTCAGTTTCCTTCATGATGACAACCCACATACGTCTTACGCCGTGTGTCAATGCCAGACCTGAAAAGGTGAACCCACTGGTGTTGCCACGGCAACAGGGTGATGACCTGTTGGGGTTACCAACGGTCTGATTGGAAACTGGGATGTGGATTTGCCTTAGTTGCAGACTTTCTAACCATCAGATTAATTCGCCTAAATACGTTTTGAGTTAGAAACGCCTGAGTCAATGACTCCTTGTGTGTTTCAGGAAGAAGCCATTGGATTTCCAATGTGGATCGGGGTGGCACCGACCGGGTTCTGATGAGGTTGGTGCTTGTCAGTAATGTAACGTTCAAGAGTTGATGTGATGATTTCTGTCGATACCGCCCCAGTCAGAATAAATGACTGACTGGTATCCCCCTCTGATCCCACCTGAGTTGCAGTAATTAGAAAAACTGAAAGCCTGTCGCTGACCAGTTCCTCTTGTTGCAGGTCTTCAGATGCTGGAGACGAGTCTGTGGGGTGTGCCTTACCTGTACTGTCGCAGGTAAATATGCAGATCTAATGGTGACGCTGGGATTAGGCAAATGATGGCTCTACAGTCAAGAGTTTTACTCGACCCATTCTCCGCTTTTATCTTTACTACTGGGAACTGTTATGTTTTTAGTTTAGCAGTTTTGTGCCCGTTTGAATGCAAGCTCTAAGATGAAGGAATATTGATGTCTGAAACTTAAATGTTTTTTTTTTTATTGGAGGTAGGTTTATATAATTATCTTCTCTTCCTGCAGATTGAAATCACCTAGACCATGTTGGTTAGTGATACTCGGCTTGTTTCTAGGAACAACAGGCAATGTCAAGAGTTGCTTTTTTGTTTTTTACAGAGAAGACTGCTCTGAAACTCACAACTACAACAGAGTTTCTTAAAGTTGTGCTTTTATCCAAGTGAGTTTTGCTCAGATGGGTAAAACTTGATAGGATGTCAATGTAAAATGGTTGAAATTCACCATCAAAAGCACCAAAAAATGTATGAACTTCTGACTGGGACTGAACAAAGTGGCACATTAAAGTTTCTGGGATTATGGAAATAATGAAGGGATGCACAGTTGTGGGTTTTTGGCTGGCTCCCTCCCCGCGTTCTGATGGAGCCGGGTGTTCTGGTTGGGACTGACTTGAAATGGTTAATCTGACCACATCCCAGTTACCAGTTGTTCTTCTGTCTCTGTTAAAGATGCTCCTGCTCTGATCAGTCTGGAAGATGTTGGTGCTCACACATCAAATTCATGATGGACACACTTTGCTGTTTTTAGGTGGAAATCATCAGTTGATCCATATTGGTGAGTATCCTAGAGCCCCTTTTGGAAAACACCTGTAACAGAAATGATGATTGTCTTGATACCGCCCCAGTCTGACAACTAGTGACTGATTGGTATACCCTCTGATTCAAGAAGCTAATAACCTTTTTAATGCTGTTTGATCATCCAACTGGGTCACTAAGTCTGTCTGTTGCAGGTTTTCTGTCCAAAGACGATGAAGCTGTTCAACCAGACGGTGTATAAGGACTGATTGCAGGTACGTAAAACCAGCTTGATGAAGTGCATGGGATTGTAGAAGTGACGACTTCTGGTGATCAGTCACGGGAAAGCCGTTCACAGCTGGTTTTTCCCCACTCCTGTTGCCTCAGTAATGGCACTTGAGAACCCTGTTGCACCAGGTGTAAGATGACCTGCTGAGTTCTGATGGAGTTTGGTTCTGGCTGGGGGTCTGACTGAAATCTGTGTCTGATCACGTCCCAAATTCTGAGTCCTGCACCAGTTGCACATATAGTAGCATGCATGTTAGCATATCTTTTGACGTGTTATTTTGCTTCTCTCTGGCAGCTTAAAGTTGATCTTCCGTTTTGATCCTCGGTTTGCTGGTGAGTATCCGGCTTCTTTGGGTTGTAAAGTGCCATTGGCTTTACATTTTTAGGAAAAACCACTTGCATTGTGATGAGTTCCTATTACCGCCCCAGTCTGAAGAACAGTGACTGATTGGTATTCCTCTGATCTCATGGTGTTTTCTAGTTGACTAGACATCTACGTGGCACAATCTGTCTGGTCTTGTTTGGCTAACTTTTCCTTTTTCCCCTCTGCAGAACCATGGGTGTCGCACGGATTTCCTGCTGAGATTCATCCGTAAATTCAGTGTCTTGTATAAGGATCACTGGATCATGCACTTCCTTGTCTGTCCATGAAAACTGAAATAAAGAATAGCAATGCTCACTGTCCTTTTTGTAATAAAAACAGAATGTCAGTACATGTTTTATACTGTTCTCTCAATAAATGCATTTATGAATATTTAAGCTATTTTCTAAAGTCAGTTATTGACCAATAGGTGGTGCAGTTGGTCTTGAAATTAACCCCAGAAGAGGTCAAAATTGAGTACTGGATGCTCGGTTATTGGAGTTTGGTTAGTGTGGTCATCACTGCATGTAAAATGGAGGCGCTGATGTAATTTTCAAGCTGAACTGGACACCTGCATAAACAGCACAATACTTGTTTTAATGACCATGGAAGAAAACTGGGCCGTCTACAGGCTGACTTAACCCATCGCAGCCATGCCTCACTGCATTGACTCAATAATTCACATGAAAGGAGTTTGTGAAAGTACCGAGTGACCAAAACGGACCTTGCTCTTTATTAGGCCAATATTTGTGAATTGTTTTTGATCTTTTGTAATCCTTTTCAAGGAGCTGAAATGTCATTTACTTCAGCCATTATGTCAAAACTGCCAAATAAGCTCAAATATTTCTCTAAGGCATCTAAATACACTATTGCCAGAAATGTTTTTTTTTTTTTTTACATGATAACTGACATCCTATTAATCTGTAAGGTCTGGTTGATGGATCTACCGTTGCCATAGCAGCTTTATTGCATAAGCATCTTGAGGGTTAGGAGTGTTCCTAGATGAGGAAACCAGAGTTGCAGCATCCGATCTCATTCATCTCAAAGATTAAAGGTCGAGGTCAGGAATCAGAACAGGCCGGTCAAGTTTCTCCACTTCAACCTTCATTCACAGAAGTGACTGGAATAATATCTACCAAACTGGAAATTACTCCCTCCAGATGTTCTTTTAACATTTCCTCTGTTTAAGTCTAAACTCAAAACCCATCTGTTCAAGAGAGCTTTCCTCCTTTGATTGCTGTGTTCAGTGTATATTTTGTTTTTATTTTCTTGTGTTTTAAGGTGCTTTAAATAAAATGTATTAGGTGTTGGGAGGAAGGATCTGTGATGACACTACTTTGTGCACCTAGGATGCAGCAGTCTGTCACTGAAGGACCTCTCCAGTTCTGCAACGACTTCATATACGGGATGGGGGACATTGCCCAACAGTGATGTTATTTTTGCTAGTTTTTTCATGCAATTTGCACTGTGTCTAGAGGACATCCTAGGACAGAGCTGGCCACAGATGGTGGTCCACTCCTGACAGCTCCAGCTTTTCCTTCCACGGTCCTGGTTAGATGAGAAAAGCACTGGAGAAATAGCAAAACATGATCCTCACTACTTTCAGGCTTCTCCAGGTGGGTCAGAGCCTGGTGCCAGATGATGGCATCGTCTACCCCAATGCCAGGCTGGTAGGCAATTTGCAGTGGACCTCAACTGGGGTTGAAGACCAACCTCTCTCAAGGATCTGCATCAGAAGCAAGCTCCGTGCTACCAGCTTGTATCTACTGAGGTCCTTCAGATGTGTGGTCTTCGGCACTGGTACCACACCGGAGGTCTTCCACAGCTGCTATACTTTCAATCGATATCTTGGTGTTTCGTCATCTTGTCCAACAAAACCTCAGAAATCTTGGTATTTGTGATTTTGACATGCTGTTGGAGAACGTTTGTCGTGGATTAATCAGTCACTGAGCTTGAGTTTCAAAAGTTGAGATGATTTCTCATGCTTTTATTTCATCTCGTCTTGATAATTGTAGCAGCCTTTTTGTGTGTTTGGATGAGAAAGATCTTGGTTGTCTACAGTCAGTACAGAATGTTGCTGCAAGGCTTTTAACCAACACACAAAACAGACGCCACGTTACTCCAGTTTTAATCTCTTTATGAGGGCTACCACACATTAACTCATTTTAAGATTTTAGTTGTTACCTTTAGATCCCTGGATCTTTGACCTTTTAGCTCCCTGGACTTGCTGAGATCACCCAGTCATCGGCTGTTAATGGGTCCACAAACACATTTAAGAAGGGATAAATCCTTTAGAGCCGTGGCCCCCAGATTGTGAAAAGCATCGCCTCCATCTTGATTCTGCTAAACAGCGTCTCAAGACCCACTTATTCAGACTGGCTTTTAGCTAGTTTTAAGCTGTTTTATGGTATACATTTCCCGTTTTATCTTCAGTGTTTTATGCCTGTTTTTGTTGTAAAGCACTGTGTGGTTTCTGATCTGGGAAAGGTGCTATTTAAATAAAATACATTTGTAACACAGGGTACACAAATATCAAAGTAGCAACTATGTAGAGTGTCCAATTAGAAAAACAGGCATGAAACTGTAGGCTGGAGTATCAAGAGGAAAAACCTGCATGGGAAGGACATGCACTTTCTACCAAGAAAGGTTATGGATGGGATTTAAACCTACTAACTAAGTAAGCCACTGAGCTACCTTGATAATAATTGCATTGAGTTGTATTACAGAAGATTGCCCAGTTTAAGAACAGAACTCTTATTATGTGTTCATCAGGTATTCAAATTAGAACCAGTCTGAACTATGGATCACAGTCATAATTATTTATTAAAGAAAATCAAACATCTTTTACAACACAAAGCATAAAAGCAAAACAAAAGTGCCGAATTTCTAATCTGTCACATATCTACAGTATGTCAGAACCTGGACCTCAGTCTGCAGTGAAGATCCTTGCAGCAATATCGTCTAATAACCAGTCCACTCCAGCCAGCAGGTTCTCTCCTGTTACTGCGCTGCAGCCAATGATGCACCAGTGATGAGTTTTGATGTCATCCAGAGCCAACGCCTGCAAAAAAAAAAACAAAGAGCCGGAAATAAACCCATCTAGAAAAGTTACAAATTACAATCAGGACTTCTTTTAAAAGGGGGAGTTGGGCTTACCTCTCGAATTGCCTCTTTGGACAACGCTCCTGGTAAATCTTGTTTGTTTGCAAACACCAGCAGTGTTGCACCACCTAATCTCTGCAACAAGAAGGAAGACATTAGAAACGAATCATCTGAACTCTGCTAATGTAATCATTTCTTTCCAGAGCTTTCTTGGCCGCATACAGTGACATCAATCAACTGTTTATTACGGTAATTACAAATTATCGCTTGCATCTGAAATATGAGTATCATCTTGTATTTAACGGTATCACCTACCTCCTTGTAATTCTTGTTTATATGACCAAGAAAACAAACCAACATTGCATTTTATGACTATAGTGTTTAAATTTACATGACATTAAGTAGGACATGAAACAGAATTAGAAGTATGGTAAACCTCCTCCAGCAGCAGCGAGCTCAGCTCCTGCCTGCAGTCCTCCAGTCGGAGTCTGTCTGCGCAGTCCACCACCCACACCAGCCCGTCCGTGCTCTCAAAGTAGTTCCTCCAGTAGGAGCGCAGGGACTTCTGACCGCCTACATCCCAGATATTCAGTTTGAACCTGAAAAAAAAAAAAAAAAAACACACAGAGGAAAAGTGAGTGGAATCAAGATGAAAATTCAGCAGATGAAGATGTATCTTAGAGGTTTCCTACAAAGTTTGGAAAAGTACAGATTTTTATTTCAGTACTAACCAGGTCTGTATAAATGCATAAAAATATTTGGATTTCCTTATTTAGTTTTTGTATGAATCCATCTGTCAGTTTGTCCATCCAACTATCTTTTCATCTATTCTTTGTCTACCCGTTTGTCAATTGGTTTTGTACATCCACCCATTCATAGAAAAAAAAAAACTATCTGGGAAATTAAAGCAGTTTACCAGAAAAGCATGTTTACATCATTTGAAGCAGATGAAAGCCGGACACACTAATGCTCGGGATACTTCAGAGTTTTACAAACTGAGAATGGTAAATAAGCAACAAATATAAGCAAAAATGACAAGGAATAGGAAATAATACGTGTAACAAAAGGCGACAATAAAAGAAAAAAAGGCAGGCTGGCAGTCCAGTATTTTTTTTTCCCAACAATCTGCTTGATCTAAAAACAAAACTAACCCGATTTAATTAATGTTAAAGGGTTTTCCTGTCAAATGAAATAGTTATACACGTGATTGTTTATGTTTTCAAAAATAAAACAGCAAGACTTTTGTTCTCCATGAGAAGCTGTGTCATATTTATATCCTGTGTTTGTATGTTAGAGTTATTTACCCTCTGTGCTCCAAGGTTTTGATGTTGAAGCCCAGCGTTGGAGAGATGGTGCTGATATCTTCTCCGTTGAACTTTTTCAGGATGGTCGTCTTCCCTGCGTTATCCAGGCCTCTGCATGGAGCACAGTTAAAGAAAGTCCACACTGCTTCACATAAACATGACTTTATGTGTAGAAACTTCCTCCCCACTTAAAGAAAAATCTAATTATGCTTTTTAATGCTTTAGTCAGAGGTCTAACCCTCAAACCAGAAGCCAAATTTTGACCAGCTAATTTTGAAAATAAAGCTTTACATTTTTTACCAGTTGTTTTAACCAATTTAAAAAAAACTGTAGAAAGTTATAATATTGGGAAACTGAAAAAAAGGAAAATATATACATAACCAGACATGTACACAGCGTTTTTTCTTAGTATACGACATTAAATAGGACTGATTCATTTGATCAAGTCTTAGCTCAGATTATCCTTTTAATATTTCTTTTTGTAATTGGTACTGGATGCTACCTTGTTTTTAGCTAGGCTAAACCGTTATAGAAAAGGATACAACATCAGCAGCCTCATCTCCCGCTCCTTCTGTTTCATCTTTTTCAAAATCGTCAGCAAACCCATCTTGAAGTTGAAAACAGTTCCTAAAACAAATATTCTTGAATTAAAAACACAGTAAACTTTGGTTTATGGCTGAAGATGCTAGCTTTCAGAAGCGGGATTGCGATCCATGATACATCCGGGAAAGTTGGCCCCGCCCCTCATATCCTCCGATTGGCTGATTTTCTAACAGTTCGATTGGGTGTTAAGTGTTATTGAAGCTAGGTGATTGGCCAACGATTAGCTCAAGGCTAGGCTGTTAATGAGCGATTGAAAGAGGAAGATAAACTACTTCCGCGATACGTAAACGGTTCCGCCATGTTGGGACAGAAAGCTGTGTTCTCCAATAGAGCGAAGGAAAACAGCAAAAGGTTTATTTTTGCACATTTTTTCCCTTTAGGTTTTGTTAATCTATGATCCTTTGTAACCTATCTGCAAACTATGGCTTCCGTTAGAGGATTAGTGATAAAATGTTCTTTGAGGACAGCTGAATTTTAATTGGTTCCCTGTAACTGAGTGTTCCAAGATTAATGAATACTGTAAATGAATCAAAAGATGCTTGAACAAAGTTATATTTTAAAGTTTTCTATTTAGTTACATTTTAACCCAGATGTCAATACATTTATCGGGCCGTAAGCACCAAACAAAGCTTTAGTTGTGCTAATGCATAATGACACTAAAGATTCTTATTTTATCTTATATCCAGTACAAACCATTGTTAAAACCTTGACTTAACAAATTGACCCTTATTTTTACTGAGTTTGATTGCTACCCTTATCAAATTCAAACTTCCTGAGGTCATTTTTTCAGACACATCAGATTCTTACAATTTATGATATTAGTTTTTTGCAAATATTTGTTTATTAAAAATATCTGTCTATTTATAAGTTTCAAGAAAGAAAATATCTTCTCAAGAAAACACCTTGTCAATCTGATCAATTTTAACCTGTTTTTGTGAAACAGTTTTTGATTTTTGTCAGTGAAAGGTGCTATATAAATCTAATTTACCTATGATCTTTGTATCGTAATCCTCCTAAAGTTTTCACAAATGATCATAAACTACGAAATACGTTTTTCCACATTGCTAAAAGAATATTCCTCTAGTGAGGAATTCCTCTACTGTGATATAACTGTTTATATGGAATACTAGTTTTAGTGTAAATCAACATGGATATATTAGTGTATATATACATGTTGAAAATTGTATCTTTGTTAAGGATTATTTTTCTGAATTGGTTTATGTTACACTAGATTTTGGTCATTTGGAATGACATTGCCAGACTTATCCAAATGGCTTTTTATTATTTATTTGTATATTTTAGTATTTATTTGTTATTATTTCAGTATTATCTCTTTGACCTAAAACCAAGTGTGAATCTGTGGCAAGACTTGATGTTCCCAAATGTCTTCCCTCCATTCCGACAGAGCTTAGGCTGCTATGCAAAGAAGAATTGGCAAAAAAATTCAGTCTCTAGATGTGCAAAACTGGTAGAGAAATACTTTAAAACACATGGAGATGTAATTGTAGTAAAAGGTGACTCCACAAAGTAGCGACTAAGTTGCATGACTACAAATGAGGAACGCACTTTACAGATATTTGTTGGGTGATAGAAATTATGTTTGAACCATCTTCTATCTCCAAGGCTAAGAAGCATTTATCTGTTTAAACCCATAATTAGATTCCTAACAGAAAGTTTGTAAAGCACTTAGTGGAAGGAAAAGTGTACAAAAAGGAGTTAATACTAAAAATGTAAAATACCAGTAAAAGGGATGAGCTCGTTTAAAATGACAAGGGGTACAATCATGGCAAGTAACATTTCCAACACTAAATAAGATGCTCGTCCTAAAATAATGTAACAAAACATATCAAATTATAGAGCCCAGAGGAGACAATGCAAGATCAAGCAGCAATAAAGCATTTAATGCTAAGAAAATCTGTAAAATGAAAACATCATCAAATAAAAAAGAAGAAATGAAACCAGTGAGTGTGGAGAAACAAACACTGAAGTGCAGACTGTCTAGTAAAAGTCTATTTTAAAAAAGGACAGAGATGCAGTTTGTCACAAGTATTTTCTTTTGTCCATCGAAATGTTTTCTGCCCCAAGGACGAGGCCACATCATGGATGGGTGGTAATGAAGAGGGACCTAAATGATATCCAAATTGAACAAGTAGCAAATGCAGTTTGGGTCCAGTTTTCTGGATAATCTACCTTCAGATTTGTGAACATGGAAATCAGGTTCTAGGGATCTACACATAAGCCAAAGATTGAGAAGGTCTAGTGTGGTAAAGAAGTACATGAGGGCGGAGAAGGTCATAAGCAATGACAGTGAGACAGTGGTGAGGTGTGTGACAGTAGTGTCAGGGTGGTTTAAATAGGAAGTGAATATAGATTGTAGTGTTTGTAGATGACACTGCCTGATCTCTAGTGAGATTAGAGAGGATGTGGAAAAACCCCAAAAAGGTGGAGGAATCCTCTGGAGAGAAGATGAAGCAAACAAGTCACAGTGTTTGTGAATGAGAGGAACACATATGGAACAGTAAGGCTGAAGGAAGCAGTCACTGAAGGTGGGTGAGTTTAAGTACCTGGGGTCAGCTATCCAAAGCAACAGGCAGTGCATAGGAAGTAAATAAGAGAGCGCAGTGAGGGTGGAGTGCCAGCGATGATTTGTGACAAAATGAGAGCTTCAAGAGTGAAAAGGAGGATTTGCAAGATTTTTAGTGAGACCTGAAATGGATAGATTGGAGGTGTTAAGGCAAGTACCAAGCTATGCGTTGGTGCTGTTGTTAACACTGCTACCTTTCAGCATGTAGGTCCTGAGTTTGAATCCTGACCTAGGCTGTTTCTGCATGAAGTTTTCATGTTCTCGCCATGCATGCATGGGTTGTCTCTGGGTACTCCCACAATCCAAAAACATGACTGTTGAGTTAACTGGTTTCTCTAAATTTCCCATAGTTATGAGTGTGTATGTGCATTGTTGTTAGTCCTGTGGGTCTCTGACTGTAAATAGACCGACAACCCATTGGCAACCCATCTAGAGACCGGCTCTCGTCCAGATGAGCATCAGCCTCCCCCTGCAACCCTGCAAGGATAAAAGGGGAACAAGAAATGGATGGATGAAACAAGAACCGCAGGTTGAGCCATTTAGGCACAAAGTACGGGAGGGAAGGCTGAGGTGGTTTGGACATGTACAGGGGATGAGGATGTACAGTGCCCTGCAAAAGTGTTCACACCCCTTGAGATGTTAGTCTTCTAGAAAATATGTGGACCCACCACCAGAAGGCTCTGGACACAATGTGTCCTGACAATCTATGTGGTTTGAATAACTTTTACAGGGAGGAGAGGTATGGAGGTAAATTTGTCTCAATATTATTCAATCAAACAAAAAACTAATCTCAATAAAAAAATATTAAGTTGTGATCAAAACTTTCAGAGTTGTAACAATTATTTTTTCTTAAATGGAATATTTTATTTTGGGGAGAAAAAAAAATAGTTTGATAAAACTTTTTTTGATTAAAATGACTCATTTTTTCTCACGAAGAGAAAAAAGTTATTTGCAAAACTTTTATTTGCGCATGTCAAAAATCTTTGGTTACAAGTCTCGCTCTTTTGGTTTTGACGCTCTCTGTTTTTGGTTGAACTCAATGAATTTTGAGTTCTGGGAACATGAACATCCTGGGCGGGGCCTAAAGACGAACGATGTAAGACGTTTCCCTATTGGTTAGCGCTGACTAAAGCCGCATCTCTGAACTTCTGCTCGAACTGCAGGGCTTGCAGAGTCGCTTCAGTGAGGAGACATCAACTGTACAGGGGAAAACTGCGGTCAAGTGAGCCGACAGTCAGAAATACGCAGTGACGTCAGCCGACACCAGCTCTCTCTTAAAGATTAGCGTCGGGCATACAAGGCGCATTACGGTAATGGAGCAGAAAGGACCCTGATCCTGGCAACGGTTGAGAAAATAAGAGGAAAACAGAAAAGTAGCCTACAGAAATTTATATTAATTACATTTTTACAACTTTCACATTCATGTTTTATGTAAAATAATAAATATTTAATATAATCTGAACAGATTGTGTTGTCACCTCTCATGGTTTTGGACAAATGCATATAATGGTTGAGCATTTTGAGGTATTTTGACAAGATACTTCTCCAAAACTGTACAGTAAAATATTAAATATTTATTATTTTACATAATGCATACATAAATAATTCAAGAATCCCTCATGAGGACCAAAATATCGAGGCACGTGACGTCGCCCGGTACGGCAGAGCCAGGGTCCCACCCCGGAGTCAGGCCTGGGGTCGGGACTCGTCGGAGAGCGACTGGTGGCCGGGTTGCACCTCGCAGGACCCGGCCAGGCCAAGCCCGAACGAGAGACGCGAGGCCATCCTCCAGTGGGCCCACCACCTGCAGGGGGAACCGTGAGGGACCGGTGCAAAGAGGATTGAATGGCGGACGAAGGTGGAGACCTCAGCGGCCCGATCCCCGGATGCTTAGGCTGGCTCTAGGGACGTGGAATGTCACCTCGCTGGGGGGGAAGGAGCCTGAGCTTGTGCGGGAGGTCGAGAGATATCGACTAGAAATAGTCAGGCTCGCCTCCATGCACAGCGTGGGCTCTGGAACCCATCTCCTTGAGAGGGGTTGGACTCTCCTACTCTGGAGTGGCCCACGGGGAGAGGCGGCAGGCTGGTGTGGGTTTGCTTGTTGCCCCCCAGCTCGGCCGTCTCGTGGTAGTGCGGAGTACCCGGCCTTCTTGGCGTCCCTGTCGGGGGTGCTGGATAGTGCCCCTCCCGGGGACTCCATTATTCTGCTGGGGGACTTCAACGCCCACGTGGGAAATGACAGTGACACCTGGAGAGACGTGATCGGGAGGAATGGCCTCCCCGATCTGAATCCGAGTGGTGTTTTGTCATTGGACTTCTGTGCTAGTCACGGATTGTCCATAACGAACACCATGTTCAAACATAAGGGTGTCCATCAGTGCACTTGGCACCAGGACACCCTAGGCACCCTAGAGAGGGGCTGAGCTGTCCACTGATCACCACCTGGTGGTGTGTTGGATCCGCTGGAAGAGGAGGAAGCCGGATAGACTTGGCAGGCCCAAGTGCATAGTGAGGGTCTGCTGGGAACGCCTGGCGGAGCCCTCGGCCAGAGATGTATTCAACTCCCACCTCTGGGAGTGCTTTGACCAGATCCCGGGGGATGTTTGAGACATAGAGTCCGAGTGGACCATGTTCTCCGCATCTATTGTCGATGCTGCTGCCCGTAGCTGCGGCCGTAAGGTCTGCAGTGCCTGTTGCGGCGGCAATCCCAGAACCCGGTGGTGGACACCGGCAGTAAGGGATGCTGTCCAGCTGAAGAAGGAGTCCTATCGGCTGTAGTTGGCTTGTGGAACTCCTGAGGCGGCTGACGGGTACCGTGAGGCCAAGCGTGCCGTGGCCTGGGCTGTGGCAGAGGCAAAAATTCAGGCCTGGGAGGAGTTCGGTGAGGCCATGGAGAAGGACTACCGGTTGGCCTCGAAGCGATTCTGACAAACCGTCCGGCGCCTCAGGGGGAAGCAGTGCTTCGCCAACACTGTTTATAGTGGGGGTGGGAGACTGCTGACCTCGACTGAGGACATTATCGGGCAGTGGAAGGAGTACTTCGAGGATCTCCTCAATCCTGCCATCACGCATTCCGTGGTGGAAACTGAGGCTGGGGACTCGGGGTTGGACTCTTTCATCACCCAGGCTGAAGTCACCGAGGTGGTTAAAAAGCTCTGCGGTGGCAAGGCTTCGGGGGTGGATGAGATCCGCCCTGAGTACCTCAAGTCTCTGGATGTTGTAAGGCTGTCATGGTTGACACGCCTCTTCAACATTGCGTGGCGGTCGGGGACAGTGCCTCTGGACTGGCAGACTGGGGTGGTGGTCCCCCTTCATAAGAAGGGGGACCGGAGGGTGTGTTCCAACTACAGGGGGATCACACTCCTCAGCCTCCCTGGTAAGGCCTACCCCAGGGTATTGGAGAGGAGAGTCCGACCGATAGTCGAAATTCTTTGAGTTCAACCAAAAACAGAGAGCGTCAAAACCAAAAAAGCGAGACTCGTAACCAAAAATTTTTGACATGCGCAAAATGTTTATGTTTTGCAAATAACTTTTTTCTCTTCGTGAGAAAAAATGAGTCATTTTAATCAAAAAAACTTTTATCAAAAAAAAAATGTTCTCCCCAAAATAAAATATTCCATTTAAGAAAAAATAATTGTTACAACTCTGAAAGTTTTGATCACAACTTAATATTTTTTGATTGAGATTAGTTTTTTTTTGATTGAATATTCCAAAAGTTTTGACCACAATTTATTTTTTTGATTGAGATTAGTTTTTTTTAAAATTGAGATTAGTTTTTTGTTTGATTGAATAATATTGAGACAAATTTACCTCCATAGGAGAGGTCAAATATTAACAAGTAAAGATATGGCTTCCTGACAGAGTCCTTTTAAACAAGACTGAATACTAAAACTAATCAAAAGATGTTTCTGCAATTTATTAGTTGAAACAAAGCCACTATCATCTGGAAAAAGCCAGCAGCACTGTGAGGATCATGTTCTTTGATTTCTCCAGTGCATGTAACACAATTCAACCTGCTGTAAGAAAGACCACAACAGGAGATCCTTCCACAGCCATCAGCATCCACAACAGCATTTTGAAGAAATCTGCATAATATGAGCTACAACAACATTTCATTTCCCTTTTCGGATTAATAAAGTATTTTGTGAATTTTAATTTTCCAGTTGTACATTTTCACCGCTCACAAATGTGCTTGTTTTATGTTGATTTGTATAGGATAAATGTTGAATGACGTGAGGAAAGGGTTTTGAAATGGTTAATCATGGTCTCAACTATAAAACTGTCAAACCTTTATTTTTAACAGGAGTGTATAGACTATCTGTACCAACTGTATTTGGCCAGCAGCATAGTTACACCTCTGGCCTCCAGATAGAGTTGTACAGATGAGTTTTGTGAATTCCATCCCAGCATGAAATAACAGCAGATGAACAGCTGCCTTTGAACAGAACGTTCTCCTGGCACCAATTCAAACTTCTGCAGAACAGCAGAAACAGAGAAGCCTTGTAAAAACCTCTGACTCATGACAATTTCCAGTTGGGTGCAAGCTGGAGTCACTAGCGGATTCATTGGAAGCCCATTTCCACCGTACACGCGTGTCATTTCCCCTGGAGGACCGGTAAAAGCAACAGACTGTCGTCTGAGGAGCTGGGTTGTGTTCGTTTCCTGGCAAAAATTATTCCAGAAATTCCCTATACGCGGGGGAAGAGCGACCCCCTCTATCCTAATATGGTCATACATTTGAAACCCTTCCGTGTGGATGGGCTTTTGTGAGTGTGGTGCTTTCAGGGGCTGTGGGAAATTGTAGCTCAAGATTGCAGTTTGCTGCAGATGTTTACACCTGGAAACAGATTTACTAATGGAAATTAGTAACTGTGTGATAATTATCACGAGTCTGAGTCTGTTTGGTATCATCACTGTTAATTATAGAAGCGTCCTCTATTCACATTTAGGCCAAGTGAAACAAAAAAATCAGCAAGTGAAAGCAACAGATTTCAGCCTTAACATCAGTGGGGCCGTTTAAAATAAAGCGAAACTGAAAGAAGCTACAGCATCATGTTGCATCATCATCATCATCTGCGAGGAGCCACACCGCCTGCGCTCAAAACTGCTCGGAGCAGCCGGCTGAGCAGCTCAGTCCACACACAGCATTAACAAGTCACCAAGCAACCATCAAGCATCAGCCAGGAAGTAGCTCAGGTGGATCAGCCTGACTCAACCTGCAAGGCTGGATGTGTGCCCATCCGGACCGGGTGAAAGTCCGTCCTGCTGGAGGAGAAACATGCCCCTGCTGTTTATGGACACCGGGTATGAGCTCAGCAGCCCCTGCGGGTCCCTGTCAACCGAGGAGTGTAGCAGCAGTATCTCTGCTCCGGTAAGATCTCATTGTGCACTAAAGTTAACACTTAAACCAACAAGTCAATTGATGTAAATACTGTTTATTTCAGCCATAATCTCATTAAATTATGTATTACATTTACTCATTTTCTAAATGCTGGTAATATTTGAACTATATAAGGATTATTGTGCAGTATCTTTTAACATTACGGCTTGAATTTTATTGAGTTTTGTTATAACAATAGAGTTCGTATTTATAGCCCATATGGGGCCCAAATTTCAACCCATTTTTCTTGCTAGATAGATAGATAGATAGATAGATAGATAGATAGATAGATAGATGGGCCCATATGCTGAGGTTTATGAAGGGACAAACCTTGTTGGCCAACCTGTGTAGGTCTAAACTAGGTTTCAAATGGGTATAAAGAAAATCAGTGTAAATTGTGCAACACACCACAGACCCATATGGGTCCCACATTTTTGCCATAGTCCTATTGTGTCAAACCAATATGGGCAATTAACATGAGGCCATTATTTGAAACCTGCAGACAACCTCATTTGGGACACATTTTGTCAGCCCATTTCCTATCTACATGGGCCCCATTTGGTAGTTTTAGCTAGATAGATAGAAAGCAAAACAGACCGACAGATAGTCATTAGGGCTTCTTATGGATTTTGCTAAGGTTGAGTGGGTACAAACTGGACCCAGGCCCACATTGGGATCTTTTTTATTCAGATAATGAAGTAAATATTACTATTTGTAAACTAAAATAGCTCAGTTAGTGCAAATAATGTTTAAAAGTTAAATAAAAATAAATAAGTAAATAAATAATTTACTACATTAATAACTTACTAAATAAATAAGTGATGCAACTGACTGAAACATTTAACATTGTTAAATTTAAATCATACATGGTTTTTGTTGGCTTTACACAGAAAAACATTGCTTTGGTGAAATATTTACATTTATTTACAGTTTAAGCCCTAAGGTTTGGCTTTGTTATTGGTTCTATTTGAAGCAATTTTCAAATATATGCAGTTTCCTTGGTTCCCTTTCCCATTTGAAGGGAGAAGAAAATCAATGTGACATGTCATGCTCTCTCACGAGGGCCTCGCCTAATTCTTCTCTTCCGCTCTCCTGAAACGGAGCCCTGAATATCTGACTCCATAGCCGAATCCAAACTCTTAAAGTTTCCAAATAAGCCTGTCCACGTAAATGAAAATGTGACATTTATCTGGGGAGATACAGGGCAGTTTGATGAATTTATTCAGGTATGTGGATGAAAAGTGAACCTGAAAATGACAAATAATTGTCTTTACAACAAACATGACACCTGGACATGATCTTAAGTAATCTGTAGACAATACCGTGGATGGGTCCATATATCTACAACACAAGTAAGCGTGCATTATTAAAATGTGGTCAAGTCTCATCAGTAATAAGGGTTTTTGGAAATTACAGCATGAGTCTTTTATCAAAGAATTTCTGAAATTTGCTCTTGTTTTCTCTCTCTGGATTATAAGCTTTAACTTTGCTTCACATCATGAGTTGTTTATGTTTTTTACTGATTTGCTGCTTAATTTTGAGGATTCACATGATGTATCATGATAGATTGTTAGCTTTTAAATCTTCATCTCCTATTATTTTATGGCTGCAGTTCTAAAACAAAGAAGCACAGAGAGATAATGAGCCCGGAGTAAACATGACCTTTTGGAACGTGCCATTAACCCGCGAGGGTTCTGATTAAACCTTTTGCTTTTGTATTTTGCAGGAGAGAGAAGGAGAGGGGAACCAGCCTCGGCCCAGAGGGACAAAAAGGCGAGAGAAGAACCGAGACGCGGCGAGGAAGAGCCGGCGTAAACAAACAGAGAGAGCCGATGAGCTGCATGAGGTCTGACACAGTCCTTAACTAAAAAACAGAGCTTCTGTGTTTATTTTTCTGACTGCTGCCTTTATATTTCACCCTCTGACTTTCAGTCTCCTTTCCTGTCACACTGACCCACACACCCTCAGACTGTGTGACAACTGCACAATGCCTCTGGGAGTGTGTGTCTGTGTGTGTCTTGTGCAATCAGGCAGCAGGCTTATAGCCGTTTCTTGTAAATGCTCAGCTTTAAGAGAAAGACTTTCCCTCCAGCTAGTCCCCTGCGCTGGCCCGCCCCTTCTCTCTGCCTTCACCACCCAACCCAACCTCACACACACACACACACACATTCCTTTCTCTTCTTCTGTCTTTACCTACCCAATTTCTCCCCATAGTAGTACATTTTAACTCCTCTCTAACAGTTTATCCTGGCTTAGAGCCAACAATCTCCATTAAGAGGACATGCAGTCTGTGTCTACATCCTACAGCACGACCTCAACATGAATAATACCTGGAGCTCGCACACACAAACCCACACACACACATAAATAAAGGACCCTGTTAGTATGTGTTGAAGTACGATGTGACCTTTGGTCCCTATATCATCGGTGGACCTCTACATCTTTAATGAATCTATCTCTTCTCTGCATTAGGTAAATATGTTGCCCAATACATTCGACACATTCTATAAAAATCTTTTTAGTTAAAATAATTACCTTGCTACAGAAGCCTAATCTATCAGGTATGATACAAAGAAATTGAGAAAACCAGGCAATGTGATTAAAATGAGGCAAAAAAAGTTTTATTTTTAAAATCTGGCCTTTTAAATTGTCAGCTTTTAACTCCAAACGCTTCATTTTTGATGCAAGTATATCTGTGACCTGTCCCTCTTTATGTTAGTATTTTCCAAATACAAAACCCTGCTATTTCAAGCAATATATTGCTAAGTACATTTTACATATTCTTCATAAAAATGCAAAAACTTCAAATCAACCTAATCGGTCTGGTTAGAATAATTACACAACCAAAAAGGTCTAATGTATCAGTTAGGATGCAAAATAATTTGGCAAAACCTGGCTGATGTTTCAAAGAAAATTTATATTTCTTTTATTTTTGTCAAAGGCATCAAATGAACTGTTTAATTTTTAAAATTCTGAATTTTCTGGCTAATATTTGGGTGATTTCCCAGAGACCCATTTGGACACAATTACATTTATGGGTGCGGACTCCTGGAAAGCAGCCAGAATAGACAATGAGTGGGTAAAAAAACACAATCAACGTCTGGTCAGCCATTAGGAAGATGCTAAACCTCCCATTGTCAATATCTAGAACAAGGAGAATAGTGTATGATATTAAATTTATCCCATCAGTACTGGATATTGGCCTAAATCTGAGTGTTTGAATGTACTTTTGTTTGGATTATTCTGGACTCTGGATTGCGAGATAAAGTTATTGAATGTAACTGGATCACAATTAGACCTGTCTGTTTCTTTCTAGAGTCCCCTGAGATTAAATTAATTGAGCTGAATTGAATTAACTTAAAATAAATTGAACTGAATTAAATTGTATTGAACTCTGAACTGAACTGAACTAATTGAGCTCTGGACTAAATTAAACTAAAAAGAACTAAATTAAAACTGAAATAAAAGAACTGAACTGAAATGAAATGAATTAAACTGAAATGGAGCATGGATGTTGATGGTGCAGGGGGTTAAGCTCGGGACCCATGTACAGAGGCCTAATTCCTCGATGCAGAATGTCGCGGGATTAAATCCCAGCCTGTCGACATTTAATGCATCCATCCACCAATGAGCTAAAATAAATTAAATGAATTAAACCTAACTAAACTGAATTGAATTGAATTAAAATGACCTTAACTTAATTAAGTTAAACCGAAGTGAATTGCACTAACCTGGTGTAAACTGAACTGAAAATGTAGGATTTACATAAATTGAATTGAACTGCACCAATTTGAACTGAACTAAACTGATTTGAATTAGGTCTATAATACCATTTACATAAAATCCTCCATCCTCAGAATAAAGAGGAACTTGAGTCAAAACTGTCTTCCTCCACCACTTAACATCAACGGTAAAGAAAAGCGCTCTAAAGACAGGGTGGGTGGGAGTACTGTGGTACTGTATTGGTGTTGCATTTTGACCAAGACATGCCACAGACATTCAAATAACCCCTCAGAACATGATGTCCCTTTATGAAAACTGTTTAAAGCTGTAATCTCAAAGACGAGGGGAAATCCCAGCAACTAGCTTTGAACATCTGCTGCGACTAACAGAACCTCAGCTCAGAATATCTTTGTTAGCAAAACGCAGCCCAAAAACACCCATCTTTCTCCTCATTACTATCCAGGGTAGAGAAAACTGCCTTCTGTTGGCTTTTCATTAACAGTAGATAAAAAATGATAACTTTTAGAGAGAAGACTATTCAAATTTCAATCAAAAAGAAGTACCTTTTTATTCATATGTATAACTTTTCCAAATTTACCCTGCTTCTCACTCATTCATCGTTATGTAATATAATTATTTCAAGTTACTGGTCCTACGTTGCACTAAAGAAATCGTAACAAACTTGTCTCTTTGCGACAGGCAGCTAGTAACAATTTGCCTAAATATCCACATTATTTAAGTTGTCTGTTATTTGTCAACACAATGCTGGCTTATTCCTTGAATTTAGGAGCAATTGTGTGTCTGGATGAAACAAACATTCCCTTGAAAATGCTGGACTGAAAATAAGTGAAAAAGTAACTAAAGACCATAAAAGATTAAAAAGATCTTCAAGAAATCTGGAAATATGAGTCATGACTCAGGACTTTTGCATAGTAAATGATCACAAAGTTAAGAGTGAATTCAAGGTTCAAGTCAAAATAATCCAGTTTTCTTTTGTAAATCCAATAATTTGATTAATTTAAAAGATGACGTAAACAAAGTTTAAATCCCCACACTTATGAACCTGTCATGTGTATTTGGGAGGAGCGGCAGTTTAAAAATAAAGTACTTCATAAATTTTCAGGCAAAAGGAAAATGAAACCTTCAATCCCTAAACTGCTTCTTGACTGTGAATGCACGTGACGCCTCTTGGATGTCGGTCGGACGTGTTTTAATCTTTATGAATGGGTGTGTCTCTGTCATGTGTAGTAAGTCCTGACTTTTGTTTTCTGTCTTTAATCTCTTTCACTTCTGCTTTTAGTGTGGCGTTTAACCTCAGTTTGCAGAAGCACGGCGACCACAAGCTGCTCGATTCTTTAAAATAAAAAGCACAGCGTTGTGTCAGCGATTCATGGTTGAAAGATTCAGCACTTGTCATGCACAACCTTGAGACATAACAACTTATCTGTATTGAGGTTTTGTTTTAGGGATCCTTCATTGTTTTGAGCAAGACCCAAGCACAAAGTTATCTATAGAGATAGAAGGCTTAACAATCTATTTTTTTATTCATTTGCTTTATTTACCTAGATGTGCCCAAATGAGATGCAGATCCCAGTAGATTTGGTTTCTGAAATACTCAAACAAGCCTGTCTGCCACCAACAACCATGCTGGATTCAAAGTCACTTAAATGCATGTTTTCTCTATTCTGATGCATGGTTTGAACTTCAGAAGTCATCTTTAACACGTGTAGGTGCCTAAATGCATTTAGGTTGCTGCAGTGTGATTGGCTGATTTCCTATTTGTGTTAGAAAGTGTTGAGAATTAAAATCATGTACTTTTGTGCTATTAGTTTAGTTTGCATGTGGGAACATTAAACTGAGATTTAACATGAGTGAGCCTTGAGGAGGGATCACAGATCACAGCAGGAGTCAGGATGGAGCAGGGGTGAAACAGAGGTTGGGAGGTTCTCGGCAGCTGCAAGCAGTAAATGCTGGCTGTATGGACAATAAAGCAATAAATGTTGACTTTTGGGCATGGTATACAGGTCCTTCTCAAAATATTAGCATATTGTGATAAAGTTCATTATTTTCCATAATGTCATGATGAAAATGTAACATTCATATATTTTAGATTCATTGCACACTAACTGAAATATTTCAGGTCTTTTATTGTCTTAATACAGATGATTTTGGCATACAGCTCATGAAAACCCAAAATTCCTATCTCACAAAATTAGCATATCATTAAAAGGGTCTCTAAACGAGCTATGAACCTAATCATCTGAATCAACGAGTTAACTCTAAACACCTGCAAAAGATTCCTGAGGCCTTTAAAACTCCCATCCTGGTTCATCACTCAAAACCCCAATCATGGGTAAGACTGCCGACCTGACTGCTGTCCAGAAGGCCACTATTGACACCCTCAAGCAAGAGGGTAAGACACAGAAAGAAATTTCTGAACGAATAGGCTGTTCCCAGAGTGCTGTATCAAGGCGCCTCAGTGGGAAGTCTGTGGGAAGGAAAAAGTGTGGCAGAAAACGCTGCACAACGAGAAGAGGTGACCGGACCCTGAGGAAGATTGTGGAGAAGGGCCGATTCCAGACCTTGGGGGACCTGCGGAAGCAGTGGACTGAGTCTGGAGTAGAAACATCCAGAGCCACCGTGCACAGGCGTGTGCAGGAAATGGGCTACAGGTGCCGCATTCCCCAGGTCAAGCCACTTTTGAACCAGAAACAGCGGCAGAAGCGCCTGACCTGGGCTACAGAGAAGCAGCACTGGACTGTTGCTCAGTGGTCCAAAGTACTTTTTTCGGATGAAAGCAAATTCTGCTTGTCATTCGGAAATCAAGGTGCCAGAGTCTGGAGGAAGACTGGGGAGAAGGAAATGCCAAAATGCCAGAAGTCCAGTGTCAAGTACCCACAGTCAGTGATGGTCTGGGGTGCCGTGTCAACTGCTGGTGTTGGTCCACTGTGTTTTATCAAGGGCAGGGTCAATGCAGCTAGCTATCAGGAGATTTTGGAGCACTTCATGCTTCCATCTGCTGAAAAGCTTTATGGAGATGAAGATTTCGTTTTTCAGCACGACCTGGCACCTGCTCACAGTGCCAAAACCACTGGTAAATGGTTTACTGACCATGGTATCACTGTGCTCAATTGGCCTGCCAACTCTCCTGACCTGAACCCCATAGAGAATCTGTGGGATATTGTGAAGAGAACGCTGAGAGACTCAAGACCCAACACTCTGGATGAGCTAAAGGCCGCTATCGAAGCATCCTGGGCCTCCATAAGACCTCAGCAGTGCCACAGGCTGATTGTCTCCATGTCACGCCGCATTGAAGCAGTCATTTCTGTAAAAGGATTCCCGACCAAGTATTGAGTGCATAACTGTACATGATTATTTGAAGGTTGACGTTTTTTGTATTAAAAACACTTTTCTTTTATTGGTCGGATGAAATATGCTAATTTTGTGAGATAGGAATTTTGGGTTTTCATGAGCTGTATGCCAAAATCATCCGTATTAAGACAATAAAACACCTGAAATATTTCAGTTAGTGTGCAATGAATCTAAAATATATGAATGTTAAGTTTTCATCATGACATTATGGAAAATAATGAACTTTATCACAATATGCTAATATTTTGAGAAGGACCTGTAGATACCACAAGGGGGCTTGGCTGATTCACAGCACCAGACTGCATATGGGGGAGGCACAGTCAGTAAGCTTTGAAGTTGAGGATATAAGATGGGCTGACATTTGTAATGAAGTAGAGACAGCCATGCTTTGCTGAAACCTGCGATCTCTCCGTAAGGCCTTACGTAATTTTCTTTCTTTGTGTATTTATTTTGCATTGGAAATCATTGGACTTATTATCTTCCAAATTAAACTTGTATTAATCTTAATTTCCTGCTCTTCATCTGTTCTTTCTCACGACATCCGGACTGGGTGAGGTTGAGGCCGCAAGGATATCAATGATAGCATTATTTTACCTCAACAAAAGCAATTAAACAGGTGTGCCTAATAAAGTGGCTGGTGAGAGTATATAGACAGAAGAACAATAGAAGTCCAAGAACTGAGCCTCGTGGGACCCCCTTGTCTTTAATAATCAACTGGGTTCCACCTACAAGATTCAGATCATGCTACTACTTTTTAAGATAAAAGCAATATCTGTAAAACATTCAATTAAAATCCAGTGATTAACAGCATCAAAGGCTTTAGACAATCTTAAAAACATAGAAAGTCAGAGCTGCTTTTCACCAGGAGCTCCTGTTATGTCACTCATGAACTTTATAGCTGAGGTTATGTCCTTCATGACAGCAGTTACACTTTCCTAATTAAACTCTCGAGTTCGGCAGCGATCAGCAGGGGATCACCGTCCCTGTTTGATCATCCACTCACTCGTTTCCTGCTGAGCTCACTGTGCCGTCTATTAAATGCCATATTTCATTCAGTCCTTGGGGACTCTGGTTTAAACTGAGCAGCATCCTCACAGTGATTTTCATGGTTTCTGCTGCAGCTCTTAGAGTCTCAGAGTCCCTTGGCTGTGTTATCTAATTACTGCACCCGCCAGGCCTGGTGTGATTGTATGTAGGTGGGATGTTTTGTGTAACGGTTGGATTTTATGGTTGATAAGGGCTTCTCTTTGCTTTAATAAAGAAATCCCATCACTCATTTTTCTTGCCTTTTGTTTCTTTAGGAGCTGCAGTGTCTCGAGCAATCAAATTCAGCTCTGCAGAAAGAGATTGCAGCGTTGAAGAAAGACCTCCGCCTCTACGAGACAGCTTTGGAACGCCACAAACCTCATTGCCGCTTAAAAGACTCCGGCTCATCCCCGGCAGAATGTAAAGCTGGCTCCAGTCCTCCTCAGGCCTCTGACTCATCTTCCTTAAAGACCAGAGCAGGTTTTAAAACCTTCAACAACCCTGAAAGGACTTGTCTCACGTCTTCAGCTTCTTCTCCAACAACAGGACCGACAGCAGCAGCTTATTCAGTCTCTTTCTTCACACATGCAGCTCCCCATTCTTTGTTTTGTAATCCACCTCCGATAACATGTCCCAGCTTTGCTCCCTCCACAGCAGCTCAGCTACAGAGAAACAAAGTCCACACAACCTCAACAGCATCCCAAAACTCTGCTTTAACAGAGGATGGATTTTTAAGAAACCTAGATTCTTCCATTTCAAACACACCTACCATACACTCCTGTTCTGCCCATTTAGGGGTACAAAGCACAGGTTTACCTAAGCAAAGTAGTCCCAAAAATGTGCCTGAGTTGTCTTCATGCAAGTTCAGTGGAAACAGTGCCTTTCCTCAAACTCCTGCTCCTCAGACTTTGTCGGTTCCAGTCCAGGTGACCTCAGTGCCTTCTCCTTCTCCTGCTGCATATTTTGCCTCCTTGCAAAGTTACAATCAACAGGTTTCACCTGGCCCTGAGTCTCTGCTCTCTCTGCTCACTGTGCCCAGCCCCCTGAATCACTGTCAGACTACCTCCAGCAGCTTTAATGGGTCTCCAGCGCCTGATCCTTCTAAAGACATGTCTCTTTCTGAGCTCCTGGAAGTCAATGATTGGATCCTGAGTGGGTTTGGTAACTTGTAGCATAGCAGAATAGTTATTTATTTCTCTTTCAACTCCAACATCTCAATCCACAACTAATAAACTATAATTTAAGCTTTCCATACAAATCTGTGCAGACGTTTTAAAGCATTTCTCTATATTCTGCTTAGAAAGAGTCAGACTAATTTGTAATCTCCAAAAGTTATGTTCATCAGTAGTTTTACAAGCTTTCTGCAGCTCTTAATTTTTCTGCTGGACCCTGGCTGTTTTTCCACTTACTTTCTGTCCAGTGCATAGCCATTTCTAGAAAATTAAGACTTTTATTGTTATACGCTCAGAAAACTCAGGCTAATTACAGTTCTAATCCACAAGGTCCCTCCAACACATTTAATTATAGATGAGCACAAAACATCACAAAAAATATATGACACAACAAACTACTTAGAAGCTAAAATCTAAAATTAAATGTGAAAAAAACCCTGATATTCGTTGAATTTGAAAGCCTTATAGCCTGGGCGTGAAAACCTTTGTTGTCCATTTGAGAATCCTATGCAGATCCTAACTATGTCTCAAATGGGTAACGTGTCCAGGCCCCATATGGGTCTCATCTTGTAACCTGAGTTGTCTTGCATCAAACCCGAGTAGGTCTTTATAGCATGAGGGAATTATGTAATTTACAGATAATCCCAATTGGGGCTATTTAGAAGTTCATTTTCTGGTCATGTGGGCCCAATAAGTAAAAAGATGTAAACAACCCTGAAATAAAATATTTTTTTATTGCAGCAGTATAATTTCCAACTTGGATAATCAGTAATGCCAGAATAAAGGGTTTTCTGTCCTACTATCACAAATGTAAGCATGAGTGGAGTTTGCTTCAGCTGCGACTTACTGGGGCAACTCAGGGTTGTCCTGAAGAGTTGTCTTGCATTATACCCATAGAGGTTAATATAGCACGAGACATTTATGTTACCTTCACATAATCCCATCTGGGACAGGAAGTGCTTTTCTGAATAGAGAGAATAGTTGCGCAGGGCCGCATTGGAAAGGAGCGTCACACAAGCATTACATAAAGAAGTGTAATTAGTTGCTCTCTAAGCATTTTTTCTATTGCTTTAAAGCATGTACAGCCAAGGGGGGATGGTACCACCCCCCATGCGTTGAGTAGGTATCCCTTGTTTAAAATAAAGAGACTGGGTTACATGCTTTGTGCATATATTGCGACCCAGAATCTTTGATAATTTCCTGCTATTTAATTGCTTGGAAAACATGTAATTGTGATACTATTAATGAATACAAAAAAAAAATGATAGTCAAGTGTAGGCACTGAGGGCAATGGAAGTCTACTAAACAGACAATATATATTACTGGCAAGCACAACTTAAAATACAAAATCCTACCAAAAATTAAATCCTCCCAGTCCTTAGGAACTAAAATATTGGACACTTTGATATGAAGATTATGATGTATTGTGCAATTCTCCTTGAATCAATAAAACATACCGAAGATGAGACGGTAGGACAGACAGAAAATATTATTTTAGCACCAACAGTGTGAATCCCAGTGGTTTGTTAACTGACCCAGCTCCTGTGTTAGGTCTTTGCCCGACTTCCTGTTACTTGGAGAGATGACCTTCAGATGTTCTGTTTTGAGCCCACTACTTCTTCATTTGTCCTATGCTTTTGCATGGTATACTTCTGTGGTCAGGACCCAAAAACCAGACTGCCAGACAGCGTGAAAACCAACTGATCAAGATCCGTTTAAAAACGGATGTATTCAAAAATGTTTGGCTGCTTGGAAAGGAATATATAAAGAAATAAGGGGTTGTATGAACGTTTTGCACATAATACAATCAAAGCAGATAAAAGCAAATTATTATAAATCTAAAGAACAGAAAAATGCAAAACCCCAGTTTTGCTATAATACAACCAATAAGACCCCTGGACTCTGACTTCAGATCAGATAGTTCCCCCCTTTCAGTCTCACAGAGGTTTTTATTAATTTTTTTAGAGGACACTCTTTGTCTTAAACTGGAATTTCCTTTTAATGGTAGAGAACTTAACAGAGGATCCCTCAATAGAAGCCTGAGGTTCCAGGAACTGCTACTGAAATCTGTCGCTACAAACTGCAACATCAACTAAACCAAGTCACTCTAATTTTCACAATGACAAGAAATCAGTCTAGGGTGTCAGCTGTTTCTTAATAAAAAAAGCCCCTTTAACTCAAGCCTGGGAGGAGGCTGTACTACCTTGGAAGTTCATGGAAATGTAATCTGGAAGAATTTTCATCAGAAGCCATTAAACTGAGTCACAAGGACAGCTGTGGCTGCATATTGTATGCACATATTTTTGTATCCTAACTAATGCAACCTAAGGTGTTACTGTCTGTGGCTGCTATTTATTTCCATGCTGCAAAATCCAGTTTTTTAAATACTACAGTATTTATTAGTACTTTAGAAAGATGCATGATGGAGTTCAATGTGAACTACTCTGGTGTTGGTTTCAGCCACATACTGTGCTGCTGTGGGCTGAAACAGGCAGCAAATGTAAATGTGGTAAAGAAACGTTCAGGCTTTTATGACTCATGATTTGTTGCAGCATCTACAGACATGCAGGTGCCTGTATAATTCAAATGGAGGGCATGAAAAGATCCCACCAGGTTATTTATTTAGCTATGTGTCAGATCATGAAACACATTGTTCTGTTGTCTGTTATTTTTTTACTGTATGCGTCTGCCAGACCAATAGAAAACTCCTGGAGGTCCCTTCATCTTGTGCTCTACCTGTGTTCCACAAAAAATTGCTCCTTTAAAAATTGGCACAGAAATATTTTGCATCGACATACTTTTCCCATTTTTTTTTGTTAATGTCATTGTATTCTTTAGTCCTCAGAGTTTCCACTCCAATATATTACAATTGGATTTTGGGAGGTGTGGCGGTCTTATCAGTTGACAGGACAATCAATTCAGTTTCATTTTTTCTTTTTTTCCAAAGTAGTTCGTAAATACATTGCTCCACCTTTATCCCTTAGACACAAAAATTTTCTTAAACCTCGCAATAGTAATAACTTGTATCAACATATTTCCCTAATTTACCTTTAATGAATGAGCCTAATTTCAGTCTTTGCCATACCTAGCAAGTATTAACATGATTCTGATTTATGTTTTTGTGCAAATCCATTAAAAAAACCATCAAAAAGTTGATTTTAACATCAGGAAGGGAAACTGAAGTGTTAGTGTATTACAAAACATCAACACCATCCAAGTTATGCATAAAGAAATGTTCAGGCACCCAGGTGGGATAAGAAAGACTGGAGCACCTGGCTCTTATTTTACTGTGCATTTGCTTTTTTAACATTTGAATTCATTGTTAGAAGATCTCCAGAAGAATAGAGAGGGAGACATTTATATTCTAAAGAAACATTGGTGCCAGCCATGGTCAGATGGATTACAGAATGTGATAAAGAGACAAAAGCAAAGGTTTTTTCCCCATGAAAGTGGCATCTTTAACTATGCTCTTCTGATTATATATTTAATGTAACTTTTTCTTAAAGGATTATCTTGTAAACCAGAATTTCTATGTCTAATGTGGCCAGAAATGCCAAATGTATTTAGATTAGATTGTGGTTTATGAAAATAGGATGAATGGGAGGTATTAATTTAATGTTTTTATGTTATTCGATGTCAGTGGGCTTTACAGACGAAGCTGGTTTCCTATAAAATATCTCTTCTCAGAGTCCTCAAAGACCATTTAATTACTTAATGCTTTGGATAAAAACGCTGCAAAAACATTGTTTTCTCCTTTCTTACGGGTGAATTACTTTTTCTTATGTCTAGGAAATGTGCAGCGCTTTTATTTGAATGATGATTTAGGTTATTCCAGTGATTTATGTTGATTCTAATGCTATAATTTTATTAAAAAATGTATAATGTAGTTTTTGGCATATATAAATGTATTTATGCCAATACAGAGGAAATATATGAGAGTTTGTGTTAACGATGTGCTTTTAAGTGTGACTGTGTGTATTTATCACATATATTTATGCCGCAACACCAGTTTTAGTGTAAACACAACAAAATAAAAACATTTCTGCAGTACAGTACATACGTACATCTTTGTTTAGTTTCAGTTATTGTTTTTATCTTTCCTCTATTTGACTCCACGATAGCTTTTTAAAATTCCCTAAATAAAATCAAATTTATGGATTTTTTTCCTTGAAGTGTGCTGGCTCATGTGAGTTTACCTTTAGCATTTTGTAGGTTTCAGTTTTTTAATTCGGAATAGAAATTCAAAACTTCCTGCATGGAAAAATGCTTAAATCTATGCAGTAGACGACTCATTAAGTAGTTTTGAGGTATTCACATTACAGCCCTGAACTTCAGGATATTTTATTGAAATTTTTGTAGTATAAAGTAGTGCGTAATTGTGAAGCGGAAGGAAAAGCATGATGTCCCACGTTTTTACAAATAACAAACCAAAACAATTAGGTATATTTTTTGTATTCAGCCCCTGAATCAATACTTTTTTTTTTTTTTTACTTTATTTTCTGAATAGCTCAATAAGCTTGGATGTAAAGTGTCTGTGAACATGAATGTTCAAGTTTTGCCACGGATTCTGGATTGGATTTAGACCTGGACTTTTCTTTCCGCTTCCTAAATTAACATTATTTTGAGTTGGTCTTTCATGTGTAATCCCAATAAAATACGATGAATTTTGTCTTCATAATGTGGCAACATGTTGAAAAGGCTCAAAGGACATGAATACATGATGCAATGAAGTTCCTCAACCAAGCCGATTCAGAGAAAATGATGACCGATGCCTTAATCATTTCCTCTCAGTCCTACACTGATTTTTCTGTAAATGAGAGCTTCTTCAGCTTATAAATCTTGTACTCTAATGCTAAAACCTCGTTCCCAATGCATATTTTTAGCTCAATAAATTTTGAGCAGAAAAAAACTACAGCCTACAGATAAGTGATGAGAAATTTTCTGCTTTCCTTTTTAACCTGTTAAACATTAGGGTCCACTTGGTTAAGGAAAATCATTAAAAGTCCTGTTTTCTCAGGACAGAGAAACAAAAAGCAGGATAAGCTGTGACAAATACACAACGGATGTTCTACATAACACCAGCAGCAAATACTTCCTTCACATAAGTCATTTGATGACTCAGTTGCTTCTGTATAGTGGTATCCAAACATTTTACCAGATGGGCCAAAATTATGAACTTCAAAGCACTTCCATGTCACAAAACATTAGATTTTTTTTAAGCTAAATAATTAAGAAAAACTATTTTTGAGTGATTTTTTTTACTTGCTCAACAATAAACTGAACAAATAGGTCTGAATTTGTAGGAAAGTGATCTATGAACCATTGTTGATCTGAAAAATAAGAATGGCCTCAAGCGTTGGACCTATAATTGGACCATTTTGGGATCTTTTAGCCTACTACATGCCGTCAGACAGGTCCTACTTAAGAGAATTATGGATTTTACAGCTCAGGCAATAATTAGGTCGGGGTGTGACTGGTGACACTGATTTTAAAAATCAGATGTGGAACCAAGCTGTTTTGAATTGGTCTTTTACCTTAATTAATGAAATCAACAGATTCAAACTGCACTTTGTACATACCTAGGTTATCTTTGCCTGATATTAAAATTCATTTAATGATCTGAAACATTTAGGTTTGACAAAAAAGTTTAATCTTTAAGGGGACAACTAGTTTTTCAAACCACTGTAGCCTTTTGATCAGTTCAGCATCAGATCCTCTGTTAAGCTTCATGCTACCTGTTGCTGAGATCTCACCATACTGTCAATTTATTCCTTATTTCTGGAGTTTTTTTTTTGTTAATCATTCATTGTTAAAGCTCACCTGCATCCTGAGGCCTGCTTATCTGCATCTGGGTCCTTAATCATCTACCATTTATGACAGGAGGTCCCCTCTCCAGTGGTTATTTCTCATAATGTTATCTAACGGTTCGGTTACAACTCTGTGGATTGATGTCACCCTTGACCCTTAGTGATGTCTTTTGAATCAGATATATCATGAGGGGACATTTGCTAACTGTTTATTGAAATTTGTCCAAAGGCTCCACAAAATTATCTTAATACATTACAATATACTATATTAGGTTCCCTGAAAGTTCTCAGAAATGTTCACAATACTAAATAAAAGACAGACAACAAAGCTGAAAGTTGTCCAAATGACCACTCACTGTAAGGCGCGTAAATGCACGTAACTTTAAGGCAAACAATTTATTTAGATTTTTTTAGATTTATTTTATTTAGATTCTTAGCCGTTTATCCATCACAAGGTTTAACAGTAAGAAAAGTGAATGTAATTTTCTGGTTGTTAAAGACGATTCTTTACTGGTAGAAAATGGAAGAAGAACTACCAAGATAAGGTATGCTGAAATGGGCAATCATGTTCAAGGGGATGTTTTAACTAATGCAATCTATAAATGTTATTCAAATGACGAAACACTTTTAATTACCCTGCAGCAATTAGGAACAAGAAGAATCCTTACCATCATACTATTGTATATCTGCCTTCTGCTTTAAAGATGTGTAGTTGGAAGGAAATACCATCCCTGCATGGCTCATCTATGCTTTTGATGCCATAGCATATGTAATATGATTTCCAGCCAAACCAGGCTGGCAGATGTGAAAGACAGTATATACAGCGCATACATCCCACTGCTATAAAATGTACATAAATGCTAATCAAATTTTGCAGCAATAACCCAATAAAAAGGCCACCTTATCTCATGCTATGCAGTCAATTTGTCTGCACTGATGAAGATTTACTCAGCTCGGCATACCAAATGCTTGTAGTGGCTTCAACAGGAGGACAGTCTGGGATATTTTCTTATCAGTCATTCATTTTCTACTGCTTATTCCATAGTGGGTCGCAGCAAAGCTGGTGCCTATCTCCAGCAGTCTATGGGCAAGAGGCAGGGTACACCCTGGACAGATCGCCAGTCCATCACAGGGTAACACACAAACAACCACGAACACACTCATTCATACACCTAAGGGCAATTTAGAGTGACCAATTAACCTAACATGCATGTCTTTGGACTGTCGGAGGAAGCCGGAGTACCCGGTGAGAACCCACGCATGCATGGGGAGAACATGCAAACTCCATGCAGAAAGACCCCTGGCCAGGAATTGAACCCAGGACCTTCTTGCTGCAAGGCAACAGTCCTACCAACTGCGCCACCGCAGTTTGGTTAATATGTTCTGACCATTTGGGGGCACTAACACACTGTGTATAGAACATTTTCAGCCCAAGAAGGGCAGTCGATCATTGGGTATGGAAAAAGAAAATAACAAAATAAGACGGTGACATCACAGCAAAAAGTAACTCAGTCTTACACAGAACAATGTAAATTTTACACACATGCAATATACTTCACATACTTCATAGCTTTGACAGGAGTTGCTCTTTTACAATAAATGCTTAATTTCTGAAATTTTAGACTAAGGTAAAACACACTTTGAATACTTCATAATACACAATCAGGCATAACATCATGACCGCTGACAGGTGAAGTGATTACCTCGGTTGTCTCTTCATCATGGTACCTGTTAGTGTTTGGGATATATTAAGGAGCAAGTGATCATTTTTTCCTCAAAGTGAATATTTAGAAGTGAGAAAAACCGACAAATGTAAGAGTTTGCAGTTGACAAAAGCCAAATAGTGATGAGGTAGGCATCCACGTCAGAGCATCTCCAAAAACAAAAATTCTTGTGGGCATTCCAGGTCTGTAGTGGTCTCTGTCTTTCAAAAGTTGTTCAAGGAAAGAACAGTGGTGAACCAGGTCATGGACGGCCGTTGCTGATTGATTCCCTAAGTCCAAACCAACAGACAAGCTGTGGCTCAATGTGCTGAAGCTAAACTTGGTTCAGAAAGAAAGGTGTCGGAATACACCGACAAATTAAGAGTGCATCGTAATTTGTTGCATGTGAGTCTGCATAGCCCCAAATCTTTCAGGGCTTAACAAGTATCCCCTGACTTCTGTGGACTCTTTCAGCAGGATAATGCCTGCCACAAAGAAAATATGCCTCAGGAAAAGATTGAGGAGCACAGACTGTGAGGTGTTCACTTGCACTTCCAATTCCTCCACACCAAAATGAAGCAAAATGTTACAGAATGGGGAGCAGGAGCTCTATTTGTTGAGTTAATTCCTTTCAAAATATTGCAATATTTCACTAGGTCTCCCCTTTGGTCTAAAGGTGAGGCTTGAAGACATGTATTGGTAAAATCTACAAATGCCTCATGAATCTTCAGTGGCACACTGCTAGTAGATACCTTGGCACACAAGAACCAATGGAGTCCATTCATCAACGGGTCACGGATGTCTTGGCATCAACGGGAGTACTACACACCATTTAGACAGATGGTCATAATGTTATGCCTGATCTGTATGTGTGGCAACAATAAGATACGGTTTGAGAACAGCTAAATCTAAATCCATGTCAGGGAAATGATATGTTTACACAATTTACTATTTTACTTCAGATGAAATAGATGATCAAATTTAAAAGACTCAATAAATCAAACCAGCATAGATTTTCGCACAAGAACGAGTCTTTATAGCTGAGGAGGATGGATTTTCAACCCTCTGATTTTATGATCACATTTGTTTTACTAAGATTTCCAAAGTTGAAACAACATGACAGCTTTTGCAGGGTAAGCAGTTGTGAAGACGTGCTATATTAGGGGCTTTTAATGTGAGCACTTATGCAGGAAAACTGAGAGCTAGTTGTTTTCTACGCCGGTCTAATCAGCTGCAGAAAAATTATGCTAACAGTAGTGCCAAGACTGGTGGTAATATTTAGAGTTATGAGTGGAGTTTATCAATAAAAATAACATGAATACGGCTGACATAATACAAATAAACAACTGTTGTAAATTTGACCTATGTGTGTTATTGGCGCTTAACTTTCCATCTTGCGCCATCATGAGGACAAAAAAAAAAAATTAATCAGTTTCAATATTTGATGCTTATTTTAAATATTTCTCATTTTGCATTGCTGTCAGTGTTCTGGAGTTTATGAGAGAGAATATAAAACCGGGACCAGATGAGAGGAAGATGAGAAGGGCATGGATACTTTGCGCATTTAATGGTCTCATTAAGAGGAACAATAGGAGGGGGCTTGATCCTCAACTTACAACCTTTTCAGGAGGGTAGGGGTAGAAGAAACCGGGGGTATGGAAGGAGGAAGAGGAAGAAGAGGAGGGGAAGGGAGTCAGATAGAAACACCGATGGACGTCAAAGCGCTGATGGAGGTCAGAAGGAGCAAATTTATAACCAGATCACATGGATGTTGCAGATTTTCTGCAGACAGGAATGCAGAAAGGAACAAACATGACCCCGACTTAAATAAATAAACCCTCACCATGCCACATACCTAAAATAAATAAAGCATATAAATAAATAAATCAGTGCCGTAGCGTCATCTGCAGTGAGGAGCCTTTCTCTCTCGTCTTGCACCACCTTTCAGCTGAGGAACGAGTCAAGACAGTAAGAGCGGGGCGAGGGCGCATCCGGTTACTGCTGTCAAAATAAAAGCATACTTAATTAAACCACAGTAAAAAATGGTTTATTTACTTCTATAAGTCACGTATTAATATTTTGTTCATCTACAGCATTTTTACAAACACTATAGTTGTATCTACCTTTGTTATTACAAGAATGGTATTCAATCCTATTAAATCCTGATTTTGTATAATAAAAAAATCAGGATTTTATATGAATCACAAAATGTATCCACACATGTCGAACAAGGAGATATAAATTTACATTACAGTGCCTTGCAAAAGTATATTAACTTGTTAAAACCACAAACAAATAAATTGTAATGATTCAAACCAAGGTGGACATATTTATCTTGTAAAGTGTCTTGATTATTATTAGATATGATGATCACCTATCAAACACAGAGATGAAAAATTCATACATTCATCCATTGGACCTGTCTTTCTGCTAAGTGCCAATACTGAATGGTGGAGAGGCTTTCTGTTTGGAGGAAATGGTCTAAAGTCACTTCTGAGATATGTGCAAAAGGTCAAACTCATGTTGTGGTTGCTGGGAAATTTTACTTAGAGCTCAATACCACGTCCCGTTTCTGGTCTTTTTGATGATTATGGCTCACAGCCGATAAAAACTCAACCCCTATACATTTGGTTCCCAAACCACTGCTAATATTCATGTTTGGATAGTACACATTTCAATGAGCTGCAACAACAGTTTATTTATTTCTCCCATATCTCTTGTAAATGGTGAAAGCAGAATAAAATCCCTTGTTTTTAGAAAGGAGAGATGCGACAAGTGGTAGAGGTCAGCCTGCCTGTCTTAGGCCACTGACTCGTCAAACATGGTAGTCACAGCTCTGCATCACCTGACTTGTATAGGAGCAAGATGACTTTGTTGGTCGAGGGAGTGATGCAGTAATGACATATCTCTCGTGAACTTCCCCCAAGCACTCAAAGGGACTTTGCTGCTCAATCCTCTGAAGGTTGTGGTTATCAAAGTTGCTTGCACACCTGTATCTAATACACTTTTTTCTTCCACTCGACTTTCCTCACCACTCAGTGAATAGCCAGCTTCTTTAGCAATGACTTGTTGCGGTTTACCCAGATTTGAGCATCTGGTCAGTTGCACAGATGTTCTGTTATTTTTATAAGAGCTGGAGCCTTCTTGACGCTAATATTAGTGAGGCAAATGCAGTGTAATTTATCCCACCCCAGAATTTCAGAGGGCTTCCTGCATTTTGGTTGGGGTGCTGCATAAAGCAGAGCTGGGAACCATTCATGCACGAACCGCCACTGATCATAACATACAATTTATTTATTAAAAATACTTTTAAAATTGCTTTTCTGTAATGTTTTAATTCCCTAAAAATAAACAAATCCACCTTTTAAAGATATTCTGTCTCACTATGGTGCGCTTGTATATCTATCTAAAGTGAGTTTATAGATTATATAGAAAATCGAGGGACAAATGTTGGTTAACGAACTGTGATTTAATTTGAAAAGGCAATCGGAATCATTTCCTGTCGTCTTGTGCGCTTTGACGCAAATCTCCGAGGAGCTGTAATAACCGGATAACGGGAACCGAGCAGGAGGACGGCAGCAAAACGGATCAGTTCAACAGTCGTATATGTTTATACACAAATACTTCATGCTGTTGTATAACGCGGGCCTCGGGGTTTTCCTCTAAGCGGAGCTGCTCCTTATCCCCTCTCTTTGTCTGGTTTCTCCTCCTCGGAGGTGGAGACGGAGCGCGGCTCGGCGGAGGACCTGCACATGTCGGCTCCGTCTGTTTCTCCGCCCTGATAACGGCTGGAGGACGGCAGCAGCAGCAGCAGCAGCAGCAGCAGGAGGAGGAGGTGGAGAACAATCGCCAAGCTGTAAGGAGCCTAATATATAAATATATATAAACATATTAATAAGGGAAGGGTGAGACAATCAGGAGAGGATGCGATAAAAACAAGAGAGAAGGACAACAGTGATGCGGCAGCCAAGGTGGGCCCAGATTGATGATTTTATGATATCATCATCCACCACCAGGACCGGACACTGATCATTTTATCAGGAGGATAAACCACAGACTGGTCGGGAATCTGTTTATTTCTCTGGGATAATCAGGAGGCGCTCTGTTTTATTTACCAGGCTGTATTATTCTGAATGAACATCCATATTTAGGCCGATGACTGACGCCAGCACAGCAGCAGAGGTGTGTGTCTGAGCATCACTGGGAATGATCCACAAGCCATTTTTTATCTGTGCGTGAAACAAACCAGGAGATTGAGGGGATGCTGCCATCAGTCCGGCTCTCATAGAGGCTCAAATCAGGACTGGACCTCCAGAAATATTTTAACCCCCTCCTCCTCATCCGCCTCTGCTCCTCGTACACCACCCCTTCAGCGCCTATTCACCCTAATCAACTGATTATCCATCTGTGATTCACAAAGCCACCCACTCCATCCATTCATCCATCCATCCTCCTTAAACGCCACTTTTACGCGCTCCGCGTCTGCAGCCGTCATGGAGACCACTAAGCTGCCCCCGTCCAGCCCCTCCTCGCCGACCACCAGCTTCTCGGTGCCGTCCGCAGAGAAGGTGGATGGCTTTCCGCGCAGGTCCATGCGCAGAGCGCGGCAGAGGAGGTCCCACAGCTCGTCCCAGTTCCGCTACCAGAGCTCCCAGGTGGAGCTCACCCCGCTGCCCCTGCTCAAAGGTGAGAGAGAGAGACACACGTACAGCAGACATCCGGTCAATGTCACAACACAAAGAGTCCCAGTTTAGTCTGCACTGTTTTTCACTGCAAACCTCACACAGATGAAACCCACTTGAATGAGCCAAAATGATCCACCCACTGATAGTCTCTATCTTCTATTCTTAGCTTTATTTTTATTTTATCAGACTCAAAGGGAAGGCGATCTTCCCAACTAGCAGGGCTGGATTTATGAGGATGTGGGCCCATGGACTAGAGTTTCAAGTGTCTTTTATGCATGCAAATTACAATACAGGTACATCACAATAAAAATATCATCCATCAGTTCAAAATGTGAAGGCATGAAAACCCAATATTCAGTTTCTCCCAAAATTAGAATACCACATAAGGCAAATAAAAAATAAGTTTTAATCCAGAAATGTCAGCCTGCTGAAAAATATTTCCATGTACTGTACAGTATATGCTTCAATACTTGGTCAGGGCTTCTTTTGCATGACTCACTGCATCAATGCGGCATAGCATGGAGGTGATCAGCTGCATTCCAAATCTAGTTAATCTCACCTAATCTCTTAAATTGGCTTTGCCTCCTAATCCTCTCAAAGTTGTGCTTTTGCTCCATTTTCACCACACGTTTTTCTTCCACTTAACTTTCCATTAATATGCTTGGATACAGTTTGCCTCAACCAACCAGCTTCTTTAGCAGTGACCTTTTGTAGCTTACCTTCCTTGTGGGGAATGTCATCTGTCAAGTCAGCAGTCCCAACATGGCTGTAACATAATATTTCTGGATCAAAGATCCTTTTTTATTCTTACGTCATCAAATTCTCAGGGTAACAGATTTTTTTTTTTCAGTAGCTATAAGCCATAATAAAATGAACAGAAATAAACCTTTAAAATATGTCACTGTGTGTTATGAATCTATATAACTTATAAGATTGTCATTTTGACTTTAATTACTGATGTAAATTGAAGATTATTTTGTCTCATAAAGAACCTCGTAATGGCACCTGCTGTGACTATAAACTAAACTGAACTCCTGAATTGAATTAAACTCCTTTAAGACTTCCTCTGCCATTCCTGGGGTGGAGCAGTATCATTTTGTCAGTGGCGAGTCTGTTTGGGAAGAGAACTGCAGCGTTAAAAAAAATAAATGTCTACCCTATTTGATCATTTCATTCATTCTCCATTTTGTACGTTTGCAGTTAAACTTGTTTGTACCCAGATGGTGTCATCTGTGGATAGATGTTCATGACTGACCATCCACACGCAACCAAATGTTTTTATTACAATCTACTGCAAGGAAATGTTGTTATGTGACTTTAATAAATAATATCTATCAGTAGGAGGGTGCTTAGAGGGATTTTAGTATGATCAGAGGTTGTACTCCACCCCCAAACAAACAGGGATAACAATTAAAACACATGAGAATTGGATGTAATTCATAGTTTTCACATGATAATATAGAGATCTGAATTAAATTATATGTGAGATTTCAAAATTTTCTATCTCTATAATTTTAATAAAACATTTTTATACTCTATTATTGCTGCAAATATTTAACTACAATTCTTAGCATTTTTATTTCCTAAAAAGTTATTTATAAACACGATATAATGTCTAGGAATGTGTTGATAAAAAAAAAGTGGAATGCAAAGAAAAAGGTTTGTAGCATTAGCTGGAAGGGGGCCATGGTCACGTCTGAGGTGCTCGGGGTCACGGGGTCAAGAGTTAGGCTATGACTAGTATGGGCATTATTTCTAATCGAGTGCATTTAACCCAGTGTCAGGTCAGTGTCACAGTGGCAGGTCAGGGTGGGTCATAGGGACTGAAATTTCATCACACATTTTTTCTTGATTTTATCTTAGTGATGATTTAAAAAACATTTAGATAGTCTAGTTTTTAAAGTATTGTTTGGCAAAATATGGACAATGGTTTATGCATTTACCATGAAGGATGTCCACGGATGTTGACTCTTTGGAGGGATGTGTCGGTAGAGAGACATAAAGCTTTTCGTGAGCCACTGTTACCCTTCATTAAATCACAACACCATAAGACATCAGTTTATCTCCCTGACGGATTGACTTGGGAATTGGGAGAAACAACCCCTTCATCAAAACACCCCTTTCCCCCTTCCCTCTGCTGTGGACAGAACACGCTTTCTAATCGCCACATTGACATGAAATACATAAACATGAGTAACCCTTGTGCTGAACTGCATGAAGATCTCGACATGCAGAGTAGTAGGACATGCTTCATAAAGACAGGCGGAGCTGCCCTACCAGCAGATCTGTTGTTGCCATAGTTCTGGTCCCACAGCTCCTGTAAATACACAGAGGCCACTTTTAATTTACCCGAAGGCAAAAGGTAACAAAGGATGTAGAATCAGCTTGCGGTGATGCATGTTTGTTTTCTTTTCTCTACTTGGTCACAGAGAGCAGTTCATATATTAAAAAACTGCACAGTTGCTTTAGCAGAAGATTTTTCCATAGCAGAATTTGTGTTTATGCAGTGAGGTACATGACAAAGTAATCAATATTTTTGTACCTTTTCTTTTCGGTCAGTGAGCCAACAAGCTCCATCCTTTCTTGTACATTTGCTGTTCTGCCCCTCATGTGCTTCATGTATTCTTGTCAACACACAGGCCGATCGTATGTGTTTTTATTTGCCTCTAACCCCTCTCTATAAACCCGCTCCTACTTTGGTGTAGTCGGCAATCTCTTCCCATTAACTGTCAACAGAGAGAAAACGTTTCTGCTTTCAGAGATGCTCTGAGGTGCACATGCCCCTGTGTCTGTCCTCCCTTATGTGTTTTTACACATCATTTCCCTTATCTTTAACTTCCCGTCAGGGAGGCGTAAAGTGCAGTCTAGTGATGGGATGGTTTTTATTGCACCTTTTAGGTTAGCTCTGGCTTGGCATACATATATACATACATACATACATACATATGCTGCTGCAGACATCTAACAGCAGGAAGGAGTCCCGGTTATTATGGCTGCTGCACTGATGCAGCACTGTTTCCGGATCCCCAGGAAAATATCTTAACAAGATCCTGCAGCAGCAGTGGGTGTTTATAGCGGGGAAGTCTCTCACAGGCAGTATGTGGGCCAAGTGTGGACATACCTGTGCACACCCTCCCCTCATGTACATAACATCCCTTCTGCTGATTTTAGGACCTTATTAACAGCAGAAACAGCATCAAATGTACTGTAGAGCAAATAGTTACTGCTGCCTCTTTTCTGCAGACTAATGAAACAGAGGAATGACGAAATGATTTGACATTTAACACTTAAGATGCATTACAGTCTGTTATAACAGCTTCAATCAGAGGTAGACAGCGTAATTAATGTTTAGGTAAATGCTAATTAGCAACTTGTAGAGACAACACCCATTTTGCAGCCATCAACAAGCTTTATGAAGGCATACGTCTGGCCAGACCTCGTTGTGAGGCATAGTCCATAAGAGTTAATAGGGTTGAGAATGTGGCTGTTCCAGAAGCTTTTGTTAGTTTTATTCAGGTCAAAACTACTTTTGTTTTGTTTTTGGGATAATTTTCCACTTCTGTCCTAGGATAAACCATCCAGCTGTTGATCTGTGGTGGAATTAAAGAATTTGAACCTAGTCCTCTTTATTTTCCTCATTGCAACAGCAAAAGAGTTGCCAATATCCAGCTAGATTTTTTGCTAAAAGCTGTTTGATGTCTACAAAACACCTTTAATTAAGGAGCAACATACTAAGGGTTATATTACTGGGATTGTATTTATATAGTTTGTGCCTGTATTTATAATTTTGACTTCCTGTGGAATAGAGAAAATCCTCAAGAAAATGAAAGTTGTTCACCCAATTCTTGTTTTTTAAAAAGCACTTAAGTTGTTTGTTGTGCTATCCAAAAATAACAGTTCAGTTGCATCATTTAAAGCCCACAATTTACGTCTCATTCTTGATGAGTGTATCGAAACTTCCCAGTGGATTCATACATGTAGTAAATGTGTTCCTATTTAGCTCTGCCATCGTCTGACGGTTTGAAGGCAGAAAGTGGATCATAAATCAGATCCTTTTATGGTTTTTTTCTAAAATGACAAGCAATAAAACCAGTGTGATATAATCCAAGTCAACTCTGCTTGTAATATAAAAACTGCCATTAAAAAAAGACACTGTTGACCTTAAGAAAAACAAGTTAAAAAAGAGGAAAATAAAAGCAACTTGAGGGTGAATTCCTCGGCCAAACGGACCACAGTATTTCCAGAAGTATTTTGGAAATGGTCGGCGGAAAAGCGTAGGAAGGTGGATTTTCAAGGTCAGGAGTTACTGTTGGTTTCCTGTTTGTAAGGTCAAGCCAGGTATGTTGGGACTTTAGGTAATTTGGTAAGGGTTAAGTTACGAGCATCACTAACATTGGCTGGCTTGGACTGCAAAAGTGATATAAACACATCTAGGATCTAGTAGGGTATCAGAGCAACCATGTTTTGTTTAGAAATTTTAAATTAGTACATTTTCTTGCTCCAAATCATCAAATCATACAGTGTAATTTGAAACGTGTATTAGGTAGCTTAGAACAGAACTTAAAGGATGTAAAATGAAATGTATCACTGAAAATAACAAAATTTAAAAAAGTTGGCACATGCCTTAAATATCACACCAACAGTGGAGCAAAGCATTCGTATGGTAAAAGAAGTTTATACCAATGCTTTCATTATTTTAAATGATTCCTTTTATGTTTCATTTAGGGGTGCACCGATTGCAGTTTTCTGGCCGATCACAGATTATGATCTTTGAAGACCCTGACCTGCCTATATCGATTTTGCCCGATACCAATTTTTTAAATAATTGACATTGTCAGGTGTTATAAGGTCACAATACACCTTCAAAGTTCCAATCTTATTTTATTCAATTGAAAAATACCTGTGAAACAATACAAACGTGTTTTAACTGCACATGAGGCAGAGCTCTCAAATATAAAGGAAACATTTAGAGCATTGCAGTTCCTTTAATCTTTCATTTTCCACATTTTAAAAAGAAACAAAACAACAGGTTAGACAATAAGATAAGATCGGTGGATAAGATTGGTTTCACATGTAAGTATCAGCTGATCACCGATCTCGCAAAATTAAGGAAATTGGGGCCCAATTGATCAGCCAGGCGATCCATTGGTGCACCCCTAGTTTTAGTGTATGTAAATGAGGAGTGAGTAGAAAGAGGAAATGCAAAAAAAAAAAAAAAAACACGAAAGAAAACAGATTAAATTAGTTTGGCAGAAGTAAAACAAGTGGAAGAAGTGCAGGATGAGATAGAGGAGTCAGACTACAGCCCTAGTAATAAGACGTTGCTAATTTTACTTTTCAAATATGGGTAAAACATGTCCTACAGGGACACAGACACAATGCAGAATGGAAGAGTCTTTAATCACCATCATGCTTACTGCTAAAACTAATGGCCTAAACTGTAACTGTATCCCAAATTGCCAAACATGACATTTAAAATCTGTTTGTTTTATGTCAACTACAACAAAATGATGAACCACACTGTGAAAACAATATGATTCATAAAGACATTTTTCACATAAATTGAGTCAACACCTTGAGGAATTCAAAAATGTATTCAGTTACTTTTTAAACGTGATTTAAAACTACAAACAAAACAAAAAGCATCCCAGGAAATCTGAAATTACCCCATGATATTCTAATTTTGCTACTGTTAAAATATATGTAAAATATATGTTTTTTTTTCTGTTGTTTTAATAAATGTGGTTAAATTTAATGTGTTCTTAGTAAAATGTTAAAACCTACATGTGACATCTGGCTTTTGAGTTCAACTGAAACATGTTTAATCTGGATTCATAACCACGATAAACACCCCAGCTCTGGCTCTGCTGGGAGCACATGCTCACGTTTCAATGAGAATGCTGCACTTTAAGCTGCAAGACTGGGTTCAGCTGATGTGTTCATTGCAGAAACATGTTGCAGACATTGATTATGACCTCAGTTCCAACTGTATGTGTATAAGTTTGGGTTGCATTGGTTTAATTTTTGCTTTATTGTGTATTTTTGTTCAATTGTTAATGATTTCTTCTCGTTTTTCTTGCAAAGTGTCATTTGTTGTGAACTGCCACTATATAAAAAACAAATTGAACCCTCAGGTAGCCAATAATTTCTGTAACACCAACATCATTGCTTAATATTAATCCTCTGTACAGACGGTAAAGGATGATGACAAAGCATCACACTGATTGTAAGGTGATGATTATCAAACCAGTGGATGCTCTAAGGTGCTCTGGCTGCTTGTTTATGGGTTTTACGTGGATTTCCTCCTCAGGTTAGGAGGCTTGGTGATGCCAAACTTGTTAAAGAAACAAGTCCTGTGATATGAGCGTTGATGTGGCTTGGATGTGCTGTGTCCCTGTCCCTAAGTCAGCTGGGATGGGCTCCAGCCCCCCACTGGTATGGTTAAAAGACAGATAATTTAATCTTGAAGAGAGATACTATCTTTGTGAGTCTCTACTATCTGGAAGGCTGAACTGGCCGATAGAAAGAGCTGCAGGGTTGATCGAAGCAGCCTACTAATCAATAGGTGATGGCTGAAGGATACCAGGTCCATATAATATGTTTTACATTGGATTCTTGTTTGGCCACTGGCTTAAAGCATCTCTACATATACTTACAGTACAGCCACCTATTTGCAAAATATGCCTCCCTGTGTCCTCAAATTCAAACAAAACAACCTGAGGTGAACAAAATAAGGGTTTTCCATGTGTGGTTAAGTGGTGAAAAAGGAAAATAGTCTGGTTTTATTCCCTTTCCCAGTGTCAGCATGATAAATATGGGAAGTTCATTTAACCAGTGTGCTGTTTGTTTATAGTGACTTTAAAGTAAAACAAATTCACTTCATCATCTCAATTTTTGTGATAAAACTGGAGATTTTAAATACGTACAGATAGACCCAAATGAGATGAATATCAAAGCCACATTGAAGCCGCTCACTGATGTTTTAAGAAGAACAAGATAAGTTCTGACATTTGAAAAATCTGCTTTCACGCAGTTACCGAACCTCCACATGGATTTAAAACTGTTTTCCTGTTTGAGTAATTAGAAAGGCAAGCTGAAAGCTCATCCTCCGCCATGGGCTGATGATCTTTTTCTCAGTGTAAAAGAAAGCGGTATGCACCAAAATAAATATATAGGGTTCTTCTGTTTTAGTATAAACCTGCACAGAGTAAAGTAAATAGCAATGAAAACACGCTGCTGCCCCAGCTGTGTCGGCAACAGGGTAAACAAACTGGGAGGCGGTGTCCAGTAAAGCAAAGGTGTTCAGGGTTCTGGAAAGTAGCCAAATGGATCTATCTGCTCACTGTGGATTACACAAATTGGATAGCAGTCCCAAACCTAAAGAACATTCATTTTACATAACAGAGATACAACACAGGCCTGTCAAAGTTTAGAACAGGTGATATACTGTAAAACCAAGCTGTTGGTTGCAGATTTATCAGTTCATTTCTGTGAGGGTTCTCCGCTCCGTGCTGTTCAGTTTTACTGCAGCTCACAGTCTAACAGCCCCATACCTCAGCGCCTCTCCTCCAGCTTCCCCAGGGACCACTGACATCTGTTTAGTTTCCCGGTCACAGGTTTTGGGCTGTCTCTGACAGGCTAAACCAGACTTAAGGTCATATTTGTGCTCATTATGCATTCAGAAGGCCAGTAGAGGTTTGCTCATAAACCCCTGACACAGTGTGTACAAATGTGGACCCAGAAGCACTTTCTGATCTGTCATCCTAATGATCAGAAGACAGTAATGGAGGAAAGAAAGGTTCCAAGACTGTCAATACAGACAATGGAAAAATGTACTTCCCATGGTACAGGAGCTTGAAGAACCACCTTTAGCAGTTGTCGTTTTCATGTTTATGACTCTATTAGGCTCTCACACTGTTGCGGAGGAGTCTTGTTCCGGCCTTTGTTAAGTTTTAAGATATTTATGGACAGCTCAAGGTCCCATGACAGGATTTCAAACTGATTGAAGTCTTTAACTTTGACTGGGCCATTGCAAAACCTTGATTCTTTTTGATTTTTGTGTTGTTGTTTTTCAGTTTTCAACCATTTTGTTGTAGCTTGGCTGCTGTATCTGGGATCATTATCTTGTTAATGACACAGTTTGGGTCAAACCTCAGCTGTCAAAAAGATGGCCTCACTTTTCTAATAGAATACTATACTATACTATAGATACTATACTATCTACTTGCTGTAGAGAGGAGCTTGGGGTCAACTGAATGACTTCAAAGTGCCTAGGTTAAATTGCTCCGAAATGAGCCCGATCATCACCCTTCCACCACCATGCTTGACAGTTGATTTGAGTGTTGTTTTTCTTTTACTGGTATGATGCGTTTTAGTTTTCTCCTGCAGTTTGAGGTGAAACTTGTTTTTTTTTTACAGTTTCTCTGAGCATTGCACAGTCTGACCTTGTGAATTTGCCAGGAAGGCTGGTAACTGTCTTAAATTATTTCCACTTGTGAAAAATCTTTTGCACTGTCAAATAATAAACTGCAAATTGTTTGGAAATTTTCTTATAACTCTTCTTACATTAAAGGGCAGCAAGAATCGCTTATCTAAGGTCATTGCTGATGTCTTTCTAACCTTGCATTAACAAACAAATGAATTATCTAAACCAAGCAGAAAGGATGTAGTTAGTTTTTCCCATGACTGTCAAGAGAGTCTTAAGGTACATTTGACAAGGCAACGTAAGATTCTAGTCCCTCTGCAGCTCATTAGCAGCCTCTTTACTAATCTCGGCGTATTTTGTGAGACCTGCAGTAGATGTAGAATATCAGCAGCAGATGATCATATTAGTAATTGGCGATATACTGCACTGACTATACCCTAAGAGGAAAATATGATGAAAATGTTCAGATTTGGGGCTAGTGCAGATTTTTGCACTGTTACCTTGCAGCATGAAGGTCCTAGGTTTTACTCCCTTCTGGGGGTCTTTCTGCATGGAGTTTGCATGTTGTCCCTGTGCATGCGTGGGTTCTCTCCGGGTACTCCGGCTTGCTCCCACAGTTTAAAAACACGACTATTAGGCTAATTTTCTCTCTAGACTGGTGAACTGTCCAAAGTGTACCCTGCCTCTTGCCCAATGACCGCCTGAGATAGGTACCAGCTCCCCATATGACTCTGCAAGGCCAAGCGGGTATGGACTGTGGATGGTTGTTCAGATTTGCCTTAAGATTTATATACTTTTAAACACATTTGTACAGTTTCCCCATAGCTTAAATACCTCATCAACAAGCATAGCAAACACTCTGTAGAGGTATAATTGCCATGTGTTTAAAATGTTAGTGTGTTCAATGAATCCTTAGTGAAGGTAAAAATGTCCTACAACAGGCAGACAGCTATGATTAACTTGGAGTGTGGGAATATTTTTGACCTTTTTGGGTTTCATTATGTATTATTTCAGTAATCATATTCTGAAAAGCCCGAGGATCAAAACTGACATAACTGTCCTTGTCAAATATTTATTAAAGGCCTAACTGGGTGTTTGTTTTGCATGCTTAATATAAAATGTAATTGTATGACATGTTTTTGGACAGTTTTGGGCTCTTGGGGAATATTGCCGCCGCTAGCATCACAAACCGAAAGATAAAACACACAAAGCAGACATTCAGTTTGTCCAAACAATCACTCATTATGATTTTTACTTTCACTCAATTATAAAACTGTAGGCTCGATCATAGGGGTAATCAAGCTTTTTGGAGCTGTTGCCATTCGATTGTGGAACCGACATTCCACAATCAATACTAGACTGGCACACACTTAAATCCTGCCTAAAAACACACTTTCCACTGGCGTCTGAATCAGTTTAAGAGTGGATTACTAAAAAAATTATTGGTGTTCATTTCGCTGTAATATTTTGTTACTTTTCATATTCTTTCTAGTTTTTTGATCTCATAAGTCTGTTGTATTGTATTTTTAATATCTTCTCTAGTTTTCTTTTCTGCCATTTTATGTACAGTACTTTGGTTAACGGCAGTTGTTTTTCTAAATCTCCATTACAGATCAATGTTAACATTTAAATTTAAATCAAAAATGTTAGTGTACACAAGCCTGTTAAATTGGTTAGAAACTGAGACGAGGTAAAAAATAGGACTGTGATGAATAATTTTATACCTTTAATAATCTGCACAACTGAACTGTAAGTGAACTGAAAACTTATAGGGTAAAAACAAAACACTAGAATAATGAGGGTTCACCAATGAGGGTTTGCACCGTTACACCCAGGAATGTGGCTGTGTTCAGAATTAACCCTTACAACGAAACCCATGTTAGATACGAGTCGGTACACACCTCTAATCATTTGTGTGTCTCTAAACAACCGCAAATAAAATTCACATGTTCTTGGAGGCTTTTCCTGAAATATCGGCATGTATAGTGGCATGTCATAGCAAAAGCCATGGTCTTCAGAGACCTTCTAAGGCACCCGAAGGATCTGACAGTCAGAAAGGTATCAGTCAGGAGAAGGGCGCAAAAGCATTTCCAAGCCATTGGAAAAAACAGATCAGAGAGGCTGCCAAGAGGACCAGAGCAGCAGAACAGGAGCGGCAGCAATTTCTAGTATGGAAAGGCTGTGTTCTCCATGTGAAAACAATCTCACATATTCTTCGTATATCTGGGCCACGGGGTAAGATGGAAAGACAGAGGCCTATTCTTATGAAGACAAGCATCGAAGCCTCTCTAAATTTTTTACACATTTTTACACATTTGAAGTCTCCCGAAAGGATGTGGAAACATCAATTATGGTATAATGAAAACAAGATATATATATTTTAACTTAAATTAAGGGGGAGTTGTTCCTCACACTGAAAAAGACGTTTTTCTAATTGAGTTGTATGCGTTAAAGGTGGAAAAAAGTTCCCAAATGATTCATCTTGGTCTCCTTGCTTTAGATCACAAAAACCTGGCATTTTAACAGCAGTGTGTAGACCTTATTTCCACCTGTAAACATATTTCTTACTGGAGCTGAAAGTAAAACTGCATGAAAAATAGTATATGGGGAATTCACATTGCTTACTGGTTCCATAAAAAAGCCCACCAGTAATGTGCCTCTCTTCTTTTTATATCAGAAAGTAGTCCATCTGAGAATATGTATCTGTATTTAGAAGTCACAAGACGATCATATGAAAACCATTTCTGTGTCACCAGAGGCACCAGTTCAACAGTCATAGTGAAAGAACAAAATCAGATCTGATCTGGAGAATGGCAGCAGATGAGGAAAATATAAATTTATAGTCCAGCTTTACCACAGCTGTTGCTTACACCCAGGCGCGGTGTTGGATTTCCTCTCATCAAAAATTTATACCTCCTTGCTTATTATTGCCCGATACCAATGTGAAAGCGGCACATTAGCAGCAGAAAGCTTAGCTGTTGTTTTGAAAACGATTCAACACACCCAGCTTCGAATCTGAGCAAATAGAAATGTGCAGCATTCCCAACTATTAATTACCTAAGTTATTTTTCATGCAAACTACTTCCATGTGTAAAAGTTTTTAACGTAAACTTTACTATACAAAAGAAATGCCCTGGCAGGTAAATAGCCATGCATAATCTCTGCCCTTGACATTTCTATCATCTGCTGCCAGCAGCAGTGACTTTTAAAAGGTCTGCTGAGTGGCTTCAAATAACTCTGTCAGGCCCAGAAGCATGTTGTGTTATCTTAGAGGGTGTTACACCTCCTGCACCTCAACAAAACCAATTCTGCTGCTTTGTGCCAGTGGTTAAGTATCTCAAAAAGCCTTGAAACAGTCAGCAGATATCAGAGAGGCACTACAGACACAGTAAATGGATCAGACTTTGTTGAACAGAGTAACAGATGGGGAGTGAAAGCTGAGCAGCAAGGCAGGAAGAATTAATTATTGTTGCATACTTTGAGGTAATGTGTTACATAAATGCTAATTGTTTTGTGCTCAGGTCCTATTTAACATAGGAATAAAGAATAGTTGGAGCAGTTTTTGCCGTATGTATTTTATACATTTGGTTGATTTCAGAATAATCGTGTAAATGCGGGTTTAGCAGGTCAAAGTGTGCTTTTGCAAGCCTCCTGCTTCTGGTAGGAAATGCATTTCAAATGTTCCCACTGCTGTCTGCATTGTACAAAAATACACCACTGCTTGTGTTTCATAACAAGCTCAGAACTGGGCCATTTTCTCAGCTAACAATGAGGGGATTAGAAGCAAAGCATGCCGCCAGATATCCACATTGAAACTAAAGGAGAAGAAAGGAATGTTGTTATCTAGTTATATATGGATTCAGAAAGAGATCAATTGAAGGTGTCTAACTGTGAAAAGTTGCATTTGAAATCAAAGTACAAGGCGACAAACACATTAGATCTCAGTTTTGATCACATTTTCTTACTTTAGAAACTGTTTAAATGATAAAAAAGACATCCAGGTTCTGCGCATGCATTTAGATCAATATGTTAGTGATCCACAAACAGCGCTAAGCAAAGGATGTCCACATGTGCTCAAATAGCTTTGGTTAACTCCAAAAACAGGAAATGAGTGGTCAAAGATGCTGTCTAAAGCACCTCACACCAAAGCAATGCAAGACTGGTTGGAAATGATCACACACGGGAGCTTGAGGAACCACCTGCTTGCCCCCAAGCCCTAATTGCCTGTCAAAACTTAATGATTGGTTGTGCCACCCTTTGCAGCAAAAGTATGTGCCCCCCTTGCAGGTTTCTCCTGTTTTTGCTTTTTTTATCACACTTAAATGTTACAGATCATCATATAAAAATTATATCAGACAAAGATAACTTAAGTAAATATAAAGTGCAGTTTTCAAATGATTTTCTTCAAACTATGGTCACATGTGAAAAAGTAATTGCCCTCTAAACCTAATAACTAGTTGTGTCACTCTTGGCAGCAACAATTTCCATTAACCATTTGCATTTCCATTTTCTGTCTATGAGTTTTTTTATTGTTGTGGATAATTTTGTCCCACTTGTCTTTGCAGAATTGTCAGCCACATTAGAGGGTTTAGGCGCATGTTTAAGGTTTAAGTACCTCAGTCAAATTTAAGTCTGGACTTTGATTTGTCCATTTAGCCATTCAGAGGTGGACTTCCTGGTGCGCACTGGATCGTTGTCCTGTTGTATAACTTAAGTGCGTTAGAGCTTAAGGCCGGACATTCTCCTTTTTTTGGATTTTCTGCTATAGAGCAGCGTCCACAGTTCCATTAATTACAACAGGTCATTCAGGTCCTGAAGCAGCAAAGCAGAGCCAGACCATCACAAAACTACCACCATGTCTGACTGTCAGTATGATTTTTTTATTCTTTTTTTGTTCAGTGTTGTGTTAGTTGAAATAAGAACACACCAGGAAGTCCCGCTTTTGTCTTGTCTTTCTCTCTAAGGTGCTTTTTAGCAAATGTGAGAATCTGTTTTTGGCCAGCCGTGGTTTTGGCCTTAGTTTGACGTTACATGTTTTAACCAGAGTTTAATAGAAATGACTCCAAATGATATGAAAAATGTGAAAAATACTATGACTTTAACTGGTACTAGTCTGCTCTGTGTATATTTGTCACTCATCACAAAGAAATCTGGCCATTCCAGTCTACTCTGGTGCTCCTGAAAAACTACTTCTATGTGTTTTATTGTTGCCAAATTTTACTGAAATTGGAGCAGAATTTTCACATACAGCTTAAATGATTTGCTGTAGCCCTACAGAATACAAGTGAAAATCTCCAAAGGAGGGACTTGATTAAAAAGATATCATTCCTGATGATTAAGGTCCCAAACACAGACACAAGGCCAATAGAATCACGGTAAAAGGCAAAAACAAAGGAACTGACTAAAACACAAACAAAACCAAAAAGAATCCTACAGATTATGAAAGTGACATCTGATGGCAAGGGATATCAGATGTCCCCAAAAACAATCAGATAATCAAATAAATAGGGAAAAAATGCAAAGGGAAATACTCAAGTCAGTTGCCTAAATCCTTATGTGATGCATGTGGACGCTAAATTTGATTTCATCTTGATAAAATAACAATTTATGAAAAACAATAGCAAAACAAACTGAAAAAAAAAAATCATGACATGTTCTAAAGGTGACAAACTGCATCTAAATTGACTTTTATTTATTCCACAGAAAAGACTGGCTAGCAGCTTTAAATATGGTCATTTTTTATTAAGTGTATGCATGCATAATAACACTACATAATTTATTTTTACATATTTATTGGGGGCAACCAGTGTGTACATATTTTGGTAATAATTGTATAGATGGCTCTGTTTTAAATACAATGTTTACTGTAAAGTGGTCACCTTCTCACACAGACTGGATGTAGATGACTCAATAACTCCTAGTTAGGGCCAGTTGGATTGGTCTGGTTTTGTGTTACAGAAGGCGTGGAGTAGTTTTTGCTCTCAGATCAATTAAGGGAAAGAGTGGGGGTGGGGCAGAAGAAAGTGGCCCCGTGGAGTGGATGAAGAATAGGGAAATGACTTAACATTAAGCAGATAGGTTAAGGAGGAACAGGGAGGGAAGGCAGAGGACAGACAGTTGGAGGAAATAAAAATGCAGAGGAAATTGCATGGCCCAGGATGTAATAAAAACCAAACAATGCAATAACTGTATTCATTGCTGCTTCACTAAAGGAAGGGCTGATTTCTAAAGGAATACAATAATGCTCAGAATTACAATTGTCCAGAATCATCACATACCTCACATTTGTGGGTTTGCACTTTGAGACCTTTACCTGGAAGCTGAGTAAAACGGAGAATCAAATATTAGACATGCAGAAATGACGTCCTTCACCCAGCTTTTGGTAAAACTGTTCCACATGTAGGGATATATTGAAAGCGCTGAAAAGAAAAATCTAGGGAGATGTGATTTATTTTCACTCCATTTTATCACATTTTTTATTATCTGTGAGCGACAGCAGCAGCAAGGCAGAAAGCTGCTAAGCAGAAGATGTCTCCAGCTGGGAGAGCCTCAGCCTATATTTGTTTACTAACTGTCGGCCATTCCTGTTTACATCTTACAAACAAATATTATTTTCAGAGGAGATTTTTATTATCTTCATAACCTGAAAGTAAAATAACCCCAACGTTTTAGGGTTTTATAAAAGACATCCTGAGCATCCTTTTTATAGAAAGTGCTGCTGATTTCAATAACTAATTGATCCACCAATTTCTTTTGATTCAATCTTTTGACTTCCTTTGTGCTAACAAAGTCATGATTGTCCTAGACTTGAAAACTGCAAGCATCACAGATGCATCATCGCTCGAGGTTTGTTTGTTCGTTAGTGAGGACTGTGCAAAGGTTTTTGGGTCAACACTCATTTCTTTAGATTTTGGTTTCAGTTTAAAGCAGCATTAATCAGCAGTTCCTCAGGCTTTCTAAGTTTTGTCTTGCCACTTTCTAACTCATTTTATGTGTTTTCTGTCTAACTTACTCTAATATTTGGTATTTTTGTGTAGATTCAACAAAAGATAGGAACAAAGTGTATCATTGTAACAAAGTACCTCAAGATTAATATATATTTAAGTATTTTTAGGTTGTCTGTTATGTGTAAAAGAAATCATTTTAGTTTAGGAGCTTTTTTATGTCTGAATATTTTAAAGGTCAAAGTTAGGTAATTTAATAATAACATGTAATACAAAAATGAAAATTGGCCTAAGTCCAAAGAAAGAAGAGAATTGACAGGAAGCCTGAAGAATTGATCAAGACCATTCTGAAAATCTCTATATAGTGCTGTGAAAAAGCAATTGGTGCCTTGCAGATTTCTCATGTCTTTTGCTTTTTTGTCATGGTTAAATGTTCCAGATTGTCAAAATATGTTTTTTTTAAGGATGAAGAAAGAGAAGAAAGCTGCTTTGGATCATTGTCCTGCTGTGCTACCAAAGTAAGCTTGACCTTAAGGTCACAAACTGATGACCAGACATTCTCCTTCAGGACTTTCTAGTAAAGAGCAGAATTCATGGTTCCATCAGTTATGGTTATCCACTTCCTGAAGTGGCAAAACAGCCCCAGATCATCATGCCTCCCCCACCATGTTTGACTGCAGGTATTTTTTTTTTTCCGAAAGGCTGTGTTAGTTTAACACTAAGTAACTGGACACACGTCTTCCAGAAAGTTATTTGGCCTTTATATTCTTTTTGGTCAGCAGTGGATTTTGTCTTGGAGCTCTCCCATGGAGGCCATTTTGTCTTTTTTTTATTGCTGAATTGTGAACATTGACTTTAACTGATGTAAGCCAGGCATACAGTGCTATGGATCTTGTTCTGGGTTCTTTCTGACCTCCTAGATGTGTCATTGATGCGCTCTTGTAATATTAGTAGTAATATTGGTAGGCAGGCAATACCTAGTAAGGTTCACCATTGTTGCATATATCTCCATTTGTGGATAATGGCTGTCACTTTGGTTCACAGGAGTCCCAAAGCCTTAGAAATGTCTTTGTATCTCTTTCCAGATGGAGGGATGTCAGGGACTTTGTTTCTCATCTGTTCTTGAATTTCTTTAGATTAGGGCATGATGTGGTGATCTTTCAGCTTACTTCATACTGCCAGACAGGTTCTTTTTAAGTGATTTTTTGACTCTACAGGTCAAACAGAAACTGGGACTGGGTGTAGCTAATGCAAATTATCTTAGCTGTCCAAAGAAATGTGTTTAATTACAGTTCATTCATGGTATACATACCAGGTTGCTTTGGATAGATTTTATCCCTTAATAAATTATCATTTGAAAACTGCTTTTTTTATTTACTCAGATTTGTCTGATATTAAAATTCGTTTGAATTCTGATACTAATCTGTTTAGATGTAACCTGTAAGACAGCAAAGGTTAGGTTGGACATGCTATGTGATGTCTGAATATGAATGTTAATCGATATATTTTTAAAAACTTTATTTCAGTGAACAAAAATGACTAAATGGGAACCAGTTCATGTTGTGGGCAAATTTAGCTCAAAGGATGCATGAATGAATTCAGTTCGAACCTGTGTGAACTGAACTTAGAACTAGTTATCATTCAGAATGGACTTTCTCCAACACTGATTGGTGGACCTGAATAAGATGTTCATGAATGTCCAGTGTTTGGAGGGTTGTCTGCTCACGTACTGTTTCTTAAATCTGGCAGTAATTTCTTGCTTTTCTGCTTTTGACAGAAAGAGAAGAAGAACTGGTAGGAGTGAAATATTATCCTTCTCTGCAAACACAAAAGCGTCAAAAGATCTCCTATATTCCACTTCTGGCGGATTGCATCTTGTAGACCTATATGCATAGTAGCTGTCAACCCAGCTGGACTTGTTACCTATTCTTGGTATGATTAGTGTGTGATGCTTTCTGAGTGCTTCCTTTAAGATGATTTCTTTGCAGGTAAAAATTATTGTATTCTGCAGGCTTCTGTGCTTGTAAGCATCCCATGAGCAGGATGGTGGTGCGGACATTACTCTTGTTATCAGGGAGGGATTAGATTATTTAAAGATGGACTTGAAGTGCGTCATGTAAACCCCTTAAGGTGATATTTATACCGCCCCGACTTTTACACTGCATGGCGTCTCCTTGCTAATTGCTGCTGTTCCCTTCTCCTATTTATAACCACCTCTTCTTTATCTGTCTCTTTCCCCCTTTCCTTTCCTTTCCCTCTACATCCTTTTTGCGTCACTATCTGTGCATTGACAGAGGTGCAGAGGCGGCTTAGCTGAAACAGAAGCTGTCCTCCTTTCTCTTCATCTCTCTCTGTGTCACACACTCAGCCCCAAACAGAATAACTGTTATTTAAAGACGAGACCTGCTCATTTAAGAAAAAAAAAGCCTTAGAGAGATGGAGAAGAGGAAGGGAAAGATGGAGAGAGAGAACCAAGGGAGGTACCCAGGGATGGAAAGATGAGAGAGGAGGAGGAAGAGGATGATGTCATTCTTTAACCCTATACCACTCCCCTCTTCTTCCTCATTTTGCTCCCCAGATTCTCTCTCCTCTCCTTTCGCTCTTTCTCTCTCTCTCTCCAGCAGGACTATATTTAGATTTATGCAGCTGTGAGTGTGTTGGTGCTGCTTATTCTTATGTTTCACCTCTCCTTTTACCAAATCCTCCTATTACTCCTCTCCTTCTTCACCATTTTTCTCTGTCACATCCTGTGGTCTTATCATGCTACGTCACCATTTTCTTCTGTTTTAACTCTGTAGATGTTGTGTAATTGTCAAAAACAAAAAAGCTAATCTCTGCAGACAAACCCAAATAATGTCTCTGTGTCATCCAAGAAGTGTTATTACTTAAAACTTGACCTAACACAAACACAGGGATGCTTCCAGGGGTGACTGTGGGGAAAACTGGAAATAATATTATGCACAAAAAGCATCATTGCCAGAGGAACATTTACTAAGGAGGCTGTTAAAAGGACAGTTCAGATTTGTTTTTTAAATGGGCTGTTAGCTAACAGCTAGCTGTTAATTATCGGTTAGCTAGTTAGCTAGCTGCTAGCTAACAGCAGGTTAGCTAGCAGTTCTGTTGTTAACTGCTAGTTAAAAGCTTGCTGTTAGCTAACATCAAGTTAGCTAGCAGTTAGCTAACAACAGCTAAGCTAGCAGTTAACTGGTAGTTAACAGTTAGCTATTAGGTATTAGCTGTTAGCTAAACAGCTGTTAGCTAACAGAAGCTAAGACAAAAAGACGATTGCTGCTAGATAAAAAAATGCATTCTCAAAATTGTAATTGCCTTTCATGTCTAAACTGTTTTATAAACACTTATGCAGATGTCATGTTTGTCTTAAGCAGTCATTTCTTTAGGGTATGTGGTTATTTACAGCAACAATGACTTTTACATACAGTATGAAGCATACAGACCCTTTTAAGAAATTAGGTTCCTAAAAAGTTTATTTATTTCTATAACTCAATTCACTAAGTGAAACAAATTATATAGATTATGTATGTTTAGAGCCTTTATTTCTTTTAAATATGATGATTTTTTGCTTACACCTAATGAATACCGGACTTTTAAGATTGGAATATTATGTCAGACCAATAAAAATATATATATTTAATACAGAACTGTCATAAATAAATAAAATATTACATAATAAATAATAATAAACCTGCTTAAAGCTTTGTTATTTTCAGAAGGTACTTTTAATCTGACAAACGAGCACATATTCTAATTTATTAAATACAACTATATTGCAAAATGGAAAATGCATTTTTCTGCCATATAAACTATTCAGTGTAAAATCCAGAAGTTTAAAATAACAACAATAGTATTGTTCACTTCACCAGCTGGCTGGGTATGATTAAAATGTTCTGTTTTGCAGTACATGTTTCACAGAGGAAGGTCATTACTATCAATTGTAGCCCACCATGGTCTTCAAGGTGTTTTTTTTCTCTTAAGTGTAATAGAGGAAGACATCGGGTTTCCTGTGCAAGCCTGAATGTCTTTGGCTTTATTTTTCACGATGTTGAAGTAGTGTTTTTAATTACTTGTCACACACTCTGAAATGTTATGACACAATGCCGTGACAAGAATATAACTTTTTAGCAGTGGTTTAAATTTAGAGCTGGTAACATTGTGATGTAAGATTTAGGTTGAGATTAATGTTATCTACAATATTTCATTAATAAATAGATCTTTCCTTATGTTTTTTGGTTTGTTTTCCTTCCTTTACATTTTTTTCCATATACAGTAGTTGTTTTATGTTATGTTTTCAGGGTCATCATTCTAATGAGTTTCGTCCTCACCATTTATTTCGCAATTGTTTTCTTTGAGTTTTTGCAATCACCTTTGGATTTTTTCTTTTTTCAGCAAACTTTAGTCAGATTAACCCTGTTAATTCTTTGCAGTTTTTCTTGTCCAGATAATTAGTCATACTTGTTTCTTTACTTGGTTTTGTTGCAATTACCTGCATTTGGGCCCAGTTTAAACCTTTAACAGTAAAATCATATGACTGAAATTATTTCTTTCTGTTTATCTGGGGTCTCCAAGTGGGAAATTACAGCACACAGAGAAATGCAGGTTGTCAGGAAAAACAGTGAAATGTTTTAAATTTAAATGCAATTATTATTTACTACTAAAATTGATCACTTTATCTTCATGCATACCTTTATTCTAATAATTTAAGAAAATAACATTTTACTATTTTCTGCCCTACTGATGTTTTTTAACTGAAGCACACTTTAAGGCCTTTTTTGTGGAATTTTTTCATTTGATGATTTGCATATGGATTTAACTGTAGCCGAACTGGCCTCCGGTTGGTCAATTTAGCACTGTCCAGAACTGCAGCAAGAGAGACAGCTTAATGATGCCAAGTCTCCAGAGCAACAACTAATTTGAAAGACTTTTTGCATGCAAAACTTGCGTGGTTGCCAGTAATTTTGGAAAGCATTGTATAACATTATTTTTGCCCTGTTGCTTGTGTCTATATCTGTAGATTATTAACAGTTTAAAAAAAACAGACTCTTTAATGTAAGAAAGCAGTGAGCCTAGTCGTTTCACTGACATGTTGGTAGATTTTGTGAAAACTCCTGCTAGTTCGTCCTTTTATACCACAAGTTCACTAAACTTGCTTTGCCCTTATTCGAACTTTTTAAAATGTTTTGCTGGTTTCCAATTTTTTAATGAACAGGCGTCTATTTAAATGGATGGATTTGGCTTAGCTTCACCATCTATATTTTATATATGCGTTATATTCAACAAAGCATGAGGTTATTAAAAATTTTTTGCAAAACTAAATACATTATAATTAATATTTCATAATATGCCACAATAGTTTCCAATATGACTTGTGCATTACAAAAGATATTTGATAAAATATTTAGTTATATGTCTGTGTTGAACCAGTACTTGAAATATCCAGTTAATATGTCTGAAACTAAAAAAAAAACGTATGAAGAAAAGTTGCAAGTAAAGCACAATTTTCTAAGATTATTGTTGAGTCATTTGTTTTCTGAATTGCAGTTAATTGTTGTAGACCTGCTCTCTCTCTTTTAACACTTTAGCACTTGTTTGGGATCAGGCGTAGGTGCTTTACCTTTGCGAAGTGTGGTGACTTTTTATTCTGCAGAAACATTCTGCCGTAATCGAAATGAAACAAACAGAAATGCTTTTAAATTGATAGTTAGCACCTGGTTTTGCAGTTATCGGAGTAACAATTAAATCACAGTTTGCATTATCAGAAAACATGACGCACACTTCTGTCTTTTTGGCTCTTTCGTGTTCTTGTCCTTCATCTTTTCCCCCACGTTTGTTCTCACATGACCTACAAGTCTCTTTATCCCCCTTCATCTTCTTTCACTCCTCTTACCTCTCAACACATGTGCTCAGTTTTCCCTCACTTTGTCTTTTCATGTGACCTCTCTTTTCTTTCAGTACCAGCACAGCACATTCATACAATTACTCTCTATTAGGGGTAGATTAGATTTCACCTTCACAGTCTGCAGAAAAGGAGGAGAAAGGAATGGTGGAGAAGCTGAGAGTAAATGACAAAAAATAAAGCTCTCAAACTAACCTGAATGCATGCAAAGATATACTCACCCTGTGAGATTGTTGTTTCACATTCATGTGGGAAACAGTGCAAATTGTGCTGTCATACATTTGTCCGGTCATACAAAACTGGCTGCAGTTCAAGAACAAACTGGCCGCTTGATACATCTCAGCGATTCACTGAGTGTCAAAAAGGAAACAAACAAAAACCACTGTGTTGATAACAGGGGAGAAGGTCATGAAGGAGTCACAGGGAAGGTTTATGTAGATAAAAGGATAATCAGGAGTGGCACAGTCATAAGAAATGGAAGAGACGTTATATTCGGGCTCTGTATCGTATCGCTGAATTAAATCTCTAAATGATAGAAATCATTCAGTAATGACAAGGATGAAAGCTCATATCACTGTCACTGTTTTTTGTATGACTTTATCAGATTCTTACTTAATTTTGGGGAAGTGTTGATCTACTTGTCTTTACATCGTTGCTTCAGTTGACTTAAGGTTGAGGTCTGGACTTTGACTCAGGTTCTGAGGCTACAATACAGGTCTTAACGCTTAACAGCAAGTTTTTTTTCCCTAATATGCTGTTTTTGATTTCCTCGGAATGTGTTACTGCACATTACGGCCAAACGTTGTAACAGAAATGTTGTGCAAGTCTAAGATGTTCTGTTTCGGTAACGACTTTCTGTAACATTTAAAATGCTAAATGAGTATAGTCAGAGACTGAGCTCTTTAGTTTATTGTAGTTTATCTCAGCATTGCACAATGTGATCTTGGGAAGAACTTGCGTGGACAACCAGTCCTGAGGAAATCTGTAACTCTTTTAAATGTTCTTTGCTTGGGAGTACTTCTTCTCATTGTAGAACATTTAATTTCACATTGTCTGGAAATGGCCTTATAACCCTTCCCAGATTGATGGACTACAGCAATTGCTTCTCTAAGGTCATTGTTTCTGTCATTTTCATTTCACTGCCCCAGACCTGCAAACTATATAACTGCTGCTTTTATTGAGGTATAATCAGTTAATAAAATGCAGTGCTTTCAATTAGCTACTAATTTCCCTCTTAAATCCAACAGAAACAGGATTTAGGTTTTTTCAAAGACATTTTTTGCCATGGCCGAATCTGATAAATAAAAATGCCTCTTTGATTTCTCTGTAAAAAGACTTCTCATCTCCTCACACAGCTTTTGTGTTTTCTTGTTTGACTCCATTGCAAAGGGAACAGATGGTCTAGGTGTGCCCAAAAGAGATCAGAGGGGTCTAGGAGTGGAAGGGCTCCAGGCACCAGCCCCTCTTTACACCTGTAGGTTAAGAAGGGTTAAATTAAATCCTCTCCTGCTGTGCTTGTGTCTGCATGTATAAACCTTGGATCATCCTTCTTCCAATGCACAGTTGGTCTAGACTGCTATTCATGACTTGTTTAGTCCTGTTCCAAAATGAGCAGGATAATCTATTTAGGCTTTAATGCTCCCTGTTTAAATCAGCGTCTTTCATGGATTCCCCTGCTGTGCTCATATTACCTCATGATGGGCTGAAATATCATAGATGAGTAGTCGCCCTTGGTCTCCTGAGAAGCACTTTTTTTTTTAACCTTTTTGTGTCTATGTCAGCTACCACTTTGCTGTATATGTTGCTGCGCACTGTCGTAAAATCATGAAGCTAAATTAAGTGTATTTCTGTGTCAACACGTCATCATAGATGAGTGTTCCCTGTTATTTTGAATCCTTTTTTTTAACTTGTACCCCAAATCTGAATTAAGATAGAAAACTGACACAATTTAACCTGTGGCAGAACCAATTAAATGTCACTCCTAATCTGAGATGGCCAAATAACCCTTATTGCATAGTTGCTGACTTTTCACTATTTTGCTTTCTACTGTTTTTTTCTTCAGTCGTGCAACAGTAAAAGCTAAATCTGATCTAAGGTTGACCACCTAAAAGTAAGATCTGATCAATTTAATGAACTCTTTGTTTTAACAATGACCAGGTTTCAGTAGTTGCTGTCTGCATGTTAACAGGTTGACATTAGAATTAGTTTGGTCTTGCAGAAGTGCTCACAGCTATAAACTGCACTATAATCATTTTTAAGAAGGAACAGTTCATATTAGAGGACGTGTTTTGCTATTATGATGGTATCAGGTTCCTTAGGGGGTCTTTAAAGTCCACCCCAACTTAAATATGAATAAAGACAGGATTAGGACATCTTGCAACTTGTGGTGGATCGAAGGTTTTTAATCAACATTCCTACGAATGCTGAGACGATAAATATCTTTTCAGTGTGGTGTGATGGACTAAGCTAATCTGCAATTCAGTATCAATTGCAAACCTTTTTTCCCCATCTTACTTGTATATGAATTAGTTGGGAGTTGTTTCCTTTGTTTTTCCATAGTTTATGTGGAATTATCTGGACGTTTTCGTGTTAGGATGTAAAGGAAAGGCTTCCTCATTTTCATTCTGTTCCATCAATTGCTTCATGTTTGTTATAAATTTGAATCCATCTGACGCATTACACACCTGATCTGGCTTTCAGGTTTTAAGGATTCAAAAATATAGGCTCAATTTGGAATGGGCAAACTTTAATTGCATTCTGATAACACAAAATATGTTGATTTCTCCTGCAAATTCTCTATTTCTTAGCTATTTACAGACCCATTACTTATTCACAAATTTCATCAAGGGTACATGTTACATAACATCATTTGTGAAAATGATGTCCTTATGCTAAATCTGAGGCTAACATAGATGTAATCTCTAAAGAAACATTGTTTTTGGAAAAAGGGTGAAGAATGAATAATATTTGGATATACCACTTGTTATCCACTTGGGTTGTGTGATAAACTTGAATTTTAAAAAGTTGGAAAAATCCACAGAAAACTAATTAAAATTGGAGTTCAGTTAAAAAATCGGAAGGCTTTTCACCAGCCTCAACCTCAGAATTCAATATGGCTGACTTGCTTAAAGTTAATAGTGGGAACAAACTGTTAGCATTAACTGAACATGTTACAGTGTTTGTATGCATTAAATGTAATGTATTTCATCAGCTTTTTTTGTTAACAATAGCTACCCTGGTCACTGTTTACATTACCCCCACCATCTTTTCTACAAAATGTCATTTCTACTGTGTTTAGGCTTGATAGTTGCATTCATTTTCATGACAAAAACCAAGAAGTATGTTTGAAAGCATCAATGAAAAAATCCGAGCACAAATACAGCTCAAATTAAAGTGCATAAAGGGAATATTTACATTGTGATTTATCCATTGAGGTGTAGGAGGTCAGGAGAACAGTAACTTGGATACCTAACACCCTGCATCCTATGGAGGAATTTAAAAGTGCTCTGTGGTGAGTGTATTTGGTAACACGTCAGCGGACAGATTACTTTTAATGAGAAAAACTGTAATTCAAAAAACCAAAATTCTGTCAGTATTCAGACATACTTTGTAATTTCTGCTCTGGTTCTGACCAGCAAAGCTTAGATTCCAGCTGTTTAACAATCCTAAGGCGTTGCCAACAGAGAAACAGTTTTGAATGGGTGAGTCCTTCCTCTTCAACGGTGCTCTCTATATCCTGCTTTCTGAGTGCCATTAAATGGCCACACATGTGTCATATTCCTGCTAAAAATGTTTTTTCGTCAAGAAAACTATTCGTTCTTTGATGGCTGTGAGAGATTTATCATGAGATTCCATATATGATAGTGCCTTCTCGTTTCAGTAGACATGACTGAAAGATCCTTTTGTTTTGGAAAAGTGGGTTTCAAATGACCTGTCGGCTTTGAATACCAATAGAAAGGCCAATTGTGACTTTTTTAAAAAATCTTAAATTATGTAGCTCATGAATATGACATTTGCTTTTTTAATACACTATTTGGAGAGAACATGTTTTTATTCTTACGGCCTCTTTGTCTCTGCTGTGACTCCAAATGAGAACCATGAACTTCGACTCTCTACGTCTGCTGGTAGAGGCTTACTTGTTCTGCTTTCTCTATAAACCTTTGTTCATCTGTTTAGTGCACGAACAGCCTTCATCGCCTCCTTGGCCTTGGCTGACTCCCTTCTTCACAGAGGGGTGTTTGAACTAAATCATCTCCAGAATAACATCTGCTGTGGCTTGTGTGAGTTTAGTAGCTTCCACAATGGTGTGGGCTGAGTTAGGAAGTAAAGCTGTGTTAGTGTATTAAAGTATTTCTATATTAGTTTCTTTATGACGGTTTAATCTTGGCACAGCAGGTTTAATGGTATTCTGTGCCAGATGTTTTCTGCAATTGAAACTGTGGAGTGTTTAATTTCTTAGCCCTGCTGTTTAGCATTTTTCAGCTCAAGCTTAACTTCTCATGCAGGAATCCTACATTCAGATATTTCTCCACTATTCTTTACTGTTAAACTATTAATTGTTTGATTAACAAAGAGCAAATGAGTCCTATTCGTTGTTGTCACATCCTGTAATTCTGTCTGTAAAGCTGTGTGCAGTTATTTGGTTTTGTGTGATGCTTAACAAGCTGAGCTGCTAACTTTCACACTCCCAGGTTCCTGGAATCAACTCAGATTTCATTGTGTGTGATATATAATCCACTGTTTTCCTAAACGTCTGGTCTGTGTGAAATTCAGGGTTTTCGATGGTTTTGTAGGCAGTCAGCAGGTTGCTTCAGTGCAATAAACCAGGTGTTTTGAATGTTTGTGACAGATGTTAGGACTCAGATCCAACACAGGAATCTGGAGGAAGGTGTGTGTTTGTGCATGAATATCGTCCCTTGTCTGTGTGGGCACGTTCAGATGTGTTTGTAGACTAATATTCTTGCTCTCCTTCCATCATTACCTTAGAGAGAAAAGAAACTTGTACAATACATGTGCTGGAGCTTTTTTCTCACGCTCCTACTTTGTCAAACAGTTTGTTTTCAAACACACACAAAGCTCCGTTTCGACTTTCATCACCTGTTCTGGCTTTTAACATTTCTTTCTCTTTGTCTTCCTTCCCACCTATCATCCCTACAGATGCCCCGGTGGCAGAGCTACATGACCTGTTCTGTAAGAAGCTGCAGCAGTGCTGTGTGCTGTTTGATTTCCTGGACTGTGTGGCCGACCTGAAAGGGAAGGAGATCAAACGTGCGGCGCTTAACGAGCTGGTGGAGAGCGTGGCCACTAGTAGAGGAGTCCTCATTGAGCCTCTTTACCCAGAGGCTATAAAGATGGTAAGATGGAAGGATGAGTAAGAAGGTCAAAGGTTGAAATGATAGAATAGTGCCACTTTAGTTGGATTAATCTAGTGTAACTGTTACACGTGAAAGCCCCCTTTACCTATTTGAGCCTAAACAAATTACCTAAAGCGTGTAAGAGAGGATAAGATATAAATGTCAGCCACTTGTCAATTTGTAAAATTGAACCTAACGAGGAGATTTTACTTGATTTAGGGGACCCATAGTCCAAAGTAGCAAAATTAAACTCCAAAACACGATTAAAAGTGCACCTAGAAACTAAAGCCATTCATTTAGTTTATTTCACTTATCAGAGGTTGGGTTGGAGAAGTGCAAGGTCCAGGAGGGAGACCCAAGCATCGTTGTCCCCAGAACACCTCGGAGCAACCCAAGCAAGCTGTTCCGAGTCCAGAATGGACTTATGGTCCCTCTAGTACCACTGGAGGCAGATTTACTCCAAGATGGATGAGGATGTTCCTTGAATTATCTCTAAGGCAGAGCCTAGGCACCTACTGGAGATAGTTCATTTCAGCCGCTCATGTCAGGGACACATATGGATCTGTTAAAATAGAGCTTTGCTATTCAGCACAGCTCCTTCTTGAATACGATAGGCCGGAGTATTGCAATCATGATTGCAGACGAAGCCCAGAAACGTGCAGTTAAAGCCAAATGTTTACATCAATGGCAGGAAAAGACAGATAATAATTTTATATCTCACCATTTGACATGGGGCTGCATGGTGGCGCAGTTGGTAGTACTGTTGCCTTGCAGCAAGAAGGTCCTGGGTTTGATTCCCGGCCAGGGGTCTTTCTGCATGGAGTTTGCATGTTCTCCCCGTGCATGCGTGGGTTCTCACCGGGTACTCCGGCTTCCTCCCACAGTCCAAAGACATGACTGTTAGGTTAATTGGTCACTCTAAATTGCCCTTAGGTATATGAATGAGTGTGTGTGTGTGTGGTTGTTTGTGTGTTGCCCTGCGATGGACTGGTGACCTGTCCAGGGTGTACCCCGCCTCTTGCCCATAGACTGCTGGAGATAGGCCCCAGCTCCCCCGCGACCCACTATGGAATAAGCGATAGAAAATGACTGACCATTTGACATTAACTGTTTTAGGTCAGCTAGGACCTTTTTTTTTGTTATTACCTTCTTCAAAGTCTGAGGTTTACACATGGCTAGATTAGTAGGCCTTTAAACAATTTGAAAAGGCCCAGATGACAATGTCATCGCTCTGAAAGCTTCTAAGTTAAATTAAGCAACACATATAGATTCCTCCTTGTTATGCATAGTTGGAAAATAAAATAAAAGATCAGACAAGATATCAGGAAGAGAATCACAGACCTCCACAAGTCTGGTTTATTCCTGGGTACAATTTCCAGATGCCTGAAGGTGCCACATTCCTCTTTTCAAACGAGTATATGAAGTGTAAACACTATGGGAATATCCAGCCATCAGAACATTCAGGTAGGAGACTGGTTCTGTGACCCAGAGATGATCGTGTTTGGGTGTGAAAATGTGGCTTGAACAGAAGTAAAATAAGCAAATAAGCAATGTAGTGCCTATCAGCAATCTCTGAAAAAAAAAAAAAACATTTGACCTGAAAATAAATAACAAAATACAATTATGAATCAAAATTTAAAAAAACAAGCTATATTACTAAGTAAATTACATATTATAAATAATAAATAATTGCCTTAACTAATAATATAAACAACACAAAGCTTTTTTGACCAAACAAATTAACCAACTAACTGAATATATACATCCATTTAGATTTAGACTAAATATAAATCATAAATTCCAGCCACTTTGGCAGATTGTAATAATGTAAAAAAATGGTTCAGAGCCAAAATCAAAACTGAAAGATACATTCGATTAATTGTCATGTTGATTTATTTGTTGCAACAAATAGATGTGCAATTTCACGTTCAGAAGCCAAAATCCCAAATTCCAATTAAGATAATGAAGGACTAGAATTATTTACCTAATGCCAACAATTATAAAACTGCCATTTTTAGCTGTGCAGAAATAATTATTGGTCAGGCTAATGTGGAAATATGGCAAAATTAGATAGAGAACAAATTTAGGAAGACTCTCACAGCCTAATCTAACCTACATGGCAACAAAAAAGAAGCATATGGATGAACTGATAAGGGGAAGAATGGAGAGGAGAGCAGAACGTAACAAAAAGTATAATGACAACAAGAGGGATGGAAGGAAGAGATAAAGTGGAGCGTGATGCAGAGTGTGGACAGCAGAGATCCCAGAGGAGCAAGAAAAGCCTGCAGCACACATATAGCTTATGGCATTCAGCAGCTCTAGCCAGAGGTGTGAAAATGGGTTGGAAGGGAAGTTGAGGAATGATTCGATGTGCAGCTGTCTGCTTAACAAAAGTCTCAATAACAAGTAAAAAAGAAATTGCTCTTTTTGCTAAAGTTACAGGGATGGGCAATATCTTAGAATTTTGTGCAGTGCAACAAAACACAGTAAATATGGTTCTAAGAACCAAAATTTACAGTTTGGAAGATATGACGTTAGTGTCTGACATGTTCTGCATAAACTAATGAAGCCTCAAGGTTAAAAAATAGATTATATGATGCTCTGAAGAGGAAAAACAGATTAAAATCAGCTCATGCAAGGAGTGGACAAGAGTAAACAAAATCCACAGAATATAATCTTATTCAGCAGTTTAATACCCAGAGAGCCTCTGTTTGATGCCAAAAAGAGAAAATAATGCAAGTAAAAAACTTTGTCTCTTTTTAAACCAAACTGAGATTTACGCAGTGCCTTAAGATGAGCAGTTAAGGCTGGCCGGTGCAGATGTATTTGCTGAATAAATGATGACTTAGTGAACAGTCGTTGCATGACTTATCAGTTGTTCCTTGAACACAGGCTGTTATCAGCATTAGAGATGAACAACACTGGCTGGAGTTGCTTGGAAACTGAAAACAGCGATGGAGATAGATTTTTATATTTACCTGCAATGCAACAGTTTCTTCCTCTGACAGAGCATGTGCTGCACTGCTGTCTATTCAACCCATCTGTTTGAGTCCAGTGTAGAAAACAAATAGCATTCTGCAATTATCCAGGGGATAAACACCTTGGTATCCATAATCATAATATGGTTTGATCTCTATATTTCACCAAATCAGGGCATAAAAATAAAAATGATTTGCTTCTCACCAAGAAGCAGTTAGATCCAAATGATCAAATCCATTTGATAAACTGGTCATGAGGAGGTGTGACCATCTGTGTCGCTGCAGGAGTTTTAGCTGTTTGCTCCTGTCAGGGCAGAAAGATATCAGCAAAAGGAAACAATATTTTCTGGGCATCAATCTGGAAAAGATCATGAAGCTGTTTGGAGCAACAAAAAATATTTATAAGTGATGAAAATCCAGGACAGCTGCAAGAGCGCATGTCCCAAGTCCGACTGCAGTGTCTGGCTAACACAACATGCAAGCATAATGTAGATTTGTACAATTGCATCAGAAAAAACTAAAAAAATGTCTGCAAAATTGCATTTTGACCAGTTCATAGTAGGAATGTGGCCATGATGCATAGCGCCACCTTTGGCAGAAATGCAACACAGCATATCCACGTATTAACGCCCAGTGGTAGAGGTGGTGGTGTGAGCCGTAGAACCTGGATACCAAACTACAGGGTGTTGCTTGCTTTTGCAAGGCACTGTATGACAGAGCTTCATATGAGGACATATGTCCAGGAGCAAAAATCTACTTATCCACAATAATCTCAAGCAAAGGGAGGTTTTGTGAAATATGCAGTGACACACTATGATCCGTCACATGTTCCTGTTTATCTGCGGTTACGTTTAATACAGTACAGTAGAAGATTGTTTCCTACCTCCTCAGTTTAATGGTTTGTCAGCCAAATGATAAACTTTACGAATGATTTGATCACATTTAAATAGTGATGCAATAAAAACATTTAAATATGTCTTAAAGAAACATTTTAATTCTTTTAATTCTGTGTTTATTTTTGGTTTACTTGTCTATATTATGAAGCACTTGGGTCTACTTTTGTTATTTTTAAATGTGCTGCAGAAACAAAATTGAGACCTTTTCCCTTTTTGCTGTTCTTCCTATATTTAGAGACATTAAACATAAATATATATATATCAAATTAAGATGTTTAATTGTGACTAGATGTAGATTTTTTTAGTATTTACCTGCTGTCATACCTGCTTGTGTTTTGAGTTCTTGAGTTTGTGTTTTTGTTATATTACCTGGTCTAGTCCTTTGTTTTCTGTCTCCCTGCACCCCAAACCCACCCCTGTTCTGTGTTTTCCCCTGTTTGTCTTGTCACGTTTGTCATTGGTTCCCCCTGCTATCCAGTTTTCTATTTAAGCCCGTGTGTTTCCTTTGTTCCCCGCTGTTTCCTTATGTACGATCTCGTGTGTTTGCTACCCTGTCTGTGTCCTGCCATGGATAATAAAGACTCATTTTACCTGAAAACCTCGAGCTTCAGGAGTTCTTCCCCACATATTAGTCCATCAAAAACCCACTTTATGACACCTCCACTGTCTACAGCGTAATGTTTTAGTTTTCTCTGTTAGAATTCTTCTAAGATAGCTCAAACCAAAGACGAATTTCTCCATCGCTGATCCCTTCCTCCCACGTCTCTATTTTTCCAGATCTCAGTAAACATTTTCCGCACGCTTCCTCCCAGCGAGAATCCAGAGTTTGACCCTGAGGAAGATGAGCCGACTCTTGAAGCTTCGTGGCCACATCTGCAGGTACAGCAACGATCACGACACAGCCACAGCTCATGTTTACCTCAGTGGTAAAAACAAAGTTTTTCTGCAAAATAATTCGATTTTTTTCAGACTTTTACCCACAAACCTTAGTGTTCAAAAGTCAAACTCACAGAAGAACATGAAAAATACCCCCTGGATATTGTTTGTCCTTCATAAAGTACACAGTTCCTGACATTTAATGTGCTTTATGTTAAAATTATTAGTTACCTGAGAACTGGATCCTCTGCAGCTGAAGTAAGTTTGAGTTTAATCAGCCATATTTTAAAGAAGTAGGATGATATTTCAGAGCGTACGCCCTCTCTTCGATATCATTAGAAAGAAATTTGTGAAATATTAGGCTGTTTTCAACATTAGTATGAGAAGCACAGTCATAATTTCTTGTCTCGGTCTTCCTCAGCTGGTGTACGAGTTTTTTCTGAGATTCCTGGAGAGTCCAGACTTCCAGCCATCCATGGCCAAACGCTACATCGACCAGAAGTTTGTCCTGCAGGTAACTTGGCAGATTCATAGGGTCCCTTTTCAGTGCTTTGCAAAAGTATTCGTATGCCTGACTTCACGTCTCGTCACGTTTTGCCACGTTTCGCTGGGAATTTGGTTCCTCACATAAAATCCAGATTTTTATGAGATAAATCCAGATCAGTTGATCCCAGTGGTTGAAACTAATGGTTAGTTAAAGCTTTGCCCGTTTCAAAGCAAACCTCTACCATCCCAAAAAACATCATTGCAGATAATGAAAAGGTTATTTCATGAGCTTTTTCATGTAACATTTGAATTAGATTGTTATTTACCTAGACATAAATCATTTCCAGTCAGAGTTCGTGTTTAAAATAGAAGTAAAGGAGTATAAAAATTAGGGATTTGCACTTGGGATTTACATATGTTTTCAACCCCCTTTTACTCTGATACCCCTAAATATAATCCAGTGGAACCGTCTGCCTTTAGCAGTCACCCAATTAGTAGACAGAGTTGTGTAATGTAATCTGAGTATAAATACAGCTAGAGAAAGGGTACAAAGTTACCAAGACATAGCAACCGACCTACACTTGACCGAGCAAGGAGAGCTTTATTCAGAGAAGGAGCCATGATGTCTCTGGAGGAGCTGCAGCTAAGGTGGATGAATCTATCGATGGGACAGCTATTGGTTCTGCACTAAACAAATCTGTCCTTTGTACAAGAGTAGCAAGAAGAACGTTTTTAATGAAAAACGTCATTAGAAGTCTAGTTTGCATTTTTTCCACAACCCATGTAGGGGGGATGGAAATATATGGAAGAAGGTTCTGATGAGGTTCAGATGAGATTAAAATTCAACTTTTCAGCCAACATGGAAAACACGTGTGGCAGTACATCATCCCCACAGTGACACATGGTGTTGGAAGCATCATGCTGCGGGGATGCTTTTCTTAAGCAGGGACAAGGAAGCTGATTAGATCTGATGGGAAGATGGTTGGAGTTTAAAATAGGATAGTCATGGAAGAAAACCTGAGGTTGCTCCAGCAGAGAATCTGTTGCAAAACTTGAAAATCCATGTTCACAGATGCTCTCCATGCACTCTGAGCAATTCTGCAAAGAAGAATGGTTAATATTTTTAGTTTTTAGATGTGAAAAGCTGGAGAGAAATAACCCAAAATACTTGCAGCTGTAACTGTCGGTAAAGGTAGTTTTACAAAGGTCTGAATTATAGTAAGCAAATGCAGTCCATACTTCTCAGATATTTTGTTATTTAAAGGTCTCAAAAACATATACAACATAAAAAAACATATATAACAATAATTTTCCTTCCACTTCACAGCTTTTCACCACTTTGCGTAGGCCTGTCACTTTAAATCTCAATAAAATAGTTTGATGTTTCTAACATGACGGCATTTTCAAGGGGTGCAAATACTTTCATAAGGCCCTGTAAATCCCAGATAAATAAACACTTAAAAAGTAACACTTAACATATCCTTTCGAGTTGTAGTATTTTAACTCTTTAAGCCGTTTAATGCAATCAAAGCTTTGCTGTTTGTGGCCAAAAAACAGGAATATTCCTGAAGTGACCCTGCTGAAATAGTTGTGGGAAGTTTGGAGAAATTTTGCAGGTGCTTGAAGTTGCAGAGCTGCATATTTTGTGGCTGTAATTACATTATGTGTGTTTGCAGCTCCTGGAGCTGTTCGACAGCGAGGACCCCAGGGAGCGGGAGTACCTGAAGACCATCCTGCACCGTGTCTATGGAAAATTACTGGGCCTCCGAGCATACATCCGCAAACAGATCAACAACATCTTCCTCAGGTTCGGCCTGCAATCAGCCCAGCCAGGGCACAGGACTTAAACAGCCTGTTTAAAAATCAATGCATCCAATACAATACAGCAAAGAAAGGAGCCTCGCTGATCTCTGATGGCTAATTTCTAGGTTGTGCTTTAAGTTAAAAATGATTGTTTTACAATAAAAACCAGCAGTTCCATTTTTATAACTTTTATTGAGCATTAATTTCCTTCTGATTGATAACCAGGCTAATGTTCTGGAACGTTTTCAAGGAAAGCTTAGTCTTTTTCATGGATTAACCCCAAATAACAAAAACTTTCTCTTGCATCACCACCTTAGAAAGGAAAAAGCTGGGCGCTACTTTTAGTTTTCCTGCTTTCATCAACCTGAACTTGATGTTTCTAAGAATAGAAAAAAGGTGTTTAAATCTCAGAAAACTGTTGAAACTGCTGACTAATCACTGAGTGAGTTAAAAAGTTATGTGTGAAACCTACATCTTGAGAGTTGAATCTTTGTGCCCATCTGTGATGTTTTATTGACATTAACTTAATCAGCGAGACTTAAATGAATTCAATTATTCATCCCCTTTTTGATTTTTAGGTTCATTTATGAAACTGAGCACTTCAACGGAGTGGCAGAGCTGCTGGAGATCCTCGGCAGGTTGGTATGAGCAGAAACACACCTGCTACACCCAGACAGGAAGCAGGAATTAGGAGAAGATGAAAGAAACATACGTATAATCAATGCATGACCAGATGTTTGTGTTCATGAAAGTAAGCTGGGGACATTTTTAGTGAAGCAGGTGTGATGCTTGCTGCAAAGAGTAACCACTGTGGCAGCTGTTCTTTAACACATTATCTCTTGATATTTTACGGCCTGACTGGGAAATTAATTTGAAGAGGGTAGGAAGGAGAGATATCCACAACAAAATGTGACTCATATGGTTGTGTAATATTCAAATTTGTTTCTAAGGAAACAATATGAGCAAGGCAGAGATGAAGCCAAACTGATAAACAAAGTGTGTTTCCTCACACACAAATCAATTAAATGAAGATGAATAAAGAGAGGGCAGAAGCTGAGGAAATAATAGAATCAAGGTGTTGATATCTGGTTTGTTTTCTGCCTTCGATCGGTCTTGAAAACACGAACGGCAACATGTCGGGTTTATGGTTTTTAACATTTCAGAAAAGAAGAACAATGGCTCTAACTGATCAAAGAGAAAAGGACAAATTAATCTAAAAATCTGTGATTTGAATTATTTGTAAAAACATGGTAGTTAGATAAAGAGGTAGTTCAGGATTTTTCAAAAATGCTGCTGGTAAAATATAAATAGACTGAACCTATAAAACGCGTTTCCAGTCATACTGGCCACTCAAAGCTCTTTACACTACAGCCACAGTCACCTAATCACACTCACTAACGCTCACACATTCATACATGATACCCGGATCAGTAGGCAACTTGAGAGTAAGTGCTTTGCTCAGGGGCACATCGACATGTGGCAGGAGGAAGCTAGAATCAGACCCACTACTTTCGGATTGCAAGACAACTGCTCTTCAGTCGTCTCTAAGCGGTTAATATCTTATCTGCAGTAGTTAACCATTTTTGATAAATTCAAATCAGTTGATGTTTGAATCAGATGGGTATTTACGTAAAATTGTATGACAAAAATAATTTCTAGTCAGTGTTTAAAATAAAAGTAAAGGAGTGTAAAACTTCCTAATGCGATACTCTGGATCAGGCGTTCAGGCGTTCTGCAGATAACAATCTCTGTGTTTTTCGTTCTTTATCATAATGTTCACGGTAAATGAGAGACTGTTTTCTGTCAAGTGACTGTGATCTGACAGCTATTGGTGTGAGGAGAACAGCGCAGAGGGGTCAAAGTAACAAAAATGAACTTGAAATGAATTGAAGGTGTTAAATACTGAACATGGTAAAACTGAGTGCCGTAAAAACCAACATGTGATTAATTTGCCTCTGTGAAAATTAGAATCCGTGAATTTGGAGGTCATTAAAATGATAACGTGGTAAATATTAATATTATAAATATTAAGGTTATCAAATTTAACCCCGCCTGTTTTCATTCACTGCCTTGATTTTAACACCCCCATTTTTACCAATTCAGTTTTATCATTCATTGTGTTCAGAGTGTAAGTTTTGTTACTTCCGGTAGATCGGAATATGGCAGCAGCCCCGGTGTGAGTTAAAAGGGTCATAAAATACTGTTTGCATAAACGATTTTGAAATTCATGTTGTTTAGGGGAGTTGGGCTTCCAAAGTGGACTTCTGAAGTCCTGCTCAGAATTGCTTCTGGTACAAGCTAACCTTTAAAATAAAGACATTTTCAGAGTTATTTACTGCAAGTAAGTATATCAACTGCTTACATCTTTTCCACCGGTCACCGGTCCCATTCATAACTTTTATGGACAGGATTTCTAGGCGCAGCCAAGGGCCGGAGGGGGTCTGGTTTGGGGACCAGAGGATTTCGTCTCTTCTTTTTGCAGATGACGTAGTCCTGCTGGCCCCCTGTAGCCAAGACCTACAGCATGCGCTGGGGCGGTTCGCAGCCGAGTGTGAAGCGGCTGGGATGAGGATCAGGGTGGCTTGTCCTCTTTAGGTTGGAGGGGAGTTCCTGCCTCAAGTGGAGGAGTTTACGAGTGGAGTTTTGTTCACGAGTGAGGGAAGAATGGAGCGGGAGATCGACAGACGGATCGGTGTGGCTGCCACAGTAATGGGGTCGCTGTGCCGGTCCATTGTGGTGAAGAGAGAGCTGAGCCGAAAAGCAAAGCTCTCAATTTACTGGTCAGTCTACGTTCCTACCATCACCTATGGCCATGAACTTTGGGTCATGACCGAAAGAACGAGATCTCGGATACAAGCGGCTGAAATGAGCGTACGAGTACATCTTTTCCATTGGACCTCACTTGAAAAATCCTGCATCATCTCTTAAGGATACATTTAAAACTTGAGAACCTGTTAACTTGAGTCTTTAACAGAAATGCCTCCCTGATTCTCCAACGTTAGACTGCTCTGACCTGTGTCTACAGGAGATAGGTTACCCACTACGATGTTAAACGAGAAATCCTGCCTTTAGATGATTATAAAGCTGTATGCTCCATAAAACCAAGAAAGCCAGCCAATACAAGGGTTACCAACATTCAAGTTGTTTCACTTTATGTAAATACATTTGTTTATGGTGCAAAAACAAAAATCTGATTTAGGAACCCAGATCTGTTTTGGTGTCACTAAGTATTATTATTTTTAACAATGTTTAATATTACAGTGGTTTAAACCTTTGACATTTTTCTAATTATAAACACAAGAGCCTCTTTTTTAATATAAATCATAACCACCCTTTCAGCCGATGATTCAGCAATCAAACACTGACCTTTAAATTGAATAGTGACTTCTGAGGATTCAGAAGGTGTCTATGGAGAGAAGGGGAGGAGGAAGATGAGGATGAGTCCAAGGTGAGAGAAGAGCGATGGTTGGAGAGGAGGATGAGTGAGCGAGGAGTGAGTCAGAGGTAGGGGAAGAAGAGCATGAACAGGAGAGAGAGAGGCTTGTATTCATGTTGTTGGTAACAGAGGTATTTATAGCTCCTCCCACACACAGATAGGGGGAGGAATCGACGGGCGAGAGAGGATGCAAAACAAAAGTAAGAGAGAGGAAGAAGACAGATATGCATTCAGAAAAAAAGTTGAGAGGAAGGCAGAATTAACATCAGAGGGGCAGCAGGATATATACAACAAAGATCCTGTTTAAGATGAAGTCCAACAGACAAAAACATAAATCATCTTTACAAACGAACGGCTCAGAGGCTGTCACACTCTCCAAGTTTGGTTTCCACTCTCAGAAACAATTAACCCGGTCACTGGGAAACAGACAAGCATAGATACACAGGAACACCCAGGCTTGGATAGGGGATGTCAGTGGAGAATGAGTTCTTACATGGGTTAAACTACCATCATCACTGCAGAGAATTATATTGATAATCCATTAATGATGCAACAGCCTTTCAGAGCTAATCGATGTGACTGAAAAAAGTTGCATCAGCGGATCATGATTGAGGATTGTCACAAAAGCTAATTGAGCTAATTTTCAGTTGATGTTGCAGTTCATCAGCTGGCTAAAACTGTATAAAAGCCTGATTTATTGAAAACCTTAAAATTCAAAATAGTTCAAAAACTGTTTGAAAGTAAAGAAGATCCGACTAAAGTGCCTCCTAGTCAAGTAAACACCTAACATGATGTAGCGTTAAAATTAAAAATGTTTCATTCATTTATCCATTTCCTTTATTAGACCAGGTTTGTCCCATTGAGATTACAGATCTCTTTTAGAAGGCAGCACCCACCAAGATGGCAGCAACACAGTTCAACCACAAATATCACACAACAATTAAAAAATACCTGGAAACACTATTTCTGAACACAGATAGTTTAGGCTGTAGAGTTTTCACACAGGCTTTAAAATCTAGGGCATCAGGCATAACAATTTCTACAGATAAGACAACCCAAAAACTCTTATTCTTAGAACCACCATTATTCAAAATATCCAGAGAACAAAGGTTCTGATGATAAGAAAGAAGGAATCTCAGCTCATCAGCAAAAATACTTCATCAAAGTACCAGCAGGAACATGCAAAAAGCTGGTTAGCAAATACAAGAAGGGCTTGATTGTCTGGGCAGAAATTTGTGCCATCAGAAACTGAATTTGAATTGCTCAGACTGAATCTGTGCAGCCCCCGAATTTGTACACCGCAATAGTGAAAGACATCCATGAATCAGTAAATCCGTGTTTGATTAATCTGTGGCTTCAAGGACTCGGATGTGTGACACAAAAAGAAAATGAATTTTGGAACTGAAATTGAGTCATACAACTGAATGTGAAAGTCAGTCAGTCAGTCATTTTCTACCACTTATTCCATAGTGGGTCGTGGGGGAGCTGGTGCCTATCTCCAGCAGTCTATGGGCGAGAGGCGGGGTACACCCTGGACAGGTGAATGTGAAAGTATTCAAACTTAATGTTCAAACCATTAAATTCAGTTTCAATGCATTTAATTTCAAGTAATGCAAATACAGATTCTGTCTGAGCAATTCAAATTCAGCTTCTGATGGCACAGGTTTCTGCCCAAATGATAAACAAACAATAATGGACCAAAAATTCAACCTGGTGGAACCCCGTTATGCACTCGGATGTAGATAGATAGATAGATAGATAGATAGATAGATAGATAGATAGATAGATAGATAGATAGATAGATAGATAGATAGATAGATAGATAGATAGATAGATAGATAGATAGATAGATAGATAGATAGATAGATAGATAGATAGATAGATAGATAGATAGATAGATAGATAGATAGATAGATAGATAGATAGATAGATAGATAGATAGATAGATAGATAGATAGATAGATAGATAGATAGATAGTTAGTAGAGGGTGCCTAATGTTACATAGGATGCCCTGCATAACAGTCTTCATTCTTCTCTCCAGCACAGCTCCCACTGAGTCGGCCCTCCTCTCCATGACAAAAGCACACCGCTCTAGGTTAAACTCTTAGGAGGCAAGATTGGTTTTAATGCAATGATTTGAGAATGTAAATAAAATAAATCCAGCCTGTCAGAGGCTGTCACATTTCTCTTTGTTTTTATTTTATTTATAAATCTTGTTTAATGCTCCTAAAAACTAAACAAAACAAAAAGCTTACAAAACCATTGCTGTTAAATTTGGAAATCAAAATGCATCTTCCTCTAATCAATGGTATTCCAAATCTCTCATTCTCTCTGATGTGTATCAAAGATGAAATAGTCAAATATGTTCTGAGAAATGGAACACAACAAAGAGAAATAATAATTATCCCTTTTTGTGTTTTAGCATCATAAATGGTTTTGCGCTGCCTCTGAAAGCTGAACACAAGCAGTTCCTGGTGCGGGTCCTCATCCCGCTACATACAGCGAAGTCCCTCTCCATCTTCCATGCACAGGTCAGTGATTAACATCAATCCATTGTCTACATACGCTTGTCCTTGCAGGGTCGCAGGAGGGCTGGTGTCTATCTTCAAAGGTCATTACCCTAGAAAGGTCACCAGTCCATCGCAGGGCATCACAGAGACACACAGGGCAATCAACCATGCATGCACAGACTCACAGCTAAGGGATATTTTACAAGGCTGATCAGCCTGACAGTCACCTGGAGAGAATCCACACATGCAAACTCCATGCAGAAAGACTCCAAGGTTAAAGCATCATGAAGACCAAGAACCACAGCAGACAGGTCAGGGATAAAGTTATACAGGAGTTTAAAACAGAGTTCTAACATAATATCCCAAGCATTAAGCATCTCACTGAGCTCTGTCCAATCCATCAACTCGAAATGGAAAGTGAATGACACAACTGCAAACCCTCCAAGACATGGTCATCCACCTAAACCAGCTGTCTCAAAAAGCAGGACAATTAAATGGCTGAATTATCTACCCACATGCAGTCAAGTTCTGCAGAGTCCTGCTAGTCACCTAATTATTTCATACAGGTGTGTTGATGTGGAGACACATTTAAAAGTTGTAGGATACCGTCCCTCGAGAACCTGAGTTTGACAGCTTCAGTCTCAACTAACAGGCTGGGCAAGGAGAGCATTATTTAGAGAAGTAGCCAAGAGGTCCACAGTAATTCTGGAGGAGCTGCAGAGATCCCGAGCTCAAGTGGGATAATCTGTTGACAGGAACAAGTCATAAGAAGTCCTGTTTGCGGTTTGCTGCGAGCTGTGAAAAGGCCACAGCAACCAAGGTGCTCTGGTTAGATGAGATCAAAATTCAACGTTTTGGGGTACAAACAAAACACTGTGCATGGCAGAAAACTAACACTGTACGTGATTCTGAACACACCAGCCTCACTGTGAGATACGGTGGTGGCAGCATCATACTGTGGGGGGACTTTTCTTCAACAGGGATATGGATACCAATCAGAATTAATGGGATGGAGCTAAATACAAGTCTGTAGACTGGGTGGGGTAGACTTATTTGTAAAAAGTTTTCTAAAACCTTGTACCACTTTGCTTCACAATGTGTCTTACTTTGTGTTGGTCTGTCACATAAAATCCCAATAAAATACACTGGTTTGTGTACTTTTGCACCGCACTGCTTTACAAAACTCCCATGACTTATTATAGACAGCAATTTGCAACATCTACAAACATCCAAATATCAGTTGTCTCTTTAAACGTATGCTGATTAAAATGAGAAATTACTTTGACTGCCTGAAGGTCTCCTCAGAGTAGACAATCCTGCAATGTCTCAGGTGTTCCACTAGGAGGCAGGACTGCACCACAGATAATAGTTTTTTTTATAGGGCATTTCATTATTTCGTTTGATATAATCTAAAACGTAGTGCTAAATATTGCATTTGGATATACTTTCTTACTTTTTGTTTTTATTATAGTTTAAGTAAATAGGCTGAATGTGTTTTCCAACACAATAAAAACGTTTATACTTTAGCCTGACAATTTTATTTTAAACAATTACATAAATACAAAACAAAAAACAATCTGGTATTTTGTCGATTTTAGACTTTTTGAGGATGTCTATTTTTTTCTGTGTCTTTTTGAGTCCTTTTATTGTTTCCTTCGATTTTGGTTTGGATTCCATTCATTTTTTTCAAGAGGACATTGTAATTTCTCTAGGGCTGCAAGTAATTGAACAAATAACTAAACTAAACTAAACTATTGTTACTAGCTGAGCTTTAAATCGTAGTTATGGCCTTTGAGTCTTTGTAAATTGCAGCTTAAATCTGGAGAGGAATGAATCATAAGTGAGCAACTGGCCATCAGCATTCAGAGATTTATTTTTATACTCCTTTTATTTTAAATACAATATTTGGTAGGAGCAAAATGATGCCAACAGACCTTGTTTATGAAAATCTGGTAATTTTATAACCACATTTCGACAGACAATCAAATCCACCAACTAAATTAAATACACATATAAGGAAGGTATTCCAAATGTCTGCACCGCAGAGGACACTCAAGCAAGATGCTCCCACCTCCGAGTCTTGCCTTTTGGTGAGCGTGTGTGTTCGTGTTTAGGCAGTCATAATATTTGATGACACAGATGGCAGGCTGTCTGTGCATTTTATTTGTGTCACACATTATTTGCCTATGCAGAGCGTACAGTTTGTTGTTCGCCAGGCCTGTGTTCTGTGTGTTCTGGGTCTTAGCATCACTGTGCCCTACATTTCTCCCCTCCGCTCTCCCCGTGGTTCACACACATGCATTATTAACACACTCACACAAACAACTCGCTTTGATGGGGTCAGGGGGGAGACAGGAGCAGTACTGACCCACTTCTGGGTGTAAATGTCAAACTACGACATTCCTGCAGAAAATAATAAAAAATAATCTGTTTACAGATTTCTTCCTTTCTCTTGTGTGTTGGAGTTCAGAACAATGGCAATCAAAACGAAAATATGTGATAAACTAATCTTTGCAACTCATGCACAGCTGAAGTTGCAACATGTTTGTTTGCTGAGATAATAAAACAACTAAAAACCCTCTAATACAAAGCGGACACAGTGTTACAATCCACATAAAAGAATAAAATACAGTATTTAGGGCGCCGGTCATTTCCCCTCACAGATCTAGTCTATTTTTTTTTTGTCACTCTTAAATGTTTCAGATCAAATACATTTTTGTGTCCCACTTAAATAAGTTAGAACGAGCTGCAGTCTTTAAATGATGATTTCGCTTATTTAGGGATCATAGCAAGTAGAAATGTAACTGTACACTGAACCAAAAAAGTGGTTGGTTCACCTTTGACAGCAACAGGCGTTTGCAATAACTGCTAATGAGGCACGTTGGATGGTTTTCGAGCAGGAACATCCTGTTTAAGGTCTTGCTATAATCAGAACAGATGAATCCTCAACTAGGTCCCTCCTAAGACTTCATTTTGTTTTTTAGCCATTCAGAGGTGTGCTCGCTGGTGTTCTGATCATGGTTCTGCTGCATAACCCAAGTGCTCTTAACTTTAAGGTTACAAATTGATGGCCGGGCATTCTCCTTCAAGATTTTAAGGTAGAGCTTAAAAGTCATGGTTCCATCAACTATATAGTCATCCAGGCCCTGAATCTACAAAACAGGTCCAGACCATCACACTACCAGAATCTGTGTTCATTTTGGTCAGGATTGGACCTTAGCTGATACAAGTGAGGCCTGAAGGGCTTTAGATGTTGTTCAGGGTTCCTCTGTGACTTCCAGGATTAGTCTTAGAGTAATTTTGGAAGGCCGGCCACTGCTAGGAAGGTTCACCATGGTCTTCTATGAATATTGACTTTCATTGAGATTCGCTGGAGTCCCAACACCTTAGAAATGGCTATGTAACCTTTTCCAGACTAACATGCATCAATGACTTTGTGTTTAATCTTTTTTTGAATTGAAAAGATATATTAGCCTGCTTCATGTTGTCACACAGGTTCTGATCAAGCTATATAGGCCTGGCACAAATCAGCCTGGGTATGGCTGGTGAAACAGAAAATGTGGTTAATCCCAGTTGTTTGTCAGTTTAACATTGCGAAGGAATACGTTGCAGGCAGGTTTGAATAGCTTTCATCCCATTAAAAAAAAATTAAAAAATGAAGCCTTCATTTGAAAATTACTTCTTTAACTTTGTGTCATATTGTTTTTAACGGCGTTGACCCACATGCAGAAAGCAATTCAGGAGACAGAGTTTTACGGTAGAGTGTTTATTTACAGAACAGTGTAGTGAACAGGGAAACTGGAACCGGGATACCAACTGTAAAAATAAACAGGATGGTAAGCAGGGAAATCTCTGGGTCAAACCTAATGAACAATAATTCTGCCTGGGTTGATGGAATGATCCGCCAGAGGGTGGAGAGCGAAGAGACCAAATGGTTGTTTACCCATGAGACAAATGATGGTGGATAATGGTGTGCCAGGATGATAAGTTGGACCTGGGGTTTCAGATGTAGGTGCTGTGAAAGGAGGAGGGTGGACAGGGTTCTTGAATGGAGATCCAAGGAGCGAAGAATTCAGGAGGCTGCCAACCTGTGTGGTCCAATGAAGTAATGAGAAGCTTGAGTCTTTGTTCATGGAGCTGGATCACTTCTTTCCAGAAGTGGTTAATCCAGGTAGAGGAAGGCAAGGTCAGGTTCAGGTAATCCTGCAAAGTAACAGATTCAGATTACTAAAAGTTCCAGCCAAGGACAAGACAAGGTAATGTGGCTTGAGCTGTACCACTAAGGGGAACAATCTGGCAGTGAGTTGCTGGCAGCCTCCTCCTTATATACTCCTCAGCAGGTAATTAAGGGAATAGAGAACACCTGTCACCTCTCCTCCAGGTTCCACGCCATCTAGGGGCTAAGCACAGTAAAAACACCAAACAAACAGAGAAGGCGCAGATCCTGACACTTTGTACATTTTGGTCTGATATTAAATTAGTTTGATGATCTAAAACATTAAGGTGTGACAAAAAGATGAAGAAATCCTTAAGGGAGCAAATTCTTTTTTACAAACCTGTACTTTACAGAAGATTGAGCCTAGAGCTTACCTGTTTCTTCTTATAAATATAATCTTCGGAAGTTAACACCAAACGTTTTGACTGTATGTGAGCTCATGTAACATACTCAATTTAAGAAGACTTAAAGGTTATAATCCGTAGCCTAACAATGGCTCCTGCCCCCACAAAGCCCAACCTGACAACAGACTCCAACATATTTACCCCAACCAGCTCCTCTAACTCCTCTCTAATGCCTGTAACAATTTCACCGCTCAGCGACACGATTCAGTTTCAGCTTTTTCTTTGTTTCTTGAGCTTAACATGTCTGTTTTCACGAGTCTTTTTATAGCCACCCTCGCCGTCCTTAACTGTACTTCTCTAACGATGACGTGCTGCAGATGGAAGACATGCTACATGCGACGCAAAAGGAAACTGTCCTTCAATCACCTTGGAGAACACCATCACAATCTGACACCACAACCTCAGTTTGCAGTAATCACAACCGAAACAAATTATACAACCCAAAAAAGGTTTTACTGAACCTGAAACACAGTAAGGAAGAAAGAGGAGGGAGGTCTAAACTCTGTCTTACATTGGCCTAAGGGGACTTTATGTGTGTGACATCACTCGTTCCGAAGTAAACACGCGCCCACTCACCACGGCAACCAGCCTGGGTGGAGGGGGCAACAGCAAAACACACACACACACGTACTCTGAATAATAGAGACTGGCCTCTGCGCATGTGAGAGGAGACGAGAGCTGATGTAGTCCTTCTCACTCGAACAGGGTCGGAAAACCAGTCTTTCTGATCTTCAGCGGCATCTAATCCTCAGGGATAAGAGCCCTGTCTTTTGGAGGGAGTGTGTAACTGAGAGTTTACTTTAGATTATTCTAGTTTTTTTCCAGAATTAAATATATGTGCAAAAACTCCCTATTGCAGAAACCTCCCATGATTATAGAGAAAAAAGCTTTTACAGGGAGTACTAAGAGATTATCGTTGGTCTTTCAAATTTGTGACAATCCAGCGAATGATTGTGGAGCTCCTGGAGACTGTAGGCCAGTCTTAATCCAGTTTGTAGGGGAACTCACAGCTGAAAAACTGATCACAATCTTTTCACAACAAATATGCAAAAAACACAAATTTTAACAACATTAATGAACTTCATAAACAATTTTGAGCCCAGCATCAATCCTTGTGGGACTCCACATGTGACACAACACATTCTGCATTATTTATTTGGAAGATTTGTTTTTCAAACTAGTCATTAAAACAGTGTTCCCGTGCATTTTTCTCATCAACCATCTATGGTCTCTCATATTGTCTGTTGCTCATTTCAAACTGAGAACTGGATTTTTTTTCTGTCCTTACAGCTGGCCTACTGTGTGGTGCAGTTTATGGAGAAAGACGCTACAGTGACTGAATACGTAAGACTACAACCTAATAAACAAACATAAAGTATTTATATCTTAGTGATGCCACTTATAACAATGAACCTTAATGGTTCATTGCGTTACCCATGTATGCATAACAAGATCTTTTAGCCTTGTAGTGCCTTTTCAGTGGATTGTTAGGGTTTTGAGGTCTGACATTTAACTCTAATAATCCTGTGGTCACATTGTTTCCTACTCTCAGGAACATTATTTATAGTACAATGTATATCTTATGTTTGTACCTTCAAATTAACCAAATTGATGTTGTGAAAACTTCCTTTTTAGCTTGTAAAAAATTCATAAAACACATATACCCAGAGTATTAACATTGCAGGATGCATATGCTGCAGATGTATGCCAGCATGAGATCATTTGCATTATTGTTTTATATGTTTTTGTTCTGCAGATCATCAGGGGGCTGCTCAAGTACTGGCCAAAAACCTGCACCCAGAAAGAGGTAAAGAGAGCAGCTGATTCATCTCCGCTCCCTATTTTTTCTTTTAAATGGTGTATTCCCTTTCTGCGTCAACAAATAAGTGCATGGGTGTATTTGTGTGTGTTTGGGGGGGATTTTAGGTGATGTTCCTGGGGGAGATTGAGGAGATTTTGGACGTGATAGAGCCGTCGCAGTTCATCCGGATCCAGGAGCCTCTCTTTAAGCAGATAGCAGCCTGTATCTCAAGCCCTCACTTTCAGGTGATAAACGACCACCAACGTTTTTGGAGAATGTAGGAATAAATTAAACAAAATGACAGTAATTGTATTATTTACAGATTTACTACGGAAGCTGAAACAAACACTAGAATGGTCCGGATCACAGCTGTCTGATTACAAGGATGCTGCGCTGCTTTGACAAATAAAGCTCAGCTCTTCTGTGTGTTTCAGGTAGCGGAGCGCGCTCTTTACTTCTGGAACAATGAGTACATCCTTAGTCTGATAGAGGAGAACTGTCAAGTCATCCTGCCACTGGTGTTCGCCACCCTCTACAGAGTCTCCAAGGAGCACTGGAACCAGTATGGGCCACAGACACATAAAACTTAATTTTTTGCCTTTTGAGTGTGCATTTTAAGGAGTTCTGTTCGTACTTTGCTGCCGAAAGGAAACATATGTCATGTAGCTAAATCTTTTGTCAAACCTGAGGGATAAAAAGTAATTCTAGTAAAAATAGATAAACATTAAGTTGACCAATGTGCCATATACCCTCAAACTCTTTGGTTTTTGTCTGAAAAAACAATTTAAAGGACAACCACATGTTTGAAACCTTAAAAATGAGCTGTGGCTGCTGAATTCAATTTGTTAGTGAAATATATTTCAAGTAATTTATCAACTTATACAGAATATAAATCCTATTGTCCAAGATTTATGACAACAATTTTATTAGATAGCTTAAGTTACTAATGTTGAAGAAAGTGCATAATTATTGTGGAGGGATAATAATACATGATTTCCTTAGTGTTTTAAAACAAATAAAAAAATATGCAGCATGCATTTGTAAACAGCCTCCCGTCTGAGTCAATAGTTTTCAGATCCACCTTTTTGCTGCATTAGAAGCTGAAAGTCATTTGGAGTGTGCCTCTGCCAGCTTTGCACATATAAATAATGACATTTGTAAAACCCCACTTGCATCTGTAAATATAAATTGTCAAGTTTTTCCAGATTCTGCGTTGAATTTAGGTCTTGACAGTGACTACACCTTACCACTATAACATACATGTATAGTATCTAAAGCATTGTAGCTCTAGCTGTAAGTTTAGGATTATTGTCCTGCTGGAAGCTGAACCTCCCCCTTTGTTTAAAGTATTTTGCAACTTTACCTATTTCAGTTTTAACAGGTTTTCTTCCAGGCTTCTTCTGTATTTAGCTCCATGCTCCATCTTCACATCACCTTCCCTTTCCCCACAGCATGATGATGCCACTGCCATATTTCACAGTGGGGGTGGCGTAGTTAGGGTTGTGTGCAGAGTTGCTTTTTAGCCGGCAATGGAGTTTTTGCATGTGGGCCAGAACGTTTTCGAATCACCTGATGAGAACGCTTTCTCCTACATGTTTGCTGTGTGGCAAACTGTTACCAGGACCTCTTATGGCTTTCTTTCCACATTGACTTTCTTCTTGCCACCTTTCACAAAGGCCTGATTTGTGGAGTGCATGATTTATAGTTGTGCTTTCAGCTCCCTGGGTCTTTTGGCTGCTTCTCTGATTAATACCCTCCTTACCCAGGCCGTCAGTTTAGGTAGACAGGTCATACCTCAGTAGGCTTGGCTGTGGGTTACACTGGATTTTATTTAGGAGTATAAGAATAAAGGGGGGTGAAAACAAATGCTGGCCACATTTTTAAGATTTTTATTTGTAAAATATTTTGAAAACCATGTATTGTTTTCCTTCCACTTTACAAACATATGCCCCTTTGTGTTGTTCTAGCACATCTAATCACAATAAAATAAAGTTTGTAGTTTTCAAAATGTAGGAAAAGGTCAAGGAGTGTGAATACTTCAGCAAGATGCTGCAGATACAGTGCTACTTCACAGAAGTAGAGAATTTGTACGATTTCTTTCCAAAGCTTAAAACGTTTCATGTGTCCCAGTCAGCCAGACTCAAAGTCTTCTTGTACCCCTCTAGAACCATCGTGTCTCTGATCTACAACGTGCTGAAGACCTTCATGGAGATGAACAGCAAACTGTTTGATGACCTCACTGCCTCCTACAAAGTGGAGAAACAGAAGTGAGTGTGACTCACTGTCCTTCTGTGTTCGAGTTGCTGGATACGACAGGGATGACAGGAGAAAGAAACAGCAGTGATCTGAAGTCATTTTTATAACACAGTTTTGTTCCATTATCTGTTCAGTTAGACAGTATTCCAGATTAATGCAGTCTAGGTCAGCCGGCAACCAATTCCTGCTTCCTGTTAATTATTAGCTTCACCTTGAAGATAAGAAGGGAAATAATTTGGTGTGCCACTTTTCACCTGTGATCCCCACCTTGTAGCCCTACACATTTCTAAAAGTTTGGGAGGTTCCTAAATCTCTTTGTGACTAAGAGGAGGACCTCATAGGCTTCTCAGAGATTCTTTATGGGCAGGCTTTAAAGGAAGGATTAAGCAGCACTCAAATAGAAACTCACAGATTATATTTATTCCCTAAAGAAAATATTATTTGGGGTTTTACACATTTAATTTCAAAATTCCCAATTTGTTCATATTTAACTTTCCTACTTGCTTTAAGTTATTTTTAAATATGAGATCACCATAAACTAATGGCAGATATTCAACAGTGTTCAGGCTCTAAGTATAGAAATCAGAAGGAACAAACAAACCAAGGAAGGACACAGAGGATAGGGATAAGACACAAGGAGGGAAGTACACAAGGGATACATGAATAGGACACGAAGAAGGAGAAGGAAGGACACAAGGGGTTAAATGGATAGGACACTAGAAAGGAAGGACACAAGGGATAAATGGATAGGACAAAAGGAAGGAAGGACGCAAGGGATAAATAGATAGGACACAAGAAAGAAAGGACACAAGGGATAAATGGATATTACACAAGGAGGAATGTAGAGTATGAAGAAGGAAAAAAATAAAAGAAGGTCACAGGTATGGAAAGGAGGAATTAACTACACAAAGATGAAATTGAAGAAGAATACAAGGAAGACATGGAGTTAGGACATAAGGAAGTAAAGAAATGAAGGACACAAATAAGGAAGGAAAGGATGGAAGGACACAAGGTAGGAAGGTAGGTCAAAAGAAAGGAAGGGAGGGAGGAAGGGCCAAGAAAAGAAAGGAAAGAAAAGGGACATAAGGAAGAAAGAGGAAGGACACAGGTAAAAAAGGGAGGTATGACACAAGGAAGGAACAATATAAAAGAAAGGACACAAAAGGAAAAAAAACAATGGACACTTAGAAGGTATGTAAGAAAGGAAGCAAGGAAGGACACAAAAAATGAATGGAGGTAGGACACAGAAAGGGAGGACAGAAAGAAGGGAGGTAGGACACACAGATGGAAAGAAAGGAAATAAAAGAAAGGACAAAGAAGGAGAGAAATAAAAAAGAATAACAGAAAGACACAGGAAGGAAGGGTGGAAAGAAGGGAGGTAGGACACATGAATGCAAAGATAGGTGGGAAAGAAATAAGGGAACAAGGAAGAAAGCAATTGAAAAAGGAGTGGCACGAATGAGAAGGAAAGCAGGAAGGAAAGACTTTACACCAACTTGTGTAAATCTACAGTTTACAGAAATAGATCTTTGCGTTTTCTTCAATGAAAGCTTTCAAATAAATGCTTTTAGTCAAAAACACTGTTGTTAGTCATTCTGAAGGGATATCAGTAAGCAGAGGTGGAACACTAGAAAATAGAAATCCAGCTTTTTTGTTTTTCTCTATTAACCTTGCTGATATTTTTCCACACCTTTCTTTCCACCGCCTGGCCAGGGAGATGAAGCGAGAGAGGGAGCGCGCGGACCTCTGGCGAGGCCTCGATGAGTACCAGGAGCGCCGGATGCAGATGCTAACAGAGGCCGCCAGAAACCAGCGCAACCTCCAGGAGAGGGGCGAGAGAGGAGACACGCTGAGCCCTTCGTCCCTGCAGACGGCTCAGTCCGACCAGCATGACCCTAAACCTAGCGGGGCATCCACTGGAGCCGGAGAGAGCGCCACCTAGGTGCCACTGCACACAGGAAGGATAATACTGGGGAAAGGGTGGTGGGACTTGAGGTTGGTGGTGAAATTGTTGGGAGACAGAAAAGGTATAAAATCAGTTCTTTTTATCTTGTATCATGGAGGTGGCAGCTTCTTGTACAAAGGTGAAATCTTTGTGACGCAAGGCTGTACCTTCTTTTTGACAGCGTTGTGTGAAACTGGTTCACTTTTAGCTGTACACATGTCATGTTGCAGATCATAACTCTAAAAAGGTGCAGACTGTCATGTTATTTAAAATCCGGTTTAGTGAACTGCAGGCCGGCTGCAAAACAAGAGACAAAATGTCTCTTTTAGTGTCTAACTCGTCTTGACATTTGACCAACAGAGTCATAGTCTGTACTGTGGTCTCATCTTTATCTTTTTAAAACGAAAGATGCTTATTCCTCACGTGCGTAGCACAATACATGAACAAAAACAGACGAGGCAATTTCACACAAATGTCCCAAAGCGAGCGGTGCACACAAGCAACCATCATACATGTAGGTATTTACTGTAAATATCAGAGGAAGGAACTACGGAGAGCGTATGGCCGTTAGACGAATCTCACACAACTGACTGAGACACACAGATCCACGCAAACACGCACACACATGCACAGATTTACTCAGACACAAACAGCTGGTTGTGGCGCTGACTCCTCCCAATCTCCAGGGCGGCACCAAAGGACCACCTCCAGTCCCGTTAGACTTCAATAACAGCTGAAGATGAGGGCGATGACTCTGGTATAAAGTACAATATTGTTCCTTCTTCTTACTTGTTACTCTACTACTACTACTCTAACTACTACTGATGATGATGTTTTTATATATATAAATATATATAGATATACATACGTCTGGATATTTCTGTAGTGTATTATGGGAGAAACACTAGTGTAGCAGAAACCATAAAAGGGGAAGGCCAAGTGGAAATCCAAAATTTTTACGCAGTATGAGGCCATAATGTGAGTGCTGAAATTCAGCAGAAATACCCCTTTAACAGACCTGAAAGATGGGAGGAACGAACTGGATTGGCAGCTGTTGTTTTTCTTTTACGTTGAAATGTTTGACTTTTGTGGTGTGGCTCAGGTATCTCCAATAGACTGAATTTAGAGTTTAACTACAAACATAGGCATATGTGAGAAAAACTAAGCACATTCTAGCTGATTTTATATAATGTAAGAGTAAAAGTAGCAGCTAATAAAATACACTTGATGAACTGGTCAGTAGTGTGTGTGAACATCTTTATAAAGCAGGAGTTTTATCAGCTTTTCGGTCTGGAGCATATGGGTCAAAGACTATGCCATTTTCAAAATTGTACTTACAATTATATTACCTACTACAAGAATAACAGAAAAACCCATGAGCTCTATCTCAGTCTCTACAGGTCTCAGTTAGCATTTAAATTTGATGTTTGGAAGGGTTTCCAACACAGAAAGCTTCTCCTCTAAGATGAATGTCATAGCAAGACCTGGGTTTGCAACAAAACCCATCTGAATAAAAACCGATCATCTGGAACATTGTATGAGACCAATGTGAGAGCTCTGTGGCCATAATGGACAGCATCATGTTTGGTGAAAACTAAACACAGCATATTATAACAAACACCTCATACACACTGTCAAATGTGGTGGTGGCTCACTTAACAGTCACAGGACCTGGACACCTTGCAGTCATTGAGCTGACTATGAACTCTTAAAACTGAAGTATTTTGGAGTCAAATGTGAGACCGTCTGTAAAACCCCTGGAGCTTGGCCCCAACTGGGCCATCAACAGTACAATGATCCCAAACGCAGCAGCAAAATAATAACAGAATGCCTACAAAGGAAAATAATCAATGGTGCAATGGCCCTGTCAAAGTCCAGACCTCAACCTGATTATATATTACTATGTTATAGTAGGACCTTAAAAGACTGTTAAGAAAGGTGGACCAGTATTCCTCCACAATGATGTGAGAAACCAAACACTTATAGTTATTGGAGCTAAAGATGGTTCTTTAAGTCACTGAATCATAGGGTGTACTTAGTTTTTTCCAAAGTGTTCTCTTCCATTTTAAATATAGCACTGCTTTTGTATTAATGTAATTGCGATTTTCCACTAGACCCTACTCAGCGCAGTTTGGTACACCTCCACTGGCTTTTCCATTAGTAACGATTACGTGGAACCATTACTGTTTTCAGTACCTGCTTGCTTGCAGTTCCAACCATGTCAAGTCGTGCTGAAAACACGATGATCACTGACTGGTTAGAGGATGGCATCACTAGTCGCGGGATACATATAGTAAATATTTTCTTCAACTGTTAATTCGTTGTACGCTTATTGTGTACGCTTATTGTGTATATTGTGTATATGGCCACTGTAGCAAGCTAGTATTAGGTAGCGTTAGCTTAACTTACCCTCACACATCCTTTAGCTTGTGCCGCTCCAGGTCTTCCCTTTCTCTCCTAGACTTATCCATTGTTTTTTGTCTTGCAGCCTGCAGGCTTCTTTGGTTCTTCTTTCACTCTGAGTCTGACAAAGCTATAGACCAAGCAGCAGATCCTCCATTGTTGTTGTGTTTGTGTCACTACAAATCATATAATGTTACTTTTTCGAACTGTGGAGTCGCCTTACTATTGACGATCCCACCTACACTGAGATGGTCCTAGGTTAAAATGGAAAACGAACCAAACCGTGTAGAGTGGACCTGACCTGACGAACCGCTGAGTAGGTACTAATGGGAAAGGGGTATTAGTTAGCTATTTATCTTCTTCACTGCCTTTGTGGATGAAGTACAACCTTCTCTCTCCTGCTTCCAGCTGGTAAATTTGTGTAAATGCAGCTTTAGGCCAATGTGTTAAAAAAAGGTTTGCTGTTCTATTCTCATACAGATGAGCTTCAAACAATAACAATAGTTGTAATAATGCAGTGCACTTAATTTTATCAAAAAATAAACACAAGCAGGACTATGACAGCGGTGTTACAGGTGAATAAATGAAGCACACCACAGAGATTTCAAACTAAAAGACAAAAAGGCTGCAATCTGTTTGGATTTCCGAACCTGGAGCGTCTGTACGTTTGGCTGACCTGAAGTTGCTAGAGGGTGATGGTGGAGACAACTTCATTGTGAATCAACAAAATCATTGTTCATTATTGTCTGATCATTAAGATAGAGTAGTGGAGTGAAGAGAGAAAAACAGAAAAAAGTTATTTTAGCAATATTTTCATTCTTTCAGGATAATCTGTGTGTTTGTAGGGAGTCAGACAGGATAAAAAAAATCGGTTGTTTTATCTCCTGTTGCGTCTGTAATATTCACATTGTCTTAAGGTACATTATTTGTAAATTTGTTTGATGATAAATGATTTGCTTTGTAATTATGTTGTTTATTTTATTGTCTTTTTGAATGACCTTGTTTATTTTGTGGGGGAAAAAACACTTCTCTTGCTATTTATTTTCTATTTGATCAGGAAATTTTACCTTATTTGGAGGTGATGTTCAGGATGTGAGTGAGTGAGTGAGTGAGTGAATGTGTGTGTTGGTGTGTTTCCAGCGAGAGAATCGGTGAGAAGAAGACGAGCGTAGACAGAGTGATAGAGAATGAGAGGAAGCGGTTATCTCTTTATTTCGTTTTCTCTCTCCTCTCCTTTTTTTGAGGGTAGGGGTTTAATTCTCGAATGTATCGCACGATGTAACTGATTGTTTCCTTTTTTTAACGCTAAAAACGCAGAGCTACCTGTCAGCTGCTTGTGACAAACATTCAGAACCCTTCTAAACACACATCTAATCAAGCCTGAATCAACAAAGTTGTGAAATTCATTTTATTTGCAGGTTTAGGAGTAGTTTCCACTTCAATGGGGTGGAGAAAGATTTTAAATATAGTCATGAATGCTCACATTTTCTCTCTGCGCTCTGTTGAGCTTGATTCTTCACACAGCTCTTTTTAGCATCAGTATGGTAGTGCTGCCTTTTATCTTATTTATAACACCAAAATGAAGCTTAGTTCAGCCTAATCATTTGATTCCAGTTCATTGAAAACATCATCCTGCAGCCGGTGCTGGTCATTTAGCCACCTAACCATTTCATACCATTGCAGTTTTGGTTGTTTTATACCACACTTTTTCAATCAGAAGATGGTGAAGTCTATCACAGAACATTTGCTCATAGTAAACTGGGCTCATAATCTGTCTTACTTCACGAGGGTCAACCAGCCCAAATTCAGAGCAGAACCAACATATATTAAAACAGGGTGTAATATAAAGTTTTCAGATATTATTATATAGTTAAATGAAATTATATGTGAGATTTGAGCATTTTTATGACTGATGATTTGTCTGGAAAAAATCATGAAAATACTACAATGAAACATAAACCGAGGGTTTGCTAATTTTTTGTGTGTTTTGATGTCCAATTGATCCTTAATTTGGTAGAAACTGTTAATTAGAAAATAGCACATAGACAATAAGTATAAATGTAGGTAAATTGTATGTAAATTTTCTAAATTTGGCCTAATTTGACATACCTCTAACCACTAGATGGTGGCAAAGGGTTTTTCAATATACGAAATGAATTTATGAAATGTTTTAATATTCATCAGCAGACAAAATTGGTATAAATATGCCATCCTGGCTGTCTGGTGGTTTGAGGTGAATTTGTAGCACCAGTCCACAAGGGCGTAAAGTAAATGGGTAGAAAATGTTGTGTTTACAGGTAAGAAGTGGATGTAGGAAAGGAGGAACTGGCAAAGCTTTGGTATGAAATGAGGGTACAAATTGGTGAAGAGGCAATTTGACTTAGAGCTGCAGTCTGAACAAACACCCTAAACTTAGATATGAAATCTAATTGCATGCAATAAAATCCAGCACCTTTTAATTTGATTTCAAATACAGTCAAGCTACATATATTAGTGGAATCACGCATTCCACTAATATATGTAGCTCGACTGTGTTAAGCTTGAGCATATAGTGAAGGTTCATCATAGCACCTATTGTTTCTGAGTTTTAGATTTTGACCTCTCTGGTAAAATGTTGACTGCTGAGGCAACTCTACAGAACCCCACTTCCAAATAAAACCAGAAGTAGCCCTTTAAGATTCTGGATCATAGTAAAACTCTCCAGAAGTAAAACAGTATGCATTAAATCATAACTTTTGGGCTTCATATCTCTCAACTTGACAAGGGGAAATGTAATTATTTCAAAACAAAGACAGAAGGATTGTTGTAATCCTATTATAACTTTCATAAGTGAGGATGTTTTATCTAAATATTGCCCTCTTGGTTTATACACTGTTTTTATTATTAGACAACAAAATGTAACGTTAAAAACAATTCTCATTAGATGTCTTTACAGGAAATACTTTATGGAATATGTTTAAACAACAAGAAGGAAATTGGTCTGCAGGTGCTAATTCTGTCGTTTCCTTACATCTGTCACGATCAGTTCTGACCCGGTCTGTCAAACAAGTCCATTCTTGGTGCTGTAACAAATACAATAGTTTAAATATCTCTTATCTAGATACCAGAAATGAACACAAGGGGTCATTTGGAAACATTTAATTGGATTTTAAACTTTGTCCTGATTCAGGAAAAGTAAAGATGAAAACACAACTGATACAAACCAAAACAAAAGCATCACTTTTCTGGCATAACATTTTTTTTTTTAACTTGTTTTGGCTTTTGGCTTGCTCACAAAAAAAAAAACAACAACTGCACTTTTGGTTGTTTCTGTCTCCAGGAAAACAAAACCCCACCTCTTACTGTTCTCAGATTTTCAGAGCATTTGATTAACAAAGACATCTCTTAGTTTTTTTAACTTGTTGACCTTATTCCAGGTCCAAAACAAACAGCGAGAGAGGAGGGGGGAGTGTTTTCAGAACGCTCTGGTATCACCCAACAGGCAGACATTTCATGTTGATTTCACTGACTGTCATGTTTTTACTTTTTGGCCATGCTTATTGGGCCAAAGTACTTTAAAAAATGCTTTAAATCAAAGGGGTGACGTCATGGGACTGAATGACAACATGCAGTAAAGAATTAAACAAGAGGAGGAGGAGAAAGCTAGTTAGAAGGAAGGAGTTTATAAATGAAAGCATGGCAATAAGTCAGAGCAACAGAACGAGAATATAATGTTAATAAAAACTACAACCGCATTACGTAGCAATTTCACAGAACTTCTAGATTTGCACTGTTTGCCCAATGATCTGTGTTTGTTTTGTTGATGATAAAAACAATAGAGAGGATGACAAGAGAGGTTGGAAAAGATGTATATTTTGGGGACCAACACATCAGTGGGTGGGTGGGGTTGGATGTAGAAATGCTTACTACTGTACGTAATAACATAACAACAGGGGGATGTAGACTGGAGAAAAAAAACATCTATGTGCTAAAAAAACAAAATGAACTTTCACTTTGAGAAAACACTCTGGGAGTCTGTGTTGTTTTTTCGTGTCATTTATCATTTACCTTTATCACTGCTATGAGAAACAGGTTTTCATATATTTAGTTTTAGAGATGTTATAAAACATGTTTGTGTTCTTTAATGTAAAAGAAAAAAAGTTTTTTAACTTCATATATTTCTGGAACATCTGTTAACGTCTGTCTAAAGAGCTCAGTTTTAGCTCCAGTTTCGTTCAGGATTTTTCCATCAAACTGATGGAAAAATCAGCTAAAATGCTGTCGGAAACCGGTTCCTTTTAAATCCAAAGCAGAAAGTACCGGTGCTAACGTGGCACAGATTTTTTTCTGGGCCAGAGGTAGAACAACAGTTTCACCAGGGGACTGAGAGCAGGGTTTAGGAGACCATCGGTAAACAAAAACGTTGCAGGCGCCATGTTCAAACCTCCTGAGTTGGATTTACTCTTAGTCCACTTTATTTAAAATGAGCTTCAATATATTTATTTCAATATACATGTTTTCAACTTATAATTAAAACAACAATTTGTAAAGACGGTCCAGTCTAGCTTGTGTTTATAAATCCTGATGTAGTTAAATACAAGGCAACCCTAGGACTGGGAATAAACCTGTTAGAGGATGCAAAAGACTTGAGACTGAGGCTGCATCTCACCTTCCAGCAGGACAAGGACCCTAAACATACAGCCAGAACTACAGTGGAAAGATTTAGATCAAAGCAGCTGAAACTGCAGCAACTCAGGTGGGCTGAATACAGATGCAAGAATAATATTTCAGTTGTATATGCAAAAGGTTTTAAAATCAATTTCTTTCCACTTCACAATGATGCAGTGCTTTGTGTGGCTCCATCACATAAAATCCCAATAAAGTATACAGATGTGGAAAGGTTAAAAGGGGGTGAATACTTTTGAAAGGCACCGGAAGTTTTACAAAAATCACAAAAACAAAAATAAAAGTGCAACATAAAGTTAATAAAATAGTTTAAAACAGGGAATAAAATGAAAACACAAAAACAAAATGTAACAGTCATAAAAAGCCTTGGTCTTAGTGAAGGCATTTTTGTTTAAAAGTGATTTAAGCTGCTGGCTAAAAATGTTGACAGACCCTTTGCAGAAGAAATGAAAAATAAAATGCCATTTGAAAAACAAAACATGGGATCATCAGTAACCTCTAAGGAAGAGACCAAAAACTAAAATTCCAAAATGAACTGGAAACCAGTGCAGGGAACCAGTTGAGAGATTTCAGCTCTTCTTTTTGCACGAATTAAAATTCTTGTGGCTGTATTTTGCAGAATCTGAGAACTAATTTAGTAAAATACATCAAAAGATCCTGAGAAGTTTAAACAACAGCATAGAGAAGATCTGCACTTCGAACCATGACATCAGTCGTCCTAACTTAGCAAGAATCCTTACATTTAAAAATAAAAACATCAGAGATGTTGAAGTGCTGGTCACCGCTGTAAAGAGAGCTCACAAATACCAACAAAGTTTATAATTAGACTAGAAATATCTAAACATCAGTTTGCAGACAAAAGATCTTCCTACCAGAATCCTCTGTGTGCTCTGATTGGTCAGCGTGAGGTTTGCCAACATGGGCCTCCTGATTAGACGGTTATACCTCTTACATGGTGATGACGTAGAAAAGGAACTCCAGGACTGAGGGTAGGAAGCAGCATTGTCTGAAGTTTGGAAGAATTAAAAATTCAAAACACTGCAATCAACAGCTAGTGCGCGCACACACACAGACATGTAGTGTTTTCACATCCTCTCAGAGACCTTCAATTGACTTCCATTCATTGCTATAGCCTAACCCGACCCTAAACCTAACCCTTCCCGGTACATACGTAACCCAAACTCAATTCATACCTTAGTCCTAAACCTAACCATTAACTCACATAACCCATATCTCCTTGTGTGGACCTGCCAAAATGTCCACACAATGTTGCTGTCCCATCAGGGATTGATCCACACAAAGTTATATATACATGCGGGAGCACACACAGAAACCCTCACAACACACACACATGTCTTTCTGCCTTCCCAGGGACTTTAGATTTACTTCCATTTAAATGTCCAACCATTTCTATGCCCAAACCCTAAACTCATGTCAAATCGTAGTCCTAAACCAAACCCCTAACCCAAAAAACAGCATTACAAAAGTGAGGACCAGGAGTATGTCCTCTCTTTCCAAAAATGATCTGACACACACACACACCCATATACACACAAAGACAGATGGAGGCTGAGGCTAAGAAAATATAGAAAAGCACAAGTATTTTCCAGGAACTCTATTATTCCTGACTTGGGGTCTAATGGTATTTTATTGCAATTGCTATGATGTCAGAGTGTCCGTCCACCCTAATGGCCTTCTAAGAACAACAGGGACAGATTGGTTCCATTCACCAGACTGTCCGGACTGACAGACAAAAGCAGCTGACACCTCGACAAGTTCTCAGCTTAAAAGGTGAGGTTTCTTTATTACTATGCTGAACAATAATAATGAAAAATTACCTGATTATATTACAAGCTGGAAAAAATACCTCCTATTTGTCTTTTCTACACAGTGCAGTACAATTCAGATAATTGAGTCAGAAAGTTTGGTATGATTAATAAATAAGGCAGCATTATTAAGTAACAAACCCTTGATTGTGTGTCGGTTAAAAGAAGACATAAAACAAGCACAATCTCACCTGCATGTTATATTTACAATTTAAAGACGTAGTTTTTGCACTTTGCTATCTAAAAGTAACACTAGAGGGCGTTATGAATCATCTTGTTTGATAACCGTTTAATTCTCATTTAAAAAGAGTAAAGTTAATTTCTTGTCTAAAGTCTAACACTTATCTGTTTTTAGACAACATAATAATACTTTTAAAGTATTCTCTTTTAATTAGGGACTCGTTTTAAGCCATACATGATTGCAATCATATTTTATAACAATAATAATAATTACAATAATAAAAGATATAGATTCGTTTCTGTAGTTTTGATCATGACATATTGTCTTAACAATCAGCTGACAGCAAAGAATAAATCACCATATTTGAACAGGGTTAGTCAGCTTTAACTCTTTTTTTATGTGTTTCCAGTTTACCCAGCATGCCGCTCCATCCTCTCTCTCACTCCGTTCATTTTCTCCTTGTTGCTGGGGCAGCCGTGGTGTGCGTCTCCATGACAACGCCCCTCCAGAGCTTCCGTGGCTGCGCAGTGCGCGAGTTCTCCTTCGTGGCGCAGAAGCCTGGCTGCAAGGGGCTGCACATCACCACAGAGGCCTGCTGGGGGCGCTGCCACACCTGGGAGGTAAAACAATTATCAGTCTCACAGCCAAAGATCAGCTCTTCGTTCAAAATCCTGTCTATTTATATTTAAAATTATAAATTAGTTTGGGTCGGAGGATTGGTCGCAAAAAACCTTTATCAAAATGTACTGATATGATCTAAAATAAGTGTTGGCAAGTTAGAATGTGCTGAAAATGAAACGTTTTTATAATATATTAATATTACTAATGATGCTTTTGATAGAATTTATTAAGTATGTTCACTTAAATAGACCTGTGAGAGATTCTTTTCTAGCGACTTTCTAATACTTAAAATTGTACAATTTACTAAATCTCACTGTTTTGTTTTACTGGATTAAACTGGGCTCTATGGTACCGGATTTTAATCTGGACTTGATTATGACGGGTTCACTTCATTGGAATAAATTAAGACAGATGGACTAAACGTCATTGCACACAATTGAATTGGCCTTGTTGCATTTATGCTGTGAGATAGCTCTTGTTGTAAACTGTCACTATATACTGTGAAACTATAGCAGGAATATTTGATGAAACAGCCTAGCATGGTCAGTTTGCAGATGCCTTTGAGGTGTTTTCTGTTTGTGAACCCTGCAGAGACCCATACTTGAGCCTCCGTTCATCCACCGACACCACCGTGTCTGCACGTACAGTCGCATCCGACACATGATGGCGCGGCTGCCGGGCTGCCTGCCCAACGTCTCCTCCCTCTACCACTATCCAATGGCCCTGCAATGCCACTGCACCTTCTGCTCCATGGAGGACACCGAGTGTCAGACCTTCTGATAGATACCTTTTTTTTTTTTTTTTAATCAATTAACCAGATTTCTGTTGATATAAACGAGTTGAATAAATGTTATAAATGTTAAAGTAATGAAAAAAACTGTATTCAAGAATAAAAGAACACAATTATATGGTTACATTTATAGCTTGAAAGCAATATGTATGTACTTACATTTAGTACTTCTGTACAATCGGCAACGGTTCAAGCATAATTTTGTTTGTTATTCTTCATCGTGATGTTGCCATTAAATAAACTCAGTGGCTTTGGTTATAACCCATACTTTCTGTTTTGAATCCATTAAGTATTTGATCTGTAATTGATCAAGAAGACGTCTATTAACTGTTTTCTATTTCTGACACCAGACTTTCCAGGAACAGGCTAATTGCAAAAAAAAAAAAAAAAAAAAAAAAAAAACCGTTGGCAGAAGAACAAATAAATGAACTAATCCTGTATTTCACTAGATGTAAAGACGCAATATAAGATGTAAAGACCTAGTATGGGAAATATTATTCCTCTGTGTGAACACCTTGAGCTTTGCTGAGTCGCTCCAGGTAGACACTAAACTTTTCTCTTTTTAATCCAAATGAGCAAATGAGTCAGATCTTGTGGAAAACTTTAGATGCACACATACACCACCCTCTGGTACACCTTGTTGTTGCTGTGTTGGACCCTTATTTACCTTCCTCATTCTTCTTAGCACAGATTTAGAAAGGTGTTCATTCTTCAGATCTTTGGTCCATGTTGACATGAAGTAATCCTTCAGTTGCTGCAAATTTGTTGGATGTACAGCCGTGGTGTTAATCTGTCATTATCCTGCTTAAGGTAGGCTGGAGTTTTTAAACAATGGCCAATTGGTAATAAGAGCCCGAAAGTGTCCCAGGAAATATTCCCCACACCATCATCAACAGCCTGAACTGTTTATACAAAGCAGGATCAATCCAACCTTTCATGTTTACATCAAATTCTGACCCCGCATTCTGAATGTCGCAGTTGAAATCAAACCTCACTGGGCCAGTCAACATTTAAACATGCTATCGTCTAAGGTTGTTGAGCCTGTGTGAACTATAGGGTAATTTTCCTGTTCCGAATAGACAGAAGCACAACATGTCAGGTTGTGCCATCAGAGATGGTATTCTGCACACCTTGGTTGTTACAAGTCATCTCATTCTGCACTAAAATAAACCGGACCGGAGAGATGGTTGTGGGTTAAAGTCCTAGAAAATCAGCAGTTTCTGAAATACTGAGGAAAGCACGTCTGGTACGAGCAACTATACCATGTTCAAAGTCCTTCGATTTCTTCCCCATGATGAAACTCTGGTTGAACTTCAGAAAGACGTCTCCTCCACATCTAGATGCCAAAACACACTGAACTGCTGCCATGTGACTGGTTGATTCGCTGTTAACGAGTAATTGAACAGCTGTACCTAATAAAATGGCTAGGTGGTTTCACACAAACATTAATTTTTTTGTAGAATTGCAGCAATTTTTTGAGGCATGTGTGAAACACAAAAAAAAAACAAAAAACAATGGTAGATTTAAGTCCCGTCCACATGGTTGCATTCAAGGAGGTCATTTTAGAAACAGGAAAACTTTGTCTAATCGTCTCTTTACTTTGTCGCTGTGCCCGAAATGACACACACACAACAGATATACCCTCACCATACACTGCAATACAAGCCGACGGACATGATGTAACCCATACTCACACACAGATTACACTAATAGGTCTGGGGTGGAAGTGGACACGTTAAAGACATCCTTGAGATGCTGTGGTTTCTGTGACAACAGAGAGCGGCAGAGACCGGGAAGCGACACAAACACCAGTGACCCCGCTGAGTCACCGTGGAGTAAATGTCTGATGAGGTGCTGCAGCTCATTCAGATCCATCGTCTCGGCTTTTCTCCGCCGGTGGGAAAGCAATCGGAGGAAACCGTAGAATCTGTGACCGTATGCGCAACTCACTGTCAGCACGCCAACAACTTTGTGTTTGAGTGTGTCATGAGGGGATGGTGTCACACATTCCTCTTTCCATCAGAGTGGAAATGTTTGGGGCTTTAAGATGATGGTGTTTCATTACAAGATGTTTGCATGTTTGAATGAAAACCACTGAGTATAGCACTGGCAGATTTAGGTCTAAAGTAATCTTTAACTGTTACAAGCGTGTTTCTTCTAACTAGAAATAATTGCAATGTTTTGAGGGACTCAGCCAGAGTCCCAACCTGAATCTGATGGAGAGTCTGCAAGGGGGGGCTAAAGATTGGGGTGATGGCAAGGAGGCCATCCAACACTAAACCACTAAAGATGAATAATGAAAATACCAATGAAAACATGTGGAACACTGCTCAGCAATTAGAAGGGTTTAATTTCTGTAATAAAGATGTTTCCTTCGTTTAGTGTATAAATAATTTCTGATACCATTTAGCACAATGGTAATAGATACTTTTAAAAAAATGGGATACATGTTATGCTGCTTTATTACTTTTTAAGAGATGCTTGTCTCATTTCCTAAAAACAAACCTCTTGGTTGAATGAAAATTATTTCAAGGTTCATGGTTATTTTACTTTTACCTGTAGGTAGATTTGTTTCACAGTGGTTCAAAAAACATCTCAACATAACCAGAACCACAAAATATAGCAATGTTCAAAATGCTCAAGACTCCACAAATCAAATGAAAGCACACAGAAGAGGAGAGCAATGCCTAATAATCAATATCCTACATTTCGGGACATAGAATCTCCATCCAAAGGGAAGGAGCTTAAACTTTCTGTGAAGGTGATGGGAGTTGATGTTCAAAACAGAAGAGACAATCTGCTGGACCTGCCTGCTGTACAGGGATGAAACAGTTTGGATTTTAGTTGCCTTGCCACAATAAATCATGTTCATTAGGAGAATTCATTCACAGGTTTATAGGGGGCTTGTTGTTTTCTTAAGGTTTAAAAGCTCTTGAATTTCTCTACCAGAACAACACATTATGGGTCAAACAACTGTGCAAGCTTAGGGCTTAGTTAAGCATAAGTAAAGACTTCATCATATTTCAGACTTTAAATGCTTAAAATTAAGAGTATTCGATTTGAGGCTTTGAACAACCTTTTAAGACCTTTTAGAGACCTCGTTTGTGGGGCTAATTGATAAGACCAGTATACACGGTTCTTTACGATGGCTTAAAAACTTTTCTGCTTTCAGAAATGCTGACAGCTTAAGTTGGTCTCTATGTCTTGTAGGTTTTGTAACATTCAAAACTTACCTGACTTAAAAGTTGCAGGAAAAACACAGTTTTCTGGTCTACAGCTTAAGTTTTTAAGAGTTACGGACATCATTGGTCAAATTTAGTAGCTTGTGTCTTTTGTGCCACTGCAGAATCTCTATTGCTGCTAGGATGACACAGAGGCAACACTTTCCAAAATATACACACCATGTGCTGAACACACACAGACACAGAGCTGATCCAAACCCGCAGAATCTTCTGACCTGACCCTGTCCTTCCTGCTGCTACAGCAGAGGGAAAACCCAGCATTGCCTTTTAGAAGCACTTCCTGATTTACTGGTTTTCTTCATGTTTATGACCATTTACATTGTACGTAGATTTTTACTGAAGGCATCAACACTGTGAATGAACACATATGAAATTATGTAGCAAACAAATTGTAAAAGAACTTTAGTTTTTTTATTTTACATTCCTTAAAGTACCCGCCCTTTGCTGTGATGACTGAAATATTAACCTTCGGCCGTCCTTCAATGAACCTCTGGGAAGTTCTTTCAAGACTCTTTCAGGAGACCACCTCATGAAACTCATGGAGGGAATGCTAAGAGAGCAAGGCAGTAAGGCAAAATGTGGCTATTTTGAAGAATGCAAAAAATAAAAATCTTTTGTTATTTCACACTTTTGTTTACTACATAAACCCGTACGTGTTCATTCATAGTTTTGTTGCCTTTTGTGAGAATCTACAATGTAAATAGTCATGAAAATAAAGAAACCCATTAAGTGAGAAAGGGTATCTAAAACTTTTGACTGGTATTTGTTTCTACATAAGTCTATCTCCAAACATGTATTAAGGTAAGGCCAACTCTGAGTGTGTGTGTGTGTTCTGCACTGATGGAAAACCTATTTAGTTTTCCTCTGTGTCACTGCAATAAGAGGTCCCTGGAAAGGTTTAAAACCGGCAGACAAGGAGGAGATAGAAGGAAGGCAACACGAACGAGAAGCAAAAGGTTAAAGATTCTAATATTTTGGGAGATATTAGTTGTGCAGGTCGGAGGATAATCTGCAAAGGAGGAGGAAGAAAGGCCGTGAAGGAGGGGAGATCCCACACACTCATCTTTCTAATTGTGGGTGTGTCAAAAGCTGCCTTCGCTTCTACCTGTGTTACTTTTATCCCTGCATGGGGCTTAGGACAAACATTCCCTCACCTGTCAGACAACCCACCTGTACTCAAGAACTCTCAGCTGTCCAGGTAAGAATCAGCTTTATTACATCATCCATGTTATTAGTGACAAAGACTTTAAATTGTGTTATTCTTCCTCAGCTCCGGCCTTTCTCCGTGACATAAAATGAATTTTTTATCAACGGGATTGAACTGGAAATGCTAAAAAAATATTCTCGAGGATTTTTGTCAGCAGGACAATATTCATATTAACCGTGCAACATTTAAATTGTGTTCACAATAAGCTGGTTCATTTTGAAATGAGTGTTTTGCAGATTATGGGCTTTTATTTTGAAACACGTGAATACATCTTAATCCACCTGTTATTAAAACATTAAGACAACAAATTAGACAAAAACAGAAGAGCGTATTTTAATTCCATAAATAAATCTCAGCTTGATCAACATGTAGCATGAAGTTATTACATTTGGGGGGAAAAACTGCATTAAATTTACTGCCAGCAGTTTGGTACAACAAATACACAGGACCGTGATAAGAATTCACACCTCTTGAACAATTATACATTTTGTAAATCTACAACCAAAATAAACTTTTATTTATTTTATGTGATAGATCAACACAAAGTTGTGGACATTTGAGAAGTAATAATCCATGGGTTTCTAATGTTTATAAAAAAATAAATAAATTTGAAAACTGCGATGTGCATTTATATACGGCCCCACTGAGTTAATACTTTGTAAAACTGTGTTTCGCTGTAATTACAGCTTCAAGTCTTTTAGGGCATGTCTCTATCAGCTCTGGACATCTAGAGACTGAGATGTTTGGACATATTTCTTTCTAAAAGCTCAGTCAGATTTGATGAAGAGCATCTGTGAACATCAGTTTTCAAGTCTAGCTGTGGATTCTCAATTCAATTTAAGTCTAGACCTTGACTGGGCCACAGGGTATGCACAAGTCCAGTCCTGGAGAGCTACTGTCCTGAGACGTTTAGATGCGTCCCTTCTCCAACACACCTGAATCAAATGAATGGCTTGTTACCAGGCCTCTGCGGAGCTGAATGCTGATGAGGAAATTAAGCCTTTTCATTCAGTCGTTTTGGAGCAGAGATGGATCTAAAAGTTGAAGGATATTAGTTCTTGAGGACTAGACTTGGGTACTCCTGAGCAGTCGTTTGTGGCTCTGGCTAAATGTTTAGAGTCGTGTGTGTCCTGCTGGAAGGTGAACCTGCTCCCTGGGCTGAAGTCTTTTCCAGCCTCCAACAGATTTTCTCTTCAGATTGTTGTGTGTGTAGCTCTATCCATCTTCACATCAACTCTGACCAGCTTCCCCAACCCTACTGAAGAAAAGCCTGCCCACTGCATGATGCTGCTACCACCATGTTGTAACATGGAGATAGTGTGTTACTGATAGAGACAGGCCTGTCGGTTTAGGATAGTCATATCTTTGTAGGTTTGCAGTTGTGCAACACTCTTTTGTTCACTAACGTTCTCTAAGAAACCACTGAGGCCTTCACAGAACACCTGGATTTATACTGAGATGAAATTACACACAGATAAGACTATTTATTAATCAGGTGACTTCTGAAGATTTTATATATGGGTATCATAGTAAAGGGGTCTGATGCATGCTTTTCAAAGCCATGCATCATTTTCATCATTTCACATTAATTCACCACTTTCATAACAATAAGCTTGTGGTTGTAACTGAGTGACACTTGAAACCTTTCACCTCTCTTGGAAAAAGTCAACATCCTTAAGAAATATGAATTGTAAAAGTATTATATCTATTTGGAAAGTTTTTTGTAAAGTATTTTCTGCCGTTTTGCTGTGCAACATTGATCATTATTTCCATTGTGAGGCATGTATTGCACTTAATTGATAAAAAAAAAAAGTTAACTGACAGAGAGAACTGTAAGGTTGAACTTTCTCTGTTTGTGGAGTCTCCCTCTAAACCATCACCTCCCAAAGAGGGACAGAACAAACCTTCAGGAGTGGAAACCCCACATAAGAGGAAAAAACAGAGTATTTTCCCTTCCCCATCACCTGACTCACACACAATCGCCACACACACAATTACACAACCCCAGTGCTGACCTGTTATTGTGGTCATTCCTACAGTCCTAATTGAGTCCCAGTGGGGGTCTTTCTGCTGCCGCCACAGCGCTGATTCACAAATCTGGAAAAAGCTGCCAAAGTAGAGGGCAGAGGTCAGGATCACCAAATTCCCAGGAACAGTTTAGCTCAGTTTGCACACGTGTGGGAGTGTGTGAGTCAGGGGGGTGGGCCACAATGCATTTAAAACACTGTACATGTTACCTCTGGACTGAAGTTTACGAAGAACTATTTCCAAGTAGTATTAATATGAAGTGATGCTCTCTGCAATGAGAGCGAGAGGTGTTGTATGTGATGTGCATGTATCAGCAGGTCACTGTTCGATGAGGCAGACTGGAAAGACACAGACAGAACTGTTATTATTCACATTAGGCAGTCCTGCAGGAGGGGAAATCACCTCAGTTTAACAGACGCAGGGGTGGGGGGGCTTTAATTTAAGGGGAAAATTGAGCAGAAGAGGAGGAAAAAAACTTGTTTTGTCAGCTTAGAAAAAACTAAACAAAATATGCTTTAAATTGTTAATTAGAGAAGTCTCCACTTGTAAGCTTACAGAAAAATGAACTTTATCTAAAAGAGGTTTTGTGATTGTTGGTCGGACTCCAGCAGCACCTAACGTACCCTTCCGTTTGACCCGTCCAGATGTCGCGGAGCATCTCACAGATCTGTCTGCTGGCCCTGATGTCACTGCTGCTGCTCTTCTCTCCTCTTGGATGGAGCAAAGACGGACAAACCCCAGGATGCCACCTATACCGTGAGTTTCAATCTGAAAAAAAGTAGCAAAAACCTTTGCACTACGACATCTGGCAATAAAAAAAAAGAACTTACTTTGATGGAAAAAAAACGTAATGTTGAGGAAAAATCTCTAAAATCAGTTTGTGATTTGCATGTTGAAAAATAAAAACACCTGCACAAGTCTAATTATGTAAATGAGTCTTGCAGTTCAAGAGAGAGCCTGCAAATCTTTATAACTTGTTAAACCGGCTGATAAGTAGGGAACATGATCACAGTAAAAAGAGCAAAAACAACAAAACTGCAACTCAATTCAAGAAATATACTGAATTGCTGCTACAAGAACTTTTTCTTAAAAGTAACATTTAGAGATTTTCTAAACACTTAAACATTCTGGCTTTGTGAAAAATACCTAAAACATGCCAATTAAAAAGTTGAAATTCTTTTTTTTTCTTCAAATCTAGAACAGGAAAAAAATTTGTAATTATTCAGAGTTGAGGAAAAACTTGGAAATTGTCCTGTAATTTACATGTCTGACACAAATAGATGTTGGTTATTTCCTGTCAGCTGGCTCTAAACATCTAAACAAAACAGGGAAAGTGGGTAAAAGTAAAACATCCAGGTAGAATAAGGACAGAAAACCTTAAGTCATATGATTTAAAGCCATAAAACCCACAAGAGCTCAATGACATGGCCAGCAAACAATCTGGATCTCAGACCAACACACAACAATATGATTTTATAGTCATCTCAAAGAACGCAAGCACATTTCCAGCTTGTATCAAAACCTCTGAGATGGTTTTATGTAACATGAATGTTTTGGCCACACTACATTAGGCTCAAGGTTTTTTGTATTTGCAATTATTTGTGATTTTGTTGTGTTCGTATAGTTTCACCTGACTGGATGTTAATCTTGCTGACTGCAGGATTAGTATGAGTTGTGTGCTAAACTCCTTAACACAAACCCAATGTTCAACAGTGTCTTGGGCATAATTTGCTTAAGAGATCCAGTATAAAAACAAAGTCAAAGCTTGTTTAAGCCTAATTAACTAAAATTACGGGTGGGCATCCTGAAATAATAGTAATATTGAGCTATAAGTACACCTGCCATTCTCACAATAAATGCAACATCTAAAAATAAAAGGCCTAGTTATTATTAGCTCAGTTAGGAAAATCTCTAAACTTTGCAGGCTGAGCTGCTGAGTCCTAAACAGTTAAAGATGTTGTTCCTCATTTCTTCCAGCCATCAACGTGACCATTCGCAGCGACCGTCGTGGCACTTGTAAAGGAACCCATCTGGTGTACGCCTGCGTGGGCTACTGCGAGTCCAGCGCTTTCCCGTCCAGATACTCGGTACTGGTAGCCTCCAACTTCACGCACAACATCACCTCCGCATCGCGCTGCTGCACCATCAGCAAGGATGCCAAGGTGAGAATTGTTTTTTTTCTGCTTTCTCAGCCTAGATCGGTGGTTCTGGAACCTTTTAGAACAAGTACCACCTCAGAGTACCACCATCTAGACAGGAAGATTTTAAAATTAAACTATACTATAACATGGACTTTTTCAGGTTGTTGTTTCATGTCACAAAAACAAAAAAAGGAAATAAAATCATTCCTTTTAATTTTGCTCTGCATGATTTATTGAAGGATAAATATTTAGGTTGTCGGTTTTTACTCAGAATTGAAAAAGTTACAATTTTAAAGTTGGAAAGAATGATCAGAAAATCCCTAGGAGTTGGTATTCCAACCTTAAAATCCAATATGGCCACCATATATACAAAACTTTGATAGCCGCAGTAAAAAAAACTACTTACTTCTACTATGTATAACGTAAATGGGATTTATGTTGTACAGTTCCTTCTGACTTTCAGTGAAAGGCAGTTTTTAAATAAACTTTACTATCACATCTGTAATTTGTATCTCAAATCTTTCACACAAAGTACTTCACAGCCTCCTATAGTGAACATGTTCGAAACCAGAAAATGCACAGAAATATATTGTATTTAGCTTGTTCTGTTAATATCAGTCGTCTTGGCGACTATGGCTCAATTAGCCAACTCCACGAGTTTTTTTTAAACTTAACTGGAGCAAGTTCTGACTTCAGAAGTAAAAGGATCAAAGGACAGTTTAAGGGTATTTTGAGTTTTGTTCACATCATGTGCATAATCTACTTTTCCCAGGTCAAAGTTCGCCTGGACTGCCCGCGAGGTCGGCACTACGACGAAATCGAGATCCTGACGGCAAAGGCGTGTCGCTGCGACATGTGCCGCAAATCCCGCTACTGATATTTCATCACTGCAGGACCAAACGCTGCGCCGGATGAAAAGCAGATTAGAGTTTACGGAGTTAAACAAAACTACTTCAGCAGAATCTTCTCCACTTCTGTCCATTTGCTTTGAATTCTAGAAATCTGTTAAACTCATCAAACTGAAAATCCACAACAGTGTCCCTAATTTTTTAAAATATTTTTATTCATCAAAGCAGAGAGCTGACTTGGTAAATTGAATCAGTAACAATCACACAAAATTTCAATGATGGTCAAATACTGACAATGCTTCATGTTCCAATGACACAACAGGAGACCAAAAGAACGTACAAAATGTATTTATTATTATGGATCTGAACTTAAATGACCATTTGTAAATAATATCTATAAATGAAACTGTTGGAAATGGTGAACTAAAACAAAAACAATGCTCTTTATACTTAATTTACATCCACCAGTGTAGAAATCCACCCTCAGTCTAAGCTTCAGGAGGTCTGAAGATGAAAGGGAAGATTTTTCTGGAGAAAGAGAAGAATACAAACTAAACACAACACTCCCACAACAAGTTCCTTTCATACTGCAGCTACTGTGTATCCCTCTGAACATGAACTGCAAGCTTACACTAAACAAGGGCTTGCCAGCCGTTAAGGTGCCTGGGGACATCTGGCATCTGTCTCACTAGACTTGTCAGAGAAATATTAAAATGTCTGTACAGATAATAGCTGGATTTCCCCAAAACTGTGTAATCTCTGACAACTACTTTCTTGGACACCTACAGTACAACCCAGCTCTTGTTTCAGCTTTGAAAGTGACATCACCGTCTTCTCCATAGGTCTGAGTGTGCAGAACAGCCTTGTGTTTTTAGTGTTTGGTTGTGGGTTAAGGAAAAAGCAGATTGGGAGTGCTGTGGTGTATATCCTTTAACACACACTGAATACTGAAGAGATTACTGGACCTCAGCCATGAATAGCTTCAATGCTTCTGAAAAGAACTGATTTAGAAAGGATCACCGGCCGCCACAACCTGGAGCGTTGGCTGCCAACCAGACGCCACTAATGTTGGTAGTTTTAACAAATAAAATAACAGAAGTATATTTGTCGATGCGCATCATAAGCTGCTGATATGTGTTGCCCTTTAATTAGCGCCTGATTGTCCAGTCTGACCAACCTGACCAGCTGCTTGAGAATCCCTGGTTTCTCTGGTGTGCTTTGTGTTGTCTGAGGCTGCAGGAGAAGAAGTTTTCAGTCAGCACAGCTAAATGTCCTAAATAAAAGAAACATTGCATGAAATGCAGGGGAGCGCAGTACACACTCCAACACTGTTTACTAAATATTAAAGAGAAATACTTAGCTGGTACATTTTTTATGTGACATTTAACATAAAAAAACATTTAACATGTTTGTAATTTGTATTTCACTTACAGTAACTCTTAAGCTCAGAACAAGGGATTGCTGCAAAGGCAACAACTCGATGAAATCGGATGGGCTTGCTATTGAAAAATAACTTTCTACCAACTGGTTTTACCTGGTTAACTGAATTTGACTGGACAGCATTGGACTGTACTGGACTGATCTGTACTGAACTTGGGCTTAATTGGTCTCTATATATCTGGGTATAAATTTGGACCAGTGCCCAAGATGACATTGGCTGTAATTTGGAGCTACATAAATAAACTGAATTAGAAAATAATTTTCACAAGTTTTAAATTGTAAAAAATTGTGACATAACGTATGGATGCAACAGATGTAAGACAAATCAATCAACAAAATGTCAAATAAATAAGCAGTAAGCAACCAAATCTTATTCCTTGCTCATTCACTACAGCAAATCTACTTTATTGGCTGTAAATCTGCTGTTTTTTCTCTTCCTAATGCATGAGTTTCTGCAAAACAAATGTTGGGACCCAGCCATGGATTTCAACATTAAAACTCCGGTACGGACTTTTCTGGAACTTTCAAAATAAATTGCATTTAACTGACTTCCAGCAACTGAGGAAAGGGTGGTAGCAGCAGACTTCCCATGATGCCACTGTCTGAATAAGAGCACCCCCTCTCCAACAAGCCGACCTCTTCCACACGGCCTTCGAAAGGGACCGGATAGGGGAGACAAGCGCGCTGATGTCTCTTTGCTGTCAAACAGACATAAACTCTTCAACTGGATCCAAGGATGTCATAAGATCATGCGATCATATGCACAAGTTAAGTATGAGTGAATAACTGTTTGTGTACCTGGTATTCATTCATAAAAACGGGAATTAAGGTACACGCCTGGCTTGACTTTCTCTCTGAGGCCTGCAGAAGCAAACGGTGCCCCAGAGAAGTCCTTGCAGAGACGCTGTCTCTTCAAGCCGAGTGAAGCGGTTTTTCTTGCCTGAGAGGAAGACAAACGAGTAGCCGCATTACGGCAGTTAACGTGCGGTGTGGTTAGCGGACAGAACGAGCCGTCTTCCAGCCAGAGCTACGGAGGTTAGCTGGAAGCTAACCCTTTGTTCACAGAGCTCTCTTCAAACTTCATTGTCGCTTGGACAACGTTCCTCACCACAGTTCATGAGGTTAAGTGTTTGGGCAGAAAAACATAGAAGTGATTTAAGATGAAATGATCTAAACGTTTTTCATTTTATGAAGTTTGGTTTTGTTTGTGTTGAACTCAGCTATCTTGGTGCTAGCAGGCTATCTGCAGCACATGTGTTCAGTTTTGTGTTCTTTGTGTGTTTTTAAAGTTAAGACAAACTTTATTAAAGGGTGATTTTAAACAGAAGATTGATCATAACGCGCCGTCCACGCTTATGCATTTTAACCCTTTAATCAACGGTATTTTTGAAGGTGTGTGTTTGAATCTGGTGCTAAGCTATTAGCCTCCTTTGTTAGCTTAACTGCTAACAGCTAAGGACATGTGCTTGCTGCTAAATAATATTTACCCAGAAAGGTTTAGTTTTATATCCAATAAATAATGTGTCCCTAAAATCATTTTACTAAATTTGATAACTAAGTAAACACCATTAAGCTCATTTCTCCAGAAAGATTTGGCTCTTTTCCAAAATATTCCCTTAATAATATTTCTTCAAATATTATTTCAATAAATAAAGGAAGCTAATTAGACACTGTTGAGAAATGGTCATCCAGAAGGTTGGTTTTATTCAGCAGATCATTATTTAAAACATTATTTTATTAAAATAATATTTTATCTGATCTTGCATTGTGAATGGTTGTCTAAATGTTGCTGATTATTTCCTAAGTTGGTTCCAAAACTAACTTAACTTCACTTCCAGATTCTTCAAGATAATCCTTGGTTCTCAAACATAAACATTGCATGGTAATGTTGCATCACTCTTTTGGTCATGGTTTTAATCATCTTTAATCAACTTGTTTATATTGTTCATAGCCCATTAGTCTTCATTATTCTTTCATTCTGCTTGGTAGTTTAGTTGGATTGTTTTAGCATAGTAAAGAGTTTGTTGATTAAAATATGTTGACTTTGAATTGACCTATATTTGTTAATAAATTCTTGTATTTAAGGAAATTGTGTGAATTCATTCCATGTGTGCAGAGTTTATGCTGTTCAATAATGTCAGAGCTCGTCTCATCCCTTTCTATTTTGTCCTAATACTACCGCTTTATTGGGCTGGTATTCACAGGACAACCTTTAACAGACCAAAATATTATTTAAAAAATATTAATATTAAATATTAAATAATATTCTCAGATTCATAATCCCAACACAAAAAACAACATATCTCTTTGAATTTTTGATTAACTTGCTCCTGTTCAGATTATGTTGCTGCATGATATGATTCAGGATGTTTTGTTTTGCTAAATTTATTTTGCCACATTTTTCACTAAGAAAGTGTTTATTTCAAAAATAGCTACACAATAAAGCATGGAATCATGAAAAATTCTGAAATCACAGATTTTGATTTTATAATTAACTAAAATGTGTCAGGTTTTTTTTTTTCAGTTCAAGGTTCCTAAACATTTGTTTACCTTTACTCGTGGATCAATGGACAGACCAGCAGATGGACTAATAGATGGATGGGCAAACAAACGGATGGATAACAGGGCCGTACAACATTAGAAAATCTTAAGATGACGACATCCGTTGTGATATATGCCTTCCTCTCTTTCTCATCTGTGCTTCCATCACTCTGTGACCTTTAGCATTTTGATCGATATTGATCATTGCTGTCTGGTGTTAGCATCTGCTGCAACTGGACAAATACAGGGGTTGGACAATGAAACTGAAACACCTGGTTTTAGACCACAATAATTTATTAGTATGGTGTAGGGCCTCCTTTTGCGGCCAATACAGCGTCAATTCATCTTGGGAATGACATATACAAGTCCTGCACATTGGTCAGAGGGATTTTAAGCCATTCTTCTTGCAGGATAGTGGCCAGGTCACTACGTGATACTGGTGGAGGAAAACGTTTCCTGACTCGCTCCTCCAAAACACCCCAAAGTGGCTCAATAATATTTAGATCTGGTGACTGTGCAGGCCATGGGTGATGTTCAACTTCACTTTCATGTTCATCAAACCAATCTTTCACCAGTCTTGCTGTGTGTATTGGTGCATTGTCATCCTGATACATGGCACCGCCTTCAGGATACAATGTTTGAATCATTGGATGCACATGGTCCTCAAGAATGGTTCAGTAGTCCTTGGCAGTGATGCGCCCACACCGTAACTCTCCTGGATGTGGGGAAAACAGTAAAGGTGGACTCATCAGAGAACAATGCATGTTTCACATTGTCCACAGCCCAAGATTTGCGCTCCTTCCACCATTGAAACCGACGTTTGGCATTGGCATGAGTGACCAAAGGTTTGGCTATAGCAGCCCGGTCGTGTATATTGACCCTGTGGAGCTCCCGACGGACAGTTCTGGTGGAAACAGGAGAGTTGAGGTGCACATTTAATTCTGCCGTGATCTGGGCAGCCGTGGCTTTATGTTTTTTGGATACAATCCGGGTTAGCACCCGAACATCCCTTTCAGACAGCTTCCTCTTGCATCCACAGTTAATCCTGTTGGATGTGGTTCGTCCTTCTTGGTGGTATGCTGACATTACCCTGGATACCGTGGCTCTTGATACATCACAAAGACTTGCTATCTTGGTCACAGATGCGCCAGCAAGACGTGCACCAACAATTTGTCCTCTTTTGAACTCTGGTATGTCACCCATAATGTTGTGTGCATTTCAATATTTTGAGTAAAACTGTGCTCTTACCCTGCTAATTGAACCTTCACACTCTGCTCTTACTGGTGCAATGTGCAATCAATGAAGACTGGCTACCAGGCTGGTCCAATTTAGCCATGAAACCTCCCACACTAAAATGACAGGTGTTTCAGTTTCATTGTCCAATCCCTGTATATGTAAAATGCAAGTTTATAACGCTTGGAACATGTTAGCAAATCCTTAGCGTGCTATAAACGGTCCTTTGCGATATGAATATTGCAAACACTAATATTGCGAAGGTGTTATACTCGCGATATATTGTGAAGCCAAAATGGATAAATGAATCAAAGGCTGAACAAGCAGATGATGGATAGATGAAAGGATGGACAAATGGATGCATTTTTAGATGGATGGAAACACTGGGATAAGGAATAAAGTCAGAAGAAGCAAACATTTCTTCATACGCTCCAATTTTCCCATACTTATCCAGACCCGGAAAAAACCTTAATCAAACTTCATTGTTTGAAAGACTTTGTAGGAACCTTGATAAATAAGAAGCTCCATAAAAATGTTCACCATAACGTGTCATGGGCTGGCTTTGTGAGAGACAAGTTGTCCAAACTGGATCCTTTTAAAAGCTTGTAGATTTATACTGGCACTTCCAAAGCTGACAAGAGTTTATATCATTTTTTCCACTTGTAACAGACCTTCAGAGGAAACTCTAAGTGAAGGAAGAGGGGAAACAAGTCCAAGTGGACGAGAGTAAGAACAAAGGATCAGGTGAGATAAAAAGGCTGAGGGCATGAAGGGAGCGGTGGACGATAATTTGGGGACTTAGTTGCTAATCAAACTGAAGCACTCGCTTGTTCACGTACACACAATCACACATCTACTAATACAACCTGATGTAATGCCATTATTAACCGTAATCGCCCTCATTATCCCACCTGTCAGTCCTGCTAGCCTGAGGCTGCAACAAAGACGGCGATGCTACACGCGGGCTTCTACTCTTACATGTACACGGCTTAGAGAGGAAATGAAGAGGGCACATGTGAATGAAACCGGCAGATAAATATGTGGACGATTATAACTTTAATTTGAGCAGAGGAATGTTAAAGATCAATTAAAAGCTTCACCTCATCAGTGGGTGCGGAGTCATTCACTGCCTGCTTCACTGTGGACTGATGATCCAACTCTGCCGTGCTGCGAAACAGACGCAGCATTAACTTCAGTAAAATACCTCACATATTATATCATATGGGGAACTATATCAAGGATAATTAAAGCAATGTTTTTGTCACAGAAGCAAGGCAGAACAGTAGAGCATCTGAAAGGCTGGAAAACGATGGAAACTTTGCTTCTAACTGCAAGAATCTGTCACGATCCTGAGGTGTTTGGATCTTCGGTTGTGCGTGTATTTTAACCCTTTCTTTGCTGTTTATTTTGTTCTTCAGCTCTTACTTTCCTAAGTTTACTTCCCTGTGTTCTGCTATGTTAGTGTAAAGTACTTTAAGTGGTCAGTCTGACTAGGAAAAGCGCTACATAAATTCAGTCCATTTACATTCACTGATAAAATCTACAACTGTAAGTTGCCTAGTCTGTAAAAATGTAGAGATGTCATTTCCACAGTATGCTTTCTAGATGGTGCTTTGTTATTGAAAAGCTGCCCCAAACCTTTTGAAAACAGAACATCAACAGCCTTAGATGCCACAATGGTATGCTGTTATTGTAGTCTGAGATCCAACCTCTGGGTTCTAATCTGTGAGAACAGCTCCAAGGTTACTGCCGATGCTCACGGCTCTGGTGTTTCTAGGAGGTTTACACAGTTTGTGCATCTAAGCGTGGGCTCATCAAGTTAAAACAGGAGATTTTGTTTATGTAAGTGAAATACAAACTAAAGGCAGGAAATAACCTTTTATTATTTGTGTGCGCACAATCGAAATAATCGTTTACGCTCCGCTGATCGGACTGCCAGAGTGATTGATGTGGCGCCCACTCGCCTCTAGTCTCTTTCATATCTGCAAGAACCGCTGAAGCGTGTTTGTGAGCGAGGAACAACGAAGGAGTACACCAGTACCTTTGTGGTGCTGTTGGATAATATAAGGTTGACTAGCATGCTTTTGTTGCCGCAACTAGTTCTGTTTTTACAACAGTGAGATCAGTAGAGTAGATAATAGTTTTTTAATTAATACAATCGTTAAAATATGCACTCAACATTTACATTTTTGTGCATTTTCACAGTTTGATTACAGTGATTTTTAATCTGCGACATGAAACACAGTGAGAACCCAACATTGTTCAAGCGCTTCCTCTTAAGCTGTTCCTCTTTCTCAGACGAAGCCACCGGCTGTCTGGTTTCAACCTTAGCTTTTAGAGGTTTTGTTTTGCTTTCCTATAGAAGGTTCTCCTGGTGCAGTGATCTAAATGCGTTTATTACATCTCGGGATCAACTGAAAGGACACGGACACGGGGGGTTGAAATTGACCCAGCAACATTACGTTGCTGACTCAGGAGGTAGTAATTAATCCACAACCACTATCAACTGTAAGGGGTAATTCTGGGCTTGTGGAACAAGGGTAACAGAGTAAACAGCAAAGACAGCATTAGCTCAGTCCATCGTATCATCCTCCAATGTTCACCTGACAAAGGCTAATTATGCTGAGGATATTCCGCAACAACTTTGCTTGTATTCAAAGCAATGAATCTATTGGGACAACATGAATGAGGATTGAGACGCAGAGATCAGCCCCCCGCGAATAAAAGCTACATTTTGTAATCTACGACCCTTGATTCGGTAATCACAGCAATATGAGCTGCAAGCTCACATGGGCTGTGATCTAACCGTGTATGATGTGAAGAGACCAAAGTATCTGTAATGTGGGGGTTTAGAGCTGTGTGTTCATTGCAGAGCTATGACATACAAAGGGCTTATGTATGTTCTCTTTTTGTTTCTCTGCCATAGAAAGTACTCCTGGCTCAGGGCTCCTTTATTTTTTCTGTTCTTAGTCTCCTTCCTACTTAATAAGACCCCAGTTGGTCGCAACAGATGGCCGCTCACACCTCAGCTGGAGGTTTCTTCCTATAAAAGAGAATAATTTCTTTCGACCTGAGGAGGGATTGCTGCTGTAATGGAATTCAGTTTCACAGTAGAATCAACTAGGTTCTCTCAGATAAATAACTCTTTAAACAATTTCCATTCTTTGATTGTTGTTATGTGACTGTATGAGAACGAGTGTAATTCGATGTGTTTCTGACTTTATGATTGAATCGCACTGAAATGATATGTACTGATTTGGATTTGATATGAAGTGGATTTTATGGAGTTTGATATAATTTGGACCCCTTTGTCTTCAGATTGAATCCGTTGTGAATTGACACAATATAAATGAACAGAACTAAGTACAAATTAAACATCTCTTGAGGATGGGAAGTGATTTTTGAAAATTCAAACAACTAGTAGTTTTTCTGCCATGGCAGTTATTTGGAAAGTTGCCCAACGTTAAAACTATTTTCAGGTGGAAATGGGGCAAGGTTTGGGAAAGAACAACGACAAGTTAAGTTCTAACAGCATTTTTTGCTTGTCTCAAGCTTAAATTACTACAGCTAAACTCAGCTTTCAATAGTAAAATCTGCTATAGAGACTCACAAGACCTGAGCTGTACAATAAAGCTCGAAATGATTGCAGGAATGCTTAAGGAATTACAGCATTGATGTAACTCTGACTTTAAATGCAACTGATGCAAAAGTTTTGAAATTGCTGACTGAACATGTCTGCTTTTAAAAATCTAAATGTGAAGCACTATCAGCGCTACACCAAGAGATGTCATATCAGTCATTTGAATTGGCTGGTTTATAAACACACAACTCACACAGAATAGAGTATCAACAGCATATCAAACCTAACAAATATTCATTTGCTAAATACAAATCCAAGCTTGAGCTTGTGTGACCCTACAACTGTATGACACGTTTTCAGCTGAAGTCATTTAACTCATCTTCAGGTACTCACCCAGTCACTGAGATACTGCATTCAGCCTCTGTAGCTTTCAATATTTCTTTAATAATAGCCTCCTCTAGTGGTGAGTCCCTGCGTCTGCGCTTTGACCTTGGCTCAACAGAGGCAGCGGGAATGAGCTGTATGACCTTTGTCATCGATAAAGATAATTTACAGCTGTTTTGTACTACTTACATCATAGTACAGATGATTTCTTTAAATTGAGGGAATAATAAAGAACAGCTCACCTTCTCTTGTTGCTTCCCTGAAACATGATAAATAGTCCCACATCAGAGGACTTTTACTAAAATCCACAGCATTTACTCTTTCATCACATCCAGCTTGCCTAAAAGCATGTTAATTTATTCTTTTCTTAATTGCCATAAAGCTCCTGTAGTAGTAGTAACTAAGACGACCCTAAGCTTATTTAAAGCAGGCCCAAGCAATACTATCTGCTTATCGAACAAATGCTGCATCTATCCTCACCTTGGCATATGTTCTTCTCCAGGTACAGAATAATAACAAAGGGGTAGAATAACAGCTTCTTCCCACGGTGTTTGCCCCCTTTCCCCCAGCTCCTTCTGTCTGGAGGACAAAGTTAAGAAAACATTTAGCTGAGTGGTGATAATTGGATGGATGGATGCTCAAAAAACAAGAACAAATGGTAACATTGACAGCTCGCTGGTCAGACTGATAGATAGGAAGTCGGACTGAAGAGTGGGGAGAGAGAGAGACAGATGGATGGCCGAAAAACGAATGGATGGCCAGACCCAACGGCTGAACTGACAGACAGAGGAAGGGTTATACGATAGGGCTGCACAAAATTTCGCAAGAAAATCGTCATTACAATATCAGTATGTGCAATATTCATATTGGTTCATATTTCATTTTGTCGTAAAGGACTTTTTGGAGTGCATTAATCGTTGGATAATATATTCCTGGTGTTATGAACTAGCATTTTATATGCTGATGTAATATTTAGCTAGTGGAAGAGTCTCACAGCAGCAGATGCTCACACGGGACACAAATGACATCGCTCCAACTACTAATGGTCATAAAGTGATGGAAGCACGGATGAGAACGAGGGGAAAGAAGAAAATAGGCATATATAGATCCAGTGATCGCAATATTTTCCAATATTATCGACATCCAGGATTTTCTAATATAGTGCAGCCTTCCTGTATGGTCAGATCAATAGATGGCCTAAGCTGGTTGAATTGACGGATAGATGGATAGTTCCCAAAGGAGCACTTTTATACGCACCTTTCAATTACAAACCAGCATAATAACACTGGTAGGGGGAACTTACTTTTTGAAGTTCTCATATTTATGTTCACAATGAAACAGGGAAAAAGTCTGGAAATAAAATGTGTTTCATACTTAATTTTCTTTTTTAATATCTGTCAAATTCCACTTTAAAGTGTTTTCAAGACTGTGTAGGAACCCTGTATACAGTTTCTGTTCATTTCCTATACTAAACACAAACGGTGAGCAAAAAGGTTTGATGCAAAGGTAAGCATGTGTAACCAAGTTGGAAAAGCTGACGGGCCAAGTTCAGGTTAACAGAACAAACACTGCTAAATGGGGGTGATGATATGCAATCAGAAAATAACAGAAGAACAAACCAAGGGAAAGGATACATGGAAATACTGTAAAATGAGGTGTGGAGAAGGGCTGAAGGCAGTCCAAGTCGCCAAGAACCGTTCTAACAATTTCCTAAAAGAGTAAAAAAAGAGACAGGGTAAGAAAAAGAAACAGACCAGTGACAAAACTACCAATGACGAAGCCTCAGTACTTACCTCCATTTCTTGATCGAAGCTATCTTGGGCCAAAACCTCACCTTCACTGAGTATAAAAAAACCAAAGATTACATCACAAATACAAATAACTTTGATCAATAAAACTACAAAAAAGAAAACAACAATACAAAATATAATCACATAAATAAAAAATATAAAAGCATGATACATAAAATCTAGGAAGAACTTGTGAAAACATAAAAAATTGTAATAAGAGCAATGAATTTATATAAATACATTTCAACTAGTGGACCCGTAGTCTGTGCATCAGGAACAACTCAATGATACATTGATGATCAATTATCAAATCCAGAGCTTCTAGCCACGTTAAACCCAGCAAAAAATAAAATAAAATTAAGAGGGTCAACTAAAACAAAGTGACTGTTAATAGCTAAAATTGCTATTAAAGCGTCAGAAAAGTCATTCATATTTCTTATGTATGGTAAGGACCGAAGGTAATAACGACATTCATAGCAAGAAATAAAAACAAAATAAAAAAATGTATTTATTACTTTGAAAATATAATATTTAAAAGAGCTTCTTTGTCGAGCACAAAATGGCTCAGGGTACAGAAAAGAGCCCAGAATTTAAGCTACTGTTAAAATACTGTAATTTTCCCTCAAGCCTCTGAAGAATGCAAAATGAATAAAGGCGTAAACATTTTTGTCTTGCCTGAAGCTATTTCCTCGTCTGATCTTGAACTTGTAGATTAAACTACCAGCTTTGAAGTAACGGGTTTCTGGGACAGGGAATGAGAAGGGATGCAGCGCCATGGCTGGCCTGTCGTAACTGAAATTAAACAATATTAGACACAGTTTATAAACTTTTGAACACATTTTAAAATACTTGTTGAACCTGTTATCATAAACTCCAATTCTACTTCACTTCTAATTACCGTAATAACGACAGGAAAATGGCGTCGTCAGATTTTCAACGCCGTTCTCTGTTGCGGTTTTTAACCTCCGGCGGGAGGACGTGAACGGCGAGCAAACTTTCCGTCAATCAAACATTCGTCTCGTCTCTTTATTTGCTCAGTTGCTTTCTATTCCCGCCTCTAAGTCAGTTTCGCTTTTCTGATTGGCTTCGTCTTCATCCAATCAGCGGCGCTAGGGCAGATGTCACTATGGTGACGGCAAAAACCGCCCAAATTGTGTGTCATGTGACTGCCAGCTGATAACAGGAAGTGTAACGACTTGGTAAAGGGTAGGTTTTTACTGTTTTGTTGAAATTTTTCTTATCATATGTAAAATCTGAGCAGTTTTTTTAAATTTTTTTTAAATTATATATTCACTTGTGATGTTTGTGACAACGTTACACTTATACCGTTGATATATGGTCATTTAAATGCGATTAGTGCTGGGACAGGGAATGAGAAGGGATGCAGCTTTAAGTTAAACTCTTGTACCTTACTAAAGCTTTTAAGATTTTCACAGTGAGTTAATATTATTTTTGCACCATTTTATTCCAGTGTATAATTGCTATGCCCCTTATGTTTCTTCCTCATTGACAAAATGTGTTTTTCCAACACCAGATGTCCCCCACGCCCTTCTCTTCTTCGCCCTGTGTCGCCCTGAACACAGGGCTTCAGATGCCCCTCCTGGGTTTGGGGACCTACAAGCTGTGTGGCCTTCAGGATGTATATCGAGCTGTGGATGCTGCTCTGTGTGCTGGATACAGAGCCTTCGACAGTGCAGCCGTCTACCGCAATGAAGAGGAATTAGGCAAAGCTCTGAGAGCGCTCCTTCCCAAGTATGGCTTGACTAGAGAGGATGTGTTCATAACCAGGTGGTTCTATTTTTTTTCTTCTGTACTTTATTGTTTACATCAGTGAAGCTGATCTGTTCTATGCAGACCTTTCTTTCAACATTGTTCTTCTGTATATTTTGTCAAAGTAAGCTGGGCCCTAAGGATCAGGGTGAAAAGGCCATGGAGGGGGCCCTCCACAGTTGGTCCCAGCTGGACTTGGATTACATTGATCTCTACCTCATCCACTGGCCCGGCACTCAAGGACTACCGGTGGGTGACGAGCGCAACCCAGGTACAGGGCAGATCATGCTATTGTTTTCCTTGGTAACATATCACTATTATTATGTGTACCCTAACAGAAAAAGTTAGGCATCTAGAACGAATCTTGCAGATCTGGTTTGCATGCAAATATTTTTAAGGGTGTTATTTTAAGCTGTAGTAATTGCTTTTGGCTTCTCATTGACACCACAGCCTATAGAGGTTGAATTTCCTGTTTAAAAGATTAATTAGGCAGCTGTAGTGACATCATTGACACATGTTTGACCTACTTGCAGTTAAACCTTCTTTCCTTAAACCTACAAAATTCTTTCTCTTTTAAAAAGAACTGATTTCTCAGATTTTGCTCAAAGATTTGTGAATTATGTGTTGTGTTCGTTAAATGATAACATTTGAGCTGACTTCTCATGTTCACTCCCTAAAATATAGATGCAGCCCTTGTGTAATGGGATCATGTAACTGAAGGTCATGTTTGACTCTAGGTAACCGAGCTCAGAGCTGGGCCAGCCTGGAGGAGCTGCATGGTCAGGGGAAGCTGAGGAACATTGGAGTCTCCAACTACACACCAGCACACATGAGAGCACTGATGCAAAGCTGTAAAGTCCCTCCTGCAGTCTTACAGGTAGAACACAGCAGAGAGGAACACGTGACATATACAGTCATGGTAAAAAGTAAGCACACCCATTATTCAATTGCCTGTAGAATCACAGTCGATTTCCGTATTCTTCTTTAGTTCATTGAGGTTTGTTTCTTTACCGCTGTCCTAAGGTCTGACTACAGCCTTTTTACTAGGTATGGACTTTGACTAGGCCATTCCAACACCATGATTCTTTCAAGGAGCGTTGTCCTGCTTATGACCCAGTTTGGTCCAAGCTTTAGCTGTTGAATAAACTTCGTGACATTTGACCATTAAATCCTTACGCATACAGAGGAGTTCATGGCTGACTCTAAAACAAGCCCATATCATCACCCCTTTACCATCGTGCTTAACAGTTGGTTTCTACCTGGTCTCCAAAGGACATTGTTGCAGAAGTCTCATGGTTCATTCAGATGCAACATTGCAAACTTAAACTTTCCTTTTAGAGAGAAGAGACTTTACAATGAAAACCCTATCAGTTAAGCCCAACTTCTTTAACCCTTTTTACCTGTCTGTTCATAAACTTTACTTTTTAACATGCTAACTGAGGCCTGTTGCGTCTGAGATGTAGCTCCTGGGTTTTTGGCAATCTTGAGCATTGCAGGCCATAAAAAATGGCTTCTTTAAGGTGATTGCTGATGTCTTTCTGCCCTGCCAGCATGCTCATATATACGTAGATGCTCCACCAGTAGCAAATCTCCTGCATTTATAGAGATGGCCACATCTGCTGATCAATGATCTGGCTGCTACTTTTCCTCATAAGTTCTAAGAATGCAGCAGGGGTGTATTTAGTTTTCCCCATGACAGCATGTGTAGTAATGGAAGCTTTCTTTTTCCTATGACTGAAGTATCTTCTGTCAGGTTTATGTCTGAATGCTTGGTTCCTCCAGGTGGAGTTCCACCCACGGCTGTGTCAGCCTGAACTGATGAGTCTGTGTAAGCAGTACGGAGTCTGTTTTCAAGCATACTCTTCTTTAGGAAAAGGAGAGCTGCTCTCTGACCCAGTGATGCTGGATGTGGCAAAGAACTGCGAACGCACACCTGCACAGGCATGTGATTTCTCTACTAACTCGAATATACCTAATGTTTTTTAATGCCAGTATTATGAAGACGTTTTATTTTTACAACCTAACAGGTTTTGTTACGCTGGGCGCTGCAGCAGGGCGTCCCAGTGCTCCCCAAATCCTCAAATCCAGAGAGAATACAGCAGAACGCCGAGGTGTTTGACTTCACCCTGAGTGACACGGATATGGACAGACTGTCGGCTCTGGACTGTGGTCAAAGGTTCTGCTGGGATCCATCAGAGGTGGCCTGAAACAGCCGCTGTGGGTCGAAACAGGAGATCCTCCGCGATGTGTTGTTTTAAAATTGCAGCCAGAGAAACATAAAATGAAGGTTTTAAAGCACTGATCAGGTTTTGTTCATATTTTCCCTGATGGCATAATGTATTGAGCCTTTTCAGTCAGTACCTCCTTGCATATTTGCCTTCAGTTGTTTCTGAGATAGTCTGTTTGCCTTTTAACAAGGGTGACTTCTCTGCTTTAACCAAGTATGAACAGGGCTCCTACACATTTTAACTTTCATGGTTCAATAGTTTTCTAAACGTAAAGACACTCTCTACACGAAGCCAAACACTTTTGTAAAATTCAGCTCTTTGCACCTCTCATCCACACAGAAACACAATTTTCAGTGAGAGAAGCTGAGCTACAATTTTTTCCAATTGCCCATTATTGCTTCCCGAGCTCGGAACAATAACAATAGAACCGTCATGTTGTTTTTATTTTCACATCTATCTCACTTTTTTCTGGCTCTGCTGACATGAAGCTTCAAATATGTGTTGAAAACATCATTGTGTGCTGAAAATAGACAAGAGTCCCAACTGTTATTGCTACCCACTGGAGCACCAGAAGGGATTTTTGTTGGAACTTTTGCAGATGCAGATATTTTTTTGGTACAAGCGGAGCACAAATGTTTTTGAAAATATACCCTGAATAGTTAGGTTGAGGCCTTACATTTTGTGATTTCTGATTTACCGGGCCATCTTGGACATTAAGGTAAAACATTTATTAAATGTTTGTATTCATCTTTGCATAACTTTTTTGGTGCTACATTACTCTGCAAAAGTATTCATACTCCTTGAACTTTTTCCCATTGCAGCCAGAAATTTCCCTCTATTTTATTTTGTCTTCATGATTTACCAACACAAAGTAGTACATAGTGGAAGTAAAATTAAACATTTTTATGTAGATAAACATTTTAAAAGTGTACCTTGCATTTGTGTGAACCCCATTTGACTCTGATGTCCTTCAATAAAATCCAGTGCAAAGGACTCCATTCAGAAGTCACCTAATTATTAAGTAGTCCACCTGTGTATAATTTAACCTCAGTATAAATCCAGATGATCTGTGAAGGCCTGAGAGGTTTGTTAAAGAACATTAGAATCCAACAAACCTGAATCAAATCAATGGCTCATTACCAGACCTATGCTAAATTTGATGCCATACTGAAGAGCTAATTCAACCATGTGATTCAGATGTGTTGGAGCAGGGATGCATGTAAAAGTTGCAGGATGGTATCTCCAGAAGGCTGGAGTCAGAGACCCCTGCGGTGCAAACCTACCAAGACATGGCTTTCCACCTAAACTGACAGGCTGGACAAAGAGAGCATTAATCAGAGAAGCCAGGAGGCCCATAGTAACTGTGGGAGAGCTGCAGAAATCCAGAGCTCAGGTCAGATAATCTGTTGACAAGAAAACTATTAGTCATGAAAGAGTGTCAAGAGGAAATTCACAAAAAGTCCTGTGAGTTTTTGTGACTTTTTCCACAAGCAACGGAAGAGACAACAAACACCCGGAGGAAGGTGAGGAAACTCAAACTTCTCTGGCATACTGCAAGATAAAAAGCATTTATAATTTCCTTTCCACGTCACACTTTGCTTCATATCAAATCCCTATATAATCCAGGGGCGTTTGTGGTTCTAAAGTAACAAACTGTGAAAAGCTTCACTGGTTCACTTATCTGGAACTAGCAACTAAAAGTAAACGCACACTTTTTAATCCTGCATAAAAAGTCTGTGCAGCATTAACTATGCAATAAACCTGTAATTTATCTTCTCAGTTTTCAAAGCATTCGCTCTTTTACTAAACAATGGAAACAAAGACGACATTAGTCAGTCTTAAAATCATTTATTCATGACAGCATATATCAGTTTTCACAGCTGTAGAGAAAATACATTTACAAAAGTCATTAAAAACTGAAGAACAAAATCAGATAAAATCCAGTTTTCTTTACACACATCTTTAGATTCAAGTAATACCAACACGGTATGCAAAACTCCTGGTACCCATGGTGTCCATTTAAATCTACTGTGCTATCTCTTGAGCATAAAATGGGGACAGCGAGCAGTGTAATTTAAGGCTCAGATTGGGTAAAAGTTAAAGGCTGGCTCTGTGCTGTCAATGCACAGATAACTAAAAAGTTCAAGGCAGCTCATTTTATAACTAAGCACTTAAATGCCAGCTCAGCTTCAGTTCAGATCTAGTGCCACGTCCATGTCAGAGTTTAAGTAAATCTGCACAAGCTCCACTTATCGACATATAAAGCTTTAATAAGCGGTGAAATAAAAAAAAAATTTAGAAAATAAATCCAATCCAATGGTGGTCCTCAATTGTTTTTAAACAAACCGTCATTGGCTGATTGGTTTAGTCTTGTTAAATAAGGTGGCACTGTTCAGATAGTCTGGAGATCTCTGATTAAAATGCATACTAAGCAAAAAAAGCTATAAAAGACCGAACCAGAGGCATGAAATATTATTAAAGACAAACCCCAGCACTTCACAACTCAACCCTACAAGCCGAGAGGAAGACGATAAGACACAAGCAGAACGAACTCATCACCACTGTTAATAATCACATATTAGACAAGCCTTGCTTTATTTTTTTTAAACCGACCTGTATAAAAATGCTGATTTTGTATGAGGCAATAATAATAATATCCAAAATATGTGCCAAGAATTGCTCATAAATCAAGAATACAACACACATTTAAAGAATCCAGCATTGGGTTAGCGCTCCTTACCTTTTCCAGTAAGAAGTTTTATCCACACGTCGATGCTTATGAAATTTAACAACCTACACTCAAAACAAATGTTTTATAAAAACAAGTGTAAAAACTGACTTTTCTGAACAAACTGCAGAAAGTTTTGATATAAAAAGGCTTTTTATGTTTAAGCCAGACAGGACTCCTGCCACCCATTGAGGCTTACAGCAGTTGATTAATTTAAACAGTGTGGTTACAATTATCACAACAGCCATGGATTGTGCAAAGCCTATTGCTTACTGAACAGCTGGGAAACCTCGTAGATAAATTTCTGGTTAGTTTACTTTATTTAACACCTCCACCAAAGTCATTTGATTAAATATATACAAGATATTTACACGTAAAATTTTTTTTTCCATATTGTTTTTGCTTGTCCGAGACTTTAAAAAGATAGACTTGTTTGTTTGTGCTTTTACATTTAGGCTTCGTGTCATCAGCTACAACCTAAACCCTGAAGTTTCGTGTCAAAGATAATATTTTTGCATCATCACAGATTGTCCCACAAACAAGATTGTTGTTCTTTTGATAAATTGAATCTAATAAAGCAGTTCTCTGATAGTCAAGTACGATTGTTTAAGATAGAAAAGGCTTGCAAGAAGAGGAACAAGAAGTTTGTATAAAATAAAAAAACATTAGAAGATGCCAGCAGGGTACTTTTGACAGTGGATTACATTAACCTGCAGGACAAACACAAAACTGTGGAGAAACTGGATTGTTTTAACTCCTTAGAGGGCATTTATCATAAAATTTTACCACAAAAAAACCCTACAAATCTTAAAGCGTAAATAAATTACTTTTTTCCAAATGGCTTTAGTAAGTAGTTTTTAATAACTTTTCTGAAAGGAAAAATAAGCCTTGAGTCGAGCCCACTAAAACAGGAAGGCACTACCATATATAGACATGTCTGATATGTCTCGAATCACACAGTCGAGAAATTTCTACCAGGATGGATTGTGCTCTTAACAAGAAAAGGACTGTCTCATTATTGTTATGCAACAACTGGAATCCCGGATTTATGGGAAGAGGAAAACCAAACTTGAAGGTATGAGGATACAGCCTACTTTATGCCACATCTCAGACAGGATGTCAACAGCCAGACTATAAAAGTGACCGCAGCTGTTGTTTGTAAGCATAAAGTGTCAGGATAAGAAAATGCTTTAATTTCCTGTTAATTAACTGTAGCCGCATTGTGTTCTCTGTGTCTGAGCCAAACTGAGGAGGGAGCATTTGACCACAGATGTAATTTGATTATTTTAACATCCCTTCCTTCCACCACATGTGAAGCACTAGCTTAAAGTGTCTTTTAATGGGAAAAACAATGTAGACAGATATAGAGTTTGATTGGTGTGGCAAAAGATGTCATTTAGCTAAATCCTTATGAGTAAAATGCATTTATGCTGGAAATAATTTGACTTCTACAATCACTGCATGGCTCCCTGATATAAAGTATTCTGTTGCTGCAGGTAATTTGGTGCTCTGAATAACAGTTTTTTGTTACAAGCGATCATTCCCAACTGTGGTCAGTTGGACAGACATGGTCGACCACACAGAGCTCTTAAATCCTTAGGTAGCTCGCCGGTTTGTCAAGTCTTAAATCCATTGCTGTCAGACATTTTTTCCTCATTTCTTCCTCCGAATTAATCTTTACATAAATCTTGATTTTATTAACTGAAATGCACGCTAGAGACTTTGCCATTGATGTTTTTGTCCTGGGCGAGCATTGTGTTGTTTTCTTTTTGCAACAGTACAGCTTTCCAGACATGAGCTCATCACTCTTCTGCAAATGTTCTTGGACATCTTATGGTCACTTTTATTCCTTCCACACCTTCCTATATTTCGGACAACAAAAAGCATGTAACTATCATGAGCTACAAGCCTGAACACAATTTAAAAGGAAATGTTGTAAAATGATGATATATGCCCTTTAACTATTTCAGATTTTTGCAGTTTGTCTTTTCTCCCAGACTTTTTTGGTTACAGAAAAAGCAGCTGGCCGCAGACTTTTTGAACATGTCTTTGGGTTTCTTTGTTCCATCTTTGACAACAGTTGATTGAAACAAATTTTCTTTACCCTATTGCTAGGAGATGCATCTATGTGACTACAATGAATAAGATCGATCAGCCGAACAAGGCTCAGAGTTATGCTGATTTGAATGAGGTCATTGGGTATTAAATTACAACCGATTTCAGATATTACAAATCTATAGGAAGATAACACCCAATTAACCTAAATTCTAAGTTGGATTTAAATATTTTCTTAATTATTTATCTCCATAATTAATCAAAGTACAATTTAATTAATGGAAATTAACTGATATGAAAAGGTAAGCATTTAACAGATGAAATTGTAATAAATGGGTAAGGCTGCACAATGTACCAAATCACAACTGACAACCCATTTTATAAAGCAATATTTGATGGCCTATAATGGTAAATTTCAATAACCATTCAGTCATTTGGATGGCTTTTCATTGTTCTTGATGCCCGCACTAGATCAAGATTTATGTGACCAAGATGATGACGAGATGACAATGGAAAACAAAGAAAAAGTGAAGGTCATGTGAGTTAATTGCAATCGATATCACAATATTCAGCCACAATATTACAGCTGGGTATAACACTGCAGGGGAACAAAGTGGAGAAGCAGCAAACTGAGCCGTTTACCACACACAATGGGGCAAAAACAGAAATCCAAACAGTGTTTAAATTAGTGTAAAAAAATAAATTGTATTGTAAAATGCCAACTTCTTCTATCCACTAATTGCAAGTCTACATAAATAATTTTAAGATATTATCTTGCTTTGCCTTATTTTGACTTACTTTTCCTATAACACAATGGACAGTCTAACATTTTTGAATCACAACATTAATTAAAAAAATTGAATGTATATAGCAAAGACATAAAAAACAAAACTTATAAATGTCCTATTTAACCAAGTCCTTACACCTGGAAGCCTCTTTCCAGTTACAGGTCATATTGTTCAGTGGTGCCCCCCCCATCATAAAAACCTTGTTTAACTCTTATTTTCCTCTCTGGAGGTCTACTCAGTGCGGTGGGAGTGGGGTTCATGGTGGCCGTTCTCTCCCTCTGTCTCCTGGTGACTGAAGAGGTAGTTCCACCAGCTCCTGGAGTGGGGTATCGGTCTGTTAGATCCAGCACTGCTCACCTTCCTCAGCTCCTGGGTGATACCAAAGCAAAGCAGAAACATGAAACAATTACCACATTTAACCCGCAAGTATTTTTTTACATGCGTAAACTGAATAGATGATGACAAACTTGGAGCAACAGATATGATTTGTTGCTTTAAAACGATCCATATCCTCATCCTTACCCCTTTATCAAGCAGGTTGACAAACTCATCACTCATCCTTCGAAGCTGCCGGCCGTACTTCTTGGCGGCCCACAGGGCAGGAGGAGCCGAATTAGACCGGTTCCTGAATGAAAACCCCTCAGTGGGCGTCCCGGCCTCCTCTTCCCCCCTGGCCAGCAGCTCCTCCCCTCTGGAGATGGTGGAAGCGTGGGACTCCGAGTTCAGTCTGATGCGACCATTTGCTGGGAATGAGAGGGTTAAAGCAGAAAGGGGTTGGAGACTTTTCCTCTGAACACCACAAGACATCAGGATGTGCTTATAACGTGCCTTTTTACTGCTCAGTTTCTGCTAAATGATGTCCACAGATATATTAGCAAAGAAGACGAAAAACTTGCAGATAAGAGATCTAAGCAGCTGTGATTTGCTGGGAGCTTCTTCATGGTGTGGTGGAAAAACAGGTTTTGCAGCATTTGTGAAAGAAAATAAAAGAATCTTTTCTTTTGTGTTTGCATAGAATAGAGTGTGAATCACAAATGACAACCAGTAATTCAAAGGCTAAAGCCTAAACTTCATACAACAAATCTCTAAATTTAGAGCTGCTGGATGTAGAACTGCATTAAAAAAACCCAGATCATGATTTTTTTCCACCCACAGTATTTGATTTTTCCATTAAGAAATGGTCAAGCAAAGAAATAAATAAATAAACTGAGTGTAGACTACTGAAAAAGCATGCCGTTACAAATGTAATTGCAAACATCTGGCATGGAGCCTTTTCCATCCATCCATCCATTTTCTTCCGCTTATCCGGGTCGGGTCGCGGGGGCAGCAGCCTACGCAGAGAGACTCAAGACTTCCCTCTCCCCAGCCACGTGGGCCAGCTCGGACCCCTCTCGAGGAGAGTGGTTCCAGAGCCATACGTCGAGGTGAGCCCGACTATTTCTAACCGGAACCTCTCTACCTCGCACACCAACTCAGGCTCCTTCCCCACCAGAGAGGTGACATTCCACGTCCCAAGAGCCAGCTTCTGCAGCTGCGGATCAGACCGCCAAGGTCTCCGCCTTCGGCCGATAACACCCATAACACATTGCACCCGACCCCTTTGGAGCCTTTTCCCCCTCTACATATTTGATCGTAACATTTAGTCAATTTATAGCCTCAACACCCTGATCCATATTCCCTTAAATTCTTCTGTTTGCCTACTTGATCTGAGCTCAGGAAGGGTGAGGGTGTGGCGTTGACAGAGCGGCTCCTCTTTTCCTATCGTTGCCTGCTTGTTTCCTCCTTCCTCTACCTCTTCTGATGGCTCTGAGTCGCTGTCTGAAATCGTAAAGTTTGCGGCCATCGTAACATCTGGGGACAAAAGAACAAATTTAAGAAACATATATAAAAAAACAAATGAAAACAAGAAACGAAAGCGTAATCTGGATTGGAATCTATGTAGCATGTCTTGGCGTGGTTCTGGAAAGTCAGAATTTTGGATTTGTCAGTTGGAAAAGCAACAAGAAGCCCCCCTGAAGCTGGGATTCCGACTTAAAAGCATCCAATATGGCTGCTGCTATGTGGGAAATGTTGCAGGTATAAACTACGTATTGGTACTTTTGGTGGTTTTAAAACCAGAGGTACACACAGTGCTCTAAAAAATCTACTTGTCAACATTCTCCTTTACTGTTGGAATGCATAAAATGTAAAATAAATATGTTATCAGCTTGTATTGTTAATAGTGAAAGCACCAAAAAAAAACAAAAAAAAAAACATAAAATTCACCCATTTTTCCGGTTTGTAATTAGAACCCTCTTAGCATATGGCGTCATTTCCAGTTCAGAGCTCCAACCTCAGAAATAAATCAACATGCAGGATTATTGACCACTTTTCCTCATTCTGTTGTCTTTCCACTTTCTGTTCTCAATTGATGCATTATAGAAAGTTCCCAATGCCACAGTGCCTCTTTGTTTAGCAGTTTCTTTCCTCCAAGACGAAGGCTATCGGTTCCATTATCTCTTTTGGTTTGTCTTTACCATAGAAAGTACTCCAGATTCCGTGCTTCTGAGTTCAGCTGTGTTTCTCTCCCAAACCAAGCCATTGAGAGAACTGTGTGCCATTAATTATGTGTACTCTCGTTTGTTTTCTTTCCGATTTACCACTGGGTCATCGTTTAATTTATTTCCTAAACAAGGCCAGTGACAATTCTTTCCCATAGAAAGTATACCTAGCTCAGCACTATTTTAAGAATTCTTGGATACTAAACTTTTTACAATTGATGTACTGAAAACCTGAAGTAATGTGTTATAGTTTGGACTGAATTGAACTTTGTGCAACTGAATCTGAATCGTTTATTACAAATTAGGATGAATTAAGAGTATCAGGAACCGAATTCAAACCTGGAACTTGAATTTCTGTTCACCCGGACATGAAAGATCGTGAATTGACGCTGGATAAATAAACAGAAGTGAACTAAATAGTGATGTTGCCCTATTGCTGACCTGTGGGGGTGAACTACTCATCAGAGGAGAGCCTGATTCAGCAGCATTAACTCCAAATACATCCCCGTGGAAGGGAAGCAAGGTGTACAAAGTGGCACCAAAGCAGCCGTCTTATAACGCTATAGGTCCATATAATACCATCCGATCATACAGCACACATAAGATGCACATTAGACGTTGTTTTTGTGAAGGAACCACCTGTGTTAACACACCCAGCTGGCTATCAGCTCAGCTCCACTGACCCCCATAAACTGGTCCAAAGGTATTTCCAAGAAACAGCCGCACAAAAAAACAAACATTTCTTCCCCGGAACGCTTTAATAACTCGTGTTATTGGGAACTTGCTGTTACACTTTTGTCAACGGAGCCAACAAACCGCGTTGAGCGGGTCTGAACACTGCCTCTCTTGTTTTGTTGTTGTTTTCGGGAGGAAGACAAAAGAAACTTCGCACAAGGCGGAAGCCGCTGCGGACAGTCTCCGCTAACTAAAACCGACGCTTCATGAGGCAGGTTTCCTTACCCGAAGTCACTACAGCGTGAGCCCGAGGAGTGAGACTGCGACTTTAGCTGGCTTCATGCGGCGGCAGCTGTTGTTGTTCTCATCCGCGTCTCCTTTTTTTTTTTTTTCTCCTCACTCTGAAGCACTTTAGCTCCGGGCTCACCCAATCGCTGCGCGTCAAGGCCACTCCGCGGCGTGCTGACGTCACTGTTGCGAACCGGGACTTGTTTGTCTCTTCGCTTTGTAGGTCCACGTCCAGAAACGTTGTTATGAAATAATGTTGACGAATATTGCAGCTTTTGCTGCGCTCATCTGGAAACATCTGTCCATCTGTGTTTTAATTGGAACAAATTAGCAGAAAACAGCGCGGAGCTACAAACGAAGCCCGATTTTTATATATATTTATATACATGAGTGTAAACTCAGAGTTACTAATGCAAGATGCATCACTGCTTTTAAAAACGAATTCAAACAGTTTATTTAATCTTCAGAAGGTTGTCAGGTTCAGGGTTCAACTTCTTCATGTAGACTATTATCGCCCCCTAGCGTTTAAACAAACGACCTTGTTTTGAAATGTTCCTGAACAAAATCAAATCAAATTAGATTTTCTTTGATCAAATATTTATATATCGCTGCTACAGTTTTCTTCCTGAAGCTTGTGAGCCTAGTGAGGAGTTTTGAGAGATAGCCAAAGATTCTGAAATCAGCCAATCCACTGTATGGAGGATAGTCTGCAAGTGAAGGACCTTTAAAATACACTGCCCGGCCAAAAAAAAAGTGTCACCTGAATTTAACTAAGCAAATAGGTACGAGCCTCCCATTGGATAATTACTACATGGGTGATTATGTTTCATCTGGCAACAAGTTATTTCACCACAACTGGTGCAATGAGTTGCTTCTCATTTCTAAAACAACCATGTCCAAAGACACACCCCGTGGTCGTGGAAAAGATGTCAAACCATTGGCATGCATCAAGCAGAGAAAACATCTAAGGAGATTGCAGAAACTACCAAAATTGGGTGAAGAACTGTCCAACGTATTATTAAAAACTGGAAGCATAGTGGGGACTCATCGTCTTTGAGGAAGAAATGTGGCCAGAAAAAAATCATGAATGATCGTGATCGACGATCACTTAAACGTTTGGTGAAATCAGATCTAAGAAGAACAACAGTAGACCTCCGGGCTCTGTTTAATAATGAAAGTAAGAGCATTTCCACACGCACAATGCGAAGGGAACTCAAGGGATTGGGACTGAACAGCTATGTAGCTTTAAGAAAACCACTAATCAGTGAGGCTAACTGGAAAAAAGGCTTTAATTTGCTAGGGAGCATAAAGATTGGACTCTGGAGCAATGGAAGAAGGTCATATGGTCTGATGAGTCCAGATTTACCCTGTTCCAGAGTGATGGGTGCATCAGGGTAAGAAGAGAGGCAGGGGAAGTGATGCACCCATCATGCCTAGTGCCTACTGTACCAGCCTGTGGGGACAGTGCTATGATCTGGGGTTGCTGCAGGTGGTCAGGTCTGGGTTCAGCAACAGTATGTGTTCAAAGAATGAGGTCAGCTGACTACCTGAATATACTGAATTACCAGGTTATTCCATCAATGGATTTCTTGTTCCCTGATGGAACGGGCATATTCCAAGATGACAATGGCAGGATTTATCGGGCTCGAACTGTGAAAGAGTGGTTCAGGGAGCATGAGACATCATTCTCAGACATGTCTTGGCCTCCACAGAGTCCAGACCTTAACCCCATTGAGAATCTTTGAGGTGTGCTGGAGAAGGCTTTGCACAGCGGTCAGACTCTACCATCATCAATGCGAGATCTTGGTGAAAAATTAATGCAACACTGGGTGGAAATAAATCTTGTGACATTCCAGAAGCTTATCGAAACAATACCACGGCGAATGTTTGCCGTAATCAAAGCTAAAGGCGTTCCAACGAAATATTAGAGTGTGTGACCTTTGTTTTTGGTGGCGACTATTTTTTGCCCAGGTGTATCTGCCAACATGCTCAGGTCTAGCTGTCTTATCAAGTTCACCCTGAAAGATACCAAAGGAACTCTCCAAAAACCCTCACAAGTTATCACAGGACCTACAGCAGGCTCCTGCTGTTGATGTAAAAGTGGATGGCTACACAATCAGAAAGAGACTGGATAAGTTTAACTTTCATCGGAAGAGTACAAGGATGAACCATTTGCCCTTTAAGAAAACAATGAACACCAGACTTAAGGTTGCCAGGGAGAGTGTGGATAAAGACCTGGACGTCTAACATAATGTTCTTTGGGCAGATGAGTCTAAAATTTCTGTTGGGACACCGGAACAGAGGACATGTTTGGCATAAACCAAATAAAGCATTCTAGGAAAATGACCTTTGCTGTTGTACAGCACAGAGCTGGGAGTGTCATGGTTTGAGGATGCTTTGCTGCAGCAGGACCTGACCAGCTCACCATCGTAGAATCCACCAGAGACTGATTTATGGCTACAAAAGTTATTGCAGATAAAGTGGGTAAGACTAGCTGTTAGAGGGAGTAATCTCCTAACTTTATCCTTGGCTAGAAAACTGATTTTTCTTGATATCTTTGGTTTAATGAGTAAAATAATGCCATATATTATTCTTAAAGCTGTGGGATCATCAAGATGTTTTTGGCCAATGTGACACTGACCTTTGTGTTCTTCTCGGTTAGCAGTGGTTTTGGCCCAAGATCTCTTCTATGGAGGCCATATTTGTCTCTTCTTGTCGATTAATTAACACTGACCTTAACTGAGGCAAGTGAGGCCTGCAGTGTTTTTGATGTTGTTCTTGGTTCTTTAATGACCTCCTGGAGGATTCATTGATGGGCTTTTGGAGTAAATCTGGTCTGCTGACCACTCGTGTATGGGTTCCCCAATGTTCCATGTTTTCTCCATTTGTGGATAATGGCCCTTACTGTGGCTCATTAGAGACTCAAAGCTTTGTAACCCTTTTCAAAGCATAGACATCAGTGACTTTATTTTTCTTCTGTACTTGAATTTCTCTACACCAGGGCATGATTAGTTGCCTTCCAAGATCTTTTAGCTAACTTCATGTTGTCAGAAAGGTTCTAGTTAAGTAATTTCTTGATTCTGCAATTCAGACAGTATTCAGGGTGGGAGGTGAAGCAGACCATAAAAACGTGGTTAGTCACAGTTGATTATTGTTTTAACAGGGCCAGATGAGTTTGAATTGTGTTTTTGCTTTCAAACCCCTAAATTAAACCAATTGCAAACTTTCTTTTTTGTATTTACATTTGTTTGATGATTCAATCGTTCATATATATATTTTTTCATACAGGTTAACTGTAACAAAACATCAAATATGTAAGGGTGCAAATACTTTTCACAGAACAGGCAAAAATACTGTGAAAACAAGGGTTTCTTATACAGTAAACTCCTGCAGGTAAATGGAGCTCGTTGTAAGTAACTTGCATTCATCTGATCACTCTTGCTTATGAACTAACAATAACGTGAACATTTAGCACAGCAACAGAAAGTGAGCATCATGTGTCGCTGCTAATAATGAACCAATAACCATAGAAGCGGTGAGATGAGACAAAAACTACGAGTTGTAGTTCCCTAGATGACCAGCAGGTGGAGAAGTTTGATTAGAAACTGAGCTGCTTTGACTGAAGCTGTTTCTTCCTGGTTCTCAAGCTTTACATCTTCCCTCCAGATTTATTTATTTAATAAAAAGATTGACAGTAAATACAGTACAAAACGACATATGTACATATTCTAATAATGCAAAATATTGCATGTTTTACAACAGAGCCAAACTATATCGTTTTGTATTGTGCAATGGCTTGGGAATAATCTGGTGAAAGAACAGAGAGCTTTTTTTTACTGTTTGCTTTCTCTTTCTTCACATCAAAGGTGGGAAATTCAAGCATGCAATTATCTACCATTTATATTTAGAACCTCTTCTGCTCCTCCTCTAACCTTCTACGCTTTAGCAGTCTCCTGGGCGGGTTGAGACAAAATTAGTCTATTTTTCTAAGTCTTTAATTGACAGGTGAAGAAGAGAAACCAGCAGAGTTTGCTTAAAGATGTGTCACAGCGATGCAGCTTCCTCTGACTGGATGCATCCAAACAGAACTAATCTGAGTCTCTAAGCCCAGACAAACAGGGGCAAGTCTACACAGTCGTCTTCTCAAACTCTAATGGAAGAAGCTTTAGGAAATCACAGTTCCTGTGCCTTCGTCTGCACTCTATTCTTGGAAGGATTAAAGGGAAATATTACACGAGAGTTCTGGTTGGATTTCAGCTTCATTCCAAAGCCATAAAGTTATTATCCATTTTAATCTGATGTGAGTGTGCACATTGGCTGTATAGCTGCCCCCCATGATGATGAGTGTGTGAGAGGGAGAGAAATATCTGAATACTTAGAGGGTATGGTTGCTTATAAGTCTGCCGGCTGGGTTAGAGAGCAATCTGAGAGAGCCATACAATTAGCATCCATTTATATCTCCCTGTACCAACCTCGCCCTGCCTCCCTACCCCTCATCTGGTGGTTATTTTGGGAAATGGAGGCGTAGGCACTCCCACGCTGTCTCCAAACCACCACTCAGTGTGTGTGTGTGTGTGTGTGTGTGTGTGGTTGTTTGAGAGCAAGTGCAGCCCTGTTCCTAAGCTTCCCCTCAAAATGTTCCTTTCAATTTAATGCCAGGACGCTGACTATGGGTCTCCGCTGCAGCTACTCTCTCTTCATCCTTTCAAATATTTTCTTCTTCCTTCTTGCACACCAAGGTTTCAACAGAGGAAGATACAGAATGTTGCAAATATTCGTACACCTAATGACCACGAACTTTGGTGGATTTTATCAGCATTTTGTGTGACGGACCAACACAGAGTAGTGCATAATAATGAAGTGGAGGCAATAAGACATAGTTTTTAAAATTCGTTTTTAAGAGAGTGATGTACGTTTTTATTCAGCCCCCTTTACTTCAATATCATCAAATAAAATCTAGTGTATCCATTTGCATCTGTGTGTAATTTAATCTTAGTATAAACACGTAATAAATTTGTTTTGCACTCCACAATAACCTTTATAGAAAAATGTAAAGAAAAAAAGGCCATTGTTCAAGTAAAGCTATAAATAGTCAATTTTGCTGTTTGCTACAAGCACGCAAACATGAGAAGGAAAGAGCTCTGGCCAGACAATATCATGTGAAGCAGAAAAGTAACAACCTGCACAGCCCCTGCCGCTAAGCATGGTGATGGCAGCATCATGCTATGGGGAGGCTTCCCATTAAGAGACACAGGAAAGCAGGCTTGAGCTGATGGGGAGATGGATGGAGCTGAACACAGGACAGTCCTCGAAGAAAATTTGGCTCTTGAGGATTTTGAACTGATATGATGGCTTTGTATGATTTTAAGGGTTGGTTTGGGTTCTGTTTTGAGCTGTAATTCCTGTTTTATTTTGTATACCATACTCTTCACTTACTGTTAGTCGGTTTATTTAAAGTAGCACCTGGTCCTGAGTTGCTTTATCGTTTTTGCCTTGTATTTCTTGTTAGTTTGGTTTGGGTTTCAGTATCTGTAGGACTGTGTCTAATCCGGTTCTCATCGGGTCTTGCCAATTCTCCCCACAGCTATTCCACATTCAGTCAATCAGACTCAACTGTTTCCACTTCAATAATTGTCCTTCTAGTGTTTAGGCCTCCTGTTTTCGACAACTCCTCTTTGCTGTAGCCTCATTTTAACCTCTGTGTCTTTCACTGGGATTTTTCTATTGTTTTTGTCTTTCCTTCAGTGGTGTCAGGCTCCAGTCCCCGAGGGCTGGTGTCATGCAACCTTTTGACATGTCCCAAGTCCAGCACACTTTAACCAAATGACTGAATCAGCTCCTCGTGCACTGAAGTTCTACAGAGTCCTGCTAATGACCGAATTATGTGATTCAGGTGTGTTAACAGAGAGACGCTTCTGAAAGCTGCAGTATGCCGGCCCTTGAGGACTGGAGTTTGACCCCTGTGCTTCAGACTAAAGCATACGTGTGTGTTAGAATGGCCCAGTCAAAGTTCAAACCTAAATCCAATCGAGAATATGCAGCAAGACTCAAAAACTGATGTTCACTGACACTCTACATCCAATCTGACTGCTACACTTTTCAGATTTTTATTTGTAAAAATGTTGAAAACCATGATTCATTTGCCTCTCACTTTACAATCATGCACTTTTGTTTGTTCGGCTTTCATGTAGCATGAAGAGGTTCCCAAAAAACTGATCCTGAACATAAATTTACCTGCCCACACATCACATCCTGACAGAGAGTGCTCCTGAGAGGCTCAAAATGCAATACTGATGACTATGATGTTATGCTTGTCAAATTAATGTTCTTTAAGATGATCTTTTTAAATTCAACAAAGTTCAAACTCAAACCAGATAATGAAAATCTGAGCGCTTGTTTGATGTTTAAGTATTTAGATTTCATGTCTGTCTGTGTTTGTCTAATTTTTTTTTTTACCTAATCAGTTAAATGTTAGTCTGATTACTGCTAATTTTGTGATTCTGGGAATAAATATGTTTCCCTTATTTATTCCTTTCACCATGAAGTGTGCAATTTCGGCTTACTGATAAAGAGAATGTACCCTGAAGAAAGACAGATATGAGGTTGATTAAAGTAAGAACATTTTGTTTCCATTTTCAATATCATTAAGTTGTACATCAGTTGCTATAGTTAATAATCCACCATTTATGAGGCTAATCACTTCTCTACATATTGTTGCTGCCCATGCATTGTATGTAAGCTTTATTAAGAGACTATCTGTATTTTTCACTACATTCACATAAAATACAATGAATTTTGAGGCTGGGACGAGACAAGATGTGGAAAAGTTAAAGCACGGTGTTAAGCCAATTGTCATGTATAAATTCGGGTTTTCTGACAGTAATGAAAAAACAAAAGATTTATGACTTCTTTCCCAATTCCAAAACAGTTCGAAGCGCATCTCAAGTCCTGGAAAGTTGGACAGATTTATGGGTGAGACAGAAAGAGAGAACCAACAGGTGGAAGTAAAAGAGCAACAGATGAGGGATCAAGAGTAAAAACCCACAGTGAGATTTGAAGAACACACGATGCAAAAATGGGAGTAAAGGCAACAGAATGAGAAATATAAATATATTCTAAAGACAGAAACCGACAGAATAACATGTAGAGAGTAAGACACAAAAAGAGACCAAATATAACCAGAGTAAATATACACTCCACCAGCTTGAATATTTGACTGTCTTTTAGCGTGCCTCTCAGAACATGCTCATTAAATAAAAACCACTCCTTCACTGTGTAACTAAGTCACTCTGTGATCACAAGGCTGACATATGGCAGCTCACTAATTTATTCTGCTCCGCCCATGGGCAACTAGCTGCTCCTATGACCCAGCTTCTCTTAAAGTAATGCGTGGGAGCAAAAAACAAAGTGCTTCTGAGTTTTATTTGCACGATTTGAGCTAAAACTCAGTAAAAGAGACAATAAAGACACTGGATGGATGGATGGATGATACCACAGAAGTTTAACTGGTATTCATTATTTTTAATTTTCAACAAGGAAGGAAATCAGCAAAAACTTTAACTAACCTCTTCCTGGACTATACTTCCCTCACACATGTTCCCTTACACTCCCTGCTGCTCTCCATCCTGTCCAACTGAAAGCCACAAGCACCCCCGCTCTCTTTCATCCCTCTCATATAATCACTTCAGGGTGGGTCAGACAAGTGCTGCATGTCAGAGATGCTGTCTGACACACATGTCAACCACATGATCTTTAAGGTGTGTGTTCATACACGTCTGTGATTACGGTTGCTTAGTGGTCTAACAGCGAGACGCTTTGATCAGTTCAGGACCTGATAGGAAAATAGGCATATAAACAGCTCCAATGGTTCAGAATTCACAGTTTGCAGCTTTGGAATAAAACAGCATCTAATAAGCATAAAATTTTAAGATGCATTATAGTAATGAGCACAGTGTTACCTTAATAAGCTGTAAGGCTGTGGAAAACAAGTAAACTGTAAAAATGAATCCCACTGATATTTTGATGTTGGAGTTGTTCAAAGATGTCATGCCTCTGCTTTGTGGAACCGTATTTATACATTTAAACAGACAGTCTCCTGCAGAGCAAATATTGATAAAATTACATGGGATCTGCAACATTTAAACTTTACACTAGATAGTCATAGAGAAACTGAACTAAAAAACTGCAAAAAACCCAAACACAGATCTAAAGACAAGTAAACAAATAGGTGGAAAGATTGACAAATCAAGGACTGTGCTGCTGTAACATGTATTCAATTCAGTTAAAACAAACGGATCAAACGTATATACAGGAATAAAAGGTGAATTTCATCCTTTCATATAGACAGATTCAAAGTCAGTTATATACATTCGACAACAAACCTGCAGTTAAGTTCAGCTCATTATGCCAGTTTGTAAAAGGGCTTTCTGTCTGAGGAAATCCAGCCAACTGCTTCAAGTCACACAGCAGTCCCTCCTCCTCCTGAACGACCACGTAGCCACAGTGGACATTTGATCTCCTCAAGCCTTGCAGCAATCCTTCATACTGAGCTTCCATGTGGCTCAGGCCATGTCTACACAGTACCAAAGACGGCATCCACACAGTAAAGTTTTATTGCAAAGATGAAATCACCTGCAGCCGGAGGAGCTGCAATAGGTGTTGTAATACGTATGCCACACCTGTGAGGGGCGCTGTAACGTTGCCACAGAATTAAAGTGTTGTAGGAAGAGGAGCAGTAACAGTACCTTCACCTGGTGGTCCTTCTGGTTGCACCTGTAGCGAAGGTAGTTTTCCATTTGCGGTTCTCACTCACGCTCGCCGTAGAGGAGCAACGGATGTGTTAAGGGAGAAGTGAGGCAAACCAGCCAGTTTGTAGCCGGTTAAGCAGCCAGGGCTGTCTACACAGAGTTACCATGGGGATGGCTTTGAACCTTCCTACTCTGGAAGCAAGTTTCAAATGAAGAGAGTTTCACAGCCGCTTCATGTGGACGGGACTCCCTATCCACCCAAGAAGTTTTGCCAATTCTCCCAAACCTGGCTTTGTGTGGACGGGGCCTCAGACTAAGGCCCTGTTTACAAAACAACATTTTCTGATGAAAACAGAAAGTTTAGTAGCAGTTCTACTGTTGGTTTACATCACAGCAGCACATGTTTCCTCTGAAAATGGCACAATTTGAAAATGGGTTCCAGAGTGTAATGGTTTGAACACGTCCTTGTCTTCATTGTCATTAAGGTGGGAAAAACTGAATCTTTCTTATGGGGAAGGCCTCACTCATGCACAACATAACAGCGGCCAACCAGTTTGAAACCCACAGAAGAAGAAGATGTTAACAATAACAATGGTGGATTGCAGATCACTTACTTGTCCTACTGATTCTTTTGAATCTTATGACTGTTGTCTTCCCTGTTTTGTAAGCAGTGTTTGTGCATGTTGTTGAGTTTTAAAGAAGATACTGTCAACTAGTGGCGTGGCGGAGAATTACACCGACTTCAAGTATGTTGCTGTGTGAACAGACATTGTAATTAAAACGTTGTCATGTAGATGTGTTAACAGAAATGGGGGAAAAATTAATTTCAACGGATCGTGTCGTGTGTCGTGTAAACAGACTTGTTCAGATGGCCTTCATCATAACATTGAGCTATAGTAGATCTTTTTAATCCAGCAAATGGTCTTTCGTATGTCATGAACTATTGATAAAGTTTAACCTTAATTTCACTTATAATTTCTCTTTATGTAGTGCTGGTCCCACACATTTATTTGTTTATGTTATGTTCTTTTTTATTTACTCACTCAATCATAAAAATGTAATAATATGATTATTTACAGTTAATTCTTAAGTTGTTTATCATTGTGGTCAATGTCATGGCTCTCAAAGAGAATTTCTGTTCTGCAAAATATGCAACTAGAGCTCCATGATAAAAAATAATTAAAATCTTAGATTTCTTGTATTTCTTTCTTCTTTCTTACCTCTTAGATTGTGTAATAGGATGTAATGAAATTGAGAAGTATTTTGAATGTTATAGAAAAATAACTAAGCCTTATCAATTGCTGTACTGGATTATTTTTAATTATGTTAATTGTCTCTAAAATTGTTATTAGGTCAAACAATACTTCATAGGCTTCCTCCCATCTCTTTCAAGAAAAAGTAGGTTATCCATCCTTAAAAATTTTCTTTGTTTTGACAGTGATGACAGAAAGGAGGGTCTACACTGTATAGAAAAAGCAGGATTTTTTAGCCTAAATGACAGTACAAGTTTTCCACATTAGTAGATCCGTTCGTCTCCATTTCCTAATCCTGCCCATCATAATAAATTTCATTCATAAACTCAACGTTTTCCTCTTTCTACTGTCTTTCTACTGTCGTGTCATTTCTCTTCCCTTCAAGCCCATCTGACTTTCTGCCTCTCTTCACCATCAATCATTTCTGCCTGTCAGTCTCACCCATCAGCCTTTTAATGTTTTGTCTTGCTTTCTTCCTTTCTAGCAGTTTCAGTTCAGTCCTTCCATTTCTCTCTTTGGCTCCCATCTTTTTCCTTCGTTGTATCTGGGTTGCTGTCTGAACTAGTTCATCAAGAAATTGTTCTCTGATGGCTCTTCCATTCGATTCATGTTGTTCGGTAGAGACAAGATGCTCTTTTAATGCACCTGCAGCAGTTTATGTCCTGCGTGAAACTATATTTATTTGTGTAAGACTGATAATCTCCGAAATTCTGTCTGACAGACAAATTCTTTACCTCTCCTATTCAGTAATCTGTTATGACACATTTAAAAACCAAGGAGATTGTGTATGTTTCTTATATTAAGATTTATTTAATCAATCAAATTAATTACATGTCATCAAGGATTGTATTTATTATTAATTTCACTAAAGTTCTTCCTCTGATTCTTTAAGTTAAAAAGACAACGATCATACTGTCTAATTCTACATTTCAGGAAAGTTTTATGAATAAGAAATGAGCATTTTAGCTAATCTGAATAAGGTTTCCAGCTCTCTCAGGAGTTTAAAGAAAGTAGCTTGTGTCCTTGAATTATGGGTTCTAATGCCTAAAAATAAATTGAGGGTAAAATGTTTGGGGGAAGAAAGTTTCCAGATGAAACTGGTGGAACGACAGGGATAAAACAAAAAACTTTCTTCGTCCAGAATCAAATTGTTGGTTCCTACAGTGCTGTTTCTCACAGTGCTTTCACACCAAACCTTTGGAAAGCTGGGTTTATACTAGTGGGAACCCACTCCAGACCCTGAAACGGACCAGAGAATCGTACCCTGGCACTGTTAAAACTGCTGTTGTTATGCAAAATTATTTTCCCTTGAAATAACCTGTTCCCCTATTCACACCGCCCCGGTGTTACCCCACGGGTGCGCTTTATGTATTTCACCATATAGAGTTTCCACAAAGTTCTTTAAGTGTAGGCATGACTGAGTTCTGATATCTTTAGGTTTAGGTATGAGTCCTGTGAGGTTAGGGTTAGTGGATAGCAGACTGGAGAGGACAATCCGCTTCTTTGAGGCAAGCACACGGTGGTCACAGAACACCGGTCTCTGCAGGGTTTAACTGGACCCATGTGAATGTGTGGTGGGCCAGCGTACCAAAAGCAGGAAGACAGGATGTAACATAAGAGCATCTCATTAGATTAGAAGATGGAGAAGTAGAGAAAAAACAAAGTAAAAGTGCAAATTTGAAGACAAAAAAGTAAACAAAAAATGTCTTGTGGGGCTACATGGAGTAGTAAAGAAGGGGCAGGCGCACGACTACATTTGAACACCAAAGTCGCAACAGAAACTCCAATGAGGAAGACTTTCTTCTTCATGCTTTTTTCTTCTCGATCAGTGCAACACTGCCCCCAATACAATCAATTGCAACTGCACAACTTTGTTTGGTCCGGCTTAAAAAACCTGTATAAAAGCAAACAGGGCCAACTGAAGATGTGACTTTTCTCACTTTTACCAATCCCTGGAACTAACCCTGGACTGGACCAGCTGTGTGAATTCATAGCTCAGTTGACAGAGAAAATCTCAGTACAATGGCTGTTGTCACAGTTCTTAGCCGTTTTTAAATTTTTTAAATTTTCACAGATGCACACAATTCCTCTTTTGCTATTCCGCTGAATGAGACAGAGAACAGGCACAATTGACGTCAGCCGAAGCATCCACAATGTGCTATGGCAGGCCATTTAAAGATTTAATTAAAAAAAAGCTTTAATCACGTTTTAATTCATGTTTAAGTTAGCAATAATATCTTTCCTGTAAAAGAACATTCTTACCTCTAAAAATGAAAGATATCAACAATTGCATAATCACCAGGTGAAATTGAATTTTTTTTTGGAATGAGTAGGAGCAGACTCAAAAAGACAAAATTATAGATTCTAAACCAAAGAAAATGCAGCAGTATCTATATGCCCTTTTCAAAGTGATTAAAGTGAATGCTTCCAAAAAAAGTTCTTATTTTATACATTTAAATATATGGGTTCTTATTTTTGAGACTCGAGGTTGCCTTCTAAAAAGGAAGAAAAAGAAAAATGACCCAGTTCTTCAAAAGGTTCTGTGAAAGGGACAGATCCACAAGGCAAGAGGTTGTTATGGCTAATCTTGAAAAATATTTTAAAGCGACTGACGGAAGAACAGTTCTTGTGGGTGAGAGTTCAGATCTGGTGTATTTGTGAACGCCACACATTGCTTTTTGATTGCAAAATCTTAAAACCATAACCAAAAACAAGAAGAAGTTAGGAATCTTTAGGTAAGTTTAAATTTTTAAAAGAAGTCAAAAATGTTTGTTTTCTTCTGGGAAGGAAACTTCCATCAAATAAGGTGCTTAAGCTTTAATCTGTTTCAGTGTCAAAGTTTCCCACTTTGCTGATTGCACTTTTGCTTTTTAAACTTGGAAACAAGCAGTAAAAGCCTGTTGAGGGTTGAAACATGATTACGTTATCAAACAACTGAAGGCTGATGGGAACTCAGACTGACTGCTGGCTTCAAGAACTGCAGCTCAGCAAATCTGAAATGGGATGAGCAAGAATGGCTTCAGCATAACAACAAAGATCTGCATAAAATAATCTGATTCTGTTATTCAGCTAAAAATTAATTCGCATATTTATTCTGTTTCACACTGTTAAATGTTTTGTCAGCCGATATCATCTGCAGAACTAAAGGCATTTAACATTTTAAATACAAAGGACACAGATTCTTGTTAACATCAGATGCAAGGATGTATCCATTTTGTTCCTATGCTGTATACACTATATATGTGCGTGCTTATGTGTGGGGGTTTCAGTGTAGAGACATGCATCTTAGAGAAATGTCAGTACAGCTGGAGGGTGGAAACTGAAGAGGAGACCCAAATGATGAATTGCACTTTAACAACGCTTTCCCTTGCACAGCAGCTCGCATTGAACCGTGTGGGTGGGACAAAAAGCTGGCAGCATGCAGAAATGTGCTTGGTGCAAGTATTAGTAGTGTTTTTTTAAGGTTCAAATGAGTAGAACAAGGGTTAATGCATTATTATACAGCATAGAGGAATTAAAACAGGAAACTGTGGTAGCAGAGATGCACAATGACTTTGTGTTAATTTATAGTTATGTATGCTCACAAAAAAAGTCACTAAACTCATGCTTCTAGAAAAAAGAGTCTGTTGGGACAAATGGGTACCTTTTAAAGTTTTTCTAATTTTTCTATGTTGAAAACCCTAAACTTTAATGTATGTTATTGGGATTTTATGTGACAGACCAATACAAAATAGCAATCCCACAATCCCACAAAGTTTTTACAGAGTGGTGTGTCTTTCTGTTGTGTGGCGTTTACTCTAATATCCAGAGTGCAGCAGGGGTTTTCAACTGCTCCAGTTGTCGTGAACTCCAGAAATCTGACTTTTATGGGAAAGTAGCAAGAAGAACATTAATGTTAAAAGAAAGCTCTAAGCGGTAAATATTGACACAAGCTTTATTCACGCATCAGAGCAAACGTTGCTGTGGTGAGAAGGGCACAAAATTAAATATGCAAAACACTTTGTGTGGAGGAAAACTGAAACTGCTCATCAGTCTGAACACACCATCCTCACAGTGAGACATGGTGGTGGGAGCATCATGCTGTGGGGATGCTTTTCTTCAATAGTGCCAGTTAAGCTGGTTAGAGTGGATGGGAGGATGGACAGAGAAGATCCTAGAACTGTTAGAAGCTACAAAATAATTAAGACTGTGGTGGAGCCTCAACTTCCAGCAGGACAACAACCCTAAACATGCAATGATGTCAGTAATGGAATGGTTTAGTTTAAAGCATATTCACGTGTTGGAATGGCCCAGTCAAAGTCCATGCCTAAATCTAATTTAAAGCGTGTGGCAACATTTGAAATTTGATATCCACAAAAGATGCTCTCCATCCAATCAGACTCTGGATGCAATAAGGTGGTAAAGACATGCCCCAAAAAATTAGCAGGTGTAATTTGGTCAAATAATTGAATATGAATGCAAACCACACTTTTCAAATATTTATTTGTAAAAAAAAAATTGAAAACGATATTTAATTCTTCCGTCCAGCAACACGATTTGTGTTGCTCGAAAATACATTGAAGTTTGTGGTTTTAACCTAGAGAAATGCGAAAAGTTCAAGAGGTGTGAATACTTTTGCAGGCCACTGTAAGGGCACCAACACATGTCATTCTGCACAGCATTGGAAAGTGTACATTCTGAGAAGCTGACAATGCGACCTCCTGACCTCCTACAAGCACACTATGTATCCCCTGTCCAAGAACTTTTATTGCTGGTAATCTTTTCTAATGCATCTGTAAGACATTTTGTTTCTTGGGACATACAGTCACAGTTTTGATTGCCTGTCGGATGCTAGTGTAACTGCCTGATCACATTGTACTTCCACTCGTGATGCCACCACCAACTCTAGACGGCCCAGGTCCTTGCAAATGAAACTATTTCCTTCCCTCATTGCTGTCATTGCTTCTGGGTCCTTAACACCACATTGCATTTAGCTCTAACCAGCTTACCCACAGTATGATGCTGCCATCACCATGTATCACTGTGGGGACACTGTGTTTTGGCATTAATAGTGTTCTCCATGTAGGCCAGAAGGTCAAATTTTGCTTGTTGCTGTTTTTGTCTGCAACTGCACATGCATCCATTGTAGATGTCATTCTCACGCTTACACTCACTCTCTTCTACTTCTCTTTTTATGGTGCTTATGCTTAAATTGTGCAACACCAACAAACCATTCTGAGGTGCAGAATTAGCTTTGACATGGTGAGATAAGCACTAAATATACTACTACCAATACTACATTTAGACATGGCAGAATACAAAATGCGTTCTGCGCTCCTATTCTTTCATCTAATTAATTGAGGTGCTCCACTTTTAAATTTTACATAAGTTCGAGAGTATGTGTTTTTGAGCAGATGATGGCCATGCCATCAATGCTAAACTAAGCAAGCATTTGTGCAAAATCTGACCCAGAGCTTCATCAGCACTCTGCAATCAGTTTTTAACGTGATCAACAGTGACCGGAGCACCGGAGTTACCGGTGTTTTGAGGCTATTGATTGAGCAGTAACCTTTAGTGGACTGGGAAGAACCCACTTGTGGCTTAGTGATGTTTCAAAAGGCTCACTTTGTTGCATCAGGGCTAACATGAGTGCACAGGCCTGAATAGGTTAGAAACCGCTGAGCGGCTGAGGGTTTCATCTTTTCTTGTTGTTTATAAATAAGCAGCACTGATCTGCTGAGAGTCATTTAGTTCTGTTTCACTGCTCCTCATGTGAAACATAGCTTCAGTGGCACAATGAGTGGGAGGCAGCTCCATGAATAATCAAAAGCCAGCAAAGCTTCATGAGGTCGGAGATGAAACAGAATGGAAACATTACACAGCTGCTGTGGATTCCCACGCACCGTTTTAACTGTCCTTACGAGTGCAGGAAGGGGACAATAAAATGGGACTCCAATAGTCCTTAATCATCAAAGGTAATATCACCAATTTCACTAATAAAAGCAGTCACCTCTTTCAGTTGTTCACCAGTCTGAGTTCATCACTGGTATAACTGGTTGTTCTCCCTTTCTATGTTTTCTTTCCAAAATAATGAAGTGAAAATGATGGAAATTTAGGAAGTGAAAGTCAACTTTCACTTCCTAAATTTTTTTGTTTCGAAAATGTGTTTTTCCTGTGAACTCAAGGCTTTTCTTGAGTTGAACCAAACTATCAATATATTTTGGGAGAAACCTCCACCGACATTCTTCTGCAGCATGGGTGAAGGTTGATATGAACATATTGCTGAAACCATGGAGAGCCTTGTGGACTTCCACAAGTCTGGTCTATCGAGTACAGTTTCCAGATGCATGAAGGTCCACGTTCATTTATTGAAACAATTATATATACAGGGTGAAATTGTCTAGCCATTAAACCATTAAGGTAGGATGTGTTGTTACACATGTTTATTGTGGGGTAACAACTGTGCAGAAAGCTATAGTCCAAAGAGGAAACACATAGGCTCAGGTTGGTTTGGATAGGTTTTCGTAATTAATCAAATCCTAATTTGAAAACTGATCTTAAAATTTAGTTGTTTTTTACTTTTTGAGTTTATTTCCTCCCTTTTTGAGCCGAGAAGCCTAACAGGGGATATATTGAATGATAAGTGACATAGCAAAGGAAAAATCTGCTGTCATACCTATCTTCATGCACTATATGTATGAACAAATATTTTCTTGAAATCAAACAACCCACTGAAACTGTGCTGTAAATCTACAGTTTTTCCTCTGCTGCTACGTTTAGTGAAGATCTGTAACATAATGTTGCACACAAAAGTACAGAAACATGTTAAAATCCTGGATACAGCAGTGAATTACTGCTAGTTTCAGTAAATGGAAGCAATACAAAGCAGCTTACAATCACTACAAAAAGTATGAGTGCAGGGGACTGCAAGAGGAGCCAACACTGCAAGACGAAGAGACCCAGCCTGGGTAAGTGCCTTTTTTAGCCTTGCCAAGTCATTGTCTGCCAAAATGTGCTAAACACAAGGGATTCTGCAGAATGTGCAGCATTCAGGGACTCTGTGAAAGAGCTGCTTGAGTGTTTAATGGCTATGAGGAATCCACACTTTGAACAACACGGCACCAAATATAACTACAATTTGTTCCTCTTTTTTTCTTTTTTTTAGTATAATTGATCTGGACTAACATTATTGAAGCACCCCACTTCTGGTCTACTTCGTTTGGGAAACATTATTTACACAAAATAATTTTGTCAAAAAACATGACTTAAACAATTATTCTCATAAATGTTCTCAATCTCTCACAATTTCTGTTTAAACTGAACCGCAACCACTGTTTTACAGTTTGAAGATGCTCTATAAAAAATACACGATTATTTTTAATGGAGAGCAGTAATTAACCTGCAGGTGGGAGCTATTAACTCCTTTCAAATATACCCCTCCACACTAACCCTGTCATCAATTGTGCTATGCTACAATAGTAAGACAGAAGCCATCAATTATTGTCTTATTGCCATCAAAATATAAAAATGGGTTTTCGCCCCAGACACCATTATGCTGTTTGCAGAAGCTCACTGTGAGGTAATGGGAGTGGATTAATTGGGATTGGTTCTGTTTTGCTTCATTTTATGACGAAAACAACAGTCTTGCTGGGGGCAAGAAATAGCAGGGGTTGGACATTTGTTTCAGATAAATATTCTTAAGTCACATTTTATGACTTTTCTTACTTGATTTGTATAACAATTGAATCAATGTGAATAATTATGTTTAATCAGAAAAGCCCAAAGATATAAGGTGGAAAGGTTTTCCTGAATGATTTTTACAACCTGATGCACATGTAACACGGTCCAATATGTGGTACTTTACAGTGCTGTGCAAAAGACTTGATTAATCCTTCATTTGTCTATATTATTCTCACAAAGAGAGAGACGTTAAAAAACTTGCTTTATGCTAATTCAGTAGATCCACAAGAAGAAAATAAGTCTATTATGTCTTAGAAGTGACAAAATAAGGAGAAACGTAGATTAGGAAACAGATCATTGGAAAAACTTGAGCTGAAGAATAACATGGTTAGGTTTGTCGTCATTGATCATATTTGGTAGGAGTAGAAACTTCAAAGGAGACTCTGAGGAACATTTGTTTTCAGGTGGGGTGGTAGGTAAATTAGACATTAATTTTTTTCACAACAATTGAAGCATCATTTTATTTTCTATGTCAATGGTGACTGCAGAATTGACGGCAGAATTGACTGCAGAATTGTAGCACTTCACTGCATTTCATAACCATGCACTCCAATAAGCACTAGGAGACTTCAATTATTGCCTGAGGATATTTTTTAATCGTTGTGGGTATTAATCAACCATTTTAAAACAACACCTTTTAGGGAAAATAGCATACTAATACTGAAAACTACTGGACATGTTCACTGTAATAATTGTGTTCTTAACTTGTCATGAAACCAGAAACAAATCATAAACAAGTTAATTTGAAAAACTGTCTTACATGAGTTTAAAAGTGTTATTTTTTTACTTTTAGCTAGCAGCGCTGCATTGCTAACACATGCTTGTTTAGAAACAGAAAGATTTGGTTTCAGCTGTATTTTTTTCTCTACCACAAAAAAAAAACCCATATGGATCAAAAATATCCCAAGACCTGAAGCAAAATCTCACCGGAGGTTTAAACTGCTGCTATTTTAATCTTTGTTGCTGCGAGCTGTCCTGAGATGCTACCATGAACAAGAACAGATTTGGCTTTTGCTGTATATGTTTCTGACTTTTAAACTGAAAAACAATAACCAGACCCAAAATGTCAAATGAGCTTTGCAGAAATAAGTATTGAAGGTTTTAAACTTTTAAGCTTTTACTTTTCTAACTTCCTTTAGCAATTGATAGGCCTAGCTTGGTAACAATCAAGAGCAACAAGAGAAGATTTAGTTTCAACAGGGCTATTTTTTCTTTATTAATTAAAAGAATACATGAAATAAAACCACAACATTACTTTTAAAGCTGCCTTGTTGGAGTTTTAACCAATACTTTTTTAGCTTCCTGTGGAAACTAGCTGTGCTGTAGTACTAATGCAAGATTCCACACAAGCAGCAACTCGTGAAGATGGTTGCTGCTGTTATTTTTATTTTTGTTCTCCACTAATAGTGTGCAAACAAAATCTATGTTAGTATCCATACTTTTATTGAAATACATGCAGTCTTTAGCTGCTGCTTGTGTAAAGTTATACTGCTGAGTTCTCCCTGGCAGTAGTTTATTTGCTAATATTTTTGAGCTTACAATTGCTTTGCCAAGGTAGCACCTGATAGAGAACTTATTTTAGTGATCTGCAACATATCCAACAACTTGTCAATATTTAAAGCATGGGTAAAACTTTCCCTTTAGCTATATTTATCTTTAGCTATGTGAATACCTCAAAAACACATTTAAATGTTCCTTTAATGAAATTCCTGAATATGAAGCTATGAAAGGTGCCCAAGAACAAGGAAAATTCTATTTGACACCACAAATTGGTTGTTGTTATATCACTGCTTGACCTGAGAGCAAACCCTTCTCTATACATTCACTTTGCCAAACTGAAGTCCATGCTTTTCGAGAAGGGGTCTTTGCAATGCCTTAGTGGGAAGTTCCTGAGTGTGGGAGAAGTTTTTGAAAGACATGATTGGTTGTGGGAGGAATTTATGAAATATAAGTCCAGTCTGATTAACTATTTTGGGTGGGGTTTGAAGAAGCCGTGACAGTTGGATTCTGCTTCTGCTTACTAGCCTAGAAACTACTCATAACTAAATCTCATCACTCTAAATGCAGCTCACACATGGTTTACAACATTAAAGGCCAGTAAGAACATTTCTGGAATTTTCTAAATAAATCCCAGTAACCTATTTCTAGCTCTGCCAGGAACAGGAACAGAAGTAACAGCGGACTTCCCGTGATGTCACTGTTTGAATAAAAACCCCACGTTTCAACAAACAGACCTCTTCTACACAGGTCCCCAGCGGAGCTGGGAGGAGAGACACAGCGCGCTAATGTCTCTTGCTGGCAAGAAACATTAACTCTTCAACTTGGATCCAGAGTGACTACGAACACATGCAACAAAGTTATGTAATGCTTTGCTGTTCTAATATCCGGCATTCATTCATATAAAGGGGGGAATGAGACAAGCTTGACTTGACTTTTCTTCTGAGGCCTCCAGAAGCAGCCCTAATCGAAGCGGATTTCCCTATGGCTTGGCAAAGGAGGCCAGGACTGCATTGTGCGCCTTCCTGCGTGCATGTCCAGGTAGCGAGAGTTACCCCGCTGCATCGCGGCTGGCCGGGCCGACCAGCTAAAAGACCTTCCCCACAGCTATGGAGGTTTGCTGAAAGCTAACCCTTTCTTTACCCACACGTGGATGCTTCTCAGCATGGTTCACGTAAGAGGTGGTGTTTGAGCAGAGAGTAGTTTAGAGTTAAATAATCTAAATAATGTTCGTTTAATGACGTTTGTTTTTGTTTGTGTTGAGAAACTCAGCTAATGATGTGTTCTGTGTTGTGTTTTTAAAGTTTATTTAAAGGGTGGTGTTTAAACACAGAGGATCAGCCATAACACGCCATCCACTCTTATGCATTTTAACCCTTTTATTAATGGTATTTTAAAAGTATGTTTTTGATTCTGGTGACCAGCTACAAGCTTCTTTTGTTAGCTCCAACCGCTAACGGCTGAGAACACGTGCTCGCCCACTTTATGATTCAGCTGAAGATCATTTACCCAGAAAGGTTGTTAGTTTCTAATCTAGGAAGTAATATTTGCTTAAATATTATTTTACTAAACGTGATAACAAATTAAACACCATTAAGACCCATTTATCTAGAAAGGTTGGGTTCTTATTCAAAATAATATTTCCTTAAATATTATTTTAATTTTTCCTTAATATTTATTAAATATTATTTTAATAAATGGCAGCTAATTAAACACCGTTGAGAATTAGTCATCCAGATGGTTAGTTTATTCAGCAAATCATTCTTTAAAATGTTATTTTATTAATATTATATTAATATAACGTTTTATCTGATCTTTCATTGCGAATGGTTGTTTGACGGTATACCAATTATTGCCTAAGTTGGTTCCAAGACTAACTCAACTTTATTTCCAGATATTTCAAGATAATCCTTGGTTCTCAAACATAAACATTGCATGGTAATGTTGCATCACTCTTTCTGTCATGGTTTTCAACCATCTTTGATCAACTTGTTTATATTGTTCATAGCCCATTAGTCTTCCTTATTCTTTCATTCTACTTGGTAGTTTAGTTTGGTTGTTTTAGCATAGTAAAGAGTTTGTTGATTGAAATATGTTTGACTTTGAGTTGACTTTTTGATTTTTGTTAATAAATTCTTGTATTTTAAGAAATTGTTTGAATTCATTCTGTGTGTGTACAGAGTTTGGCTGTTCAATAATGCCAGAGCTTGGCTCATCCCTTTCAATTTTGTCCCAATACCACCACCTTATGGGGATAGTATTCATAGGACAACCCTTAACAGACCGAAATAATATTTAATAAAATATTCAAGTATTAATATGAAATATTAAATATTAAATATATGTATATTTATAATCACAACAAATATAAAAAAAGCTTTGTCCTGATACAGCTGAAATCTGTGAATTATACACCTTAGATCCCAATATACATGCACTAGGAACAAAAACACATACAAGCCAACATAAGTAATTGAAAGTCATGACAGGACTTAATGTTTCACAAAATCTCCTTACTTTCCTCATGTTTAGACTGAAGTGATACATATTTTTCTGTATACCAACAAACCTGGCAAAATAGAGTTTGAAACATCTCACAAGCTTAGCATGTGCAGAAGTTAAGAAAGGTAATAGGCATATTCAGAGATCAGATGTATGACAGCAGAAAGTGTGTATGGGTTATGCAACACTGCAAAAGAAATCCAGTGATCAACGAGTTCAACAGAGCATAAGCAACACAAGCATAAAGTGATTTAGTATATGCCAAAAATGCAGAACAAAAACATCAAGAGAGGAAATATCTCCAATAACTGGTGCAAATTAAAAGGAACACTTTGTTTCTTCCTTTTAAATTAATCTGACAGAGAAAATATTGCCTTTTGGAAACAGTGAGCTCCTCATTAGTAACGGCTTTTAATATTAAATGAACAGCCATTCACAGAAACCTCAAATCCAGCCTTTACTCCCCTTTGTGAATATATTTCATACATGGAGTCAGTGAATGGGGCGACATCTGTATGTTCAGATACATTTCATGCATACATCCATTTAGCAGGAAAGCATTTTACATGGAAATGTGTGTGTGGAGCTATTCTCTTTCAGCATAGTCAGCGCTGGAACAGTTTGTATATTTGAGAGTGTGGGCTCTGTGATGTTCCCTCAGGGTGTGAATTAGCCTGTAGTGTAAAAGGCCACTCTTCATGCTGAGACACAGCTCTGATGAACTGTGGCGAAAAATAATGTAAAACCACACTCATCTAAACGCTCATTACTCACATAGATTCCAGCAGTCTTCGCCTTAACCTCTCACCCCATTTTCTCCATCCTGCCAGCACTTATAACCTTCATTCATCTCTTAGCTCCTCATCTCATCTTGCTGGTGACTCTCCCTCTTCTGCTGTTCTGCAGAAGTGGATCAAGGCAGAAAAGCACTTATTGATTAAAAAAGACATTAATTTGATTTACATGTTAGGAGTTTTATATCTTTGTACTACAAAATATGATGCAGAGAGCTATAATGAATCATAATAAAGACGCACCTATCCATTTAGTCCCTTCATTCAAGTTATGTCCTGCCACTTATCAATTCTAGAGTGGGTCGCGGGTTAACATCTTAAGCAGAACTCCCTGAGCTCCAGACCTTCTAATGAGTTATAGGTCCATATGACACATCTAGCCTGCAAGATGATGTTTTAGATTTATTATAACCTGGCTCACTGGTATACAGTATTGTTAATGACGAAAGTACACCTGTCATAATGCTGGTTTAGACTCTGATACCAAACAACCACGAGAGGCAAAGAGAAAGCTTTGAAACAGTTTATTTTCAAACAGTAGATGCGAGGATGAACGGGAACCAGGAACTGGGGAAGCGGGTCAATACTGGAGTTATCTAGGCAGGCAAAAAAGCAAATTTAGACGGGTCCAGACTCAGGGTAGAGAGCAAGAACCATGAGCCTGAAGGCGTCGCGTTTCTGGGTCTCCACTCTCCTTTAGACATGACTCGGGGATAAGCAGGTTACTCCATGAGAACCCCGACTGGGCAAGATCACTAGGTGAACACAACGGGCTGACGCCTTCCCTTGGTTCTCCACTCCTTAAAAACCCAGCTGATTGCTATCAGAATGAGGAACACCTGTGCAGGGGCACCTGCCCGTCACACCCTAAGGAAAAAAAGGAAAAAGCAAAAAAACACAGCAAGGCCCAGCATAGCACATAACCTGCACACAGACACTGTGGAAGCTGACAACAACCTCCTTTTATCTATCAGAAGGACAGTGATCTGGTCTCAAACATCCACCTGGTCTCCACCACCTTGCTTGACACCTGGTACAAGCTGCTCGAATTGTTATACAAACCCATTCTATGAATTAGAATATTTTTGAAACGTTAATTTATTTCAGTAACTCAATAACTACGTGAAACATATATAGATGAGTGATTTATGTTAATTAAGACGACTTTCCCTTACAGTTAATGAAAACACGACCTTTAAGATTAAAATATTACATCAGAGCAATTAAAACATTTTAAAACAGAAATGTAGGTTTAATGAAAAGTATGTTTAATCACTGCTTGAAGGTAATTTTGCAACCTAAGTTGTGCTGCTATAGTATTGTTGGAGATTTATAGTATTTTTTCTTTATTCAGTTGCATTGTCATGAACTTTAACACTTAACATGCCACCTGAGGTCTGTAAAGCTTTAACGTGTTGCAGTCTGACCTCCGAGTGAATTGGCTGTTATGCCCACTGCTACTTTTCTAACTTCTTGTAGTGGCTACCTGTGCTGCTCTGCTAACACTAGCTTGCACATGAACAGGAAGGACCCATGTCTTAATTGTTTTACACTTGTAAATAATCTTACTGAGAATCATGGACATTAATTAGGGCACCAACATTTGCTTCTTTAAGATCTTTCCACATGTCCCCCTTTGGAAGCAGAAGGGGTGAACCTACTTTGCTCCACACACAGCTTTTCCACTGTGGTTTTATTTTTGTTCAATAAATAATGACATGGTGGAATGTGTTGTCTGTTTTTGTACATTTGAGGTTAGGTTGAAACGTTACAAGTGGGAATGACAACATTTTTCCTACTACATCTACTTATGAAAAAAGTTATTTGCAGCTGGTATGTGCATTTCATTGCTATGACATGCATCCACCACAAGGGGAGCAGCACCCCCAAAAGTCAAAGCACTTTTTTATTCTATGATCTCTGAAAGCAATAATAAGTAGGAAATAATACAGTTCCTAAAAAGGTATGAACTAGATGGATATTATGCATTAATAGTATAAAACAAACAAAATGATATATACTTTAAATAATCATAAAGACAATAAACAATAAGTTCACACTCATGGTGATTTTAAGCAAATTGATTATTTTAGGACCAATAATGCAGTTTTAAATTGCTCAAGGCAAGAAATAAAAATACAGAATATTATCAGAATATATTATGTTTAAATGTTTTGTATATTTGTAATACACTGATTTTATAAAAAGTCATTCTAAGAGATTACCAGTGGATGTGCTATATTAAGCAGTAAAAGTAAAAAGTAGCAAATTTATTTTTTACTTATACTTATATATGTATTATATTTTTATTATAACTATATTTTGTGATCAAATGTACACAAATATATTGTAATAATAGAAATTACCCACCAACTGTAAATACATACTTGTTATACACTGCTCAAAAAATTAAAGGGAACACTTAAACAACACAATATAACTCCAAGTAAATCAAACTTCTGTGAAATCAAACTGTCCACTTAGGAAGCAACACTGATTGACAATCAATTTCACATGTTGTTGTGTAAATAGAATAGACAACAGGGGGAAATCTTTGGCGATTAGCAAGACACACTCAATAAAGGAGTGGTTCTGCAGGTGGGGACCACAGACCACTTCTCAGTACCTATGCTTTATGGATGATGTTTTGGTCACTTTTAAATGTTGGTGGTGCTTTCACACTCGTGGTAGCATGAGACGGACTCTACAACCCACACAAGTGGCTCAGGTAGTGCAGCTCATCCAGGATGGCACATCAATGCGAGCTGTGGCAAGAAGGTTTGCTGTGTCTGTCAGCGTAGTGTCCAGAACCTGGAGGCGCTACCAGGAGACAGGCCAGTACACCAGGAGACGTGGAGGAGACCATAGGAGGGCAACAACCCAACAGCAGGACCGCTACCTCTGCCTTTGTGCAAGGAGGAACAGGAGGAGCACTGCCAGAGCCCTGCAAAATGACCTCCAGCAGGCCACAAATGTGCATGTGTCTGCACAAACGGTTAGAAACCGACTCCATGAGGATGGTATGAGGGCCCGACGTCCACAAATGGGGGTTGTGCTCACAGCCCAACACCATGCAGGATGCTTGGCATTTGCCAGAGAACACCAGGATTGGCAAATTTGCCACTGGTGCCCTGTGCTCTTCACAGATGAAAGCAGGTTCACACTGAGCACATGTGACAGACGTGACGGAGTCTGGAGACACCGTGGAAAGCGATCTGCTGCCTGCAACATCCTTCAGCATGACCGGTTTGGCAGTGGGTCAGTAATGGTGTGGGGTGGCATTTCTTTGGATGGCCGCATGACTCTCCATGTGCTCACCAGAGGTAGCCTGACTGCCATTAGGTACCGAGATGAGATCCTCAGACTCCTTGTGAGACTATATGCTGGTGCGGTTGGCCCTGGGTTCCTCCTAATGCAGGACAATGCTAGACCTCATGTGGCTGGAATGTGTCAGCAGTTCCTGCAAGATGAAGACATTGAAGCTATGGACTGGTCCGCCCGTTCCCCAGACCTGAATCTGATTGAGCACATCTGGAACATCATGTCTCGCTCCATCCACCAACGTCACGTTGCACCACAGACTGTCCAGGAGTTGGCGGATGCTTTAGTCCAGGTCTGGGAGGAGATCCCTCAGGAGACCATCCACCATCTCATCAGGAGCATGTCCAGGTGTTGTAGGGAGGTCATACAGACACGTGGAGGCCACACACAATACTGAGCCTCATTTTGACTTGTTTTAAGGACATTACATCAAAGTTGGATCAGCCTGTAGTGTGTTTCCACTTTAATTCTGTGTGTGACTCCAAATCCAGGCCTCCATTGGTTAATAAATTTGATTTCCATTGATGATTTTTGTGTGATTTTGTTGTCATTCAACTATGTACAGAACAAAGTATTCAATGAGAATATTTCCTTCAATCAGATCTAGGATGTGTTATTTGAGTGTTCCCTTTATTTTTTTGAGCAATGTACTTTATTCTTACAATACACATCTTTTGTGTTTTTTTAGGTAAGCTATGGGTTGTAGGGGAAAATCAATAATTGCAGACAAATTTAAAGACTGTAACTGTAATCTACTAAAGGAAACAGTTGTTTGCTTATTTTGAGCGAATAAACACCTGGAAGTTTCACGTCTCTGCCTCTAGCGTCTCCGCTGTAGGTCACAGGTTTTTTCTCCTTTTAAGAGCTGGTTTCACTTTCATTCTATGACTTCAAATGCACACAGAGAAAAGACGCCGATTAGCCTTATTCCTGCTCACATCAGCTCTGTCTTTTCTATGTTTCAGCATCAGTCGCCTTGTTGTTCTGCTGAGAGACAGATAAAGGAGAGAGATGCTGCTTTCCCGAGGGTAGACGGAGGAAAAGAGAGAGAGGAAGAGGAGGAGAGGGAGACTGGGGGCGTATGAGCTGTGCTGAGGCTTCAGAGGAGGAGAGATGTTTATTCAGCTGCTGTATGAAGGAGAGGAGGAACTCACCCAGAGGAACCACTCGGTGAATCAATGAACGGAACTCGACCTGGGCTCATTCTACTTCACAGAACGGGTGAGCAAACACAAACGACGCGCATGTTTCTCTCTTTTTTTTTTTTTTTGCAATTAAAGATCAGGCTCGGTGTGTGTGCGCCTTGGTGAGACATTTCTCCGGTAATCAGTTTGTTGAAAAAGTATATATCTATATATATAGTTTTATCTATAGGTGTATCGTGTGCGGACGCGTAAACAAGGAAGAAGAGCGCACGGAAAGAGGGAACTGCCCGACAGAGGGTATAACTGTCTAGCATGCCCTGCGTGGTTCCCCCTCAGGTATGCGTGCGATACCGCAGAGCCCTGCCTTGAGCGGGGAGACGCTTTCATTATAGCTCCAATTAGGCGCTAAACAGGTGCGCGTTGTTTTTGGAGACAACGCGCTTCTCACTACACCGAGGGCACGGTGAGGGATGGAGGGACTGGGGTCAGGAGCGGTGAGCACTAAAGGTGGACCATGACCTCTGTAAACAGAAGAGAGCAGGCTGCTTTGTTGCTTAGTGAAATTTAGACCTTCTTCGGTGGTGGTTGTAGAGACGACGCCAGGAAATTTGTTCAGATTGTGTGACGTTAGCGCCACAATCTTTACCTGTTTTATTGGGATTTTATGTGACAGACCAACACAAAGTAGTGCATAATTGTAAACTGAAAGAAAATGATACATGTTTTTCTTCATTTTTTTCTTTCTTTACACATAAATATTTTTGTGGTGTTGATTTGTGTTCAACCGCCGAAGTCAGTGCTTTGTAGAGCCACCTTTAGCTGCAGTTACAGCTGCAGGTCTGTTGGGTTAGAAATGGAGATTTTTACCCAGTCTTCTTTGCAAAACAACTGAAGCTCAGTAAGGTTGGATAGAAAGTGCCTGTGATAATCAATTTCAAGTCTTGTCACAGATTCTTGACTTGGTTTAGGTCAAAACCATAACTAGGCCATTCTAACATGAATATGCTATGATCAAAACCATTTCATTGTTGCTCTGCCTCAGTCTCAAGTCTTTTCAGCCTCTAACAGATTTCCTAACAGATGATTGCACTGTATTTAATTCCATCCATCTTGCCATAAACTTTTACTTCCCTGCCCTTGTTCAAGAAAAGCTTCCCCACAGCCTGATGGTGCCACCACCATGTTTCATTGGGGTGATGGTGTGTTTAGGGTGATTTGCAGTGTAGACCAGATTGTTTTGGTCTCATCTGATCAGACCACCATCTTCTATATGTGACTGTGTCCCCTACTCTTCTTTAACAAACATTATAAAGGACCTTTTATAGCTTTCTTTCAACAATGGCTTTCTTTCTTCCTTCCTACCATCTATCTCCCTCTGTATTTTCTCATCAGCAACCAAGCACAAAAATACCTGCAACTCGCTGTTGGGCTATGCCATCAATTCCAGTGTTGGCATTTCCCTTAAAGCCCATTGTATGCGCAGTAGTTGTTGCAAGTTTTTATAAATGCCGGGTTCGATTCTTGTAATGGAGTCGCTCTTTTGACTGAACAAGTGAGTCAAGAGAGTGACCCCCTCCAACCAATCAGAGGCCGGCAATCTTCTGATGTCGCATTTTCAGCTCAACTCGGTTTGTTTGAAACCCCAGCCAAGTACATACTAATAAAGGAGATGGAACCAGGTACCAGTACCTTATGGAAAACCCTGCAAACCCAGTTAAATCTAGCTGAGCCGAGCTGAGTGGGTACTAGTGGAAAAGGGACTCTCTTGCTTTCAAGAAAAGCAAATCCAGGCGTAAAAAACAACACAGTACAAATGTACTACAGTATTTCTACTCGTTTACATGATGACAGTATCATACTGGCCCATAGCTCGCTGGATAAGTACATGTTTATGGAGATCATGATGACAAAAGCTGAGAATTTGGACACATTTTGCCAACACATGGCCATGTTATGGTGATGAATCATTAGTGATTGTTCAGCCAAGATGGGATGATGATGGAAATTTGGATGATGTAAGTTTATCTTCTGGTTCTTCTTCATGCATGATCATGATGATCATAATGATGACAAGAATGTTTTCCAACTAGGATGAATTATTAACCCCCAAAACTATGTCACTAGTTTGATAATTCAGGGCCCCAATCTGTCTTGGGAAATGCAGGCTACAGATGAATTTGCATATTTAAGATAATAATAGCCTCTATAAGCGGCAATAAACCTTTGTTTTTATCCCAATCCTGCTGTTCTTATCCACGGGATTTTACCCACCACAACCGCTAATGTGGGTAATACCTGCAGGGTTTAAGAGAAGGCTGAGTTTAAATTCATTTTTGTTGCTAGTTCTTGTTATTTGTAGGTCCACTGGATGCAGAATCATTAATAAAAGCAGAACCTCATGCGTTTATCCAAATATCCATATTTTGCTTCCTGACCTGGAAATATAAATATTAATATATATCCTGGCTGTCACATAGTTGTCCCTCTGCATTTTTAATCTATTTTTGTATACAGACAGCACCAGAATCTGTGTCTTATTCTATGCTATTGTGCCAGAAATAAACACACTGTCTTCTGCCTTCCCTGCTTGTTTGCACTCTCTTTGCCTTGCGACTGTATCCTCAGCTAATCCATTAAGTCCTCCAAAACAACACACTGGCTTCCCTGCTGCAGAAGGTGGTAACCCACAACCCGGCCCACTATTCTGGTCCATGATAATCTGGTTATGTGTTTCGCTGGCTCCAGCCATCGGTTGTTACTAGTTACTGAGGGCTGTGTCTGCTGAAAGCGTAATCCTCCTCTCTCCTTTGTGTGACAGTGTGTGTGTGTGTGTGTGTGTGTGTGTGTGTGTGTGTGTGTTTGTGGTAAATGCTTAGAGTGGTGGGGTGGAGGAATGGTTAGCTGTGGAGATGTGATTGAGTTGTAAATTATTATGCAAAAGAGGCTTGTGTATAGAATGCTGAGAAGTAGAAAGAGAAGACAAGTACTACAGAGAAGTGAATAAGCATGGAGGGAAGTTGCCATGCAATAATAAGGAATGCAAACATTTAATTGCAAACAGGAGAAGAAGACAATAGGGAACGGGTCTGTTTTGGTCTGTCAGACCTCTTTTTCTGCATGAAATGTTTCAAACTCTGAACACTGCTAGAGTACAAAGATAGGGTAGTATTTGAAGAGGTAAGGTACAGGACATATACCTACTAAAAACGTTCGGAACAATTGAATGCGGGCTTGCACAGTGACGCAGTTGGTAGTACTGTTGCCTTGCAGCAAGAAGGTCCTGGGTTTGATTCCCGGCCGGGGGTCTTTCTGCATGGAGTTTGCATGTTCTCCCCGTGCATGTGTGGGTTTTCACCGGGTACTCTGGCTTCCTCTCACAGTCCAAAGACATGCCTGTTAGGTTAACTGGTCACTCTAAATTGCCCTTAGGTGTATGAATGAGTGTGTGCGTGGTTGTTTGTGTGTTGCCCTGCGATGGACTGGCGACCTGTCCAGGGTGTGCCCCGCCTCTCGCCCATAGACTGCTGGAGATATGCACCAGCTTCCCCGCGACCTACTATGGAATAAGTGGTAGAAAATGACTGACTGACTGACAATTAAATGCACAACACCCTCATCAGTGGCCATCATTGCATCAGTTCATGGAGACCTCTCAAAGGTCCCAACACAGCATTTTCATCAGGTTGAGGTCTGGTCTTTGACTAGACCATTGGGACAACTTGCTTCTTTCCTCTTGTCATTCATTCTGTTGTAGATTCAGTGCTGTGTTTTGGATAATTGTTCTGCTGATGATCCAGTTTGGGCCATGCTTCAGCTGCCAAACAGATGGCTTCCCATTTGACCCTAGAAAAAAACGTTGGTTTACAGAGGAGTTCATGGTTGACTCAAAGACAGCAAGGTGTCCAGGTCATGTCCTGTAGAACAAGTCAAAATCATCACCCTTCCTCCACTGTGCTTGGTGGTTGGTATTAGGTGTTTGTGTTGCAACCAAATTCATGCGACTGTTGACATTTTAGAGATTAGAGGTTTTTCCTTATAACCATTTTCAAATTAGTTTCAAACAGCTGTATTCAATCGTGTCATTTCACATTCCAACAAAAGCCTGTACAGCTCGTTTTTGCAAATTGCTGCTGTTATATAGGTGGTTACACTTGCTGATGCTCAGTTAATCAGGTGCTACTGTTGCTGTTTTCCCCTTAAATCCAGTGGAACAAGCAACTTTGTACTTCCCTTTTCACATGGCTTTAGTTTGCATGCTTTTCCTCCTTCTGCTCCTGGTTGTTTTTATGACCTTTGGTGTTTCTTAGTTTTAAAATTTTGCATTGCACATGATGATCCCAGTACGCTGTGTTCACCCGAACAGACCCTCTTAGCCTGGCACAGATAACATCAGACCTTGTAATCAGATGGAGTGTTGAGCCGACTATGGATCCCAAACCCTGCTGTACGTTCTCAGTTTGTGCTCACTCACAGAATAACAAGAAACTATTTGATAACAAAACAATGTACTGATTTGTGTTCCCTTATTCATTACCGCAGTGGTCCGTGTCTTTGCTTCTCACAGTCCGTGTCAAGATAAAACCCATTGCGTTTAGGATGGTTAGGCGCTTTAGAGCTCTGATGCGAACACAGCTTAAAACCACCTGTTTTTCTGTTCATATCCCCAGACGGTTCATTAAACTTTCATCTCTCATTTAAAGCTTTTAAACTATACCAGCCTCTAAATGCATTGCGTGTCTGAAAAGTGTCTATTTAAATTGCACAGAATCCCATCTGTCTCTGCCTTTATGTGAGGGGAACTAACTCAAAGAGATATTTCCAAATAATCAAAAGTATGTTATCGTGGCTGCAGGCTGATTACCTACTAAACTATAGCTTATGAATACATAGACCTTGATGTCTTGCATCCATGTAGCATAAAGTAGATTTGCTGTTATGTCTTTAATGCTGTGTTGACATCCATAGAAAAGACCAGAGACTATTAGGTGCATAGAGACAAATAAAGACCTGTTGTAATGTTAGAGGAGACTGGAGTTAATGCTTTCCAGGCAAAACTATTACACTCCAAGGTACACTCCAAGGTATTTGATATATTCTGCTTTGAAATGAGAAATTATACAGTCAGCCCTTCCTGCTGCCATTCCTGTCATGATTGCATATCAGGACCCTTTGCAACAACTCATGCACCTCTTAAAATATGCTTTTAAAAGCCAGATAAAGCAGTGAAAAGTGTTGAACACACTGGAGCTGAAACATTAAAGACCTTGGTCAATATAATGTTACTTCATCCACTCTTAAAGAAGCCAAATTCCCTAAAAGAAATAAATTATTACTCTCTCTGCACTGAAACCATCTATAAAGATGAGAAGTGCCAACCTTTTAACACCCATATATCTCTCATGGGCCTAAGCAGGTTGGCTTAGCCACCCTAAATATTTAATTTCTCTCCTTTTCCAGTCACTTCTAAAGCATCACCTCAGTGATTCATTCATGCTATTTATTGCCAAAAAGTGTGATGAAACACCAAAATTAGCGACCTGAAGGCTGTTTGTTTAGTTCTTGCACTGAACAAATCACCAGTAACCTTTTCTAAGGCATTAAAGTCTTGTGGTACTACTTTTAGGATGGATGGATGACCATATTGTAGTACTGTCAGTAAACAGTTATTGGTATCATTGCTGTATAAATATTAACATTCCTTTCTCTGTTTTTACATTTCTTTCTTGTCAAAATTTTATGATGGATGGACGGATGGATGGATGGACGGATGAATGGATGGATGGACGGCTGATGGATGGATGGATGGATGGATGATGGATAGATGGATGGATGGATTGATGGGCGGATGATGGATGGATGACCATATAGATGGATGGATGGATGGACGGATGTACAGGTCCTTCTCAAAATATTAACATATTGTGATAAAGTTCATTATTTTCCATAATGTAATGATGAAAATTTAACATTCATATATTTTAGATTCATTGCACACTAACTGAAATATTTCAGGTCTTTTATTGTCTTAATACGGATGATTTTGGCATACAGCTCATGAAAACCCAAAATTCCTATCTCACAAAATTAGCATATTTCATCCGACCAATAAAAGAAAAGTGTTTTTAATACAAAAAACGTCAACCTTCAAATAATCATGTACAGTTATGCACTCAATACTTGGCCGGGAATCCTTTTGCAGAAATGACTGCTTCAATGCGGCGTGGCATGGAAGCAATCAGCCTGTGGCACTGCTGAGGTCTTATGGAGGCCCAGGATGCTTCGATAGCGGCCTTTAGCTCATCCAGAGTGTTGGGTCTTGAGTCTCTCAACGTTCTCTTCACAATATCCCACAGATTCTCTATGGGGTTCAGGTCAGGAGAGTTGGCAGACCAATTGAGCACAGTGATACCATGGTCAGTAAACCATTTACCAGTGGTTTTGGCACTGTGAGCAGGTGCCAGGTCGTGCTGAAAAATGAAATCTTCATCTCCATAAAGCTTTTCAGCAGATGGAAGCATGAAGTGCTCCAAAATCTCCTGATAGCTAGCTGCATTGACCCTGCCCTTGATAAAACACAGTGGACCAACACCAGCAGCTGACACGGCAACCCAGATCATCACTGACTGTGGGTACTTGACACTGGACTTCTGGCATTTTGGCATTTCCTTCTCCCCAGTCTTCCTCCAGACTCTGGCACCTTGATTTCCGAATGACATGCAGAATTTGCTTTCATCTGAAAAAAGTACTTTGGACCACTGAGCAACAGTCCAGTGCTGCTTCTCTGTAGCCCAGGTCAGGCACTTCTGCCGCTGTTTCTGGTTCAAAAGTGGCTTGACCTGGGGAATGCGGCACCTGTAGCCCATTTCCTGCACACGCCTGTGCACGGTGGCTCTGGATGTTTCTACTCCAGACTCAGTCCACTGCTTCCGCAGGTCCCCCAAGGTCTGGAATCGGCCCTTCTCCACAATCTTCCTCAGGGTCCGGTCACCTCTTCTCGTTGTGCAGCGTTTTCTGCCACACTTTTTCCTTCCCACAGACTTCCCACTGAGGTGCCTTGATACAGCACTCTGGGAACAGCCTATTCGTTCAGAAATTTCTTTCTGTGTCTTACCCTCTTGCTTGAGGGTGTCAATAGTGGCCTTCTGGACAGCAGTCAGGTCGGCAGTCTTACCCATGATTGGGGTTTTGAGTGATGAACCAGGCTGGGAGTTTTAAAGGCCTCAGGAATCTTTTGCAGGTGTTTAGAGTTAACTTGTTGATTCAGATGATTAGGTTCATAGCTCGTTTAGAGACCCTTTTAATGATATGCTAATTTTGTGAGATAGGAATTTTGGGTTTTCATGAGCTGTATGCCATAATCATCCGTATTTAGACAATAAAAGACCTGAAATATTTCAGTTAGTGTGCAATGAATCTAAAATATATGAATGTTAAATTTTCATCATGACATTATGGAAAATAATGAACTTTATCACAATATGCTAATATTTTGAGAAGGACCTGTATTTGTTTTACAGCACAGCAAATAAGACAAAGGGGCCTTCTTATGTTTCTTTGAAAGTCTCATCAGAACAACTAACCTGTGCAATGACAACCCTCTCATGACAGATGTGACTCTGAGCATTAGACATCCTCCCTTACTCCCTTCCCGCTCTCATAGTCGTGGTCAGGTTAACAATTATTTAAAACTTCCTTAAAGCTACTTCCCCCAGTTGTTTTAACAGTTGGTGGTTTGGTCCTTGTGGTGTGTTCGAGTGCTATTTTCTGCCAAGCTGATGACAACATGAGGAGACACAGCAGGGGTATTTCTTCTTGGCTGATTTGGTGTAGAAGAAGCTTTGAAGTTCCAAGAGATGCAGGCATGCAGAAGCAGACACCCGAATGCACAAGATTTTGTCTCCTTGATCAGGTTAACTCCTGGATCTTGAAAGATTAAGAGCCAGCTCCCCTTGGAGCATTTTTATTGTCTTTGAGTGTTTCATTGAAATAACCACCCTCACCTTGCTTATAGTGAAAAAAACATGCACACATACAGACTCATACAGGCAAGCGCAGAACAACTGAAGACAGATGAATGAATTTCCACACAGATGCGGACACGCTCGACAGCACTGTCATCCCACCAGATGATGTTTAAAGATGAGCAGGGTCATTGATATGCAGAAAGGCTCTCCTTTCTGCTGCTAAGAATAGAAGACAACGTAGTGGAGCGGAGCCCCACGCTTTACCACAGCGAGCGTGTGCGATGTATATGCATCAATTCAGAGCACGCTGCCCTGGAGATGTTGTTTTTGCTGTTGGAAATGACTGTTTTTGCCTTAATTTACACTTCAGGGAAACTTTGATGCTTGGCAGCAACAAAATAATGCTAAAAAGGAAAAAAAATCAAACCTGGATTTTGGTAAAAAATGTTTGTCCTGTTGTGGTATTCTTTCTCAACCGCTCTCGGGCCAAATTTTGTGCAATCTGCTGTTTAGAAACTATTGATGGAAAGCAAGTTGCAAAAAAAGAGAAGGTGAACAATAAATTATGCAACCAACTGTGAAAATGTGCCCAGATGAAGAATTCAGTGACCTTTAAAGGCCCATGAGCACCAAAGTGAGTCCAACAGCTGGAAGGCAGATTTGTGATGGCGTCAGTGCATAAACCGCACTTTTTAAAATCAAATTTAAAATCTAATTAGTCCTCGAGTCCCATCACTCTGACTCAAGTGGTAAATAAAAGCCTTGAAAAAAGTTTGCTATTGAATGCCTTCTCGAGAATCAGAACTTTAATGTAAAAGAAATTAAGTAGACCGAATGAATCTTCCATTTTAGTCAAACTACTCTGCAGTCTTTTTTTTAATTCAGCTTTGAGAGCTCTGGAAAAGCCATGCTCGGGGACCTTCTGAGAATAGTGGCTGCAGATTCTGTTTTATTAACAGTTATGGCTTCTCCTGGGAAGGGATTGAAGCTTTAGGGATTGGACACGCTCCAATGGGCTTCATGTGAAGTGCACAGTTGAAGACTCTGGTGTGTGCTAAAGGAAGAACATCCTAAATCTAGGGGCTGTTAAGCAAAGGAGCCACTTTTAATTTCTGCTGCAGGTTTATGGTTTGACTCTCCGTTCTCCTGTCCTCCCATTCAAGGCCCTGTTATTTGTTATTTTCCTCTGTCTCCACCCTCAGAGTCTTTAATTTAACCCTCCAGTCATGCCTGCCTGTTTGTCTCACTCCATCCTCCCAGTGTTCCTGCTCTCGCCTCTCTTATTCTGTAGTTCTGGCTGCAGCTGTTGCTCGACATGGACTGTAGCCGTCTGTTAGATGAACGGAAAAACGAGTCTCTGGGTTTGGGTGATGGTTTGATTACAGCCTCTTCTAGACAGCTTACAGGAGCTTGAAGACACATCTCTCACGTCAAACTTCCATCCTTTACCAGACTCAAATTTCCAAAGGTCTCAGTCCTTACATCTATTTTTAATCTTCACCATTTCAGGCAGATATTTCTATAGTCGTCTAGAGACAGGATGGATGGACGGACGGACGGATCTTGTGCAGTGGGATAGAAATTAACGTCCGAACATCCAGATATTTTTCCTGTTATTGCGACCTGGAGAAGACCTAAATTGAATTCCATTCATTTCTATTCACAGAAGGTCCACTCAGAAGCTGTGCAGAAGAAAAGAAAACGTTTCTAGGCTAAAGCTATAAATCCTGGTTCTATTGGAAAGGTGGACAGCTTCATCAAACCTTCATTTTAGAAGACAATGGTAGTTTTCTGAGTGTGTTGACCTTGGAAGGATGTCATTGTAACTCAACCATCTTGTCTTCAGGCAAAGATAACTGCTGGGTCAGTATGCAGCAGCCTTCTAATCTATAATGTCTGCATCAGAGCAGATGGTCAGTCAAATGCATCCAGTTGTTGCTCTAAAACTAGTTATTAGGTTATATAGGCTTTGCTTATGTGTGTTGCTTTCCCATGCTCCTTAGTTTTTACCTAAATGTGGATTTCATTTCTTAATTTCTTCTCCTTTTCATAGATTTTTAGATTTACCAGTGAAAGGAAAATAATACTAGTCTCTTAAAAATTTGAACAAAAGTTGTTTTTATACCAGTGACTCAGCTTCCTTAGTTAGAACTCAGTGATTGCTAAGTTAAATTTCAATTATGGGACTCCAACTGCATTATACCAGCGAACCCAAGGATCATTCTCTCTCGGCACAAGATGCTTTCCCCTACATAGAGGACTTAATGATATAATTACCTCTTTAGAAAGATTGGTTTAGAACCAGCTCTTACCAGTAAAACCCAAAGGATTATTAATGTTATCTGTATCACTGTAATGTTGGCCAGAGATTTTTAGATTGCTCAGAAGGATTATAGTTTTTCTGTGTCTGTATCTGTGTTTATTTTCTTTGTGATTGTATTGTAGTTGTATGTACAGCGCTTTGAGTGTCTCGTTACTGAAAAGCGCTATATAAATAAACTTACCTTACCTTACCTTACCTATGTTGTGTCAGATGGTGTATCAGTAGATAATGTAAGCTGTGGTGTTGGAGCTATGTTCTCTGCATTATAGTCTTCAACAAAAGTATGAATGATTTCAGACATTTTCCTTGTCGCCTGCCGACAGGCATTAGCTCCATCTGTATTTGTTGACTAGAACTGTTTTAAAAAAAATCTAGTTTGGAAGACTTGAATGGCTTCATGAAACTATTTCTCTTTAGCTTGCTAACCTATTTTGTAAATGAACTTAAAAAAAGAAGTTTGCATGAATATGGCTGCAATGTGTTCAAAAGAAACTTTTTTATAGAAATTATTAATAATTCATGTAATTCTGCCCACATCAGCTAACAAGGAGATAACAAATTAGGTCCAACGGAAATATTTCATATTAATTATGTAATAGATGGTTTGGCTCTGTGGCTACTTGTGACTCCAAAGTGGAAGCCTAGATGAATTAGAGCTGCTGCCACCGTTCCATTTAACAGAATGGATGGATGGATGGATGGATGGATGTCTAAAGAAACCTATTTTAATTACCATCAAAGCAAAATATTGCTCTATAAAGTTAGGGATAGATAAATCTCTGGACTTACTGCCGTCATTTTTCTATTGCAGCAATTTAATCTGTTGCTTATACAAGAATATTGATAAGTGCTCCTGTTTATCCTTGGAATAGCAAGACCTATTTTCAAGTAATAATCCAACCAAGGACCCTTCAAAAAAAGTGTTGAGCTACGGCACGGGTTCTAAAGAGAGAAATGAGGCCTTCTGTGTGGTTATTCATAATGAAATAAGAGTCATTTTATTCTCCATTGCGTTTTGTTGCATTGTTCTGATCTACCTTTATTTGTTACCATCTCATCCCTCCAAATCCACATTTGTTTCTCCATCTCACTGTCATCCTCAGTCTATCAGTTTTGTTTTCCAGGTCGGCCCATCACTCCGCTCTGTCTCCTCACCTGTCCACTCTGTGGTTGTTTACTACCTTCCTCCTCTCTGCCTCACCTCTCGCCTGTCACTGCTTTGTCCAGTTTTCTCCATCTTTCTCATTTGTTCCGTTAACTTCCTCCCCCACAGTTTGAAATATTCCCAATCCGGCAAAAGTCTATGTTTCCTTGTCCTCTATGTCTCCTTTCCACTTCATTTGTTTGTAATCTGTCACAGCAGCATAAACCAGAACTTGATTTACATAATCTGATAGAAGTACACGCTGACAAGTAAAACCACGATCCATGCATGACTGCTGGTGGATTCTGCATGCATTGTGGTTGTATGACCATGTGTTCCCAGACACATGCATGCGAGATTGTAAAAATCTTTTAAAGGTAAGCCTCGTATGAGCAGGTGGATTACATATTTCTGTGTGTAAGGGTTGTATGTTGAAAGTGCTGCAATTTATATGACTCGTGATTTTCTTCTTGACTGGATTAAAAAATGGATGAAGATCATAAGCAAAAGCGACAGATTGAAACACACATGGGCTGGTTCCTGGTTTCTACATTTACCAGAGTTTTATCATTAAAAACCTGAAACAGTTTTCATCGTATTATTCCCACAGTTTAAAACAGCATTCCCACACATCTTAAATTGCAAAATGGTAAACTTTTCCAGACCAAAATTTATAGATTAGGGGTGTTAAATTCAAATCCATAGTGGAACAAAATTAAAAACTTACAATTGAAGACATTTGTCCTTCCTTTAGATATAACAATAAGTATTGTATAAGCCTTGAATAGTAATCACGTCTTATCCGTAGATTCTAGAAATCATGACAGAAAACAATGTTGTGCAGGGCCATTTCACTGCTTGTTTGGCATCTAGACTTAAGTACATCTGCTCCACTTCAAAACATATAACTCTTGGACTTATAGAGACTTAGAAATAAGGACTGGACTATCCTACACTAAATACACGTCCTTAAAATCACAGTTTGTAAACATTGGTGCCTTTATTGCATTTTGTAAAAACAAAAGCAATTTAAAAAAAGTAGTGAAATGTCCCTTTTTTGATTTTTGAATGAGTGTGCATTCAGTCAGTAAGTCAAAAACCGAAATTCTGATTCATAAAGTATTAAAACTGAATTGTTAACACTGGAGGTAAGACCTTGGAGTTCCTACTTGGTTAAAAAGACCAAAGCACAAATTCAGCGATTTGGACAGTTCTCCAAACAGTTATAAACAGAACCAATCATTGGCTTCCAGGGCAGAACCTCCCATTCCTCTGAAACTGTTTCAAAAGACACATTTACAACAACCTAAGGGACTTACCATGTGTAGCAACAAATTATGTAATAACAGCCAATAACTTAATAATTATGTCCATTTTAAATGTAATAAGTAACGCAGTTGGTCATTACCTCATTGTCATTACGCTATTGATGTAAACAGGACTGCATTATAAAAATAAAACAATTTATTTTACAGTTTTTTTGCATTTTGCTGATTAAAAACAGGTATAGGGGATAGCATATAGTCTTAATTTATTTATAAAGGATACATTGCTTTTTGTCCTTAATTGTGGTTGCAAGAACAATTTAAGGAATAATGTTTTGCAGATAAATCTTTATTGCTTAGATATCTAAATAGATAACTTAGTGCAATGTGCTAGAATTAAGGACTAGAACAGTGCACATTTGACCTAAATGTAATTTTACAGTTATAACATTTAAGCAGAATTATTTTAACGCTACCCCTGTAACATAGGAACCTATTACACTGTGAGCAAAATTATATTTTCATTTTTGACTAGTTGTCTGCGTACCCTACATTTTGTTAATGCTGTTTAAATTGTTTGAAAACCTCAATATCCCTTAAATTAGCTTATTTTACCTAATACAGGTATTAAGTGGATTCTCAGAAATAAATTGAAACCTTTTACATTCATCCTCAATACATAAATTTACTGTTTTTTGTAAGTGTATATCTGCATTAAAATTAATGTACCTATGAATAAATATCACAAAGAGAAGTATATATGTTAGAAAAACAAAGTATAGTAATTGTAGTAGCGCAGTACATTTTTCTTGCGGTTTTATTGATTTAATGTGGGAAATATCATGAAACAAACCTCATACACTTAAGTAATACAGCAGGGTGGGTGTTGTCGGCTTCAATATAGTAGCCTTTCTGTTTCTAGATCCTGTGAGACATTTTTTCTTGTGTTTTTAGGATTTGTTGGTTTTAATAGTCACATCATGTAACCATTACATCTAGCCCATTGTTAACAAAGAGTCGACGCCCAAATTCCAGCCTGTATTAATTTGTCCATAACTCTTCATCATCCTCTTCTACACTATCTTCTAATGGTTCAATGGAAAACCAGAAATAAAATCATTTAAATCTTTGTTCATTGAAGGTTTGCATCAGACCTGAGGGGGACTAATTTCAAACCTTGAAACATGCCAGTGTGGATATAAAATCAGAGCTGGTTCTCGTGGACTAAACCGAGATGCAGTGCTTCCGCTTCTTGGCAGTAAAATAAGTGAGGTGTATTTTACAATGCGGCGTAGCACTGAATTAATGAAAGTGATTTCCATTAAACTTCATTATATTTACCACAGCTCTGTCCCTCCCGTTTCCTGAACACAAACGAATCAGTTGTGTTATCCATCTGCTCTGGAATCAAACTGTCTGGCTTCTTGGCAAAGCTCAGACTCAGTGCAGCTTTCCACTTGTTGGCATTATTTCAAAGCAGCAGTCATTTTTTTTTTTCATCCTTGCAGGGGTGTTTATTTTCAGAATTAATTGTGTGGTGTATGAAGGATCCAACACAATGCTGGCTTTATTTGTGACTTGTAGTGCCCTTTTAGATTGATTAAAAACTTTAATTTCTGTTCGTTTTTCATTAAAGTGGTTATTTAGAACACAAGGTTGCCCAGGGTGCTGCAAAGATAACTTTACACATATCCAATTAGGTTTCGACTTAGATACAAGTCAATTAAATCCAGCTAAGTAGGCCACGTTCTTTTCTTATGTACCCTAGTTTATTCTTAAGCAGTAAAAATTATAGTATCAATTTTTGCCCTGTCTATATATAAAAAAGTTGCCTAGCAAAGGATGCTTCGTGCATATTCTTCATTGTTTCTGATTGTCTATGACTCAAACTGGGTCTGTCCGATACCAAGTCTCCGGCGCTATCACACCACCAATAAACAGACATCTCTGTAATGACTGAAGAAAGATAGATGCTGAAAAATAAAACCACAAAACTACACATCTGGGTTTCCAGGTCCCTTATTTTCTTCCTTAGATAGGTCTGTTTTTTTCTTTCCACAACACATGCATACGGCAGAAATATTATCTACCTTCACCAGATAGAGGAGAGGTGGGGGGAGGAGGCTGAAAGATAAAAATAAAAGTACTGAATCAAAACAGATATATAGTGAAAAGAAAAAGTCCGAGCATGTGATCTTGAGGTATCCCATGACTAATTACTTTGCTTAAGAAAGATTGGAATTTGTCATATAATAATGTTCCTGTAGTTAGAATATCATGTTTAGGCCTTTTTGGGAGAACATTGTTACTCATCATATTTAAAAGCAACTCTAAGATTTAACAGGACAAATATGGATCGAAGTGTATTGTTTATTTTTAATTTTCACCGGTGCTTTAAAAACATGAATAAAACTCAAACAGACTAAGACGAAGAACTGGTTAGACCATTTAGCACCAACAGTTTTATTCATAGAATTTTAAATAAAGGGAGACTGAGTTTGGCTTAGACTCCTGCATCCATAGCTGATTCCTTTGGTTAAAAATGTCAATACACCATCTTCAAATGAGTTGCAGGGAGTTCAACATAAAGGCACCAGTTTCCTTTTTAGTCGTTTCAGATCACTTATTGCTCAACACTGTAAACAACAACCTTTAGAATATATGCACTGACAAAGACGCCCATACCTAAGCACAGCAGAAGTTTCAATGTTCTCACATTTAAATTTAAAAGTGCAACACTTACGATTTGTTTAGGAAGGGGTTCTGTGTAAACATCGGTTAAATCGGACTCCACTTTCTTACTAAAGCAAGGTGCATCGTGAGATGGGGGTTCATGGAGATCCAGGGTTCATGGAATTTGTTTTAAGTATTTTTCAGGTCTTGATAAGTATAGAAAGATCTTTGTATTTCCAAATTTGATTCCCAATCGTTTAATCTAAAAATCCCATCCATCCATACTGTCCGTCATTTCTTCCTTCCAGTCTATGCATTTTCCAGGTTACATATCTAAAACCCTGACCACTGTTGAAATATCTGTTCTTCATTAATTGTATACCTTTGAATTTATATTTTAAAAATGAACTTAGAGATCTGTAAATCACAGTCTGGAAAAGTATGGAATTTTGACAAGTAAAATATGTAGGTTTGATCTGACTTGTTGCTCCACATATCGACATTGCTCCAACTGTCATTGTTGATTATGCATGCAAAGAAAACAGTTTTAATCAAAAACACCCCTGCCTGCGGTGCTTAGAAACCTAGAGTATTTATTTTTTCCTCAATACTGTTAATCCCATAAACATTTTTATAATGCATTTCTGTGTGTGACAGCAGGGAGCGACTTTAGAGAAATGTCAGGAACTGCAACACAAAGGTGTGCTGCAAATCTTTTCTATTTACCCTCTGACTCGATCCAATGTGGCCCAGATAAAGCTCGTAACCCTTTTCTGTGAAATGCAAAATGAAAACTACAACCAGCTTCAACTTTAGCATACAACATTTCAACTGATTAAAGAGTATAATTTAACAATACGGAAATATTGAGCACGGCTGCGAGCGTGCCGATTTTAAAGTCACTCTCAGCCTTCATGTTAATTTATTTCTGCATGATAAGCATGGATATGTGTGTGTGTTTGTGGCAGAAAGCTTCCTCAGGCTCTTTTGTTTCCTCCTTGTGTGCGACATTACTAAGGGATGGAGAAGTCTGAGCACTGCGCTGCCACTACCTCTCAACATCACAGACACATACACAAACCCACCTCCCACCCCCAATACACACACACACACACACACACACACACACACACGCACACACACACACACACACACTTGTTTTACTATATGTAGTGAGGACCATGTGTTGACTCCCATTGACTTCCATTGATTTTCAGTCATTTTCAACCCTTTCTATGCCCTAACCCTGACAATAACCCTAAACCTAACTATTACCAGTGCTTACCTAACCCTAACCTTAACCTAAACTCAATTCACATCTTAGTCCTAAACCTAACCGTTAGCAAAATAGGTTGTGAGGACCAGCAAAATGTCCTCACTTTGGTACAAATGGTCCTCAATTTGATGGTGAAATCGGGAAATTGGTTCTCACTGTGATGCCAAGACAGGAACACACACACACACACACACACACAGGGGTAAAACAAGCAAACGCATGCTGGCAGATACTGAATATGAACATCTGCAAAATGACTTGAGGTTGAGAGGTCTGTGCGATGCGAGTTTGTCGGAGTGACGAGGGGAAGATTATGTTGATTGTTGGGTTGCGTAACGTTGTATGTGTAATGTACATTGTATCAGATTGCATACATTACATTATGTGGATTATCTAAAGCCACATTGTCAAATTGCCAGGGCCTGTTAGAGCAGGGCTGCATTGAGCCCATCATACAGATTTTATTTTTCTTTGCAGCTCATCAGGAGCCACCACCTGGACAGTATTGTTTTAAATCTGCTGTTGTAGGCATGCATGAGGAGCACAAACGACTTTGAACCTTTGAAAGAGATTATGACCAATGAATATGAGATTTATTTAGAAAGGGAGATAAAAACCTTTGCATAAAATTACAAATCAAATTCCCATTTAACATTATGTTTATGCATTACCAGCTCATAGAACATCCCAAACTGAAAATTGATGCCCATGTAGATTATGGAGTACTTTGTTTAAATGGATGAATAAAGGGTAAGGGTAAGAACATTTATGTTGACTTGCCATGATTTGAAAACCGACTTTCCATCAAATGTCTTTGGCTTTTTTTAAATGTTGTTTATGTTTGTGTCTAAGTATGCAGGATCACCTTTCATCCGGACCATGAAACAGTTTGTTTAAAGCTGTACAACTCTAATTAGTGTAAACAACACAAAGCACATGGCTGACCAACATGCATCAAATGATCAGTTCTCCAAAAGATGCTCAGAATGTGTAGAATTAATGCAGTTAAATACAGAAGTGACGTGTTCTCCTTCATTATCTGTACAACCCTCCCTTTTCCTTTTTGTGACGATGTTGTAAAGCAACTGTAGATAAATACATTTATCAATTCACCTTCAGAGAATGAAAAAATCTGCAAAATCTAGGCATGCGCCTCTATGACGTTTTCAGGGTATGAAATCCTTGAATAAAACATTATGGTTTCATAGTATCATGATACTTGCTGAAAAAGTTTAAACATAAACGTATAACATGACCTCCAGCTTTGGTTTAAAAGAGAAAAGCATCAATCAATCCTTGTGTTGAAGAAATCAATCAACATACTGATAAATACTTTTATAATAATTTCACTTTATTTGTATTTTGATTTGGATGCAACAACCTAGGCAAACATGTCCAATAAACACATGAAAACTTCATTGCCGTGTTCATTAATCACAAAGAGATATTAAAAGCACTTGGAGAAAAAAACTTGTGAATATTTTTGTTTCTACTTCAAAATAAAGTGAAACTTTCATTCCAATAATAAAGTCTAAAGGCTGAGAAAAGATCCAAAATGTTGTGAAAAACGTTAAGACAAGTTTTCTCAGTTAAAGTGAAAATATTGAGAATAAAGTGGAAATAGTATCCAGAATGCTGAAAGTGCTGTGTTCTGTCGGTGTTCTGACGATCTGTTCTTAGTAAACATTGGGATAGTCCACTGCAGGTGCTTTCTAAAGGCCTGGACATGCTCTGCCCAGGACATTTCATACTTCACAAGAACTTAAGGCCAGAACGCCTGGGAAATCTTCATAAGTCTCTCCTATGGCAACACACAACCTTCATATTTCCCAGACATCACACAGGAAATACGTTCTACCCAGAATGGATCATGAAAAAGCTGCAAGAACTCCCATCTCCAGCCTATCTCCAGCGGTCATTGGGTGAGAAGCGGGGTACACCCTGGACAGGTCGCCACTCCATCACTGAGACACTCAGGAGAGACAACCATGCCCACAGAATCTCAAGAGACCAGTCATGTTTTTTTTAACATGGGAGGAAGCTGGAGTACCAGGAGACAACATGCAACTTTATAATGAATATCTTGACTTTGTTGTTGAAATGCATTTTGGACTTTTATCTTCTCATTTGAACTTTATTCTTAAAATACTTCCTCCCCTCGTTTTTTCTCCAAGTGACCCTAGCACTCCGTCATGATTGATCAACATCTAGCTGCTTTTATTGTGTTTATTAATGTAAGTCTAACCCAGAAGTAGAAGAAAACATTCCTACAAAATTGGCCATTTGTGTCCTTTGATGCAGAACATTATCTCACCTCTCTGGCCCCTACGGCCTTAAGGGCTCTTCCAAGCATTTCTCATTCCTAACCATTGTTCTCACTTATTATTACTATTTTTTTCACTGCACCTTTCCCATTTTGTCTGTATCATTTTTATTTTTTTTCTCTCCTGAAGCCTTTGCTTCATTTCCTCCTCATTGCGTCCTTCTTTCTCCTGCTGTTATCACTGTTAGTATCTGTTCCTGGCTAAATTAGATGAATCAAAGGTGATAACTAATACTGACACGCATAAAGGCCTGATATGCATCTCCACGCCTTCACAATGACCTTGTTAGCAGTTAAAATGACTGTCTTCAAAGAGTAAGTAGATGCAGTACAGTGTTTTATTCACATTTCCATAACCACCCACTCAAATACCATCCAGCCAATTCTCTTATGTGCTGAAGAAATGTTAAAGAAATGTTGAAAACTAAAAATGCAACTATTAGAGCAAACCCGTTTATGGTTTTTCATGTGTGATAAGAAAGAAGATGAAAGTGTGTGCAGCTGAGGTTGTGTAAAATCTCATTATTCTCAGATCTGCAGATGGAGTGGGATGTGCTTCAGAGGCCCTTCCTCACTTATGGTCTCGTCCACCTCTGGTTCCGCTGAATGATGGACCAGACCTTAATTTAACTCATTACGGGAAACAAGAAGGGTCTAATTACAATTTGAATTTAACTGGCACACATTCAGACAGACTCAAACACATTCAAGACATCGGAAAATGTACAAAGCCTTTTAGCTCTGATGAATGAATTGTCTATATTAGAGCTGTTTAAGTACATATCAGTCATGGTATGGTGCATACCTCGGTTTTGATGTTATTGTATGCAGGGTGAAAGTAGTTTTAAATTCTTGCCAGTTCTTAGGGGCGGAGCTAGAGGAGAGGCTGGGGAGGCACTGGGGGCCTATATGCATGCATATATCTATATCTATATATAGATCTATATATAGATATAGATCTATATATAGATATATATATAGATCTATATATAGATATATATCTATATATAGATATATATATAGATATATATATACAATGTGTGTGTTAATTGTTACTCTCATCTGTGGCCCCCTCGAGATCTCTCTCTCAGCAATGTCCAAACTCAAACTACTGAAAATGTATCAATACTTTACTTTGCTGTAGGCTTTCTGTATAAGGCATAAATTTGAATCACTTGACAATGTAGAATATACAGTAGAGTCCAAAAGTTTGGACACACCTTCTCATTCAAAGAGTTTCCTTTATTTTCATGACCATGAATATTGTAGCTTCACACTGAAGGCATCAAAACTATGAATTAAAACATGTGGAATTATATACTGAACAAAAAAGTGTGAAACAACTGAAAATATGTCTTATATTCTAGGTTCTTCAAAGTAGCCACCTTTTGCTTTGATTACTGCTCCGCACACTCTTGGCATTCTGTTGATGAGCTTCAAGAAGTAGTCACCTGAAATGGTTTTCACTTCACACGTGTGCCCTGTCAGGTTTAATTAGTGGGATTTCAAGCCTTATAAATGGGGTTGGAACCATCAGTTGTGTTGTGCAGGAGGTGGATACAGTACACAGCTGATAGTCCAACTGAATAGACTGTTAGAATTTGTGGCAAGAAAAAAAACAGCTAAGTAAAGAAAAACGAGTGGCCATCATTACTTTAAGAAATGAAGGTCAGTCAGTCCGAACAATTGGGAAAACTTTGAAAGTGTCCCCAAGTGCAGTCGCAAAAACCATCAAGCGCTACAAAGAAACTGGCTCACATGAGGACTGCCCCAGGAAAGGAAGACCAAGAGTCACCTCTGCTGCGGACGATAAGTTCATCCGAGTCACCAGTCTCAGAAATCGCAGGTTAACAGCAGCTCAGATTAGAGAACAGGTCAATGCCACACAGAGTTCTAGCAGCAGACACATCTCTAGAACAACTGTTGAGAGGAGACTGTGTGAATCAGGCCTTCATGGTAAAATAGCTGCTAGGAAACCACTGCTGAGGACAGGCAACAAGCAGAAGAGACTTGTTTGGGCTAAAGAACACAAAGAATGGACATTAGACCAGTGGAAATCTGTGCTTTGGTCTGATGAGTCCAAGTTTGAGATCTTTGGTTCCAACCACCGTGTCTTTGTGCGGCGCAGAAGAGGTGAACGGATGTACTCTACATGCCTGGTTCCCACCATGAAGCATGGAGGAGGAGGTGTGATGGTGTGGGGGTGCTTTGTCGGTGACACTGTTGGGGATTTATTCAGAATTGAAGGCATACTGAACCAGCATGGCTACCACAGCATCTTGCAGCGGCATGCTATTCCATCCGGTTTGCGTTTAGTTGGACCATCATTTATTTTTCAACAGGACAATGACCCCAAACACACCTCCAGGCTGTGTAAGGGCTATTTGACCAAGAAGGAGAGTGATGGGGTGCTGCGCCAGATGACCTGGCCTCCACAGTCACCGGACCTGAACCCAATCGAGATGGTTTGGGGTGAGCTGGACCGCAGAGTGAAGGCAAAAGGGCCAACAAGAGCTAAGCCTCTCTGGGAACTCCTTCAAGACTGTTGGAAAACCATTTCAGGTGACTACCTCTTGAAACTCATCAACAGAATACCAAGAGTGTGCGGAGCAGTAATCAAAGCAAAAGGTGGCTACTTTGAAGAACCTAGAATATAAGACATATTTTCAGTTGTTTCACACTTTTTTGTTCAGTATATAATTCCACATGTGTTAATTCATAGTTTTGATGCCTTCAGTGTGAAACTACAATATTCTTATTCTCTTGGCCTCTCTCGGTTGTTATTCTCTTGGCCATTTCATGGTTTTGCACTTTTGGACTGAAAATTAGGTCCAGCAGCAGGAGGGTACTCCTAAAATACTTGGATTGGATGAGGGGTCATAATCCATCATATGTTAGGAGTCAATTGGTCTAGAATAGTGTTGGACCAAACGTTTAGCCTTAAGGGCCAAAATAATAACGTTGAAAGCATTCAGGGGTCACAAAATTATAATTTCAAATAGAATCTGTAAATCATTGTTGATCTAGAACTTCTACATTTTTGGGGGTCGGTTGTTACTGTTTTTGGGCTAGAAACATGTTTTTGCCATCGCTCACAACAAGATTGAGACGTGGGTCAGCACTAATTGCATTCAAGTTTAATCAAAGGAGAATGTCATGATCGGTCAGGGTTTTGAGTTTGAGTTGCTTGTTTTCTCTACTTCTGTTGCTGTTATTTCCGTTCATACTTGTTCAGATTACTTTCTTGAATTTCTGTGTTAGATGTTTTAGTTTGTATTTATATGTAGACCTGGTTCCTCCCTGTTAATGTTCTTTAAGTAGTCCCATTGTTTACTTATTTTTGTTTACTTAGATGTTTAGTTATTCCCTTGGATTCCCTGATCATTTGTTTCAATTAACCTCCCTCCTTCAGTTGCCTGCATATTCTCTCCCACCAGCTGCTCCTGATTTCTCTCTGATTAGTTCCCCTTGTTTATTGGTCCATTCTCCACCCTACCTCAGTATTTATACTCATTGGTTTAATTGTTCTCCACCGATTCCTCCTGGCTACCTGCCCCATGTCTGATACCCTGCCTGTGTTCTTCTACCTCATCTGTAAGGTGACCAGTACCATCATTAATTATTCTTCTCACGTAGACTTTGCACTTTGGTCTAACAAAACCCTCACGTACTTTCACAGAGAAGGGGTATATTTGGATGTTCAGATATTTTTATCTACTCCTAATTTAAAATTTAAACAGAAAAATGGTTAATAAAAGAGAAATACTTTGTATTGCAGCAAAAAAAAGCTTTGCTACTTACTTTTGAATTTTCAAACTGAAACATTCAGAGGGCCTCAGAGGGCCGCAAATGGCCCTCTTGCTGCACTTTGGAAGCCCTGCTCCAGAAGTAAATCATGACCTCACTTTCTGGGTGCTACATACAAGGAGTATATTTATTGCTATTTATCGCCATAATTAATCATAAATACCCAACAAGGCCTACCACCAGGAATAAACTGATATGCAGTGGTTTCAGTACAGGGGTATGAAATGTTTTTTAAAGGTATAAAAAGGAAGTAGGTACAAATCGCTGAAGAGGTTGAATGGCCATTTTTGATGTTTTCATTTAGTTATAAAGAAAAGATTCTCGATCAGTCAAGCCAAAAGATCAACATGTGAGCCACAATTAACACACTAAACCCCTCTGTCACAGTGAAACATGAGTGATTATATGACTAAAGCTTCAAATATATTACTTTTATTGCAGGGATAAAAAGAAGAGTGAGGTTGCATTAATTAAAAAGGATCATTGCTGTGATTCTACAGGTTTGTTTAAGAGTGGGAAAATTGACATATATCACATGTTTACAATAAAGGTGGGAATTAGGTGCGTAAATCTTAGCTTAAAGGCTTCAAATCCATTGGTGTATTCTTTTTTCTTTCTGATTTCTAGGTTCAAATCTGTACATAATCCTCTACACTGGGTGCTGCCTCTGTCCTCTGGCAGACCTTTTCCTCCTCTCTGAGCTCTGCTGCCAGGAGCTCTCGGCCAAATGTCACAGTTTAATTCATATATCCAAAGAGAACTTATGGGCAGGCACGCGGTAGGTCGATTTCCTCCAGATTTCTTCTGAAACCATCCGTGCACACTTTGTGTGCGTTCCCTGAACTTTGGCCTCCCCTACCAACCAGTGTCCCATTTACATGCATCGATCCAAGGATAGAAATATCAGTCGGGCGGGTTTTGGATGGGACTAATTTCTCTGGTAGTTTCTCACTTTTCCCGTCTCTGTCTCTCGCTGGTTTTATCTCTCACTGTCACACACACAGAATTACCCACTCCTCTCTTACCCATAACGACCAAGACTTTTGTATCTTGTTAATCTCCATGGCAACAGTATTGGACCTACTTTCTAATCTCTCTTTGTTTAACTCTCTCTGACATTCATTCTCCAACATGCATCAATATTCATAAGCATAGTGCCATTCTGCATGTGTTATCAGTTATCTTGTTTCTAAATGATGTGTTGTTGGATTCCTTTTTGTTGATCACAGCCCCGGATAGTATGATAATACAGTATTGTGCTAAAATCTTGAGTCATTCTCATTTCTTTCTAACATGTTTCCAAGAATCCAGATTTTCTTGCAGTCTTTTAAAGTGGTCTTCATCACTAGTTCTCTTGGTTTTCTGAAGATATTTCAACATTTCAATGCAGACAGACACAGTTTGTAACAATTTCTTTTGTTGAATCTATGAAAGGATAACAGACAGACAGAAAATAGCATTTTAGGGTGATTTCCAATATTTCAAGAGTAAAATGCATTCTGACCCACTTTTCTTCTAGGCTTATAATGGGAAAAAAGTAGAAAATAACTTATAGTGAATACCAGTAGGAATAAATCTTGACAAAATATTAAAATAGTTTGAATACTGGAATTTATAACAAAAACAATGAAATAAGATGAGCAGCTGATGCAAGAAGCTCATAAAATCAGAATATACAGATTCATGAGAACAAGATGAGATTTTGGCAATAATTTGGGAAAATATAACAACCCACATTTGTTAGTGTTCACAAATAGAATAAATGTTTTACAAATAAAACAATTATGAAATAAAAAGATTAATCTAGTTTGACTAGTTCTCATGCTTGTCTCATTTAAAGCTGGTCTAAATGCCAAAAACACTGAAAACCTCACTTTTTATATTTTTACAAATAGAATAAAGGTTGTATTAATCTACATATTGGTACCTTTCACATCTGAACCGATACGGTACCGATGCGCGGTACCTGGGAATCGGTATCGGTACTGTAATATTAATTCGTTTAATAATAAAATCTCAACATTTTTTATTTAATATATTTTTTTCTCAATATATAAACTTTGCCTGTGACTCTCTTTTCCTGCAAATACAGAAACTGAAAGAAAACATGTTAATATTGAAGGAATTGGGCAGTAATTGACATGACATTAGGATTAAAGACATGATAAAAGACAATTGTGACACAAAATAAGAATATTGTTAAATTTTGCATGTCCAAAGTCGCCCAGAAATGACGTTGAAGGGGCGTTGAAGTCTCCGGTCGTTCATTGTGTGAGAGTCAATGATAAACTGGTAGAAGTCAAGTTGCATTAAAAACAGCTTTAATATTGCGAAATGGTGCATTGCTAGTGGTGGCAGCAATACAACGACAGCAGCTGTTAGTGTGCACGACCCTCCTGAAGTGAAGAGGATCAGAGCTGCCTGGATCAGAGCTGGAAAACTGACGAGGGACAGGTGGTTCCACCAAGCACAGCCAGTTGTGATCAGAGGACTTCGAACAAAAAACCTCTGAATTCACAAGAGAAATGATGTCTGAAGTCGGGATATCTTACAGACGAAGGAAAATAAAGCAGATGCTATAGCAACACTGTTTTGCATTCGATGGGAAAAGCTCGTCAAAGAAAAGGTTTTTGCCGCTGTTGCTAAACGGATCAAGGCTTAACAGGTAAGAACTCTTCCTTGTTGCAAAAGTGCATTAACTGTCGGTAGTTATTGTTAATAACAGAAAATCCTCGTACTCAGCAGACTCAGCAGAGATTTTACTTTGACGAGAAATATGCAACATTTCTTTATATTGCCAGAGTTCATGGCAAGATATGTTGTCTTACTGCTGAGAATCCCGTTTATTACTTTTCATACAGGTAGGGCTTTGTAGTCCTGAATGCAACTGTTTCCAAACCAGGATATAAATACTTTTCAAATCACCAGAGGAGAAAGCCACTAAGGGATCGGTGCAGATTTTTCCCCCAAATCCTTAAATACATAACATTGAGACACTGTTTATTTGATGTAGATCATTCTTTAGGTTTGGCATTTCCTCTCTTGTCCTTTGCATGTCCACTTCTTCTTCTATGTTCATATAGAACACTCTGAGCTGTCCAAATAGAAACCAAGAAAAAACATCAAATAGCCCAAAGAGATGTTGATCAAGACCATTTAAAGAAATACCAGAAAGTTTGGCTTCTTGTGGTAATAAGCAGGCAGTTGAAAGCTTGCCGTGTAAGTTGTGTAAGCCTCCAAAAGGCAGAGTTGCACTGTGCTGCAGCTCCTTAAACGTGTTTGTGTGCGTTTTAGACACATTAGAACAGCAGGAAATATGGATTAATTTTGGTTCAATGGTTGCATGAATGTAGAAACCACACTTTTTGTGATTGTTTGTGTACTTAAAGCAGAGCTGCACCCCTCAGGATGCCTTTAACAGAGAGCAGATGGGAACTCCTCAGATGTTACCGGAGCATATGTTACATAATTAATGTATGTTGTGTGTTTTCCTGGAGATCATTATATAAATACTGCTGGTACCCCAAGGGAAGATATATGGAAGATATGGGCATTGCTGCATTTAAAAAACTGCTTTTATTCGTATTTGCAGATAAAATGTGAGTTCGCTTTGGATTATATGATTTTAACTTGCAGTAAAAATACAAACACATATTTGCGTACAAGCAAGGACAGCACTTTAAAAACGAAGCTGACGCTGCATCTATAGTATTAATCCAACAGCACCCATTTGATAAAACCATATGATGAGATGGGAATAACATGTTTTGTTTTAGTTAATTTCTCCTATTAATTTCCAGGATCTTTTGCTGTAATTAAACTGCAGCAGGAATATAATTGGAGTAATATGCCAATCAAATGACCAGAGATCCTGATCTGCTAAATTTCCCTTAATTAGCAAAGAATTTGGGGCAAAGTTTGTATTTGCTGCAGTTTTTGTAAAATGAATCAGAATCAGACCTCAAGGAAAACCCTAAATCAGTATCTGTCAGTAATTAAGCCTCATTGAAGCTCAGCATTTGTGGTACTTGTTTGAAGCTCCAGTATGACTGATGGTGATTCTTTTAATGGTGTTGGTGATGGGGTGGATGCTAAGAAACCTAAGAAATATGACAAACATTTAAAAGCAACATATATATATAACATATATATAATATATATTTGTCTGTACAAGGGATGTTTTATTCAAGATTTCTTTGTCCCCAATACTGTTCTGGGTTACTTATGATTTGGCTTTTGTCGATGGCAATTTGTAGTTTGTTGCTGGGTTAAAGTTAATGAAACCCATACCATGTGTATTGTTGGAAAAGTAGCTTAAAATTGCAGTAAACATAACACATTTTATTTTATTTAATGGTTTCCCACTTGGCTTGCTCATCAGTGACCTTCCGGACAATGCTGTATTAATTTTCTTGATAGCTGACATTTTGCCCCAACTGGAGTTTGTGCAAGTCCGCGTCAATATGGTGCTCTGGTGCTAAATTTTTCATAGTTTCATCTAGAGCGTGCATTGCTTTATCATTGTTTCTAAAGACATATCTGACTCGATACATACAGCTGCAGTCTTTAATACAATCTTGTCTTCCTCCTGCTGATGTTTTCTTGCAGAGCAGTTTGCTAAAGCTAACATTAGCATGTTTGCTTACTGTCTAGATATGACTGATACATAATTTGTTTCATATCATATTTCAAAGTGGTTCCAGATAAATGTGTTCGGACAAATATTACAGAAAGAGTCTCTTCTACTTGTCTCTCCTACACTAATAACTGGCTGAGCTCAGTGCACAGGGCAGGTCACAGACGGACAGTACGCCACAGCACCCAATACTGTCTCTCTTTCTATGTGAACATCATTGTAGAGAAAATCCACATTCACTGGATCAACATATAATGTTTATTGGCTATAATGCAGTTAAATTAGCTGCATCAACCACTGGGAATGTGCACAGACAATTTAAAGACAAAAGGTATCAAGAGTTTAGTCAGGGAGTCTGATCAATTAAAAATGCTTTGATCAGGGCCTTAATTTGATATTTGGGATCGGGAAATCCCTCACTTGTTGTTCCTCTTATTCAGAAATTTGGCTTTAAAATTAGACTTAAAATAAGATCAAATATAACGAAACAATGTGGCTATTTTATTGTATTACCATCCATCCATCCATCCATCCATCCATCCATCCATCCATCCATCCATCCATCCATCCATCCATCTATCCATCCATCCGTGCAGTGTTGCAGGAGAGCTGGTGTATCTCCAGCGGTCATTAGGTGAGACACACTAGACAGATCACTGCTTCATCACAGAAAGACACAGAGTCACACAGGACAAACAATCATGCAAACTCCATGCAGAAAGCGTTGCTAATTTTCACTTTTAAATTTACATTTGCTGTTTTTTCTTCTTTTCCTGAGTGCTTCTGAGATTCTCTGATAGAGAAAGTAGATACAAACATGTCAGATCTGTTTAGACCAGTATTTGAGAGATTAAGAAATATTCAAGTGAGTTTCATAACCTCTACCTCTTGAAATGTCTTACAGTCTGAATAAATCAAACTAGGCAACCAGCTTTGCTCTAATAAGGCTTGTGTGCTATTATGTTCTTGTAACCTGTTTTAAAAATCCTGCTAAATATCAGTTTACACCAAAGTAGCTTGTTAACTGTGTTATTTTGTGTGGGTTTGTTTTATTTGGGGTTCAGATTCTGTCTTCCAGGCTACATTGCACTGGAAGATGTTCAATCTAAAGTGCTCCTGAGGGTGCACGGTGAGGGGGGTATTGGCAGGGACTGGAGATTTGTGGCTTGAAGACAATCTGTGGTGTCTGAGTCCAGAATAGTGTTATTATGGTGAAATATCGACTGAGTTTTTCTTGAACCTTTTAGCTGTGACCTTTGGAAATACCACAGAGTCCTGATATTTGGCTTATCTCTTAGTTTGATTAGTTTTTGATTAGGTTTTTGGGGAGTTGGGGAGAAAGTCACAATTACCTGTATGTGGTTAATTGTGAACCAATTCTGTCTTCTTCTGTGATGTAAAGTCCTTGATGTGATTGTTTGGTGCGGGCGATGCTAGCGTGCTGCCATGTTTGGTACCCCAGGCGACCTCAGCAGTCCTCTTTAATGACCTGTGACGGAGTGAAGCATGCAGTGTCCACGACATGTAACCTTCTTAAGAATTACTCAGATACACATATACATGTTTGCATTTCAGCTTCTTTTGATTTGACAGGAAACACAGCAGTGTTTGTGTGATAGAAGCTGCTGAGGTCCGGTGTCAGCGGGAGCTAAAACCCCCGGCGCCGTCTGAGCAAACACACCAACTCTCAGATGACTTGTTGTCAGACTAGTCATGTGCTGATGCCGAGTGCTGCTGGAGGCACAAGAGAGCGTATGTTACTAGCTGCAGAAAGAAAAGTCTTCAGAGAAACTATTTAGCTGATGTGCTCTCTGTTACAAAGTTGGCACTGCTTGTGTTTCTCTTGTCTCTCCATGTAAAACAGTTGATTCAAGGACTGCCCAGGTCACAGACAAAACTCACCTTTATGTCCACAGAAACCTGGACAGGTGTAATATTTAAAATTTTTCTCACTTTTACCAAGACCCTATGATTTATGCAATGCATAAAGCAAGACCAGAAATTGTTATATTTAATGAAATGTAGTGAGCAATGTAAATTTGATCTAGAAAGAATGAGAAAAGCAAGTATCGTAATTTAGCTAATATAGGCTGAGGACTTCCCCAACGATGGTAGAGATGTCTGCGTAAACACCAAAAACAACAGAATATGTCGATAAGCACTAAATTCAGAAGACATACATTGACTAAGTAATTTCAGTGAGAAACGGCAGCATCATTTCCACAGGTTTTGTCAGAACATGATTGACTAGAACCCAGTAAAACCTGTGACAACCTCATAAATGAGAGTTACAGTGACAGGTTTCTTCTGTTTTTGCCTGTTTTACGTGTCAAACTAAAACATTACAGATCATCAAACTAACTTTAATAACAAATAACGATAACCTCAGTGGGTACAAAGATCAGTTTTCAACTGATTTCATATTCAAACCAACCTGGAGCTACTTGAAAAAGCAATTATCCCCTAAACCTACAGAAATTATACCACCCCTGGTTAACACTTCAAGCTAACAGACATATAAATTATATAACTTTATTCACATTCAAAAAGTTTGTTTTTTTATTGCTATTTTTTAATATGTCAGGGTTTGTATTGCTTTTCTCCTAATGTTTCAATAAACTCCTCATTAATTATTTTTGCTCACTTCACTATTTCTAAAAGACTTAGAATGCACAATTGTCCTTAAAAATGCATGAAAATGTGTAACAATTTACTCACATGTGCTTTATAGTGTTATACTAGTTAGTGAAAATATATAGTGAACCAGTGAAAATGTTTTACAAGAAAATATCTGTTTAATATACATCTATGCTAAATACTGTATAAATACTTATGAATGCTTGTGAGTAAGACTGGTTGAATGTGGCACAAGAGAAAGACATGTAAGGGAAGAAAGCTGGGATTGAACCCACAACCTTCCGATTGCAAAACGACAAAGGATGCTTCTAAGAGCAAAAAGAAAATCAGGAAGCTGGATCTCTAAATCTGCAGCTCCTGATTATTTTCCAAACCAATAAACCATCTTCATTTGTATGAATAATAAATTAGTCCTGGAAAGTAAATGTGTATCAATCATGGTTTTGTTCTAAATGAATTGATGGCTTAATACAAATATAAATTAAACTTTGTTTCCCATCTGCTTCTGAGATATTGTTGCATCATCTCTGTGTTACTAACAAACTCTGTGACAGACCTACTGCTGCAGCAACAGCAAGAGAGCGACATTCTGCCTGTAAATTACCGTTCATGGTGAACATCTAACCATTTTACTGTTATAAAAATGAGCTGAACTTTATTTGTGGCGACATGAAGAAATCCGTGCACAGCTTGTACAGCTCGAATGCTTAACGGCACTTCAGATTAAAATGTTTCCATCCCCCTGTACAGTGTAAATATCTCGTCATATTGTCCACTCTTCTCTTCATTTTTGCTCTGCACATTTAACAACTGAAACGGATTAAATAAATTGTTTTGGTTTCTGCATTGTGGCATTTTTGCGCAATTAATGGACACCTTTTTTAATTTTATGTCTGACCCAAACCTAGATAAAATAATTGGTCTCAATTATGGCCATGTAAGGTCTACAGAAAGCTTCATCAATTAAATCAAGTATGGGACGTGTCTCTGGGAGAAACATCAGCGACTTTCAGCGATGCCTTTTTTCATGTCATGATGAACAAAGTAATGTTATCAGATTCTAAGTTTCAAACAAAAAGAGCATACCCTTCTGCAGAGAGCACACAGAGCAAGGTGGTCAGACGACCAGATGGTGGCAAAGTCAAGCTCCCAGTTGTGCACAGTGTCTGCAGACAGGCATGAGTCATCTCTCAGACCCACTAACACGCATCTCTGAAAACATTTGGAGCCCCACTGTTTGACCTGCATTTTTAGGTTTGTGAGTGCACCTCAGTTATTGACTCCGTGTGTCTTTTGGAACTGCAGACGGTCAAACAGGCAGTCAGTTGCAACAGTGAGTCACTGAGGATGCTGCCATTTCAACCAGACTCAACATAGAGAGTTGTGACCCTGTGTGGTGTTTGTGTGATTGTCAGCTTGCACATCACATCTGACCATTCGGTCATTGTTTGTCTGTGCAGCATAAGCTACAGGTTTCTGCATGGGCATCTGGATGCAGTGCATGTATGTGTCTGTACTGCAAAGGGCGCTCAGCTTTTCTCTTTGACCTTTGGAGGTCCTTCGGTCCATCACACTTCGCTGGATCCATGCACACTGTTCATTCTGTGTCTGCGCACCCTGGGAAGGAGCCAGACAGAGGAGCATCGAGGGAATTTCTTTCAGATATTGTCAATCTATGTTACCATGTTATGAAATATGATGATATTAGAAATAAATAACGTATGAGCATGTCTGCCAAGCTGGCAGTTCATAACCTGCAACTATAAGCCGGTGTCTGCACAAAATGAGCTTCTTCTGATGCATCCCTACCTCCAGATGCAAAATGTGTTTTTGGTGAGAAAAACAGGGTCATGGAGTCTTCATCCAGACCATGATGCTAAAACCAGAGCATCGATCCATTATGTTGGATTTTAAGGTACCGGTAATCATTTTTAAATCTAGTTCAGCTTTTGAGGTCTGCTCCTGAAAACCCAAAGGGACACACATTGATTTCCCTCTACATCAAAATAAAAGGATTAGGACACCTCTTTCCCTTGAAGTGAACGTGCAAACTGTAGCATTAGGACGAAGCTGAAAGAGGGTTGGAGTTAAATATGTTTCAGTCACAGCTGACGTCTTGGACCCTACATCTTTTAGCCTGGTAACTGCTGCCAGGGTTGACATAATTGGTTTTGCTGAGCTTGTTTCGCTCAGTGTCTGATTTGTGGCCATGTGCTGCCGAGATGCTGATGTGTGCAGATGGTGCTGTTTAATGGCAATGGTGGATGTAAAAATCAATCTCCCCCCACACCCGGAAAAGTAGAACAGAGGAATGAGAAGATTGTATCTGTGGGAAAGATAAACAAGCATGGTGATGGAGGAAAACCTGAAAAACGGATAACTCATGTGGGAAAAATTGCCGTAAATGGAAGGAAAGAAACTATAGCAGTGGTTGATCATTTTTACTGGATTTTTACTGGATTTGGTTCCCTTAGGAACATAAAACAGACGAGATGGACGACAAGAGGTCAAAGCAAAGATGAAAGAGGTGAGGGAACAAAAGGGTGATGTAAAGAGAAGTAAAGGGCTGCTGCAGAAGGTGGAGGATCAGTTACTTTTTTGCTATGAAGCGTGGGACCTTATTAGGACGTTATAATGACCTGAATGGTGAACGAATAGATTGAATCAATTATACTGCAGATAAAGAAGATAAGTCTGCCGTTAAATTCTGAATAACACTAAGTTCAACCATCTTGTTGAGGATTCTGTGTAAAAGGCAAAGAAAACATACAAAAAAGGATAAACATAAAGAAAATAAGAAAAATGTATCTAGTCCAAAGAGGCAAAGAATTAAGATCAATCAAAAGCAGCACAAATAACATAAAAATGGCCGACAATGAGACATCAGGAAGAAATGCCAAAAGAACAAAAGGTTTCAGTGCCAGACGATGAATAGCTGTGAAAAACAAGCAAGATACTGGAAATAAAAATGGATGATGCTGTAAAAAAAAGATGAAGGATGGAGGATTATTTGTAAAATTTGGTAAATGAAGCCTTAAAATAAGCTGGTTGATGGAAATCAGTAGCTGCAGATGCAGAATGAGACCAAGGGTAGCTATTTTTGAGCAGCTTCGTTCAGTATATACAGTTCATAATGACTTCTCAGAGGTTAGCATTCAGCTCTCACCCCTGGTGTCTCCCCACCCTGCTTTGTTTATCAGCACCAGAGAAATAGATGTCTTATCTAATGTGACAGTCCAGGTTTTACATCAGCAACATCAAGAGCAAGCTGCACACAAACCGCAGTTTCATATAGCTTTATAGAAAGCATGTGCAACACACTGAAAAACCCTAATACGACTAACTACAGGTTATACTTAGAGCCAATGAGTCACTTCTTGCTTTAAGGGCAGGACCAGTTTCTCTTTGTAAACATTTCTGAGATGCTGCTGCAGCCTGTCTGTGGGTTTTCTATCTGATTGTCCATGTATGTCCTCATCCAGTCTCAAAATGACAGATGTTCAGATCTCTACTCTCCTCATCTTATGAACATCGCAGCATGCAAATGTTGCATGCTGCACACAATGATGCAATCCATTTTTTTCTGAGTCGGGTCAGGGGTTTTCCTCTCTGGTGTTAAGAGAGGAATATTTCAGTGTGCTACAGATTTAATGCCCAGATCGGTTCAGTGATCCAGAGTCTTTCTAGGTAAAAGGCAAGGCGTGACAAAGTCCGTTTGTCAGGGAGCAGCAGACGTTAAGGCTGTTTGTTTCTTTAAGGCTGGGGAATGGGAATTTACATGCTGTACTCTGCAAACATCTTGTAAAAATACTGCAAAATAAAAATACATTAATGATAAATTGTAACAGTTTATTTCAGTGACTCTGCTTTTAGGCATAGTTCACACATTTTCTAAAGGACTCAGGATCTGAGTTTTGGGATAACCTTTCCAGGATGTTAAAGGTAGTCCAGAGGGCCATTATTTTCTATTGAGTGAAGTAGAAGTATTTTACTGTGTGTTTTTATACAAAATTAGCAAAGAACGTCCACAACTGAATGTCACTTAAGGCACATGGGAGTATTCTTCTTCATCAAGTTGCAAACTACATTGTTTTTCCTTTATTTTCTATAAATATGGAATGTTACATTCAGTGGAAATGTATTAATTCCCTTTATTCTAAGCATTTTTCTGTTTTCTTTGTTGTAAAATCTAAAAACATAAAAACCATTAAAAAGCCCATGTGAATTTTGCAGCTCTGGTCATGTTTTATTTAGCAAAGAGTGAGGCCAAAATGGACTCTTTAGCTTGTAAAGTTTGCTGACCCCTGTCCTTGAAGTCCCAGCCACACCAAATATTGTCATGATTAAGATATCTCTTCACTGACTTTATGTTGGTAATTAACAAAAACTAAAATGTAATTAAAATTTGTTAAAGTATTCATATTTTCACAGCTACACCTGCTGATTTTTTGTGTATCACTAATCTTTCCATTCTTAACTTCGGTCAATGAACTGATCAGAAGTTATTAGTGGGATTACTGCATTTACTGACTTCATTATGTGTTTGTGTATTTACATATATTGAATAGTCTGCATTTTCATGGTAATGATTGTTGGCTGAAAGTTAGAATTAGCCTCAAGTCCAAATAAAGTTTGGTGTGTAACGATCAAAAAGCCTGTAGATGTGTGTTTTCTTGCAGCTTTAAGCCAGATGGCGATGTCAGGGCAGACCACTAAAACTAACATCAGCTCACATTGATTTGAATGAGCCACTGTCCCCCTGTGCATATGAGTGTGTGTGTGTGTGTGTGTGTTTGTGTGTGTGTGTGCCGGTTGAATGCTCAGCATAATGAACAAAAATGCGCACACACACACACACTCAGCAGTAATTAACAGCTATCTGCAAGGAGCCCTTGTCATTACAGGATCGAGGTGGGTTCAGAAGCACCCTCCTACATAATGGACAATTATTATATCCAGGAGGAAAACTCCTGCTTTCTTTTTAGGAAAGGAATCTAAGTCCTTCCTAAGCCTTTGCTTGTTTTTGATAAGATTTTTCTCACACCCAATGCAGATTGGAGATGATTTGATAGTTTTTTTGGTGATATTTCCATCCGTTGGCTTTCACTTTAGATGTTTGGTATCTTTCAGTTTCTTTAGTTTCTTGCAAAGTTCAGGTTGACTTGGGGTTACATGCCTCTATACCTGTGTGAGGTATTCAGCCCCTTTTTTAATTCCTAACGGCTTATAATCCGGTCAATAGGACCTTAAAGGATCAACATTTCTTGACATATCTCTCATAATGTATTTAGCAGCAATTACATGAAGTAGTCATTATCTAATTGACCTTCCTTGTCTGCCGCCTTGTTGATTACTGACTTTCACTCATCTCTGCAACATTGCTTCAATTTATTGACACTTCTCATATATTCACTCATAAATAGCGATCTTAAGGTTGTATTGCAGCATTTCAATCAGGTCAAGGTCTGGACCTACAGCTATGGTAACCACATTAAGTCTGCTCCAGCTCGCTATCAAGCATACCTGGAGTATGTATATCAAAGCATACTCCAGGTATGCTTTGATATACAGAGGAGTTCTGTGTTGACCCAAAAACTGGAAGCTCTATGTTCTGTGGCCTAAATCATCATCTGTCTACCGCTGTGCTTGGTAGATGGTATAAGGTGTCTGTGCTGATCTGCTTGGTTTCCTCATATTCTTGCTTTAAAGTAGGGATTGACGCAATATTATTGTTTCTCAAACAAACTGAATTTGTGTGCATTGTAATATAACTACGACTGAAAGCATTTAGTTGAGTTTAAATGTGTTTCTGTATTGAAACTGGACCTGTTTGTGTTGAGATGACATTTCTTATGAACTGCCGCTCTGTAAATAAACTGATTTGAATGTTTATCTTGAGAATAATCCTTCTCAGTGTAGAATGACCAACTTTAAATAACTCAGAAGTGGCCATATAACCCTTACCAGACTGATATGCAGCAATAATTGCTTCTCTAAGGCCATTCCATGTTGGCATTGTGTTAACACACACCTGTATTATCCAGGCTGAGGATCTGCTAAAATCTGGAGCTTTTATGGAGGTGGTCACACTTCCTGATGATCATTTAATTTTTCCCTACTTTTCCTGTTAAATCCTTAGGAAGCAGCACAGACGTGCTTATGTTTTGCAGACAGCCTTTCTATTTTGGCTTCGTGTGTTTAGAGCTCTTATTGAGCACTTGTCAGGTTCCACTCCTGGGAACACTGGCTGTTTTCCAGTTGTTTATAGAGTTTATCTTCTTGTAATCTTTCTCAGACTAATAGGCTGTGACATTTGTTGGTCTAAGTCCATTGCTAATGTCTTTTCTCCTTGGCATTTTGGTTTTAACCAGCAAAACACTCTAATTTCTGCTTTTCTATTGGTTCTTGAACCTGCTGATCATCCACACACCCCCTCCTCATTCAGCCAAACTGACCATTTGACAGCCAATGATTTGTGTAATAGCTGGACAGCTAAGATCCACTCATTTGGGTGTGTATGTAACAAATAATTTAAGTAGGAAGCATGGTTTAGTTCTTGACAAACTAATGTAATGGATATCAAGAATATTTTCAAATTTGTAGTCAGGACAGCTAAAACTATAACAACTATAAATCCATGAATTGTTCTAGACAGGAAAAAGCTGCTTCTTGCAAACTTTGGGGTAAAAATGGAAACACAACCATTTTTTTTCAAGACCTGGGTTTGAGAAAGAGATGATTGGACTTGGCTTTCTTGCAGGACTGATCACAGTGTCACAGTATAATGTGTAATTTGACATGGAAAGCATTTTAAAATTAAACATCTCGAGTTCGCCTGCCGGCCACAGACAAATACATTGGAGGCCAGACAAATTGGCTGAAATTGCCCCCTCCCCTGCCTCTTCAGCTGAACTAATGGAACCAGCATGAAGGTTAGGACCAAACCGGGCTGCTGGTGAAATTGATCCCTGCCTGCACAGTTTTCCACGTCATAGATTATAAAAGAAATTCAGCCTTGGCTCGTCCCACAATCCCCGGCTCTTACCGTCAGTGATATAGATTGCTTTATTCTCTTCAGGTGATAATTTATGTATGATGTAGCATCTTACCAGAGGCTTTTACAGTATATTAGATAGATATATATGTGCCTGTACATAGATAGTATTCCTGTCTATTAGGCTGTAAATCTTAGTTATCTCTGCTGCTTCCATAGTACTGGAGCACTTATTCTGTTCTCTACCTTAGCCTTGAACTTTACCTTGAAAAATTTTTAAACCTCTTATCAACTTACTAATGAGCTTATTCAAACTTGTGTTTTTGTTGCTACTGGATTTGGCAAAAGTGTTTAAACCCCCTGAACGTTTTCACGTGTTTCATCTTAGAAGCAGAAATTCTGTTGTATTTTATTGGGATATTGTTTTATAGACCAACACAAAGTAGTTCATAAGCATGACATGGAATGAAAAAGCTTTATGGTTTTCACATTTTTTGCAAATAAAATGTGAAAAATGCATTTGTGTTCTGGCCCCCTGAGTTAATATTCTGCAAAAACAACCTTTGGCTGCATTTACAGCTGCCATCCTTTAGGGTACGTCTCCTTAGGTATGTCAGCTTAACGTACTAGAGACTAAAATTATTGCCCATTCTTTGAAAAATACCTCAAGCTCAGTTAGATTGGATGCAGAGTGTGTGTGAACAAGTCTCGCCACAGATTCTCAATTGAATTTAGGTCTGAAGTTTGTCTTGGCCATTCTGACACAGGAATATCCTTTGGTTTCTGATTGATTGATTAGGGTTGTTGTCTCAAGTCTTTTCTAGCCAGTGACAGGTTTTCTTCCAGGTTTGCCGTGTATTTAGCTCCATCTATCTTCCCATCAACCTAGCTTTCCTGTCTGTGGAGAAGCATCCCCACAGCATGATGCTGCCACCACTATGTTTCATAGTGGGGTTTATATGTTTAAGACTGATGTGCTGTGTTAGCCTTCCACCAAAAATAGTGTTTTACATTTAGGCCAAAAGTTGAGTTTTGGTCTCATCTAACTGGAGCATTTCTTCCACATGTTTGCTGTGTCCTCTACATGGTTTGTGGTAAATGGCAAACTGGATTTCATTTGGTTTCTTTCAGCATTGCTTTTCTTCTCATCACTCTTCCTTAACGGAAATTGCACAACTAAGAGTTGTCCTGACCAGGTTTTCTACCTGGGCTGTGGCTCTCTACAGCTCCTCCAGAGTTACCATGGTTCCCTTGGCTTCCTGAGGCATTCACAGAACATCAGTAGTTAAACTGAGATTAAATCAAACACTGATGGACTTCTGAAGGCAATTTGCTACATTTCATTGTTACATATTACAATGAAGTTTGTCACCAGTTCCTCCCAGTAGCAGTTAGTATCCAACCATCAGTTCTCCCAACAATCCCAGTAAGCTAATTACATTCCTGATATTCTTGGTAGAGCTTTCTATGTTCCTGTAAATAGTAAACTCTTTTTCTTTGCACAAAAAAAAAAAAAAACTTTGTAGTGTTTTCCATTGTCTTATTACACTTTTTGTAGAATGTTCACCTGCATTTTTTAATAGTTTTTCTTTCTTTGTATGTTTGACATTACTTTAAAGTCTCCATTTTATTTTTACTATTCTTTCCAACTTTTATGTGTCTGTGCACTTTCCATTTGCATGTCACTATGCTGCTGATACAATGAATTTCCCCACTGAGTAAAGGAGGTGAATGCAGTTTTAAGATTTGAAGAAAATTGTAATTTTCTTATTACCTAACAATTATGCAGTACTTGTTGTTGCATCAATCATCAACTTTCAGTTGAATTAACTGAAATGTGTAGTTGTAGCATGATAAAATGTGAAAAGGTTGAAGGGGTAAATGAAAACTTTGAGAAGGAACAGTCCTGTTTTCATGTCTTCTCCTCTCCTGTCTGGCTTCTGATTGTGACTCCTTAATGAACAGACTGCATTTCTAATGAGCCAAACACTGATTACCTTGTTCCAGTTGCAGAGACAACCCCTCAGCATGTCTGACACTGAAACAGCAGAGGTTCATGCTGCTTCCATGCCGCCACTGTCTGTTGATTTAGGTTGAATTGCTTCTATAACTGCAGTTCTTGATGGTTTCTCATCAAACAGCTGGAAAAAAGAGTTTTGGTTTTGGTTTATGTTTGCAAAATGTCTCATAAGAAGGGTTTTCTAAAGGATAAGCTTGCGTGTTTGATGCTGTCAGAACAGGGAGCATCCTGCTGTTGATCCGGTGATGCAACAGTCAGTTTGTACAGATTAAAGCACATCACAGAGAGCAGCGGTGCCTCTTCAGCTCCTTAGTCTCTGCTCTGAATTTCTGTCAAGATCTTGTAATGTTTTCGTTTTATTTATTTATTTATTTTTTGCCACACTAGTGGCTTTATTTTTATTCTTCCAAGGTAGGCAGACAGGAAGTGGGGTGTAGAGAGGGGGCAGACATGCAGCATATGTTTCTAGGGTCATATGGGATGTGGACTGTACTGCACTCGTCACATTCTTGTTTTTTAAATTTCTGCGTCACTTCAACTGTATGTTTCACATGGGCTGCTTTTGAAAGCAAACACTAGGTGTGAAATTGAAATGTGTGGAAAGTGGAACCATCCTACTGGGCACCAGACACAATCTCAGGGCTAATTGTAATGTGGCTTCGCTTAGACTCATACTGGAATAAATTCAGATCACACTTAGTTCAGGTGGTTTTGTTCTTATATTTAATTCTTATAATTACAATGAATGGTTTATAGGTCAAAACAATTGAAAACATGTAAGTAACACAACTCTGTAAATCATGTAAAAATACCAGTGAGCTCAGGCCAGGACTTAAACTCTGATTCGTTACAAGCTAAAAGCCACTTCTACTCATATTCTGGTATAGCAACTCAATGACAAGGAAAACAATAGTGGTTGTTAAGCAGAAACATGTATGCATTTTTAATGGAGCTTTCCAGAAAAAAACATGAAGACAAGAGTTTAAGTTATATCAAAGCCCAACATTGTTCATACCCCTGGCAGATAAAAATTTAAAATCATGTTTAATTCAACTACCAAGTCTGTTTGTGATAAAAAAAATGAGACGGTGTCTCCCAAAGATGATAAAACGATGGATAAGGAGTATCAGTCAGGGGGAAAAAAATTATTTAATAGTTTTCTTTTCTTTACATGTTAGGGAAAAAAAATGACGTCAAAAATAATGAATGCCCTTTTGAATTGTCAATGAAAATAAATCTTTATTGGCATTGCACAATCATACCCTCTGTTTAACTGTTGAGCAGCTTTTTGTGTGCTTCGACTGGTAATGATGATGTCCAGTGATTAGCTCCAAATCTTTAAGGCTATACGACCTCTTTGCCATCACCCTAATCTGCAGTTAACCACATAGATTATTAGATTGAAATTAGGACTCTGCCTATAAGCCGTTCCTAAACTTTAACATTACTCCCAGTCAGAAGAAACATGCTGGTAAAATTAGACGATCATTTTAAACCTGAATTTGTCAGGGGTATGAATAATTCTTGGTTTTACTACGACACGCTACAGAAATGAGCAGTAGACGATAAAGCACCTGCAGAAAACTCTGGTTTTTATTTGTAGAAGGAAAAACTGTTGCTTATTATTTTTTAAATTTGTGGTCCAAGTGTTGCTGAACCTGGTCGTAGCCCATAGAAGGTCCAATATCTTGGAGCTGTTAGCTCACTAGAATGCCAGAATAGGGTTGTGCCAGTTTGAAATTCTCACTTTATGATAATAAAAATACTGTTTCACTGTATTTACACAAACAAAAAACTGAAATGTATAACATGATCTTGCTTGTATTTAAAACAGTAAAGCAACAATTATTCCCACAGCTGCTAAAAAAAGCATCAACCCCTAATATGGTCACTTTCTAATCTAACTTCCCTTGCATGGTTGCCGCCACCACCATGTTTAACCCCAGGCATGGTGTGTTTAGATCAGATCTAATCTTGCTTTTCAATATTAATCGTGAATTCAATTATGTTGGCTTTAATCAATGTTTTCCTACAACTACCAGCAAATCCTGTCCTTTGATAGATGATAAATGGAGATTATAACGTAGGATTTTTGAACCAAAGAGACAAAAACAATAGAAATTAGGTTGATGATTGTTTTTTTAAATAAAATTACCATTAAAGAGGGTATCTGAAAAGAGCATTACATAAATAAAGGTTTGTTTTGAATGTCTTACACTATTTCCTGGTTTTAAAGTGTGTCTGTAACTTTTCTAGCTAAAGAAAATTATTCTCACATTATGATACTGCCACCCCCATGCTTCCCCGTAGGGATGATATGCTGAAAAGTTACATTTTGGTCTCAATCTATCTCATCCTTCCCTTTCATCGTTATACTTCAACGCTACTTTGTGTTGCTCAGTCACATTACATCCCAATAAAACAGATTGAAATTTGTGGTTGGAATGTGACAAAATGTGAACAGGTTCGGGAGGTGCTGCAGCTGTTTTTTGTCAATGCCCTAACAACAAAAATGGAGCTGTTCAAAGAAGGAATCTGAAGAGAACTTTGCAGAAATAGTAAATAATTTTTTATATTGCTGTCTGGTTTTACTTGTGTGTGTGTGTCTAGTGTGGATGTGTTTGACCTTGTGGTAACAAGGTCAGTCCAGATGCTGATTACCTGGCTCCTTGGGAAACATTGTGTGTAATACCGTGAATTGATTGGCTGCCAAGAAAATCTTCACCTTCTAATCTGCCTCTGCTTGTTTTCTGTCTCCTCTTCCTTTTCCTCGCTGCTGCCTCTGCCTTTGTTCCCAACCCAGCAGCCTGCATTCTTAGACTGGATTTAACCAGTGAGCTCAATTATCTGTGCCTAAGCCGGTGCCTCTCTTTTGATGTGGTTGCATTGTAGTGTGATGGTCGCTCTGCTAATTTCACCTGTTAAAAGTGTTTCTGCTTAACTCGTCGTTACAGCTGTGACAGTGCAGGTCTCATTTCCACTTCACAGTCATGTTGCAGCCGTGGAGGCTTACTAAACTAATGGCTGAGTAACAGTGACAGTTTTTTTTCTTTATAACAGCAGTAAAACATTTATTGCGGACAATGATTTTTATATGTGTGTAAATGTTAGGATTTTGATAGCTCTCACTCTCAATATCCATCAGCGTCCTCCTACACACTCAGAAATACACAAACAGGAACCCTTTCCTGCATAATATCTGGAGGGTGGAAGATTTCATTAAGTAGCAGGTTTGGACATCTCTGAGCACAGACGCATGTTTGGGTTTTTTGTTTTTGGGGGGTATTATGATGGGGAACAACTAAATTTCCAAACATTATTACAGTGAGCCCTACTCTTCTTGTTCTGCCACTGTGGTTAAATAATAGCGCCATTATTTGTTTGACTGTTTCAGTAAGTTCTGGGACAAATTGGGCCACTGTCGTGATTTTACAAGGCTGTGAAGAAGATGCCATTGTCTAAATATTAGCCGTATTAATCAGAAAGTAGGTCATACTGTCAGTTTCACTATAAGTTTCAAGCATCCAGCACCCTGAAGTGAGTGAATCTTTAGCAGTGCAGTGAGAGCGGTTGCATAGTGTGTAAGATTGAATAATGTGATTATTAGGTCAGTGCTGCGATATTACAGTGACAGTTGCTTCAGTTTTGTCACATAGGAGCACATCTGTGGTATATGTGGTGTGTGAAGAATTGATCAATAAGGTTCAGAAAAGCTGGTGATTAAACTATGTACGCAACAGTGTTAAATGTGTACGAAGATGATACTGGTGGATTGTTTTCCATTGAAAGGCAGGGCAGATATGCAGTACTGTGACAGGGGTATTCAAAAACAGGATAATTTGCTGTTGCAACCCCTTTGGTAACAACAAGTTCCTTAGATTGTTGGTTATACCTGGTAAGATTGAATTTTGACACACTCTTCCTCGCAGAATTGTTTTAACTCAGCCACATTGGAGGCTTTTTGAACATGAGCAGCCTGTTTATGCCACACTTTATTTAGACAAACTGTTAATTTTGAACCAAAAATCCAGTGAACGCCTACTCCTCTTAACTTGTCAAATTATATGAAATTATGAAATTGTATTGTGTAGTCAGAGAACAGAACAGACAGAACAAAATAGACAGTCAACTAACCGGTCACTGGGTGACATGTGAAGCGCAACAAACCATGAAATCGTGCAGCCATACCAACAGGCAATGCCTACTAACCATCTAACCTAACATGCATGCCTTGGAACAGTCAGACCTGGAGAAAACCCATGTGCGATGAGATCATGTGGTCTCCGCCATGATTAGAACCCAGTACTTTCTCCTGTGATAGGCCCACATACTGAATTATCCTTGATTCCCAGCCCCCTTCACCCAACTAATGAGCTATTACTATCTGTAAATCATGACTTCCTAAGGGAGAGAATTTTATGCAAATTCATGCAAGCCTCTAAAACGTTACCACAAAGACTCTTGGAGATAATTCAGACTTTTCATATGATTGTTAAACACATTGATCAGACTCTGCTGCAGCTAGATGTATCAGACAGTTTTTAATCCACTATTTATGAGCTTCTGTCTGCCCTCATTAAATTAAAAATTCATAAAGTACATTTTTGCTGCAGCGTGACACTGTAAAAATCTCTCATTTTGATCCAGATGACACAAGCCGGACAGCACTGCAACAGCACCGGAGTTACACAGTCGAATATGTGTTTAATCAAATGAGAGCCAAGATCCTCAGAGAGAGAAAGATAAAAAACAAAAAAACAAAAGGACGCATGTGAAGCAGTGTCTGAATAGACCTCAGCACTGTTACCATGTTACCACAGTGACTAATGGGTTAGCAAAGTTAATATAATTAACAATCTGGATATGAAATGAGCAGTTGATCCATTTAGTGCCTGGGTTATTCTGAGTGCAGCAGATGGGAAAAATGCTGGCTGATTATTCAAGGCCTGCATTAACTAAATCAATTAGATAATAGGGTTTTCCTTGTAAATTACATTGTTAGAAGGGTATTACAATAAAAACAGGCCGCATGCACAATTGAGGTCCTAATACAAAGAGCATCAGTTTCAGTGGATGCCAAACATAGTGTGGGCTGAGCTTGATATATTCTATATCAGCAAGTACAATCATTAGGCTTAACCAGGATACAATTTTACGTATTCCACTCCATGATTCATTAACTTGTAGAACCACCAGCTCAATAACTCGAAGTTGTTGTCTTCTGTCTAAATGGAAGAATTTTGAACAAATCTTCCTCATAACATTGCTTCATTGTTTGATTGACTCGTTTTCAACCAAACTTCAGCTGCCAGACAGATGGCTTCACATTTGACTCCAGAATATACCAGTTTAAAGAGGAGTTCATGGTGGACTCAATGAATGAAAGGAGCTATGGGGCTGCATCACAAGCCCTAATCATTACCCTTCCACCACTGTGCTTGACAGCTGGTGCATGGTGTCGTGCATTATGGTTGCTCTTCACATTGTGGCAGAAGTCTTGTGGTTCATTTCGATAAAACTTTGCAAACCTTATCAGTTCTGTTGTATGCTTTTTAGTGAGAATGAGCTTTCTCCTGGTGACCTTTATAAATAAGCGGATTGGTCCATTTCCAAGTAGCCTGTCCCGATCTTTGGCATGTATTGGCCCTGGGTGCCATTTTTTCCCAGTCTCTCTTTTTTATTCTTTAATCATGAACACTGACTTCAGCTGAGGCAAGTAAGGCCGTGCAGTGCTTTAGATGTTGTTCTCGATTCTTCTCTGACCTCTTGGATGAGTCATTGAGGCACTCTTGGAGTAACGTTTGGTCAACCGGCCACTCCTGGGAAGGCTCATCACTGTTCCATGTTCTCTCTGTTGGGGAATAATGATTCTCCCTTGGGTTTGCTGAAGTCCCAAAACCTTAGAAATAGCTTTTTAACCATTTCTAGGCTGATAGACATCAGATTGGCGCATGGTGTGTTGCTCTTCTTTGAGATCTTTCAGCCTACTTCATGTTGTCAGACAAGTGATTTCAGGCAGACATCCAGATCTGAAACATTTAATTGTAACAAAAAAGCAAAAACAGGAGAAATCTGCAAGCGGGGGCAAATATTTTAACAGAACTGTAGAAATGATTGATGATTCTAGATTTATACATAGAGTTTCTGTATATATAAATTGAAAATTGAAGAGTAGAAGCATGAAAAGTGTGGAAAATTGCTGCCTTAAGGAATATGATTTACCCCAGTGCTCCAACCAAACTTATTATCACAGGGAGCAGGACACACTTTCACTGTGAACAGATAAAGAAAAGAGCTAGAGGAAAGAGTTGCAGCTATATACACATGCAGAGGAAAGCCACGTGTTTTATCCACTCTGTATGTGTTTGTCGCTGCGCTACGGACGAATAGAAGAAAAGATCAGGGAGGGGGATTAAAGCAGCTTCCAATTACTCTCCATGTGCTTGATTTCTCTCCTGTTTTTCACCCTCTGTTTCCTTTCATCCCCTTTCTCCCTGTGACAATCTTTCCCCTAAGCCCAGCAACGAGGGGATTTATTTGGGCCTTTTTTAAAAACACTCCTGTTATGTGGCGCCCAAGAGAGGGGACAGACAGGAAGAGAGGGTTGGATGAAAAGGAGAAGGTAAAAAAGGAAGGTGAATGAAATGAAAGGGAACAAACAGGAAGAGGGGTGGAGGAGAAAGCTATGCGATGGGAACAGATTGGGTGATGCCGATGGGATAGAAATAGAGAAGAAGGCGAAAGAGTCTTAGTTCATCCAGCTGAAACGGGCCTGGGGGAGGATGATGAAGGGGGGATGAATGTGTCACGACATAATTTTCACCCTCAATGATTCTGGAATACATGAACAAGCATTTTAACCAAGTTTGATGCCAAGTTTTACCACAGATGGACGTTTTGTTTTCTCTTTGTGTTAATTTTTATGCAGCATGAAAAGCCTGCTCACTTATAGCACCCCTTGGTACAGATGTGTGGGTCCCAATTATAGTTGTTGCCTGTAAATAGAAAAAAAGGCAGTAAAATATTCCAGCTGAATAATCTCTCTTTGATAAAAATTCAATTTAGAAATAATAGTTTTTCGACAAAACCACTTGTGGCACAGTTGGTTTTACAATTGCTCCTCTTTGCACATGGCCATGGAAGAAGTTTGTTCTGTATGTTGAACCATTTATGTGTTGATCTGGCCACACAGACAACCAGCTTTCAATTTTCTTGCACAGTCCACAGGATTTTTACTCAAAATGTCCTTGTATTATTGATACTAAATTATCCCAAGTGCTCTTAGTAGGTTCCCAGGTTCTTTGGAAGAGAAACAGGCCCACAGCATCACAGTTCTCCACTTTACTTAAGTGTATTCATGTTATTTTCACATACCTTCATTCATTGGCTTTTCTCAACACATATCACAATTTTAAGCATAATGTTGCTTTATGTTGACAGATGTTAAGTTTTGGCTTAGAGCAATGAGATAATAATATAATCTGGACCAAAATTCAGAATTTCTATCAAATATTTCATTTTTGTAACATTTTTACTCATTTGAAATGAATTGCTTTGGTGCTTGAAATGGGTTTACCCAAGTTTTAGCTTATAAAAGGAATGACACCAATGTTTAATATTCTAAAGAAATACCAAAAATGAGATGGGTATTGGGAAAATGTGGCCTTTTACTGCATTTCAGAAATTGTTTTTTACCTTTCTTACCATCCTGCTTAAGAGAATGGGATTTACTGTTGGCTTTCCCATTTTGTAGAGTTGCTAAAAAAAAATGACCTCTGTCTGTATTGTGTCTTATTTATAATAAGACAAGCTTCCGCTTCCGCTGCAAACTGAGAGTAACATCACCGTGATGTGAGCGTCGTAATTCTTAATTTTTATGCAATACCGACCACTGATTGCACCTTCTGTAGGTCCATATAATTAATCTGAGGCGGCCCTGTTTGGCCTGTGGCTCTGATTCTAAAATACATAAGAAATATTTACTTTGGCCCAGCCAGCGCACAGACTACCTTCACGGCTAACAGCTGACAGGGTTAACAGCTGCTAAAAAATATGTATCCAGCAGAGAAAGTGGAAGAAACCAAAGAATCGCTTGACAACTTAACTTCAGAATCTGTACTATCAAAAAGCAACAGAAGGAAATATTAAAGTTGGTGGAGGGGGTGAAAGAACTACATCTCCGTCAAGAGGAGGACAAGCACATCGTATTCTTGACGAAGCGGGTGAACAATCTGGAGCAGTACACCAGGATTAATGAGGTGATCATCATCTCAGGGCTCCACATCAAACCTTTGTCATACACTGGAGCGGTGACTTTGACCAACGGGGTAGAGCCGGATGAGCAGGACGTCAGTTCAATGGAGCAACAGGTGGCTGTGTTTTTACGTACAAAGAGCTGGACATTAACCAAATAGATGTATGCCACCCGCTTCCACGGAAGAGCGCAAGCGACAAACCAGCCAGGATACTGAAATTTGTGAGCAGAAAACACAAAGTCACTCTGCCCAGACAAGGTCCTAAATTGAAATGATCCAATGTTTACATTACTGAACACCGCACTAAACAAAGCGCTGATAGTGCGAAAATGGCTTGTTATCTGAGAAAACAAAAAAAGAAACAAAACACATGGACATCTAACTGCAAAGTTTTCATGAAGCCCAATGGGGCGCCTGAGCAGGGTCCTCCATACTCTTGTCATCAAGAGTATGGAGGAGCTGGAAATGCACAAATGAGTAATAGGAAGTAAGGTAAACCCATGAATACAAACTCAAATACAACTGATAACTCAGAAGGTTTAATACAAAGGATCATTAATTGTGATAATCTGGAGCAACTGACTTCAACACTGATTTCAACACACATTGACCCAGATAGTAACTTTTTTCCACAATTGACAGCAGTTGTCATTATTATACAGAGAAGCAGTTCAACAGGAATGTAGGAATAAATGGAGAGGTCTCTATTATTCATTTATAATAAACCTGAACTATAGGATCACAGACAATATGACGATAACGCTGGATAATTTGCTGGAATGTATAGCTATTGAGCTTATAATGGAGGGGGGTGCTAAAACTATTGTCATCAGTTCTTTTACAGAACACCTGGCTCAAATATTGAATTATTTAAGCACTGGATGGAGGGCATATTTACAAGGAAAAAATAACATAATGTATAAATGTGGAGATTTAAATATTGATTTACTTAATCAAAGTAATCACTGTGCAACAGAAGAGTTCATGAAGAGAATGTTCAGTTTGAACTTAATTCCCAAAATTACTAAACCATCAAGAATCATAACACACAGTGCAACTCTTATCAATAACATTTTAAAAATGATCTAATCAACGGCACAGTAAGCGGCCTGCTGATAAATGACATTAGTGATCAATTACCCACATTTACAATGATAAATCAACCTAGGAAAATTAATAACTCAGAGAGAAACGAATATTGTAGACGTATGTGATCAGTTGAAAATATTAATGCATTTAAGAATAATTTAATGGAGCAAAACTGGTCTGCAATATATGAGACAATGGAGACAGATGAGGCATATCAGCTTTTCTTAAACATATTTTCTGACCTGTACAATAAACATTGTCCTTTAAAAACATATACCAGAAAAAATACAAATACTTAGATCCTCTGGATAACAGGGAGGCTGAGATAAGATACAAACTATATAAAAATAAACTAACAAATATAATGAGAAACAGCAAGAAGGAATATTATAAGAAACTAATAGATAATAACAAGGTTAAAATAAAAGAGATATGGAACACATTGAATAATATTATAAAGAGCAAATGTAATTATAATAACTATCCCAAATATTTTACTGAAAATGATTTTGAAATTAACAACATGGAGGAAGCAGCTCAAAGTTTTAATAAATTCTTTGCTAATGTTGGTCCTGATTTAGCTGCAAAAATCCCTGACCAGAGGAAGGGAGAGCCTAAACTGGGGCAGCTAATAGAAACCAGTTCTCACTCCATGTTTTTACAACCAGTGGATGAAATTAAAATTTTAGATGTTGTCAGAAAATTTAAAAAAAGGAAATCAACAGACTGCAACGATTTAGATATGACCCTAATAAAATAAATAATTACCATAATCTCAAAACCATGAGTGCATATTTTTGATCGATCATTCATTATAGGCACAGTTCCAAACAGTATGAAGATAGCTAAGGTCACACCAATGTTCAACAAGCAACATATAGACCAGTATCCCTACTACCACAATTTTTTAAAATATTAGAAAAATTTTACTGCAATAGACTGGATACATTTGTGGGAAAATATAAATTATTACATCGAAGTCAGTATGGTTTCAGGGCAAACAGGTCTATCTCACTCGCTTTAATGGACTCTGCTGAAGAAATTACAAATAGGATTGATAAAAAAATAAAAAAATAACTGTTGGGTTGTTTACAGATTTTTTAAAAAGCATTTGAAACAATAAATCATAACGTTTTATTAGAAAAATTGGAAAGACGGGATAAGGGGTATTGCATTACAATGGATAAGAAATTATTTACAAAATAGGAAACAGTTTATAAAACTTGAAATTTTTTTTCCTTTATATGTGGATATTGTTTGTGGCATCCCCCAGGGGGGGGGGTAACGGGCCGAAAATTATTTATTTTATATATTAATGATCTGTGCAAAGCCTTTAAAGCAGTGTTGTTTGCTGATGACACAAATTTGTTTCACGACATAGACATAGAAATTAGTAAATTAACACAGTTAAAATTATCATGAAATTTGAATAAAACAAAAATGTTGATTGGAAACGCTAAAGATGCAGGTGAAGGAAAACTTGAAATACAGGGTGTTGATATTGTAAGAGTAAAAGTAAATACATTTCTTGGAGTCATAATTGATAAAAAACTAAATTGGAAAACCTATAAAAAAAAGTATCAAAAAGCTTGGCAATTTTATACAAAACTACATATTTATTGGATCAAAAATCACTACATAAATTATACTGCTCATTAAAATTAACATACCATTTGAAATATTGTGTGGAGGTTTGTGGCAACAGTTACAAAACTACTCATAAGAATTATTAATAACGCTGGATATCGAGCATATACTAACCCACAATTCATTCAATCAAAAATATAAAATAATTCATGATTTGGTGGACTTTCAAACACTGAAGATTTTATTCAAGGCCAGAAACAAACAATTATCTCCAAATATTCAAAGACAGTTTATTGAAAGGGAAACACAATACAATCTAAGAGGATTGTGTTGTTTTCTAATCCAAAAAGGTCGTACAACATTAAAAAGCTTTTGTGTTACTGTTAGTGGAGTAAAGAAACGGATCACTAACTAAAACAACGTGAAACAATTCACCAGTTTAAAAAGAGATACAAAGAAATGATTTCTGCAAAACATGTCAGCGATAAGATTAAAATAAAAACAGGTTCATAAGCACAGTTTTTATGTTTTTTATTTTGAGTGCAGCTTTAAAAAGAAGCTGATATTTGTGTTTTGAGTTGTATTTGTGCATTGGCGCAATGGATGTATGCATGTTATTAATATCCAAATAAGCTAAACTGAAATAATAATCAAAAGTTCATGGTGTAGTGAATGCATAAACAAACAAGTCTACTGCCTCTTTTGACTCCACTAAACATGCAGCGTTTATTCTGTTGCACAAAACAACTGCAACAATTTTTTGTCAGTCACTCCTCCCAAACCAGGAAACATCAGAATATTTTAAAGAGAAACACGCAGTGTGCAAATAACATCCCAAAAGGATGAAGTATGCCATCACTGCATTAAGAGTCATCTACAATAGACAGTTTAAGCAACTAAATAAATAAGAAATAATTTAAAAAAAGAATAAAACTTCACTGGTATTTATGTTAGAGGAATTGTAAGGGGTGCCACTTGTTGTGGTATGGCAAATATTTTCTAATGAGGGATTTGTTTTTCTGTAGTAAATAAATGAACTCAAATTAAAGGTTGGGATTTTTCTCATTTGCTTAGCCTGAGATTAGGCTGCTGTTATGAAGGTTTAATTTATTTTTAAGATCTTAACCAGGGGTGCCAATACGAATCAAGGGAGCTGTAGCGACAAACTAAAGTTGAACTTTAGAGTATAACGCTCCTCCAAACATCCCTGAGCACAAATGCAACATCATTATATCATCTTTCATCTTTTAAAATGTGCCAACTTTGATTGCTCCTCCTGAAAACATGCAAAAATAGACCTTCTCTAATCCTGCAATATTATAGGAGATGGAAAAGCGAAAGAAAAGTTGAATTAAAAGTTGAGTAAGAAGCTTATTCTGGGACTTGTTGTCCTGAAGGAACAGTTTTACTCTGTTCTGCCACATGACAGAAGAAGTGTTTCAAAATTAAACTGAGGGTTCACAAACCCAATCGTTTTGGGTTATCCTTACCTTCTGGGAGCCAGACAAGAGGATTCATCTGAGTTTCTGTGCTTTATATGACTCACACCAACATCTATGCCATGCGTTATTGCTTGTGTGGCAGGCATGACATATGTGTACTTTTATTTGCATTCTTGTTTTTCTATTAAACTCAGAGATCATCAGATATTTTGTGGCAGAGTCAGGAAGAGCAGATTTTGTTTAGCCATCCTTCTGGCCTCTCTGTATTTATCACAGTTCATTGCTCCTAGACACAGTTTGCTATGGATAATAACGCTGCTAGTCAAAGGTATATTTCCATGAGTGGCAAGTGTACAACAACATTTAAAAAAATAGCGGCATAAAGTATTAGAATCAGAATCCCCTTTATTGGCCAGGATTGTGTGCAAAAACATGAAATTTGACTTCGGTTTCAAGTGCTCTCAGCGTATAAACATTAAACATAAATATATCAACTTTAGAGGATGTATGTATGGGCAAAGAAAAAAGAAAGGCAGGTTGTGGTAATATATACTCATTTTGTTTTACAGTGGAGTAGCTGACTATACTCTGGCTGTAAGGTGTTCATTGTGTTCATCAGAGAGACCGCCTGGGGGACAAAATGGTCTCTGTGGCGGCTAGTCTTTGCAAATAGCGCTCTATAGCGCTGACCTGAAGGTAAAGTTCTGAAGAACAATTGCCATTTTTATTGGAACATATACATTTATATGTCATCAGAGTGCCACATTGAATGATACTGACTTATTTGGTAACCCCTCAGATTCATTGAATTTACTTAAATCCCTTCCTTGGCCACAGGTGTATAAAATCCAGCACCTAGGCATGCAGACTGCCTCTACAAACATATGAGAAAGATTGGGTGGCTCTCAGGGGTTTAGTGAATTTCTCTGTGGTACCATTATAGGATGCAACCTGTGCAATAAGTCCAGTCATGAAATGTCCTCGCAGTTAAATATTCCATAGTCATATTTTTGGCATCACCACAAAATGGTAGCCCAGAGTAAAATCACAGAGCGGAGTCAGAGGATGCTGAGGCTCAGAAGCAAAGATCGCCAACCTTCTGCAGAGTCAGTGGCTACAGTCCTCCAAGGTTCCTGTAGCACACCTCGGGTGGCCTCTGGAGCAGTGGAGACTGAATCATTTCTCTTTGACCAGTTGGGTTTGTGAGTTGCCAAGAGAACATTTCCCTCACAGTTTTGTTTCAAGGGTAAAGCTTGGGAAGGGGGGGTGTGAGGCTGCTTTTCGGGATTGTCTCTTCCTGTTTGGAAATGACATGCACACCAGTGTACCAGGCAAGGTCCCTAAAGACTTGGATGACCAAATCTGCTGCAGAAGAACTTGACTGGGCTGCACAGAGTCCTATAAAAACCTCTTTGGGATGAGTTTGAGTGAAATGCAAGCCAGGCCTTCAATGTCTCACCTCACAAGTGCAACACTCTGTAACGTTGTGGAAAGCCTTCCAAGAATAGTTAAAGTTATTACAGCAGCAAAGTGCGGGTCATATTAAACCCACTTGGATTAAGAATGGGATTTCAATCCAGCTCATTTGTGAGATAAACGAATACTGATGACAACATAGTGAATATTTTATCCTGGGCTTAACAAGAAGAATAGGGTTTAGCCTGATTTTAGATAAAACATCAGAATGAAGGTAATGTGTTTTATTCAACTTAAAACCTCAAAGTCAAATACATTTTCCACCAATGTTAGTTGGGATTTCTTTATTAACAAACTGCCTGGATGTTGCAAATTATGTCTTCAGATTTCAAGTAACACAATATTTTCCAGTGTAGAAAATAAAGATGCTTTTGTTTACTTTATCTGCTAACAAACCATGCTTGTACACCAAGAATTAAACTGCTGCATTCACTGGTTTTTAAACCTTCACTTTATATCCAAAGCTTTTAGATTCATTGCACAACATTTCCTTCTTGATCTCTTTTTTTTCCACAATGTCTCAAATCTGCACTGTGCTCTGGAGAAACGCTCCCTTAACGTGCTTGGGCAGCTGTATCCTCGGCCCAGTGGGGCGCGTTCACTCTCGCCCCTAAATCTGCCTAATTATGCATCTCATCAGCTTTTCAGCCTCCAGATAGTCGGAAACTGAGCCACACAAACGCTTATTCTCTCTCCATCTCATCTATGATACACGTTTTTATCGCTGTGCATCTCTTGCATAATGTCTGGGATTTTATCCACCAATCCTGACTCTTTCTGCCCAAATAAACCACCTCGTTCTGCCACCGAAGAATTCCTCTACCTGCTAATTTTTTCTCTAATCCTCAACAGGACAACTGCCGGAATACCATGAACAAATGTAATTTCTTCATCGTCCAGTAATAATTGCTCCCCATTGGGACTGCCTGGCTGCCTCGTTGCATCTCCTCCACCCACGCCCTAACTCTATATCCGCTCCACAACACCCTTAAGACCCCTCTGCCCCTCTGCTACAAGCCTGGAGCTCCGTGGGTGCAGCCGATGATCAGTCAGCCATACACGTCTTTACATGCATGCACAGTGATTGTATGCCTGCACTCATACTCACCATCCAGGCTGACTAGCAGGATTACACATATGCAGAGGAATATCTGCACAAACATCAAACATGTGTGCTAAAGATATAACCAAGATGAGTTTCTGCTGGCTTAATCCTGCTCAAGCTCAGTCAGAGGAGAAGAAAATACGATTTGGAAGGAAGAATGCAGTCTTTAGACAGAGGAGTGTACAGCATGGGGAGAATGGACACAAAGAAAGAAGTAAAAACTAAAAATAACTGTCTGAAATGCACAAGATACAGTATAACTGCAGTATTGAAAAGTCTGGAAAAGTATGCATTTTAATTTAGGTATTTTCCTGGTCTTAATAGGCATGGACAAAGAAAATAGTATGGTGAGAAGATATTAATAATCACACTGCCTAAAGGTTGTATCCCTCCATCCATCCATTCATCTATCCATCCATCCATTCACCTGGTCATCCATTCGTCCGTCTATCAGTCTGTCCATCCGTCTATCAGTCTACCCATCCATTAGGCTGAAAAAACACTGGATAAACAGTTGAAGTTGATTATAATTGTGAAGTTTTAATTATGTGTTGATTCGACACATTTAAACCAGCAAAGCAAAATTAAATGTGCAGATTAAATACAACACTCATTGCCACCCACACTTATTGCTGCACTTATTTAATCTTTTATTGCAGAACTACAGGGGTTGGACAATGAAACTGAAACACCTGTCATTTTAGTGTGGGAGGTTTCATGGCTAAATTGGACCAGCCTGGTAGCCAGTCTTCATTGATTGCACATTGCACCAGTAAGAGCAGAGTGTGAAGGTTCAATTAGCAGGGTAAGAGCACAGTTTTGCTCAAAATATTGAAATGCACAAAACATTATGGGTGACATACCAGAGTTCAAAAGAGGACAAATTGTTGGTGTACGTCTTGCTGGTACATCTGTGACCAAGACAGCAAGTCTTTGTGATGTATCAAGAGCCACGGTATCCAGGGTAATGTCAGCATACCACCAAGAAGGACGAACCACATCCAACAGGATTAACTGTGGACACAAGAGGAAGCTGTCTGAAAGGGATGTTCGGGTGCTAACCCGGATTGTATCCAAAAAACATAAAACCACGGCTGCCCAAATCACGGCAGAATTAAATGTGCACCTCAACTCTCCTGTTTCCACCAGAACTGTCCGTCGGGAGCTCCACAGGGTCAATATACACGGCCGGGTTGCTATAGCCAAACCTTTGGTCACTCATGCCAATGCCAAACGTCGGTTTCAATGGTGCAAGGAGAGCAAATCTTGGGCTGTGGACAATGTGAAACATGTATTGTTCTCTGATGAGTCCACCTTTACTGTTTTCCCCACATCTGGTAGAGTTACGGTGTGGAGAAGCCCCAAAGAAGCGTACCACCCAGACTGTTGCATGCCCAGAGTGAAGCATGGGGGTGGATCAGTGATGGTTTGGGCTGCCATATCATGGCATTCCCTTGGCCCAATACTTGTGCTAGATGGGCACGTCACTGCCAAGGACTACCGAACCATTCTTGAGGACCATGTGCATCCAATGGTTCAAACATTGTATCCTGAAGGTGGTGCCGTGTATCAGGATGACAATGAACCAATACACACAGCAAGACTGGTGAAAGATTGGTTTGATGAACATGAAAGTGAAGTTGAACATCTCCCATGGCCTGCACAGTCACCAGATCTAAATATTATTGAGCCACTTTGGGGTGTTTTGGAGGAGCGAGTCAGGTGTTTCCGTTTCATTGTCCAACCCCTGTATATTCTAACACTGTAATGTTTGGACTACATTTTATCCATTTAGTTGTTAAATGTACCAAGATCTACCAAAGGACCTTACACTGCAATTATTTGTTTTCCATAGTCTGAAACGACAATTAATCAAGGTCCAATTCTATTAGTATTTAAAACGGTATGAAAGAAATGATAGCATGCACCTTCATGGAAAAATAGTAAGGAAATATGCAAGTTTTTTTTATTGTTTTACACCCATCCATACTCTGATCAACATATTTAAAGATAACACAAATGAATGAGAATAGGAATGGCTACTAAAACCAAAGAAATGATCTCAGATTCAAAGTGATACAGAAAAATCAATGAATAAAACAGTCCTGTAGCCCTTAGAGGGTACATAAATTCTGATCTATTCAGCTCTGTTAGGGTATATTCCTTCTGACGGATGGCAGAGAAAGAAATACACGAGTGTCGTACTATTAATATCACAATATTGTAGACATGAAAACCATGAAGCATGGAGTAGAAGAGGAGAGAGGTGACTGAAAAGATAAATACTAGCCGAGTCTGTGTAAACATGTTGAATGGAAATGTCATTTAACCCTGAGACATGAGCCCTCTGAGGCTGTGTGTGTCTGTGTGTGTGTGTGTGTGTGTTTGTGTATGCGTGTGTGCTGGTTCAGAAGCAGAGCAGTGAGGTACAGCTGATCTGATATGAATTGATGGCCGCTGTCAGTGCTCTTACTGCTTTCAATAAACAGGTCAGAGCTTGTGTGTGGTTTGCTCTACAGTGGATCTAAATATGCTCTTCGTCTGCCTTCATCTTATCTTCCAGTTTCTTTTCAATCTTGTATTTATTTCTGATTCATGTAATGAACATTTTGTTGTTTCTTTTAAACAGCTTTTAACATCAAACATTTCTCTGTTGCTGTTCTGGCATCTTTCCTTCATACAAAAAAAGTTTTAACCACATTTAATGTTTGCATATTTTGCTTCCCAGCAGCCTTACTTTCTTAGAAGTGGTCCTGATCTAAAGTTCTCCGGGCCTAAATCTATTTTCTGACTTTGGCTGTATTATGAATACTATTTTAGAATAATTTTAAAGAAAATCAGTAAGACAAATTCTTTTTGTCATTTTTATGAGTTCTAAATCTAAAGACAAATATCACAAATTGGCCAATAACATATTTTAAACTGGTTTCAACATGCAGTGTATGCTGTGGTGTTGAAAAACACCAGTCAAACACATCTAAACTTGAGGACATGAAGATGATTTTCTAAACCCTCCGTTCCTGTCACATTTTTGCAATATTTGTCTCAGTTTTAAGTTCTCCTGTCATGGATAGTGCATGTACAGGTCCTTCTCAAAATATTAGCATATTGTGATAAAGTTCATTATTTTCCATAATGTAATGATGAAAATTTAACATTCATATATTTTAGATTCATTGCACACTAACTGAAATATTTCAGGTCTTTTATTGTCTTAATACGGATGATTTTGGCATACAGCTCATGAAAACCCAAAATTCCTATCTCACAAAATTTGCATATCATTAAAAGGGTCTCTAAACGAGCTATGAACCTAATCATCTGAATCAACGAGTTAACTCTAAACACCTGCAAAAGATTCCTGAGGCCTTTAAAACTCCCAGCCTGGTTCATCACTCAAAACCCCAATCATGGGTAAGACTGCCGACCTGACTGCTGTCCAGAAGGCCACTATTGACACCCTCAAGCAAGAGGGTAAGACACAGAAATAAATTTCTGAATGAATAGGCTGTTCCCAGAGTGCTGTATCAAGGCACCTCAGTGGGAAGTCTGTGGGAAGGAAAAAGTGTGGCAGAAAACGCTGCACAACGAGAAGAGGTGACCGGACCCTGAGGAAGATTGTGGAGAAGGGCCGATTCCAGACCTTGAGGGACCTGCGGAAGCAGTGGACTGAGTCTGGAGTAGAAACATCCAGAGCCACCGTGCACAGGCGTGTGCAGGAAATGGGCTACAGGTGCCGCATTCCCCAGGTCAAGCCACTTTTGAACCAGAAACAGCGGCAGAAGCGCCTGACCTGGGCTACAGAGAAGCAGCACTGGACTGTTGCTCAGTGGTCCAAAGTACTTTTTTCGGATGAAAGCAAATTCTGCATGTCATTCGGAAATCAAGATGCCAGAGTCTGGAGGAAGACTGGGGAAAAGGAAATGCCAAAATGCCAGAAGTCCAGTGTCAAGTACCCACAGTCAGTGATGGTCTGGGGTGCCGTGTCAGCTGCTGGTGTTGGTCCACTGTGTTTTATCAAGGGCAGGGTCAATGCAGCTAGCTATCAGGAGATTTTGGAGCACTTCATGCTTCCATCTGCTGAAAAGCTTTATGGAGATGAAGATTTCATTTTTCAGCACGACCTGGCACCTGCTCACAGTGCCAAAACCACTGGTAAATGGTTTACTGACCATGGTATCACTGTGCTCAATTGGCCTGCCAACTCTCCTGACCTGAACCCCATAGAGAATATGTGGGATATTGTGAAGAGAACGTTGAGAGACTCAAGACCCAACACTCTGGATGAGCTAAAGGCCGCTATCGAAGCATCCTGGGCCTCCATAAGACCTCAGCAGTGCCACAGGCTGATTGCCTCCATGCCACGCCGCATTGAAGCAGTCATTTCTGCCAAAGGATTCCCGACCAAGTATTGAGTGCATAACTGTACATGATTATTTGAAGGTTGACGTTTTTTGTATTAAAAACACTTTTCTTTTATTGGTCGGATGAAATATGCTAATTTTGTGAGATAGGAATTTTGGGTTTTCATGAGCTGTATGCCAAAATCATCCGTATTAAGACAATAAAAGACCTGAAATATTTCAGTTAGTGTGCAATGAATCTAAAATATATGAATGTTACATTTTCATCATGACATTATGGAAAATAATGAACTTTATCACAATATGCTAATATTTTGAGAAGGACCTGTATATTAAGGTCAAGAGTGTGGAATCCCCAAAAATCTGCTGCTTGAAGTAGGGGAACGTTATTTTTGCTGACATCTCTGTCTCTCTTTTTGTAGCTTTAAAGATAAATTGATTCTCCGGGAATGAGCTGTCATTGCTCTGTGGGTGACCCCAAGTGTTCAGATAAATATCAAGATTAATCGGAGAGTAAGTCATACCATCAGTTTTACTTTAAGTTTCAAGCATCCAACTCCCCCAAAATGAGAAAATCTTAAGCACAGACAGAGCGTCTGCACAGTGTGACATGAAACTAAGTAATATCATTGGATCATTTTGTAGTAGCAGTTGCTTTAATTCTGTTAAGCCCAAAACTGAGTCAGCCATAGTTATTTATAGTATTTATATGTTGATTTATCCAGTGAGAAGGACATAGAAGTCAGGATAACTGTTGTCTGGGAGCAGTAACTTTGAGACCCATTAGACCAGCACCCTACCCAGATATTTAAATGTGCTCTCTGATGAGCCCAGTTCTGCCTGTATTTGCCGCAGTAATGAATGATTCATTAATTTGGCTTAGACACTAAGAAAACAACAAGTCACTACTGCGAATAGTTAGTGTGGTTAAACATTGCAGTACAAATGTTTATTGAAGCCAGGTTTGTAATGGATTCATAATCCTAAAACAAATCGGAGAGACCATTTTTGATGGATCAGGAGAACTGTTCTTCACTTTCTTGCAGCTCACGCATTTTTTCTGCATAGACAATCTTTGGGGAAAGTAAAAGTGCTCACCCCATCCATTTTCTGGCTTGTCAAAGAACTACCACTCATCCCTTTTGTATATTTTTATTTCGTTTTATGTTTTTTGTGTACAACAATGGGTGGCAGGGCTCTGCTGTTCCAGACAACACATCACCATCCATATGTGGTCGTGCCTTTCTGTTTCAGAGAGGCGCGGCTCTAAAGGGTTTTTTGTTTCAGAAAACTGCATCTTAAAGTTACTAATCTTTTTTTTTTTTAATGAAAAGGGCAACCTGTCCAGGGTGAACCCCGCCTCTCGCCCATAGACTGCTAGAGATAAGCACCAGCTCCCCTGTGACCCACTATGGAAGAAGCGGTATAGAAGATGGATGAATGAGTTTATGAAAACTGAAAAGGCTAATTACTACTGTATTATTATTTATACTTGATATTTTTTAATATTTTTAGTTTTTCTTAAGCTAAAATATAATGATGTGTGTCCTGTATCACTGCATCTTAAAACAAAATTTTTTAGCCCAAAACAACATATAGTTCTGTGCAAACGTCTTGGGTAATCCCTCCTTTCTCCAATTTTGCTTCCAAAACAAGATTACAAGACTTTCTTGTAATCTTCTAAAGTAGTCTTGATAAAAAGTCATCCAGGCTTTTTGAAGTTTTTCTTTGGACCTTCTTTTGGACAATGTAGATTTGGGTTGTGTATGCATTTGAGAAAGGGGCGTATCCGTTTTGGCTAAAACCTTGAAGCCTGAGATGTTTTAGCTGAAAAACAAAGATTTAGAAATACATAAAATAATGAAAGAGCCCAGTGTGGAGCATTGATAGATCAGGGAGTAGAAAGGAGAGACGTGACAAGTTGCTGTCAGACCAAGAAGACCCTTGAAGATCGATGAGGACAGGGTGAGTGACCCAACGTTAATGTCACCACGGATGACTAACAATGGTTATTTGTACTTTATGTTTGTCTGAAAGAGGGACAGCAGTTTTCTGTCCAGTGTGTATGAGTGTATTTGAGATTATGTCAAAAAGGAACCGAGAGGCAAAGTTTCTAAATGTGTTTATGTCTTATTTTGTGGCTGCGAACATTTATTTGACCTGATTTGACCCGGCATCACCAGTTCACAGTTCCATTTCCCATTTTTATTCACAGATTAACAAAAAATAGGCTCTAAAGAAACATATTCCTTTTTTTTTTTTTTTTTTGCTTTCAGCAGCTCTGCTTGGTGCTTACCACCCAACATAAAACCAACAGCAGCATTAACTGCAGTCTCCACACAGACACGTCTGTCTTTAATGACTTGGGTGTATAGACTCACACATGAAAGACCATTTTCAAGGCTGTTATTTTTACCAGATCATGGTGGGAACATTGAAAAATCAATTTTAAAGCTAAAGTTTTTTATAGTTTTTCTGTTTGTGCTTTCACGTCTAAGGTGTGGGAAGACATTAGCTCAAAGGAATCCACAAAAACAACATAAGAGGTTAACCTTAAATGTGAACTCGAACAACAGAGCATCAGGGAATTTTGTTTGCCTTCTCTTTCTTAAAAATAAAATCCTGTATGTCTGTAAACTGTTCCATGGGGAGTAAAATTTTGCAGTTCTGAGGCAAATATTAGATTTCACCAGCCTTTGTTCTGGCTAGCAGGAATATTAGGGAACATCTCCAACACAATCAAAGTCTGACAAAGTTTATCTGTAAACAGACTTACTGGTACTTTAATGACAAATGTGTGAACAGATTTCCAACATGATTCTTTTCAGGAAATACAAAATTATCTGGCCTGTTTATGTCCTCTACTGAACCATGTCGGAGAAAACCTTCAGGTGTTCTTTAGCTTTGGTATCATGATGCATTGCCAGCTGTTGCCAGTTCTGATACGCCTTTAAAATATGAAAACATTTAATTCATCACAAACGTACCTGCATCTGTGAACACTGATTTTGAAGTGTTGCCACAAATTCTCGATTGGATTTAGTTGTGGACTTTGATGAAATTAATATGCTTTGACCTAAACCATACCTTTGTAGCGTTAGCTTAATGTTCAGGGTTGTTGTCCTGCTTGAAGGTGAGCATTTGCACCCATTTCAAGTCTTTTGCAACCTCTAGCAGGTTTTCTTCTAGTCCAGTATTTAGCTGCCTCCACCTTTCGATCAAATCTGACCAGCTTCCCTGTCTCTGCAAAATGTTTTTCAATAATGGCTTTCTTCCTGCCACTCTCTCATAAAGGAAGAACAGAAGGATGGATAGAGTTTGAGAAAACTGTGTTTTTTTGTGGCCCTAGTGGCCTTTTATTTTCTGACAGTGAGCTGACAGATGGGGGAAGACATGAACCAAAGGTCAACAGGCCGAGACTCAAACCCGTGACGGCCTGCGTCGTGAAATAAGGCCTCCAAACATGGGTCGCCCATTTTACCTCTTATTTCTGGGAATCCCGTGTCTCCCCCAAAGCCGTGCTGCCCTGAACAGTGAGCCATATTGCAGACAACAAAAACTGCCACAGCCTGACACATAAAACTCAAGAATTAACTTTACAACAAATTCATATTAAACAATTAATATTAAATTGATTTGAATTGAATTGAGTCAAAATGATGCTTTTCGTCTTCTCAATGGAAAAACGTAGCACTTTCATATCTTAATAAAGCTTTAGACAGTTCCTTAAACAGTTTTTGTAACTTTTGAAATGTTTGATTTGAGTTACAATAGAGTATATTTTAATCTGAAACAAGAGAAACAGGTGCTAAATGACAACAGGATCTTTAAACACTGCTGTCTAATGAATAATAAGCCGTTGTTTGGTTTATTGCCCTGTCCTGCCCCTCCTGCAACCCCAACTGTCATTTGTAGACATACTGTTTAAATATCATCTGTTTAAATTCTTGTTGTGAAGCATTGGCACTTTTACACATTCTGAAGATTGTTAATGTACAAATACAAAGCGTTCTTAAGTAAAATACAAAACAAAAATATCTAACTCAGTTTGTGGTGAAAAAAACCTCTTTACTGTTTTCCTTATTAAATATAGATTCAGTATCATTTTTCGATATACATAATCGAACACTTTATAGCAATCTCTTGGATGAACAGTAAAAACATTATGTTTTTATTGTGTCTTTTGGTCTGAGGTAAAAGCAGGAGAGGATTAATATTTTTCATCTGTGCTTTTAAGGACCTTAGGCAGAACAAATCTACTGAAGGGTCAAATTGTTATTATTTGTAGCTCCATTACAGCTGAAGGCCACAAGTGTAATGGAGTTTACATCACGTCTAAAGAATCTCTTTAATTTTCTCTCATGTAATGATCCGCTTTTATTGCTTTTTCATTTTATGTGCTTGAATCCACCTTAAATCACATTTCAAATGTTCTTTTTTTTTTATTAAAAAAGGGGTTTCTGCTGTTCAGTTGTATGTTGTTAGGTCTGGTTCTAGCATTCATTAGAGACACCTTCTCCTGTTACAAAGGTATCTCTTTAAAGAAGCTTCTTTTTGTCCCTGTCATCCTGCAGGTTCTGGATCTCACTCGATTCTGAGCTGACCCTAAAGGAGTAATTAATCAAAGGCCCTGGATGCTTCAGCAACAATGGCTCCTGCAGCCATGTCTGTCCCTACATCTTCCTTTATCTCGCTCCACTCATCCCGTTTTTCATCCTGCTCGTTGTTCTTCCTCCTCCTCTCCCTCATTGTGCTGTTCTCCTGCCCTACTCCGGTAAACGCAGATTCTTCAGGGAACTGTACGGCCAGTGGAGACCCCTGTCAGGAAGGTGGGTCTCTGGTATTGTTATCGAAACTGCAGTTCAATATAAAAAGATTAACAGAACTTTATATTTTTTAAGCAGTTCTTAAATGGGTTAGAAAGTTTCCTGTTTGCTATATATCTGATTTTACAGATACAAATGTAACTTCAGCCCCCCTCCAAATCAAATTTCTAACGGCATCATCTGTTGTGGTTCTGTAGTGCTAAAATCTGTTCTGTAGTTGCTGACACAAAGATATCTGATAAAAACTTTGAAGGCTGGCATAAATTTGAAATATTTGTTCAGTTTGTTGTACAGTCCAGTAATCTGCATCTAAAATGTAAATTGTTTTTCATTATTTTTAATAAAATATGATCAGCATCACAAAAACTTTAAGTCGTACTTTTGTGTCATCATGGTTGAACTATTGTAATTTATTTAATCCTATTTAAGCCCAAACTGTGTTTTCTTTCTATGGTTGGTCCAAATTTCTGTTTCAAGAGTTTTTCTAAACCCCCTGATTCTTGTATCTTTTATGCCTTCCAATCAAACTAACAATTCAATTCCAAATCTTTCTTCTGATCTAATGTAAAAACTATAGGCAACCAGCCTAACCCTATCCTACTAAGATTTAGTCATTCCTCACGGTAGATTAAAAACACAAAAGCACTAGGGAACTGCTTTTGCTGTCCGGGGCCCAATCATCTAATTGTCACCCATTGAATTTCAAGATAGAAAGCCCACTGAGTGCTTGAAATCGCAGATAAAACTCAGCTCAGTTCAAAATGTTTCTGTGATTGATTTGGCTTTGGATAAAATCATCACTTTTGCCAATTCATACCCCAATTTTTGACCCATGCATCATCTTTTCATTCTAACTAATTCTATTGTAAACTTGTAACTAAACAATTTTCTAAACATATTTAACCAGTTCTACCCATTTTTATTGACTATTCCTTCTGATCTGATGCATACAGGACTACATACATCAGATTTTTTCCCTTTTTGCTTTTAGGTCACTTTTAAATGTTTCAAATCGTCAATATTTTGTATGCTGTTTTACCTGCTCATTCAACTGAAAATAAAAAGCAAAGTTTAATCTTGTTATTATTTTTGTTTCAGGAGTCGTACTTCCTGTGTGGAACCCCCAGAACCCCTCTGTAGGAGATAAAGTGGCACGGGCTATTGTTTACTTTGTGGCGCTCGTTTATATGTTCCTGGGAATGAGCATTATAGCGGACCGGTTCATGTCGTCCATAGAGGTACGCCAGTCATTAAACACTCTTGTATCTACAATGTCTTGCAAAAGAAGAATAAATACTTTTTCAAGATGGTTCTCTTTATTTAAACAAACTCCTTTTGATGCCTTCGCCCCCCTTTGCTATTATTTTCTTTCCTCTTCTCTGCAGGTCATAACTTCCCAAGAGAAGGAGATCACCATAAAAAGGCCAAATGGTGAGACCACAACAGCCACGGTCAGAATCTGGAATGAAACCGTTTCTAATCTCACTCTGATGGCTTTGGGTTCAAGTGCCCCCGAGATACTGCTGTCAGTTATCGAGGTTAGTCCAGAATGATGCCAATAGCTGCATAGTAGATCGGACGATATGATATATGATATGATAATCAAAATTTTTGACCACCAACCTGCAGGTGTGTGGTCACGGTTTTGAGGCCGGGTCTCTGGGTCCCAGCACAATCGTAGGCAGTGCTGCCTTCAACATGTTCGTCATCATCGCCCTCTGTGTTTATGTGGTTCCCGATGGAGAGACGAGGAAAATCAAACACCTTCGGGTGTTCTTTGTGACGGCAGCATGGAGTATCTTTGCCTACATCTGGCTCTACATGATTCTGAGTGTGATTTCCCCTGGAGAGGTGGAGGTGAGGATGCGGGTTCAGAGTCAGGAACAAGGAAATGGAACGGATTATGAAAGGATAAGTCTGTACCCTATCTCTTCTCTTCTGCAGGTATGGGAGGCTGTGCTCACTTTCCTCTGCTTTCCCCTCTGCGTGGTCCAAGCCTGGGTGGCCGACCGACGCCTTCTCTTCTACAAGTATGTCCGCAAGCGTTACCGTGCTGACAAGCACCGTGGCATCATCATTGAGACGGAAGGAGATGGTGGAATTGGTGGCATGGATGGAGGAGGAGCAGGAGGAGCGCTGGGTCCAGGTGGATTCACTAAGATGGATATGCTGGAGCTAGATGGACAGATCGCTCTGAACTGCCACAGTGGAATGGACGGAGGAATGATGGTGGAGGGTGGAAAGGATGAGGATGATGAAGCCAGGAGGGACATGGCAAGGACACTAAAGGAGCTGAAGCAGAGGCACCCAGACAAGGACATGGAGCAGCTGATTGAGATGGCTAATTATCAGGTACAGTCTTTAAACAGATATGTATCCCTTTATTTATATTAACTTGACTCAGAGTAGCTGTCACTTTGGCTCTGAATAGTTTTAAGTAGCTGTTAACTTTCCTCAAAATAGATTCTAGCTTGATTCCAAGCTGTTAGCTTTACTGTGAGTAGTTTTTTTGACTCTGAGTAGCCTATAATTTGACTCGGAACTGTCAGTTTGACTCTTACTGGACGTTAGGTTGCTGGCAGTGGCAGATGCTGTTCTTTCAAGGAGGGGAAGCTCAATTTCAAGATCGCTGATTCGCTCATTTCACTGTCAATCAAAAGGGATTCAGCCTCTGACAGATCATCCAATCATCATGCAGAAGCTGAGCGTCGGGGCCATCCGAGGCCAGCCCACTGCCCCATAGACCCCCAGAGATGCTGAGCGTCCGATTGGCGAGACAAAGCCCAGCATTTATCCAATGACTCGTCCAGTTTCGCTGCAGCCGAGGCCAGCCCACTACCCCATAGACCCACAGAGACGCTGAGCGTCCGATGGGCGGGACAAAGCCCAGCATTTTTGCTTCGCTATTGAACTCACTGTTTAATGCGCTGTGAAGCTGCGGGAATGAGTGAGAGGAAAGCTGCGTCATTATCAGTGATAAGAAGCTGATTCTGAACAAAAGTTGAGCGTGTTGTAGCGCATATTTAGTCAATGATATGTACACACAACAGTATATATTTGATCACTTATTTTTTTGAAATTTTAGGGGAAGCTGAGCTTCCCTTGCAGTCTTAGAGCAATCACCACTGGTTGCTGGCTAGCTGTTAGCTTTACTAAAAATAACTATTAGCTTGATTTTAAGCAGTTAGCTCAACTCTTGAGTAGCTGTTAGTTTGGCTCTGAATAGCTTATAGCTTGACTTTTGTGAGTAGGTTATAATTTGACTCCGAACTGTCAGCTTGACTTTTACTAGTTCTTAATTTAACCATAAGTAGGCATTAGCTTGAATTTTTCTAGCTATAAGCATGACTCAAGCATGATCAAATTAAAGCAAGATTCTAACTGTTCACAACTACCTCACTCAACACAGATAAAAACAAAGCTGTTTTATTCTAGTTGGAAAAGATAAAGACAATTATGATTCAAATAAAGTAAATTAGGTTTACCAAACCTCAGAAGTAGCAGTTACTGGTAGGAAAAGTAAAAGAAGCATCAGATTAGGTTCAAGTATCCCCTTTCAAATGACAGCCTTCTGTGGTTTGTAGGCTGGAAATCATTTTGTGAAACGGGGAAATATGCAGTTTTAGGCGATGCCATGGGGAGCTGTCAATAGAGGCAACATTGCAGTTTTTACAAAGAGCATGTTATCCTTTAAAAAATGTAAAACTAAATGTTCCACAAAAGTTTAGAAAAGACACAAACAAAAAAGTTCTAAAAGTTACAGGATGGCATTTATTTGGCCCAGTTGTGATTATTTTTTCTTATGGCCAGGTTGGTTTGGATAGCTTTTTTCCATTCATAAATTAAATCTTCATTTTAAAGCTGTAATTTAACTCTAAAGCTTACCTTTGATTTGATTATATAAAATATTTAAGTGTGACACAAAAAGACAAACAGAAGAAATCTCTTAGAGGGCAAAATCATTTTTCACAGCACCATAAACAAAAAAAGCAAGGTTAATCTTAGCTGAACATATCCAGTTACCTAAATGTATCTGAACGATCATTTATTGTGTTTTTAATTAGGTTCTGATGCAGCAGCAAAAGAGCAGAGCATTTTACCGCATCCAGGCAACCAGGATGATGATTGGAGCTGGCAACATCCTCAAGAAGCACGCTGCCGACCAGGCTCGCAAGGTGAGGAGCTGAGACCTTTTAACCTGACATTTCCAGCTGTTGAGTAACATTTCACCTGAGTGCATCTGCTTTATTTTGTTTTTCAGGTGGTGAGCAGCAACGAGACTCCTACTCAGGAGGACGATCCTCACACCATCAGGATGGAGTTTGAACCGTCTTTGTACCAATGCTTCGAAAACTGCGGCTCCCTGAATCTGACCGTTGCCAGACATGGAGGAGACCCTGGAGTTACTGTCAAAGTGAGTTTCAATTAGAACAAATGAATCACAGTCCACAAGGATTAAAATGTCTGTGGGGGTGAGAGCTAAGAGACGCAGCGAGAAGTAAAAGCCGGCATCAGAGGAAACAATCACTCAGATCTCCAGCACTTTTTTCTTCATCTGATCTCTCTTATAACACGTTTCACCTGCAGGAGATTTGAAAATCCTTGTTTTCTTTTCTAATTGGATGTTGTCATGTGGCTGAGATGATAGAAGAATTATGCGGTAAGCTGGGAAACACAACAGAGAACACCTCCCTCTGTTGCTTTTCAGTTTTCAGCTTTTCTCATAGCTCTTTGAAAACATTTTCCTTTTCCAAAGGCCGATTGATCTCAGCCTTGGAATACAGGCATAGTGTTTGAAATGTTCCTCTCCTTGCAAAAAATGTTGCTCTTCTGTAACTTCACTGATTTGTAGTTCACACTAAAACCTCCTGCTCTGCATTTATTGTGGGTAAATAAGTATGTAATTTCATTCTTATGGAATTGTTGAAGAAATGTACAGCTATAGAAAGTGGGCCTGGTCAGGCGAAGTTTTAAAACTTGTTCCAAAAGCTTGAGAGTTGTATTTTGCTTAAAATGGGTAATGTCCATGAATCACCAGTTTCTCGTGGGGAACCCCAAGGTATTCCCAGGCTTTATTAACAACACCTGTTCCATTGGAACTGATAAGATTTGCTGCTTAAGTGGTTCTTATTTTATCTGTCTGAGAAGAGGTTCCTAAAAAAATCGAGAGTGATTTTTTAAGGTTAATTATGGTGTTCCTCAAGGATCAGTTCTTGGCTCAGTCTTGTTTGCCTTGGACACCGTATTCTAAGACATGCCATTACAAGCCATTTCTAGACTGCTATGTGTGCCTCTTAGTCCTTCAGATGAGGTCAGCACAGTGGTCAGTCCTGCTGCCTTGCTGCAAGAAGGTCCTGAGTTCTTCCTGGCACACATGCTTTTACTGTGGATGCTCCAGTACCCTTTCACAATCGAAAGTCAACTAGCCACTTTAAAATCCTCCTTGGTGTGAGTGATTGTGAACATGGTTATCTATTATATATCTAAAACTGGATGCCATGAATAAGCCTGAAACTAAACCCCGATAAAGACAAAGATCATTACGACCGACTAACAGTAGATGTTTACAGTTTCTTTCATGGACCAAATAGTTTTGATCCAAAAAAACTTTCTTACATTTCTTAATGGTTGATGAATAACCGGCCAGAATTCAACTGCTGAACCTTTGGCTGTATAGTGCTCTATCAATAAAGATTGGTTTATTGATTAATTAATTAATTAATTGATTGATTTTCACAAGAACCAGGAAAATTTTAACATAATACACGTTTAGCCATCATAGCACTAGTTGCAAGCATTTTATTTTTTATTCACATGTAGTCGGGGTATCTTAGTCTTTTACTTTTACTCCTGGATTATTCCTCCAAGGAATGACATGTTAAGCACATTTTATATTTAATCCCTTGCTACATGAGTTCTCACACTGTTGATTAAGCCTTTTTGCACATTAAAAATCTCTTTTTTTCATGTAATGAGTGAATATTAATCCCTGAATTTTAGTAAGAGGTTTTAGAACTCCTTTCCTGTGTTGATGCCAAGCAGTGACGGCTCCGTAATCATACACAAGGCCTGAGGACGTGTTGAAAAATGGTAGTGACACAAATGTTTTAGACTAGATTGGACATTTGTGTCTTAAAAGTGTAAAATCACAATTGTTTTTGTGTTGCAATTAAGCATTTGCCACAGTGTGTCATGTTTCTGTTTGCCAGAGGAGGGTGACAATAGTTTTACTTAAATTAAAAATTATATCTAATAATAAAGAATGATTAATCTCTCACATTTTCATTGAAAATGTATGAAATCAGTAGCCCGTACGTCTGGAAATGTTTAAATATCACCCAGCCTCGGGACAGTACCAGAAATATCAGGCTGCTGAATGAGTGTTTTTGAAAATAAATTAAGCTCAGGATCTCTCTAAGAGCATGCACATTTCATGAAGAGCTGAAAATAGAGCGGGGCAAAGAAATTACCCGCAGTCACACCACCAACACTGAGTTCAGACTTCAGCTTTTCCTGCAAGCAGAAAATGTGCCTTTCACAGTCGTTTGTTATATCCTTTTTTTTGTTTGTTTAAATTTGAATGAGGATAGGAGCCGAATGAACTGCATATAGAGAATGTTTAGTTGTGCTATCTTCAAAGCCTTCATTATCAAACTGTATCTGACCATAAGGCTTGATTTAATGAGGCTGTTACTATTGTTATGTCTCTCTTTCTGTCCCCATCTCTTTCTCCATCATCTCCTCCTTTCTGTGATATCCCTCTGTGGTTAATCTGCCCTCTTCATATATCTGGTATCTTTTATCTCTGACACCCTCCACCCTAACCTCATCCGGCTTTTTCTTTCTCTCTCTCTCTCTCTTTTTTTCATCTGCCCCAGGTGGATTATCGCACAGAGGACGGTACAGCTAACGCAGGCTCAGATTATGAGTTTGCTGAAGGAACGCTACTGTTTAAGCCTGGAGAGACCCTCAAAGGTAATGACAAGAGTGACAGTAAAAATCTATGACATGTTTGCTAAAGCTATGTCACTGAGACTTGTGCTCAGATAGCAGAAGTCATCTGCAGCACTGCGGGCCAACTAAATTTCTTTTTTGCTGAGTTCAGTCTGCACTAGGACAGTTCACAAGACAAACAAAATATCTGACTTCATTATAGAAAACTGGGTTAGATCACATTTCCGCCCAGAACAATTTGGTTCCTTTTGGTACAATCTGAGTTAGTTTCAGATCAGTTGCATACAATGCTATGCAGCAATTTCTCATCTGAGCAAGCATGTGGTGACAGTGGAGAGAAACCACTGCTTTTTACCACAAATAAACCTCCAGCAGAACCAGGCTCAGGATAAAAATCCCAGAAAAACAAAACAGGACCATTGGTCCAGGGGTACTTTCTATGGGAAAGAAAAACAGAGCTAGTGTACTAAGGTTGTTTTTTTTGGCAGCAATAGCTCTGCCTATGTCTCCATTTAGGAAAAGAGACCAAGCAAAAATAGAAGCAATGGATGAGGTTTACTTTGTATTGAAAAATAAAAGCAAAATAGAAGCACAGAAAGTTTTTTGGTAGTGATAGCACAGCCAGTGGCCCTGTCTAGGTAAGAGACAGCTACATTCAGAAGGCAAATTAACCTTCTATAAAAATAAAACAGCATGCACAATTTGTAGCAACAATAGTTACATTGATAGTTTGTCCAGTAAATAGACAGCTGTACACAGAAGTATTAGACCAGGCATACCTTCTATTGGGAAGAAAAATAGCCTGAGCACCAAAGTTTTTGGACACCAATAGTGTCATCAATAGCCTGTCCAGGTAAGAGAGTGCTAAACTCAGAAGCACAAAGTGGGGTGCACTTTTTGTAAAAAGAAAACCAAACGCAGCATGCAAATTAAGTACAGTCAGTGGTTTTACTCAGTATAGGATATACAGTGCCTTGCGAAAGTACTCGGACCCTTTGAACTGGTCAACCTCTTGCCACATTTCAGGCTTCAAACATAAAGATATAAAATTCTAATTTTTTTGTGAAGAATCAACAACAAGTGGGACACAATCGTGAAGTGAAATGAAATCTATTGGATGTGTCAAACCTTTTTAACAAATAAAAAACTGAAAAGTGGGGCGTGTAATATTATTCGGCCCCTTTACTTTCAGTGCAGCAAACTCACTCCAGAAGTTCAGTGAGAATCTCTGAATGATCCAATGTTGTCCCAAATGACTGATGATGATAAATAGAATCCACCTGTGTAATCAAGTCTCCGTATAAATGCACTGTGATAGTCTCAGGGTTCTGTTCAAAGCACAGAGAGCATCATGAAGACCAAGGAACACACCAGGCAGGTCTGAGATACTGTTGTGGAGAAGTTTAAAACCGGATTTGGATACAAAAAGATTTCCCAAGCTTTAAACATCCCAAGGAGCACTGTGCAAGCAATCATATTGAAATGGAAGGAGTATCAGACCACTGCAAATCTACCAAGACCTCTAAACTTTCATCTCGAACAAGGAGAAGACTGATCAGAGATGCAGCCAAGAGGCCCATGATCACTCTGGATGAACTGCAGAGATCTACAGCTGAGGTGGGAGAGTCTGTCCATAGGACAACAATCAGTCGTACATTGCACAAATCTGGCCTTTATGGAAGAGTGGCAAGAAGAAAGCCATTTCTCAAAGATATCCATAAAACGTCTTGTTTAAAGTTTGCCACAAGCCACCTGGGAGACACAACAAACATGTGGAAGAAGGTGCTCTGGTCAGATGAAACCAAAATCCAACTGTTTGGCCAAAAGCAACACAGCTCATCACCCTGAACACACCATCCCCACTGTCAAACATGGTGGTGGCAGCATTATGGTTTGGGCCTGCTTTTCGTCAGCAGGGACATGGAAGATGGTCAAAATTGATGGGAAGATGGATGGGGCCAAATACAGGACCATTCTGGAAGACAACCTGTTGGAGTCTGCAAGAGACCTGAGACTGGGACGGAGATTTATCTTCCAACAAGACAATGATCCAAAACATAAAGCCAAATCTACAATGAAATGGTTCACAAATAAACGTATCCAGGTGTTGGAATGGCCAAGTCAAAGTCCAGACCTGAATCCAATCGAGAATCTGTGGAAAGAGCTGAAGACTGCTGTTCACGAATGCTCTTCATCCAACCTCACTGAGCTCGAGCTGTTTTGCAAGGAAGAATGGGCAAGAATTTCAGTCTCTCGATGTGCAAAACTGATAGACATACCCCAAGTGACTTGCAGCTGTAATTGCAGCAAAGGTTGTCGCTACAAAGTATTAACGCAAGGGGGCCGAATAATATTGCACACCCCACTTTTCAGTTTTTTATTTGTTAAAAAAGTTTGATACATCCAATAGATTTCATTCCACTTCACGATTGTGTCCCAATTGTTGTTGATTCTTCACAAAACATTTTAATTTTATATCTTTATGTTTGTAGCCTGAAATGTGACAAAAGGTTGAAAAGTTCAAGGGGGCCGAATACTTTCACAAGGCACTGTAGCTAAACACAGAATCGCTGGGCTAGGAGTACTTTCTACTGGGAAAAAAAGGGATGACACAAAGCTAATAGCAGCAATAGAGTTGTCATAATCTCACTCTAGGAATGTGACTCAGCTAAACACATATGCACTGAGCCATGGTATACCTCCTAGGGTCAAACAAATCAGAGGCTTTCAGTTACTTCAATGTTATGTCCTGATGACTGACTTTTTTTTGCAGAGATTACTGTTGGTGTCATCGACGACGACATTTTTGAGGAGGATGAGTACTTCTACGTGCACCTCAGTAACCCCCGTGTGGTCGGTGGTCCTGAGATTGGCACCGCCCCACTGGATGCCAGCACTAGCCCGAAAGCCGTGCTCGGAGATAACCACACTGCCACAGTAACCATCTATGATGACGATCACGCAGGTAAGATCTGCATCTTTAATAAACATGGGTTTAAAATCACTCTTTTCGATGAAACTAAAAGTTCGTGAAATAAAATAGAGAACATTGTACACTATTTATTTCTTCATGGAGCTGCAGAGTGTATTTATTAATTTATTTTGCTTGACTCAGCTAGTCAGAGAGACCATTTCCAGCCAAAGCTCTGTTGAAGCTTCAGATATTTTCATAATTTAAAAGTTGTTGAAGTACTGTTACAATGATCAACAAGAAGACACTTTGAAGGAGGATTTACATATCCATGGTGCACAAATAATATCTTTACACAGTTGCATGCTGTTAATGTGTCTAATCTTGTGGAAAATGGATAAGTGCTGCAGGACAATAATTCTTCATGTTCTTGATATTAAACAGTTTTGCCTTTCTCTAACCTTGCAGCGAGGTTTTGCTATGAATCAGAAAAAGGCGGACCCAAGATTCAGCCAGACACAGTACTGAAAGTTTAAAAGGTTTATTCAGCCACAGGAAAACGTCACACAGGTAACACTCCTCACAGCTTCCAGGAATCCCTGAGGCAGAAAGAGGGATTAGTGACTTGTAGTCTCTCCAGACTACAAGTCGGGGCTCTGAAAAACGTGGAACGTGGGGTGAATCCTCATGGAGTTGGGTAATCTCAGCTGTACAGCAACAGGGTTGATGATCTTGGAGATTGGGAAAGGTCCAACAAATCGGTGTGCCAATTTCCGGGATTCTACCCTTAATGGAAGGTCCTTGGCGGAGAGCCAAACTTTCTGCCCCACCTGGTACTTAGGGGCAGGGATCCATCTCCGGTTGGCCGTTCTTGACTGAACCAGTGACATCTGATCATCGACCTCCTGGCCTTTCTCCATATTCTTTAGCACCTTAGAGCAGCCGCTTGGGCGGACGGAACATTAGCCTCTCTCTCCTGAACCAAAAACATGGGTGGCTGGAAACCAAACACAGCATGAAAAGGGGACAAACCAGTGGCACTTGATTGCATAGAGTTCATGGCGTATTCAACCCAGGGCAAATTTTGTGACCACTTGGTCGGGTCAGACTCACATAAGATACGAAGTTTGGTTTCTACTTCTTGGTTGGCTCTCTCGGTTTGGCCATCAGACTGAGGATGAAACCCTGAAGAGAGACAAACAGAAATTCCCAACAAAGAACAAAACTCCTTCCAAAAACGTGACACAAACTGGGGTCCTCTATCGGAAACAATGTCATTAGGGATTCCATGGAGCCTGAAAACTTCTCGGGTCAGTATCTCACCCATCTCCTTTGCAGATGGAAGCTTCTCCAAGGGCACCAGATGAACCATCTTTGAAAATCTGTCAATTATGGTTAGTAGTACAGAGTGACCATTTGAAACCGGTAGACCTGTCACAAAATCCATCGCAATGTGCGACCATAGGCAAGGGGGAATGGGCAATGGGTGCAACAACCCCGCAGGGGGGCGACGAGAAGGCTTGGCTCGACAACATTGAGTGCATTCAGAAACAAAGTCTTTGACATCCTTGACCAGCGATGGCCACCAAAACTGAGACTGGACTGTCTGAATAGTTCTGCTGATTCCAGGATGACAAACGAGGCGAGAGCAATGACAAGACTCCAATACCTTTGGCACAAGGCGTTCAGGAACAAAACAGCGGTCCGGTGGGCATGATGGTGGGATAGGCAGATCCCTAATGGCCTCCTGGACCTCTCTTTCCACCTCAACTCGGGATACAGACAACCTGACGGTTTCAGGAAGGATAAACTCCTCTTCACCCGCAGACTGAGATTCTGCGGGCTCTTGAATCCGGGATAGGGCGTCAGGTTTGCCATTTTTACTCCCTGGCCTGTAAGAAAGGGAGAAATTAAATCGACCAAAAAACAGAGCCCACCTTGCCTGCCTGGGGTTCAGCCATTTTTATGGTCAGTCCACACCATAAACGGCTCCTTAGTCCCCTCCAGCCAATGTCTCCATTCTGTCAATGCCAACTTGACGGCCAGTAACTCTCTGTTTCCCACATCGTAATTCCGCTCAGCCTGAGACAGAGTCCTTGAGAAAAAGGCACATGGGTGAACACGATCATCCTCACCTCTTTGGCTTAATACGGCTCCGACCCCAGTGCTTGAGGCATCCACCTCCACGATAAACTGTCTCTCTGGGTCAAGAGACTGTAACACTGGAGCTGACGTGAAGAGCTCCTTTAACCTATTGAAGGCCTTCTCTGCATCCTTATTCCACAAAAAGTTTGTCTTGGAAGAGGTAAGAGCGTTCAGGGGAGTAGCAACCAGACTGTAATTTCTAATAAACCTTCTATAGAAGTTTGCGAAGCCCAGAAATCTTTGAAGTTGCTTGCGATCAGTTGGAACAGGCCATTCCAAAACGGCCTTTACTTTGGAGGGATCGACAAGCACTTGATCTGGGAAAATGATGAAGCCTAAAAAGGAAGTGGTAGTTATGTGAAACTCACATTTTTCTGCCTTGACGAACAACTGGTTTTGGAGAAGACGCAGGAGAACAGCTCTGACATGTTTTCTGTGGGTTTCCAGATCTTGAGAATAAATCAGTATGTCATCAAGATAAACAAATATGAATTGACCCACCATGTCTCTTAGAACGTCATTGACCAATGACTGAAAAACTGCAGGAGCGTTAGTAAGTCCAAATGGCATGACCTTGTATTCATAATGGCCCGTAGGCGTGTTGAAAGCCGTTTTCCACTCATCTCCTTCTCTGATTCGGACCAGATGATATGCATTCCTTAGATCCAGCTTAGAAAATATCTTGGCTACCTGGATCTGATCAAAAGCTGTGTTCATGAGTGGTAAGGGATATCTATTTTTAACTGTTATCTCATTAAGGCCTCTATAATCAATGCATGGTCTCAACGAACCATCCTTCTTCCCAACAAAAAAGAAACCAGCACCTGCAGGAGAGGAAGAGGGTTGAATGTGCCCTGCCTTCAATGCCTCATCAACATAATTCTTCATGGCCCTGTGCTCTGGACCAGACAATGAATAGGTTCTGCCTTTAGGGGTGATGTGCCAGGAAGCAAATCAATAGCACAATCATATGGTCTGTGGGGTGGCAGAGCTGTGGCCTTGATTTTATTAAATACTTCCTTTAAATCATGGTATTCTTGCGGTACCTTGGATAAATCCGGAAAGGTCTCCTCAACCTCATTCTCCACACTGACCTCCGTAGCAGCAGACAAAAGACAGTCAGTGGAACATGACTCAGACCAACCCAGAACTTCTTTTTTCTTCCAATCAATGTGAGGGTTGTGTTTCTGCAACCAGGAGGCCCCTAGGACAACAGGAAGTTCAGGTGAATTTATGATCATGAAGGTTACATTCTCTTGATGATTACCTTCAACTGTTAAGGTAATTTCCTCCGTCCTGAGGTGTGAATTGTTCATGCTGTGACCATCCAATGCTAGCACTTTACGTGTCAGCTGACGGAATGAGCTTTATGTTGTTCTTAATGGCGAATGCTTCATCCATGAATTCAGTGTCTGCTCCTGAATCAACAAACACGGCCCCCTGGAGAGACATGGAAGAGGTTCGAAAATGAGCAGGAAACAAGAAGGAGGAGGCAGTTAGCTGACTTCGGCTCAGTAAAAAACTCCCTTCCTCTGCTGAGCCTGTCCTTTTTAATGGACACCTGAGTGCTAAATGTCCCTTCTCTCCACAATAAAAACAGAGCTTGAATCTTCTCCGACGATCCTTCTCTTCAGGGGTAATCTTGGTTCTGCCCAACTGCATGGGCTCACAATCCTCATTTTCCTCAGTGAGAGGTGACCGACTCCTTCTCTCATGCCAGAGTGCAGGACCCTGAGTTAATGAGGAGCGACCCTCCCCATGTCGCTTCCCCCTCCCTCTCTCTGCCAGCCGAATGTCAATGCGAGCAGCCAGGTCCTCGAGATGTTTCAGGGAAGAGGGGTAGTCACGGGTTCCTAACTCATCCTTGATGTCTGCGTTTAGTCCTTGCATAAATGCATCCATCTGTGCTGCCTCATTCCAACGGCTATCTGTGGCCAACAAATGAAAGTCAATTAAATAAGACGAGACAGACTGATCACCCTGTTTGAGGGACAGTAAGCTTCTTGCGGCTTCACGACTTGGAAGAACAGGGTTAAAAACTCGAATGAGTTCCTTGGAAAAAGTTTCATAGAAGGTACAAGATGCAGACCTGTTCTGCCATTCAGCAGTCCCCCACTGCTTCGCCCTTCCTGCCAGCAGAGATATAACAAAAGCCACCTTAGAACGTTCAGTGGGAAAGGATGACGGCTGAAGCTCAAAATGAATTTCACACTGAGTTAGGAAAGCTCGACACTGGTCTGGGTCTCCCCTGAACATCTCAGGCGGAGATAGACGTGGCTCCTTTTGTGACGGTGGCGGCTCGGAGACAAGATTGCCAGAACGTAATGTAGAAATTATTTCCTCCAAGCCGGAACCCAACCAGGAAAGGGCCTCATCAACGTGGGTGCACCACTGTTGTGCTGGCGATGGGTCCATTTTTGGCCAGATTAATAATCCTGAATAATCCGAGGGCTAGGCTGGCTCAATAATCCAAGGACAGAAACAGGGTCAACGATCGGAACAAGAGGCATCAGGCAAGGGGCAGGCAGAGGCATAAACCAGATGCAGGAAACAACGTCGACAACCAAAATCCAAATAGTCCGACAGGGAGCAGGCAGAGGCATAAATCCAAAAGGCAAGGCAAGGTCAAGAACAATGATCAGACAGGAAGGAACGCTGGATATCTACTCACACGAATGGCTTTCAAAAATCTGGCACAGGTGCTTGGTATGCCATAGATTGCACTACACAGCAGCAGCCACCAGGTGCATCTCATCAGCTGATTGCAGCCAGGGAGACAGGGTAGAGCAGCCAGAATCATAACAGGTTTAAAATGAGGGCTTCGGATAAATAAAAATCACTAACTAACTGGGTCTCATTCAGGGCATTTTAAAAATGCTTAAATCCCCTCAGTGTCAACTCCATTTGAAGGACTTTAATTGAATCCAAAGATAATAAATGTGTTAAAGGTATAGCAAATCCTAATAATCTTTTTCCTCTTGAGAGTCATTTTGCTCTTTATGCACTCCACCATACACGTTAGAGAGGGACCTGGTGAGAGTGTAGATATTTATCTGTCTCCATCCTTTCTTCAGGCATTTTTACGTTCGAGAGTGCCAGTCAGAGGGTGAGTGAAAGCATAGGTGTGATGGAGGTGAAGGTTCTCCGGACATCGGGGGCCCGGGGTCTGGTAGCCGTCCCTTATCGGACCCTGGATGGGACCGCTAGAGGAGGAGAGGACTATGAAATGGCTGCGGGAAAGCTGGAGTTTCAGAACGATGAGACCATGTGAGTACATTAAATCTTTGTTATTCTGTTTTCTGTCATTTGTTTAATAGAATAGTTTTCCTCTAAAAAGCTGGTTTCAGTGTAATAATCCTACTTTTTATGATACGCTTGTCGTGATTATACATGTGCACACACACACTTTCAGAGTTGCTCTTGCGTCCTTGGGCACATGCATTTTTAATATGCTGATGTTAGCAGTGTTAAATTGACCAATACATAAAGCAATTGGGACTGCAATTTCCTTGGGGCCCCGCGGGGCTCATAAAGTTCCCACTCCCTGTTTGTGTGTTCGCGAGTGTGTGCAGGTTAGCTTGGTTTGACTTTTGCATGCAGGAGTAAGGACATCACAGCTGGTTCTTGCTCCCCTAAGGTATTGAAGGTTAAAAAGGTTTGTAGATGTAAACATACATATTTCCCCATTATTAGCAGCAGTATGGGTTCAAAGGTAGGGACCTTCTTCTTTAGGGGTTTGATTTTTTGTCAAGACCACACAAAAGGTCTGACTTTCCCTGAGAAAAGACTGAGAATACTGGCTTCATGCCTGCCTGAGAGCTTTTTTACTTTCTAGTTTAAATTGTTCTAAAGCTGCTTCAATGATGGCTTCTTTATGCATGTGAAAAGTCTTAAAACAGCTGTTTGGGTTTTACCTTGAGCTATTTCAATTAAAAAAGCTCAACCGGAATTAAACTGCAACAGTTTTAGAAAATGGGGATGTGCACAGGCGGCAGAATAACAACCGAACGCACAGCTGCCAGTTTTGGGTGAGACAACAACAGCAAACGTAAATTAAATGCTAGTAGCTGCTTTCTTTTACCGTCTCTGTGGTCATGGTAGCGTTTTACTCTTGGTTTATGTTTTCTTCTTCCTTCGTAGAGGAAAAATCATAATATTACTCAGCTGTCACATTTAGGCATCACCTGGGATGAGAGTAAAAACACTATGATCTCACAGAATCAAAGTATTAACACAAAATCATTGATTTATTGGTGCGCCAAGGATTAAAAATCTGTTTCAATCTTTGCATGATGAATCTTTGAGGGTTAATGAGCACCAACAGAGTTTGCTGAGCTTGAAGGCTCCTGCAGCATCCTCTAAACCCCTCATTGTACATCAATCCAAGACATTCCCTCAGATTTGAATATAGACTGCAGGAAAAAAAAAAAAAGTGAACCTCATTACTGGTACCTTGTTGATATCATGAGCATGTAATTATTTTAATTTAAGCTTCATTTCAGATTACTGCTGCAGTTAATGTACATAGACAGACATCTGCTGGTGTAACTTTTACTAATCTTGTTAAAAAAACACATTTATCTCCTAGTTAGGAACACAAATTTGATTATTTCATGATCACATGAGTTAATGTTCAAAATCAAACATACACAGACAAGAACACTTTAATTAGAGGTTTAAAACCTTCTGTAGTCAAACTGTGATACTTTGACGAGTCTGTTTTCATGTGTTCTCCTGTGTTTTTGCTCATCCTTTGTTAAACACCCATGGAGCTGAGGAAAAATTGGAGGAAGATGATAGTTTCAGTTAAAAGATGAGGGACTAAAGCTGGGAGCTGCTTTGGGAAGCTCGAGGGGTAGGTTGACAGTTCTGCTGTTTTCTTGTAAAGACTGAGTGAGAGGACACCTGGAGTGGAGACCTCAGCAGCATATCGATTCATCCCTTCAGTAGTCTCTCTGATAACCTCTTCCTTGTTGTTTGCTCATTTTCTTTCATTTCTGTCTTGGATTTCTGTATTTTGCTGTTTTAAGCTCCAATATGTATTATTTGTGATTACCCAGAAGTCCAAATCATATCTTTTCATTTGCTCCATCCCTCCTTCCAGAGTTTTTCTGTGCAGTAATATGAGCCTGACTTTAAAATCGTGCCACACTGGTTCTTGTCTTGATGTCATTTTGAATAACACCTGTTACGTGGGTTTAAACGACAGGAAATAATGAAGATTTTGTGCCACATCTAGTGCTGTGATGTCTTTGAAGTATGTGTGATTCTTTTGATTTGCTCCCGTTGCAAAATGGAGATCACAAGGTTGAATTCACAGTGTCATGCTGCGTTTCTACTGGGTACGCTACTTTTCTGTGATGTCATGTCTTTTTTTTTTTACACATTTTATCCATAATCAAGCCTCACCTGATCATCTGGGAATTAAAGGTGGATGTTCTTTACGTGCTGTTAGGTTGTTGTTAGTCGAATGAATCAGATTGCAAGTGATGGGGGAAGTTTCACTTTCTCTAGCCCATGTCCCTGAAGCTATGTGAACTGCCTACATATAAGGTTAAAGGATGATATAATCCGGCCTTTGCTGGGACAATCACCCAATGATAGTCGTAGTCAGTGAGTTGCATCTTGAGTCGTAGTTGCATTGTTCCTGTAGCAGCGCTCCTGTGGTTGAATCTTTGGACATGTCCTTGAACATCAAGGTACGCTGTTATGTGGTGGTCGACATGAGTCACTAGAGTGTTAAATACATAGGGTGTCGATGTGGGAGCGTTTTTACCAACACCATTAAATAAAACACTGATACTACATACTGTGATGAGGATAATTAGTTTTGTTAAGGTTTGTTGTTTTTTTTTTCATTTGTTTTTTTTGTATTTGCTTTTTTGGTTTAGTTTGTTTGTCTTCATTTTTACCCTCTTTTCTTTTTAAATATCGTTTATATTCATAATCTATTTGTGTTTTTTATCCATTTCCTTTTATGATGTTTTGTTTTATTTTCTTTTTTCCTTTTTTATTTGTTTTACATTTAATTTGAGTTTTTATTTCTTATCCCATTTTTATTTTTTTTCTTTGTTTTTTCAATATTTGTGCTTTTCCCCTTCTCTCTTTTTTTTAAATTTTTGAAATATTTCCTTTCTGTGATTTTTTTTTCTCTACCATTTTACCTATGCTGATTTTCAATCCATCCTTCCTTTTTTATTCTTGCCGTTGTATTTATTCAGATTTTCTGCCTCTCAGTATGTTTTCAGTTTCTCTCCCTTTCCTTCTTTCCTCCCCTAACCTCTACTTCTATGTTGCTGTCTTTTTGTACCTTTCCCTAATTTGCATTTGTCTACCTTCTGCCTTGAACCTTTCCATATTTTTACTGTCAGACTTTCTTCCTCACCTTCTTTTCCTTAGCACCTCCTTTCTCATGTCTTCGCCTCCTGCCGCTGCTATTTTCTGATGTCATCTTCTCAGACTCTTCCACTTGCTTTGTTCTTTAACAAACTTGGTCGTTAGTCATATATGTATTTAAGCATCTCACCGGTAATTTGTCAACATTTGTTAGCCATGTTGCCAGCTAGAATATAGTGTTGAAGAGAAACAAGCCTTTAAATTTGTTGATATATTCTGCATTAAATTCAACCAGCCATGTTGGGTTTCTCTTGCCAGGGTTTGCAGTGCTTTGCAGAAGTATTGTATTTTATAGGGATTTTATTTGATAGATGAACACAAAGTAGTGCATAGTTTTCACATGAAAGGGGAAATATTTATGACCAGAAATCAGTTATGTATGGTGTGTATTTGTACTCAGCGCCTCTTTATTCCATATACCTGAACAAAATCCTCCAAAAAGGACTTACAATCTAATTAAGACACGTCACAGTTACAACCACAAACTTCAATGTATTTTATTGGGATCTTATGTGTTAAACCAACACTAGACCAACTAGAGAAATTTGTGAGGTAGAGGTGACTGCTCCTCTGGTGACGTCTGAAGGCAATTAGATGTGCTGAATTTCATTCAGTGGTATCAATGTAAGGGGAGGCTCAATATAAATACAAGACTCTACCAACATTTCGGATTTTTGTTTAAGGTGACAAAATGTGAGCACATTCCAGGGTTGTGAATATTTCGGCAAGTCAGTAAGTCAGCAATGTATCTATTCTTTTATAGGTTGCAGGGATTTCTTTTTACACCAAATGTATTTAATTTATTGTGACATTCAGTTGTTGCACTCCAAATTTGGTCTAGTATTAGCAGCCATCTTTGATATGTTCCATCTCAGAGTCCAAAATGTAGAATAGTGATGTAGATCCACACTCTCCGTTGACAGCTCAAAGAAAACATGATGTTGTTTTTCTCTGTCATGGGTCAAAGGTGAGGGTCCTCTCAGCACAAAGACATGAGGAGATGGCTGCTTCATGCACACAAGGACAGTTTAAAATGTTGAGGAAATGTCAGTTTGCTTGCCACGATGACATTCCCCTCAGGGTTAAGAAATCAGCTCTGCATTGTCACTTAGGAATGAAGGAAGAGCTCGACCCTGATAATAAAATCCCGCTGCAGAAACTATGAGTCTGCAGCTTGAAACACGCATGCTTTTTTTAAGGCATGAGAGGCCTTAAGACCCTATGAAATAAAGAAGCTCGCACAGAGACATAGTGTAGTCCTACCAGTTTATTTAAGGGTTAACCAGAAGGTGTTTTCTGCTTTTGTGGCCTTTTAGAAGCAGCAGTTTCTCTAAACATCTTGAGATAAATGTCACAGCTTGAGACGAAAAGCAACTCCGTGGGTGACCTGCGGTGGAGCTGGGAGACCATAGTTTTTATTCAGGGTCATCCTGTGTGAACCTACGTGTGTATCTGTACAGGTCCTTCTCAAAAAATTAGCATATTGTGATAAAGTTCATTATTTTCCATAATGTAATGATGAAAATTTAACATTCATATATTTTAGACTCATTGCACACTAACTGAAATATTTCAGGTCTTTTATTGTCTTAATACGGATTATTTTGGCATACAGCTCATGAAAACCCAAAATTCCTATCTCACAAAATTAGCATATCATTAAAAGGGTCTCTAAATGAGCTATGAACCTAATCATCTGAATCAACGAGTTAACTCTAAACACCTGCAAAAGATTCCTGAGGCCTTTAAAACTCCCAGCCTGGTTCATCACTCAAAACCCCAATCATGGGTAAGACTGCCGACCTGACTGCTGTCCAGAAGGCCACTATTGACACCCTCAAGCAAGAGGGTAAGACACAGAAAGACATTTCTGAACGAATAGGCTGTTCCCAGAGTGCTGTATCAAGGCACCTCAGTGGGAAGTCTGTGGGAAGGAAAAAGTGTGGCAGAAAACGCTGCACAACGAGAAGAGGTGACCGGACCCTGAGGAAGATTGTGGAGAAGGGCCAATTCCAGACCTTGGGGGACCTGCGGAAGCAGTGGACTGAGTCTGGAGTAGAAACATCCAGAGCCACCGTGCACAGGCGTGTGCAGGAAATGGGCTACAGGTGCCGCATTCCCCAGTCCTGGGCTACAGAGAAGCAGCACTGGACTGTTGCTCAGTGATCCAAAGTACTTTTTTCGGATGAAAGCAAATTCTGCATGTCATTCGGAAATCAAGGTGCCAGAGTCTGGAGGAAGACTGGGGAGAAGGAAATGCCAAAATGCCAGAAGTCCAGTGTCAAGTACCCACAGTCAGTGATGGTCTGGGGTGCCGTGTCAGCTGCTGGTGTTGGTCCACTGTGTTTTATCAAGGGCAGGGTCAATGCAGCTAGCTATCAGGAGATTTTGGAGCACTTCATGCTTCCATCTGGTGAAAAGCTTTATGGAGATGAAGATTTAATTTTTCAGCACGACCTGGCACCTGCTCACAGTGCCAAAACCACTGGTAAATGGTTTACTGACCATGGTATCACTGTGCTCAATTGGCCTGCCAACTCTCCTGACCTGAACCCCATAGAGAATCTGTGGGATATTGTGAAGAGAACGTTGAGAGACTCAAGACCCAACACTCTGGATGAGCTAAAGGCCGCTATCGAAGCATCCTGGGCCTCCATAAGACCTCAGCAGTGCCACAGGCTGATTGCCTCCATGCCACGCCGCATTGAAGCAGTCATTTCTGCAAAAGGATTCCCGACCAAGTATTGAGTGCATAACTGTACATGATTATTTGAAGGTTGACGTTTTTTGTATTAAAAACACTTTTCTTTTATTGGTCGGATGAAATATGCTAATTTTGTGAGATAGGAATTTGGGGTTTTCATGAGCTGTATGCCAAAATCATCCGTATTAAGACAATAAAACACCTGAAATATTTCAGTTAGTGTGCATTGAATCTAAAATATATGAATGTTAAATTTTCATCATTACATTATAGAAAATAATGAACTTTATCACAATATGCTAATTTTTTGAGAAGGACCTGTATTTATTCACTATGTGACCCCATTATACACTGCAGGAAGTAATTAATTCTCTTTGTGCTCAGTCAATTAGGGCTTCTTTTATCTATTGCTGGCTGATTCCCCAGAGGAGACGGCGAGCGTCTTAGTTTTCAGTGTTGTGCTCTAACTTTGCGTCCTCTGCCCCTCCCCGGGTGTTTTGCATTAATAGGTGTGTGTATCTCTGTGGAAAGGGTAAAAGGAATAGTGAACTGTGTTGAGCGTGAGATGAAGGGATGCTCTCAGCAGGGTTAGTTTATTCTTAGCCTTCGTCTGACCTGCAACGCGGCTCAAAGTCTCAGCCAAGAACAGGGCAGCAGTGAGTGTATGTGTGTGTGTGTGTGTGTGTGTGTGTGTGTGTGTGTGTGTGTGTGGTCCTCTCCCCAGGCTGTTCATTATGAATTTCAAACAGGTGTCTTCACCAATCTCTGCCAGCGCCTGTTCATGTACTGGCCAGCCCATGAAATATTTCGATTTAGGGGAAAATCTCACAGTTCAGGTTTCATCTTATTTGGTTGATGCTGTTACACTTTCCTCTATTCACAAAGCCCTGAATTGCTTTTAATGCTATATATTATACTGCATGAGATTCTAACCTATTGTTTATTGCTTAATATCCTTAAAACGACTATTTTAGTTCTCTGTGCCAAAAAACAAGACATTGTGAGTCAGTTTAAATATACCGCAATTAGATTTTTGGAGACAAATTTAAGACCCTTCACTTCCTGTTTCATGACCCACAGCGGGATCCTGACACTGACTTTGGAACAGCTGCTAAAGTTTGGAGTGAAGCCTGATCGACTGGGTTCCTGGTGCTCGAAGGACTGTCTCTGAACTGAGCACAGCATTCCTTCAGTGCTGAAATCAATTTCCAGTCAATTTTAACAAAAACCCTCTGATAAACCTTGCTGCAAATGACATTTTTCAACAGGCTGCATGTTCTGTACATCGACACACTGCATCTGTTTATTTCTCTCCTGTCCTCTGTGCTGTCACGTATTAAAACTCCTGAATTCATATAGAAGATGTGATGATTTCTGTGTTTTGCTGCTTTTCTAATCAGAAGGACAACAAAAACAGACGAATGATTCCACTTCTCTCTGTGCTGACAAAGGTTTGACTCCTTTAATGGCATTATGGATGCTTTTGGAAGAAAGTCTGGCCATACTTATGTAAATTACAGTTAGAGCAAATAGCTTGTCATTCTCAAAAACCTTAGGGTCATGCAGACTGCATGGAAAAATACCATCTGCTAAAAAAACTGGTGACAGTTTCAGAGGAGAAAAAGAGAGAAAGTGACGTGCTGCGCTGGTGGCTTTACAGAAACAAATCCCAGATGTTATTAACAATCGGCACATTTTACAAGAAGTGTAAAATGTGCCGATATTTCTGCAAATATTTTTCCTAATCAAAGTAATGTTCTAAATTAGGTCTAAAATCATATGGTTGAGACTGTACTGCTTTATGATTTCCCCCCTTGCCTATTTTACTTGGCAATTAGGCTCAAGCTAGAATAGAGACAACTGGAGAGACTGAATAGGAATAAGGCTGCAGGTCCAGATCATGTCAGCCCTAGAGTCCTGAAGGCCTGTGCAGAGCAGCTCTGTGGGATTCTGCAGCACCTCTTCAACCTTAGCCTGGCCCAGAAGAAGGTTCCGGTGTTGTGGAAGACCTCCTGTCTTGTTCCGGTACCAAAGAAAACTCACCCATCAGTCCTCAATGACTATAGACCTGTTGCCCTGACATCTCACATCATGAAGGTCCTAGAGAGACTCCTGTTGGCCCACCTGAGTAAGCAAACAGTAAACCATCAGGACCCCCTTCAGTTTGCTTATCGCTGTGGAGTTGGAGTTGAAGATGCCATCATACACCTGCTTCAACAAACCCACTGTCATCTGGACAAAGCCAGCAGCACTGTGAGGATCATGTTCTTTGATTTCTCCAGTGCATTTAATACAATCCAACCTGATTTGCTTTGTCAGAAACTCCAGAAGACTCAGGTGGAGGCCTCAACAATCTCCTGGATCAAAGACTACCTGACAAACAGACCACAGTTTGTGAGACTGAAGGGTTGTGAGTCTAACCAGGTAGTCAGCAGCGCAGGAGCCCCACAGGGGACTGTACTCTCACCATTCCTCTTCACTCTGTACACCTCAGACTTCCAGTACAAGACAGACTCCTGTCATCTGCAGAAATACTCGGATGATTCTGCAGTCGTGGTGTGGATCAGAGATGGACAAGAAGCTGAGTACAGAAAGGTGGTGGACCACTTTGTGGCATGGTGTGGAAACAATCATCTCATTTTGAACATGACTAAAACGACGATTGTAGATTTTTAGAGAAACAGGAATAAGTTAAAAACTATTTCCATCATGGGAGAAGAAGTGAAGGTTGTGGAGGAGTATAAATACCTCGATGTTCACCTGGACAACAGACTAGAGTGGAGATGCAACTGTGAAGCCATCTACAAGAAGGGACAGAGCAGACTGTACTTCTTGAGGAAGGTTAGGTCCTTTGGTGTTTGCAGCAAGATGCTGCATATCTTATATAAGTCTGTTGTGGAGAGTGTGATCTCTTCTGTCATCATCTGCTGGGGAAGCAGCATCAGAGCCAGGGACTTAAAAAAGCTCAACAAGCTGATAAAGAAGGCTGGCTCTGTTCTGGGGACTCCTCTGGAACCTCTGGAGGTCATTGTGGAAAGACGGATTCTTCATAAAATGAAGAACATTATGGAGAACCTTGAGCATCCTCTTCATGAGACTGTCCTACAACAACAGAGTGTCTTCAGTCAGAGGCTTCTTCAGATCTGCTGTAAGACGGAGCGCTACAGGAGATCCTTTCTGCCCACAGCCATCAGCATCTACAACGGCTCTTTGAGGAAACCTTCATAATATGAGCTACAACAACATTTAATTTCCCTTTGGGATTAATAAAGTATTTTTGAATTGAATTGAATTAACAGTACTTTTCAAATTCTGATGCAGATTTTTAGATTTAGGTCTGGACTTTGACTGTGTCACTTTAACACATCACGCCTTGATCTAAACCATTCCAGTCCTAAGTCTTTGGCAGTCTTTAACAGGTCCATCTATCCATCTTTTCATCACCTCTGACCATCTTTCCTGTCTCTGCTGATGGAAAGCATGATGCTGCCACCATGCTTCAAGGTAAAGGATAGTGTTTCCATGGTAACGTGCCATCTTAGTTTTCTGCCCACAATTTAAAGCTTGGTCTCATCCGAACAGACCTTCTTTTTTGATCCGCTGTGTTGCCAGCATGGCATTGTGCCGAATGGGACTTCTTATGCCTACTTTCAATGATGGCTTTCTTCCTGCCACTCTTTAGTAAAGGCTGATTTGTGCCATCCACAGATTTTAATTTGTAAAATGTTTCTTCCCACTTCCTCCCACATGGCCAACTGTGTGTTGGCCTATCACATGATGATTATAGTTTTATTTTCATGCATGATGATCAATGACAGGGGAAGCCTGACTTCTCTCACACCATCCTCACTGCACATGTGCTTCCCTCAGAGCGCACCAGCCAGACTTACTGTTCTAACTTCTGCAATCTGCCATGTTGCAATATGTGTTAATGAAGCTACAGCATGGCTTGTTGCTGTTTTTGCCAAAGCTGTCAAACAGAGCTGGGATCGTGCGTTTAGCTGTTGATGACACAGACGTCAGCTCACACCCTTTAAACGACACTTCCTCCCTTTGGCGAGATATTTCTGGGAATTAGGAGGGAATGGAAAGGAGGGGATGTGAGGCTGCGTGTGTATTTGCGATTGTCGCTATGTTGGTGTTTTCTGCTTGTTGCTGTGCTTGTAACGTGTTTGATATATGCAACCTGCTTCTCCGTCTGTCATCGATGTAGGGTGACTAACCCGGAGCGGTTCCTAAAATAAAACATCTTTTGAACTCCAAATCCCCAGGGGAGATGCACGCTGTGCGTAGAACATACAACCGTGCTTCTTTCACGTTTGTGTGAGTGTTTCCTGCGGCTGCTGCACGTGCATGTGTGTGACTCAGCACTTCACACAGTCGTGTTGTTTTGCTGCCCATCTAGCCTGTGTGACATCATCTTCTCTTCTCTCCTGCATGCTCCTCAACATCTTTAGCATTCCCCACAATGCATGTTTGTCCTTGCTGCTTATCAGCTGACTGCATAATGCACAGCCTTAAAACAACAGCTTGGATTTAAAGCAGGGGTTGTTTTCCCAATCTGACCGAGTAAACACTGGAGGAAAATTTTAATCAGGTGCTGTGCATCATAAATATGTTTATATTTTGCATTATTTGAAATTTAAAAGGGTTCATTCTGTCAATTAAAGTTTTATTCCCTTTGAAGCTGCTGGATATACAGCCATATTCAATACATTAGACTTTCATTAAAAAGCAAATTTTTTTTAGTAACTCGATTCACAAAGTAAAACACATTATATAGTTTATTTATACATACTAGTGATTTAAAGCCCACATTTCTGTTAATTATGATGATTTTTCTCTTACAGCTATTTAAGACCGACATTTAAGATTAGAATATTACATCAGACCAATAAAAAACAATTTTAATGCAAACATTTGGGCTTAATGAAATGTACATTTCATAACTACTTAAAGGTTGTTATTTTAGAAAGGTACTTTTAATCTGACAATCAAGCTTCATCGGAATGCGTGTTCGTATTTATTGAATATGACTGTATATCTATATGCAGCAGTTGTGCACAATCATGCCTAAAAGAGGGTGCTGCATTTATTTCATTACCATCCACAAATATTTTTTTGGTTTGCTTTCTTGTTTGTTTTGTTGGAAATACATCAAAATGTGCTGCCATGATTTGTTGGAACATCAAAGCAGTGATGTCACAACATTTTGTCACGTAGGCCAAAATTGTTCAAAATATATCATCTAAAAAAACTGCAGTTATTTGTTTACCTGCTGAACAATAAACTGACCAGTAAGTTGACAGGAAAGGGATGGACCTCTGTCCAGGGGCAAAGGTCACCTGGGCAGGGAGTTGAACGCACGACAGCTGCATTGTCATGACACTTTGGACATGCCTACATTAAAGAATAATGTGAATAAAGTTTAAACTCTAGGAATGGTCTGATGGAAAATTGTACTGGTTTTCATAATGTATCTCGGTAATTTCCAAATAATATTTTTGCTTCAGATGTCCATTATTGATATTTGACCTGAAGGACAGAATTGGCTAGGAACATAGGTGCAACTTAATAACCTGGAAACATGTAAGAATACCCATAAAAACACAAACAACAATCAGTATGGTATTTGAAGTGAACAGGAATAAAAATGTAATCTTGATTGGACCATTTTTCAAGTTGTTTTGCTTTGCTTCCTGTTAACGAGGTGAGAAAAATTAGCAAATGAGAGCTCCTACTATGGATTAACTCAGAGTATAACAAGCTAATTTTAACACAAATCAAAGGCTTTTGGTCTCATCAGAGAGATGTATCTTACATCCTAAATACTGATCAAATCTTGAGTTTGTGCTTTTTCATTTTAACATTGCAAAATAATTTACATAATCAAGGAAATAAATGGGAATTTACGGAGAATTTGGGAGAGATTTTTACAAAGTATATCACATTCAGACAGACACCTAAATATTTTGTTTTGTCGGACACCAACATCCATGTGTTATTTCCAAGTTAAAAACCAATACTATACATCCATCAGCAGCAACATGCGCACGTAGGCACCATTGCTATGCATTGAGTCATGTCAACAAAACCATGCTATTGCGGGATGAGCATGCATCTGTCACAAAACGGTCGTAGTGCCCTTATTTCTTAACCACTTTTCGTAAAATATGGCTCAAATTAAAGCTGAGAAAATTGCTGATGTTATGATGCATAGAACTCACACTAAACATAAATCTGTAAGCAGTGTGTAAAATGTGCATTATAGTGTTGACAGGTATACCTACTGTGCTTTAAAGATCGCCATGCTGTCAATTGCAGCTTGAGCTGTTAAAAACCATAGTTGTGATTGCACAGCTTGTTGGTTTCTGGCCTCGATGCTGGAATTTCTAAACTGATATATTAAAAGTGGGTTCGTGTGACTCCTTTCACCTAGGCCCAGGGACGGACTGGCTATCGGAAGCACCGGAACACTTCCCGATGGCCTGGCTGCTGACTGCGGCTCGGTTCAGGGTGCGCCTGATTTTTTAAACAAGAAATCCATGCCATTCGTGCGGCTCACTCGGGTATCTGCCTTGCTGAAGCTCCTAGACTGAAGACAGACACCCCTTCCTTTCTTTTTCTGATGCTGTCTGTCACAGCAGTGCCGACACACACAGAGACAGCCAGAGAGGAGCAGAGAGGGAGAGGGTAAAAAATAAGAAAGCACTAGCCGCCGATGCAGCAAAGAGCTGTAAATTAATATTTGTTCGTAAGGAAGCAGGTAAGACATAGACACTAGTGGCGAAGAGTGAACGCTAGCATAGCCTATCCAGCACAGATAGTTTATTGAGGTTAGTTACACTTCGAGGAACTTAAGAGGGCATAACAAACTTAATAAAACTAATTGTAAGTTTTCACTAGGATTTTGCTAATTTTAGAATATGTTTTACGAACAGAAATCAGATTCTGTATTCTTCATAAACTCCACTAATAAATTACGTTACATGAATGTTGAAATGTTCGTGTTATATTATTTTATTTAATTTTTATTCAACCCGGAAAAATGCCTGTTAGGTTAATTGGTCAATCTAAATTGCCCTTAGGTGTATGAATGAGTGTGTGCATGGTTGTTTGTGTGTTGCCCTGTGATGGACTGGTGACCTGTCCAGGGTGTACCCCGCCTCTCACCCATAGACTGCTGGAGATAGGCACCAGCTCCCCCGTGACCCACTATGGAATAAGTGGTAGAAAATGACTGACTGACACCTAAAACCAAACTTACATGCTTCTTGGTCAATGTCCTAACTATGCAGTTAAGGCAAATCAAGTAAAAGAGCCACTGCAGAGTCAGCTTTGGTTAACATTAGCGACACCTGAACGGCGTCTGCATCATCTAGAATAACATCTATCCAGGAAGCAGTGCACATCCAGGCACATAATGTCAGACTATGAGTAATCTATTCATCTCTTTGTCCCTGCAGCTGATTTAATCTACCACTGACCATTGCTCAGCTGAAACCACAGGATGAAAATATTTCTTGCGGCGAAATTTTTTTAGCTGATCCAGGAAGAAAGTTAAATGCCAGGTAATGTACAGGAACCTTTGAGCAGAGGATGTGTGTGTTGTTTTTGAGTTTTTGACTGTTGCTTTATTGGAGTTTGCTTTAGATGGATTATTTGCTGAACACCAAATCATTTTTGATTTCTAAATACAATAATGTGCAATGTTGTGTCCTATTCTTTCCTTTTACTACATACTGTATTAAAGACTACATTATTAAAGAGTACATCAACAGGTTTTAGTTGACCAATAGACCTTGCATGCCAAGGTGTACAGCTGTTCATATTTTCTTTGAATTGAAGGTCAGTTTACATTCTTGAAGTTAATGTCTGGTACCTCCAGTATGTCCGGACCAAGATCATGTTGCTTGACAGAAACCCCGTTTATCTCCTCCACTGCCCTCCATTTCTCTCGCCTCTCAACTCGTCTGCTGGGGAACGTTAGCATTCCTTCTATAAGCAAAATAGGCTTTTTTCCCCTCTTTCCTCAAGTCATTGTTTGTTGCCTTAGCAACTTTTGATTCCTCCCATCATCGTTCAACAAAGAAGAGGCACCATGAAGACCATGAAAAATAAAATTATCTGCGTAGGATAAAAATAAGGCCCCGGTGGTGTACTGATTTGTTTTTCTGTTGTTATGTGTCTGCGCTGGAAGTTTGAATAAGAACTGTATGATTTACATCCCACATTATTTCTCTCCTAACCATGTTCCCAGCTCTTACTCTGCTCCTGAAGCATTTATTGTCAGATTAGTGGTGGGTGCATATACATTGTTAGATCTTATTTAATAAGGCTGCAAGTACTCAGGACGAGTGGGTTATAGACCCTTAAAGAAGGGGCACACATAAAGACACAGTCATAGTCTGGTTGAGACAGAGAAAAAAATGAAGGACAGAAAGCTAAATACAAAGGGGACAAAAAGCACACATCAATCCCATAGTTCTGGCTTCTTCCTCTCCAAGTCTGAGCGTTTCCCTCTTGCTGTATCTCTCTCTTTTTCTTCATCTCTCCTAATGTCAGAGCACTCAAAGCTAAGTAGCTTAAGTCAACATCTTTAACCAGTTTTTAAGCTGTTTGTGTAGCTTTCCCTCTGTGTGCGAGCTTGGCTGTGTTATGTGGAAAAATCGATGTGGCAGCCCCTGTCTGCTCTTGGCTGCAGTGATATTTTTCTCCTTGCTACACCGATTTGACTTGTAGTTCATCACACTCATGCATATACTGATGCATACACAACCTTCCTGTTACCCCTCCAGTTCTTCAGTGCTGATTGTATGCAGTGTATTGATTTATATTTTTTTTACTGTTGAGTTTTTCTCTGGTTTTGCTGCAGTGGTAAAATATAAACAAACACTCTTTTGGTTTGACCTTAGATTTCAGCCTCCATGTCTGGATGTATGACTTTCACTCCTGTTGCCAAATGGCTCAGTTCATTGGAACACAATAGTATACACTGCATATAAAGCATCAAAACTAGTAATTTAATAAATAAGGGTATGGCAAAACATTTGCTTACTGAAATTTATGAAATACTTTTGAGAAAACCCTATGATAACTTCAGGACATCTCCTGTATGTTGAAACTAGTCACATGCTTTGCTCAGGCGTGATTTTGACCCATTCTTTCACACACCCTGTTTTCAAACCTTGAAGGTTCTGGGAGGCCTCATATATGAAATCTGATCTTCAGTCATTTCCACAGATGTTTGATTAGATTCGGGTTGGGTGTTTGACTGGCCGTTAGAGTAGCTTTGTATTCTTTCTCTGGGACCAGTTGAGTTCTTCCTTGGCTTCGTGTTTAGGATAATTGTGCATTACCTGTGTTTCATGTTCGAAAATCTTATGAACAATATTGGTTATATGAAGTATGCCAAAACCAGATGCTGAAAATCAGCTCCACACCATGATTTTCTTACCTCCAAACGTGCAGTGCTGTGCCATCCCTCCTCCAAATGTGGTGTTTGATCAATGACATCCAAAGAGTAAAACTGTGGTCCCATCTGTCCCGACTGTAGTCTCCCAGTTTTGTATTGGATTGTCCAAATACCCTGCAGCAAACTTTGAATGAGTCTCAACATGCTTTTTCTTCACCAGTCGAGTCTTGCGCAAGTGTGCATAGAGGCCATGATAAATACATGCATTAAATATTGCTTTTTTAGATTCCAAGACATTCAAAAGCTCATAATAAGTGGTTATTGGTTCTTGGACACTTTTCTCACTACTGTTTGTTTCCTCTGTCAGAAATCCTGTGAGGAGCAACTGTATGTGGCTGGCTAATGGTGAACTGATGTTCTTTCCACCTTCCTGACAGATTTCAGTGATATCCTTGGCTTTTTATACCCTTTTGCGGCTTCTTTTCTTCTTGTGTTTAATACTTATTACTTATTTTTAAAACTCATCTGAAAACGGACTTTTATTCCTTGGCTTTTGGCACCGTCTAAGTGGGCAACATGTGTACAGAGAGAGGCCTTAGTCCTCGACGCAGGCTGTCGCTGGATCGAATCCCAGCCCTGGCGATGTTTTCTGCCCACCACCATTTCCTATCTGCTCACTGTCACAAAAATGATAAAATAAAGGCCACTTGTGCCGCAAAAAAGCATAAAAAAAGGAAACATTTCCATGTTTGATTTTTATTTTCCCCACTGTAAAATCCTTCCGTTTAGCCTGCATGTCCCTCTCTGTGTACATCTTCACTCTACTGGCAACCCTGAAGTCCAGGCAATTTTTCCTGCCAAGTCAGTACACACTTGCAGCAACACACCCTGTGGTCAGAGTGTCTCGTCAACTGCCACAGTGTGAGCATGTGCACTCCACCCCTGTTTTTTTTTTTTGCCAGCAAAGGCCTGTGATCAAACCCCCGTGGACTGCACACACCCTGTAATCACGGCACAGAGACCTACAGAGAGCTGCGGCAACAGGCTGCCTCCCCCTTGTCCTTCTGCCTCAGGCCTCACAGTTCCTCTGCCCCCAACCATGCCTGCCCCAGACCACATTGAAACTCTTAGTACTGAGATCACTGACCAACAAGTCCAACAAAGTCCAGGCTGTGTCAGCTGTGCTGCTACTTTTCTGTTTATTTGGTCTGACTGCAAGCTTGTTTTACAACTGTAAAGACACTTTCTCAGCAGACCAACAGATTTCAACAGGTTCCCATAGTTTAACCATATAAAATTTCTAATGTGAGGATGTTATGAAATCTGTAGTAACCTGTAACCTGGCGACAGGATGGCCATTAGTGATGTGTTTCACATAACCGGCATTTATGGAACCAGAAGAAAGCAGTTGTTGAAGAAAGCCATGGGTGGCCGCGTTTACCACAAGTCATTCCAATTCAGAATCTCCGGCAGGACTTGAAAACGGTTGTTTACAGACGTTCTTCATCTAGTCTGAGTGAGCTTAAGGTATTTTGCAAAGAAGAATGGGAAAAATGTTCAGTCTTTTCATGTGATAACCTCTTAGAGACAAACCCCAAAATACTTGAAGCTGTGATTGCAGCAAAACAAGGTTCTACACAGTTCTGCAACACTGCTGTTGCATGGAGCAATGCATTACAATTCAGTTTGTTTCAGGGTGCTTTTCTCCCATTTCCACTTTTTATAGCCAAACTAAGTAAAAGTTTTACCAAGAAATTGAGTGGAGTTCAGGTTGATGAGCACATCTACCAGAAGAGATGCATGCAAGTAAATGACGCACTGAACTGGTGATGAGCTGCAATATTTGAGTGTTGCTGCAGATCTGTCATTCAGAATGAGCTCTGGAGTAAATCAGAGCTGCTCAGTGAATGATCTGTATGTTTATAGTCACACATTAGAATCTATTTTGTGGACTGTTCCATGGAAACCTGGCATCCTGGTGGGGGTCTGGGTAGCCTCGGCTCTGACATGAAGAATGCGCACTGCTGTAGAAGAGTGATGAGCCAGCTCCCGACTGCACCACCTCAGGGTAATCTGGTATGATCCGCACACACACAGGAACACACAGTGATGTCAGAGTAATTAAATCACTAATAGCTTGTGGAAGAGACGATGTGACTCATGCAGGCTCTTCATCTTCACTCCCATCTCTCACCTTCCTCCTCAACAAACTCCACCACAGTCCATACTTCTTCTTCTCTCTATCTCACTCCTTACTCCATTCTGTGGTTCCTTTAAAGTTCCACTAACTCTCTATCTTTATATTATTCTTATCTTTTTACCCTCCTCCTCTGGTCAATTCATCATCCACCTTCTTCGTTCTTATTTGTCCCTTCACATTTCCTGTCTATCTACCTCATCATTTCCTAGGATGATATATTACCCTTCTCTATTTTATTGTCCATTCATCCGTCCCCTCTCACCTCTTCCAAACACTCCGAGCTTCTTCTCAGTTGTTAAAATCTACCCTTCATTTTTCACAACCCTTACTTTATCATCCTCCTCTTTCCTCCTTTGTTCCCTCAGACCTTCTCGTGTGTATTTATCATCGAAGGTGAGTATGGCTCTTGTGCAGTTCCAAGAAAGAAAATGGCATTTAACAAAGTTTGGTCAGTGCTTTTAAAAAGGTTACCTGATTCCAACTTTTAACAAAAACACAAATTTTCCGGCACACACCTTTACCGGAACATGTTTGTTCTCTAGAAATGTCTCAAAAAAGGTCATCAAATACACAATCTTCGGTTTTAATGATCATCTAAAGGACAAGCTTCTGGCATAACTCTGGCTGGATATTTGACCACTCTTTTTGGCAGAAATGGTAGAGTTAATGTAAACTGGTCAGTTTCCCTTCAGAGACCCATCAGACAGTACCACTGTACTCCATTTACTTTTAGTGCAGTCCATTCACTTTCCCCACTCTTAATTCCCTTGGTGCTGTTTAAAGGCTCTTATGACGTCCAGGTTATAAACACACTTATGGCTTTGTTGTGCATGACGGATAAGTTGAGGGGCCACAGGAGGAGCACTGAGGAGAAGTCAGTGGAAGATGAATAGGTTTCTACCTCTGCAGGACAACGAATCAGAGGGAGGAAGCTGAACAGACACAAAAGTCAGCTGTGGGGAGAGATGGATGGGTTGCTGGGTGAAGAGACATGAGGGAGAGGAAAGGGCAGATACAGGTGGGAAGAAACAGGAAACTGGAGCAAATAACAGCCAGAGGGCAAGAAGGAAAACAACTAGAAGAGGAGGGAAAAAGAGGATGTAGGACACATTTGCTTAAGCCAACTGGTGACACCCTGGGTGGTAGCAGAGGGATGAGTGGAGATAAACAGAAGACAGAGACGAGAGAAGTGGAGTCTTGGCAGATTTATTTATTTATTGAAGCAGAAAAGAATGAGTGAAAACCTTTGGCAACTTGACAGTAGTTGGGAAGGTAGGATGTTGAACCTGGTGCTTAATATTTTCACCTTGAGATGTTAACATGAGGTGTCATTTATTGCATTGCATCATTCAGTTTGTTCTTTTTTTACAGAGAGGTTGTGATTCTGTTCATGCAATAAAAACCCTTCTCTGTGCTCCTGGTATTACAAACTCGCACTTAAAAACCAGTTACTGTTCAAACGTTTCACATAAGAGCCGACAATGCCAATGGTGTGAGCTTTCTTAAACAGTGAAGAAGGAAAAATATTTGTGCTTGTTTCTAGATTTTATTACCTGTCCTTCGTCTTGTCCTTCCTTTCTCACTTTCTTCCTTGTGTGTCCTTCCTTCCCTTTTCATTCGTTTTGTTCTTGCTTTCTATCTTCTTTCCTTACCTTTTTGTGTCCCTCCTTCCTCATTTTCTTTCTTGCATTTCCCCTCTTCCTTTCTTTATTCTGTACTATAGCTTTTCCATCCTCCCTTGTGTCCTTCTTTCCTCACTTTCTTTGTTGTGTATTTCCTTCCTTGGCCTACTGCTTTAATCCCTGTCTGTCTTTCATCCATCCTTCGTTGTGTACTTCTTTCCTTCTGTCCTTCCTTTCTTGTCCCCTTATTTCATGTCCTCATCCTAACTTGTCTGCTTCCTCTGTCCCTTTTTCCTTCTTTTCTTTCTTATGTTGTTCCTTATATTCTTCCTTCCTTCTTTCCTGTCAGTGTTTGGTTTTTACAGGTTTCTTACTTAAATTTTGCCCACCTTGGAAGAATCTGCCATAACTTTATAGTGAGCTTCACTGTTTATGTTTTTAAAAGGCCAAATAAGACAGCAAACACAGACATTCTGAATGCGTTGAAACCCTGGTTGTTGGGTTTGTGCTTTAAACTGAAGCATCATGAGATGAAACATGAAAACAGACTGTTGAATTATACATACTGCAAGACGCTGAGGGTACTGTAAGGATATAAACAACTTCTAAGATGTTCCCTGTCTGAAGTAAACCAATCGAAGCTTTTGAGGCGCTTTTAGCCTCTGTGCTTGTGACATCCTTCAGATAGCTAGCTTCTCCACAGCAGCTCCATGTTTTGCTAAAACATAAATTCACAATGAGAATTAAAACATACATGAGAACAAAGGAGAATATGGAAGGAATGAAAGAGCACAGGATGTGCCTGATGATTGTTTATTTCTTTATCTTTCACACAATTTGTCTGTAATAATATTTTCCTTATTCATCAGGAAATAATGACCCCCCTTTATTCTTTATTCTTAAATTAATTTAATTTCCCAGTTATTCTCTGCTTTGGTCACTGATTTAGACTCACTGTATCCTAACCCTGACTAGTCTTCATAGCGTTCCCGGAGATTTGCTTTCAGATTTTGTCTGACTCTTCATGCATCCTTCCACTCAATAGAAAACTGTCTGTCATACATAATTTATGGCAGCTAAAAGGGTTAGTGTTTATAGCAGAACTGCCTTGGAGCAGGCAGCCATAATGTTTGAAAAGCATTTTTAGAAACACATAAACAGGCCGGCCACTTTCTGTCTGTTGAAGCTGTGGAAGGTAAAATTAGAAGCACCAAGACGTCATTTCTTCCTCCTTCAGCTTCTCAGCTCTCTGTGACCTCCTGATACTGAACCCCGTGTATTTCAGGCCCCAGCTACGCTACACCGCTTAAGATATTTCTTTAAAAAGGCATTTTATTTCTCTGAAGAGGACCTCAGTGTCAAAAGTTGTGGAACACAGACATATTTTCTGGACATGCAGAAAATATACCTCCCCCACCCCATAGGTCAAGTGAGCCATGTCTCTTTTATAAAACATCAACATTGTTTATATTTATCAGTTTGCAAGTTATATTTTATGTTTGCATAAACAAAGTGAATTATTGTTATCTGTTAATCATCAGATGAAAGCAAATTTATTTGTAAGCTCTAGTATCAGTGACAGCTAGGATGGTCGTTCTTCTGCTGCATTAAATGTTCAATGGAAATACAAAGTGGGACCGACTGGGGGAAAACAAACACGTTGTCGTTGATCTGTAGCTCAGAAATCAATACTGGGTTTGCATGAAGTGGGTCTCAGTCGTTGTTTTTAATCATCTTCACATATCCAGACCAAGCGGATACACCACAAAGATTTTGTTTGCTTTGTAGTTCCACTTTGGAAAACATTTCTAATGTTGACTAGAGGTACAAACGACACAGAAAAAGCTTTAGCAGAAATCTTTGTGTTAGCTATAGGATGTTATTACCATTTATATCTAACTCATGGTGAAAATAAAGTACACCCTCTTTAAATTCCAAGTTTACAAAATTCTTCACAAACTTTTCTATTTCGGCTTCATCTCTATTTCGTCAACAAATCTAGTGTAGAGCCTGTTTTTGCACACTTGAGGTAATTGTTTTATAATTTTAAAACCTGATCAATACCAGATAATTTTTATCAAGTCCTGCCAAATAAAACCCTGAGCGTCAAAGAGGGTGTACTTTCTTTTATTTTACCCATGACTGTAATAACTAGTCCAAAGAGGTCTCACGTTCTGTAAGATCTTCCATAAAGTAGGACAGTTTGGTCAAAACCTACAGAAAAGGAATGAGCCTCACTAAGAACCTCTTTGGTGAGTGGTTCTTACATTTGAATCAGGTGTGCTGGAGCAGAGACACATCTAAAACATGATGGACAGCGGGGACCAGAAGACCAGGGCTCAGGACCACTGCTTTAAGTGCTTCATACACACCCCTGATCCCTCAAACTGGACTTATGTTACTTTGAGGTTTTTTTTTATTGAGTTTTTAAACAGATAAAAAAGTCAAAAAGAAGCACAGTGATCCCATTTCTCTCTTATGATTGTCGATGCTCTACTTGTTTCCACACAGGACCCCCTTCAAGTGTTAGTTCATGAACATCAGTGATAAAAAAGGAGACGTGGGAGGATGCCACATTTTCAATTAGGACACAGACCCACACAGACAAGCAACATTTCCTTTTATTCTATCCTCCCGAAAAGTATAATCACATCAGAGAAATTGTATTTTCCAAAATTGGAGCAGAAACAACATCTGCGGATCGCGTCCCTCTGTGTCACCCACTGTGAACAGTCACGTGTCATATTTTCCTTCTTGGCGGCTGAATTTCTCAGGCGTCGTTTGTGCAGATGAAACTGATTGAATCTGATGTGTAGAAGGAGAGATGGTGAGAGGGAAGGAGCTGTGAGGGCGGATGATGATCAGGGGACAAATGAAAGTGTGTTAGCGTGTGTGTGTCGTCTCATTCTACTATGTAAAATTTGCTGCCGTCGCTCCATGAATATGCAAGCTGATCGCATGGATGTGTGCCGGTTGATGTCTGCTCTACTTTCTCTTTGTGTAAACTTCATATAGGCAGCGTTTCTAATCAAGCATAATCACTGTGACTTTTTCCCACCTAGATTACCACCTTCTTTTCCTCACTGCTTTTTTCTTCCCTCCTCCTATTTTAATTTCTTTTTTATAGCACACCTCTTCTGTGACTTTTTCCAATGTCTATAATTTAATCATTGGCAGCTTCCTTTCTTCTTTCTGCTGCTGAAGCTTTGTCATCACATTTATTATTCTCTCACCATTTTCTTCCGTCCTCTTACATCATTTTCTTATAACTCTTGGTGGAGCACAAGAGAGAAGTAACTCATTAGGAGTAGAGTACTATGCAGACATAGTGACTTTATCAAATGTGATTTTTTTCTTAACACTTTATTCCTGCTAGTTTTATTTTCTTGAGAACTGTATGGACATGTAAACACACACTGAATGTGCATGTGTGATATAAACATCCAGGACATGCATGGACTGTATGACTATACTGCAGCAGTACAGCACACTGGACATAAAGACACATTTTTCCATCATGTTGTTTCTGCCCTTTTATCAGATGCCAGTGCTAAACCAATCAACTCAAGGAGAAGTAATGTACCGGTACTCAGTTTCTAACGTATTTAAGCAAATTCAGATTTGATGACTGTAATCTCTCTAGATGGGCTAAAAAGTTTGTTATACTATAATGTTGTTTTTTTTATGCAAATACAACCTAAAACATCAGATTTCTGAATAACCTCCAAAAAAAGACACTCTGAAGACATTTGACAAAATGCTGATGCTCAATGCTAATGCTACTGATAAATTCAACCTTAAAAATGCTAATCCTATTCTTCAATGTTATTGTCCAAGGCTGAAAATGCTAGTGTTACAACTGAAGAATAATGCTAAAGATGTTATTGCTATGGTTAAAGGCTAATGGCTAAAAGTGCTAATGGTAATGCTTTTGCTATGTGCTTATTCTAAAAACTATTAGAATAAGCACTAATATTAAATGTTATTGCTAATGTCCTAATTCTAGCACGACAAACCCATGCGGAAAGCCCACTAATAACAAATAATAATAAATTGTTAAATGTTAATGTGCTAACATTAAGCTAATTATTGTAAAATTCCCTCAAAATGTGTTGTGAAATGGAGGTATATAAATAAACTTAACTAAATTGAAATTATGTGTTTAACGTCTTATGACAGAAGTTCCTGAGTTTTGAGCATGTGTTAGCAATGCAAATTTCACTTATTTTTATGTGTTCTTGTTCCATAAGAGATAGACCCTGGATTAAACCTCAATCTGTGATAACTTTCAGTTAATTGCAAATTGCAAAGCTTTTTTCTGCTCTCTTCCTCCATGTTTTAGTCTCTTCCTCTTCCCTATCTGCTGCTTCTTCCTGTCTTACCTTTTCTAAATCTCCTGTGTCCGCATGTTTTATCTTTCTCTTCTTCTCGCGCTCAAATCATTTCCCCTAAACTATCCATCTCTGCCTTCCCACGCACATCCAAGGTGCAACTTTATTACTCAGCACAGCTGGAGACTACTTATCAAGAGTGCGTATATGGGTGACAGAGTGTATGAGTTTTACGGCTCCTCATTATGGTTCCATGATATCATTAAGCATTAAGAGAGGGAATATCTCCCCCCCAAAGAGCTTTTTATTTCACTCTTTCTGCTGGCTTCCCTCCAAAGATTTTGTTTGTGTTGCTTTCAATCAGAGAAGAAGAACTGTGCAGAGACCCAGCTGCTATGGCAGACGCCAGATCAGACATGTTCAGAATATGACAAGACAGACAAACTCGACCTAAAGCTGAGACTGTCTTCGCCTTACTAGCATTCTTCAGGCGTGGTCCGTTTTTATGCTGCGTTCTATTTGTGCTCGGAAGTACTCGGAACTCCGAATGTATAGTTGCATCTTAATGAATTAGAATATCATCAAACACTTAATTTATTTCAACATTTCAGTTGTAAAGTGAAACTCATTTGTAGAGTCATCACACACATTGTCATGTATTTTGTTTATTTCCATTCATTTTGATGATTATGGTTTACAGCTACTGAAAATCCAAAATTCAACTCATTACATTAGACTAATAAAAAGGATTTTTGATACAGAAATGTCAGTCTACTAGAAAGTATGTTCCTGTACTGTACAGTATATGCACTCGATACTTGGTCGAGGCTTTCTTTGTATTAATTACTGCATCAGTGCTGCGTTGCATGTAGGAGATCAGCCTGTGGCTCTGCTGAGGTGTTGAGGAAGCCCAGGTTGTTTCAATAGTGGCCTTCAGCCCATCAATGACGGTGGAAAATTTTATGCAACATGGATTCTGTGTCCTTCCGTTGTTCTTACAGACTCCGAGACCTTAATTTCCAAATGAAATGCACAATTTACTTTCACCTGAAAAGAGCATTTTGGACCACTGAGCAACAGTGCAGTCCATTTTCTCCTTAACATGACAAGGAACATGAAAACTGTAGCAGATGTGCAGGATGCATCTGTGCGGTAGCTGCAGTCCCAGCCTAGTCAGTCTCTCCAAATTCTTCAACTGGACTTGCCCACACCTTTTTCTTTCACTCAACTTCCAATAAAATTCTTGGATACAGCTGTCTGTGAACAGTAAGTAGTCATGGCTATGTAGACAATAACAGAATATTTCAGCATTAGATTCTTTATATATTTTGTAATATTGTGTAAAATCTTGTGTAATACTTTAATTTTCTAAGAAAACTATTTTGATTTTCATTGGCTGTAAGCCATAATCATCAAAGTCAGCAGAATATATCACTATAATAAGCCTGCCTGTGTTTCATTTTTTCAACTGAACTACAGAAATTACGTTTTTAAGCCTCATTTATTGAGATTCACCTGTAAATGGGTATCTTTCTGTGAGAATGCTTTTATCCCCACAGAGGAACACATGAATGCATTAATAGCATGAGAAAGAAAGTATAGTCTCGCTCAGGAATTCAATCCCACAGTGTATCACAGGAGTCTTACAAGAGAAAGGGTTGTTTTTTTAATCAATTCACCTGGAGCTACTAGAAATGACTCAAACGATGAGAGGGAAACTTTCCAGCATGGCAGCTGTAACTACAGAGAAACCAAATGAGTTGGGAGTCGAATCTGAGGAAAAAAACAATGTAATGTGTGTCTCCTCATGGCAGATTATTCATGTGAACACATCTACTCCTGTGTTCTTTATATTTCAGTTTAAAGTACATAGATGTTATTTTGATCACTATTCTTAAGCTGTTGTTTCCATTAGTTTGGCAGCCGGTATTGACTATTTGTTTCTCCACTGTTGCTCATAAACCCTAATAAAGTCCTGCAAACAAGGCTGCTTTGACATGTTCCAGGTTTAGGGACCTAAAACCTTTAGTTTAGTCATTGCATGCTGTGTGGGAAGAAGAGAAGGTAGATGATCTTGGTTCTTGGCACTAGTAATATGTTGTCTGTTTAAACCAGATGTTGTTAATAGTCCTGTTATTATGATTTGTGGGTGTTTTTGGGTTTTGTTGGTCTTATTTCATAGTTGAAGTTCTGAATCATGTTTCTGTTTATTATTTTTCTGGTCATGTTTTAGTCTCGTTCATGTTTTGTCAAGTTTGGTTTTTGGATTTGGTTATGCTTTAGTTTCATGTTTTTCTAGTTTCTGTTAGTTTGTATTCAAGAGTCTCTGTTTTGCTCCAGTCACATTTTGTTCTCTCCTGTCTGTTAATTAACTTTATTCGGTTCACCTGCTCCAAGCTAATCTGTCTCTTTGCTTCACCTGGTTCACGCACCATATATACACCTGCGTTCTGTTTATTCCTTGTGGAAACATTTTCTGAATCATGCTCAGGTCTTGTTTTCTCGATCATGCTCATGTCTTGTCTTTCGGATCATGCCTCCCTGTGTTCAGATCATGCCATGCTGTCTCGCCTGCCTGTTTATTGTTTTGTTCGTGCGTCCTCTTTTGAGTGAGTTTTTGTTTTTCTTTAAAGATTGAATCTTTTGCACTTACCATCATGCTGCCTGCTCGTCTGCATTCTGGGGTCCTACGCTGCACTCAGCCTAACAGAATGTTTCTGCCAACGATGGACCTCGCGGATGAGCATCAGGCTAGCTCCATTGATCTCTTTACGTTCCTGTCTCGGGAGGCGGAGAAGACGCTGCACCGTTCTGCCTGTGCCGCAGTCGGTTTTTGACGGATCCAGGTTGGCGATTCCATGTCTGGGGACAGATCCCCTTCATCGCCGTTCTTCTTCTCCTCCCAGGTCCTCCTCCCGCCGCAAGAAACGCCGGCGTGGAGCACCTTCCTATGTTTCAACCGGCGAGGAGGAATCTCCCACGGCTGCTGCTACCACGCCTGGAGCGGCAACTCCCTTGCTCGCTGGCAGGAGGGTTGCAGCAAGTATTCCAGCATCTTCGTCTGCCACAGCACAGTCTCCCAGGCTTGCTGCACCTCCGCCCATGACATCTTTGCTCGCTCCAGCCTGGTGTTCTGAGGCAACACCTGATGAGCTGGAGCAGCGTTTAAGGTTTTATGCTCGCCAGATAAAGAGCTTCAGAAGGACCTCTCTCCTGTATTCCTCTCCTGAGCTTAGGGAGAGAATCAGGCAGATGGAGGAGGATTATGAGACGGCAGGTTGGCTGATGTGCAAATGTATATTTCTCTATGGAAGACATGCCTTTGCCATCATTTTACACTTGATGGTATTCTGATCCAACCACAGAGAGAGTCCATTTCTGATTTTCTGTGATGTATCAGTCATGGTAAAAAGAAAGTACACCCCATGATTCCGTTGCTTTTAGAGGAACCTTTATCATCTTAGTCAGTTACTGTGTGACATTTGGCCCACTTTTCTTTACTGCTACGATTTAATTTAGTCTGGTGTGGAGACAGTTTTTGCAGAGCTCTTTTTTGATGTCTCATCACAGCCTGTCTCTTAGGTTACCACGAGGACTTTGACTGGGCCACTGCAACAGCTTGATTTTTATTTGTTTATTTTCATCCATTCTGGTGTAGATTTACTGCAGTTAATGTCTCACTTGGACAGATGGACTCATATCTGACTCTAGAAAACTTTGATATAAAAAGGTGGGAATGAGTCCAAATCAGTACCCCACCTCCAGTATGCTGAAAGTTGACACGAGGTTTGTTCTAATATCCAGTTTTTTTCCCCAGTGTGGTGCTGTGGCCAAACATCCCTACCTTTGTCCCATCTGCAGTTGATTTTAATACAACTTTGCAGACATAAGTTGTGCTGCCATGTTGTTTTCTTTCTCCTGTTAAAAAAAGTCATACTTGTTATTGTGCTGAGTGTTATTTATCTTTTTCTAATTACACTGTCATGAACCCAGTTTCATTGAGGATTGCATGGTTTGATGCCTGGGGGAATTTGATGGGGCCCCCTTTTCCTGGGAACATTGAATGTTTTCCACTTGAACCATCTTTCTCACTGGAAAATAACAAACTTCAGAATGTTTGGAAATGGCCCTATAACCCTTCCCAGATCGATGGGCAGCACCAATTGTTTCTCTTGAGCCATTGCTGATATCTTTCCATCCTGGCATTATGTTAATAAATGCTTATATCCCCGAACCAACAAACCTTTGCTTTTACTAGAGGTGGTCACACTTGCTGATGATCAATTAGTCAAGTGCCTTTTATTAGCAGCTGCTTTCCCTCTTAAATACTCTGGAAACAACAACGGTGTTCTTAATATTTCAAAGGAAATTTAGCTATTTTGGCTTCACTTCACATTATATTTAAATAATATTTTTACCTTAATAATGACACCATTATTTTTAATAATGTCCTAGCAGATAAAACCCCTTGAACTGATAATGGCTGTATTTTCTTTTTACCACGACTGCAGCTTATATCCATTAGCTGCTGTCATAGTTTCAGTTTTGCTGATAATTTTTTCCAATACTGTTCATTATTCACTTTATCAAGACAGTCAACTAGACGTGTGTCCTGCATTGTTTTTGAAGTAATGCTCTTAAATCTTTTTCCAGCCCAGGTTTCAGCAGAAGAATAAAGAAATGTGAAGCAGGCACATAAATCAGCCTTTACTCAAGGAAATTACTCGTTGGGTTTACCAGCTCCCTCAGATGCCCTGTTTGAAAAATAGTGTGTGCTGTTTCTTATTACCTCACAAGCACAACGTGTCTGATGGCTGCAAATCAAAAAGTAGAACTGGCGCCAGAGCAGCATGGGAAGGAAAGAGATTGGAGATAAAGATGTAGGGGGAGGTTTTGTCCATTAAGTAATGCAATGAGGTCCCAACTAATCTAATCAAGCTGTCGCTCAGTCATTCGCAAACTTTGCAGTCACAAACGAACAATAAAGCAACAAGGACAAAAACTTCTTCATTACACTAAATTAAAAATCCTGTTGGAAGCATTCATGAGCAATACTTTCTGTTGGCGTTTTTTTAAAAAACTTTTTTACATCTATTTCTGGCAGCAGAAGCGCTGTGTTCACTGAACCTGGTGGAGTTTGATGGTGTGTGTCTGTGTTTGGTGTCAGACTGTTGACAGGCCAAGGTGTTGAGGCTGGCAAAAGGACTTCCCAGGGAGCAGATGTCAAAAAGTAACAAGGCAGAAACATGAGGAAGATAAGATAGAAAGAGAGGTGAAGGTAAAGCTGGGAGAAACGTAATGTTGCTGAGGAAATTATTAATGACAAGGCTGCAAAGCCTCTACACTACATGTTGTTTTGGCCTATTTATATCAAATCAATTTAAAGGCAGCTAGTGCCACAAGGCACAGGTGCTCTAACTGTTTTCAAATGGCTTTTAAATATGCAACTGTACTTTTTAAAGACATGTTGTTGTTGTTTTTTTTGTTTTGTTTGTTTTTGTTGGATTCATTTGGATAGAAATGCTATTATTAAAGAGAAAATGTTACTTAATAAAAATTACTCCTCACCCAGTCCTTCAGGAACACAGACTGGTAAGCAGTTTGGGTTGCTTTACATATATAAACCAAAGTTTCGAATCTAAAACCCCTTACAGAAGATACACTTAGTGGCCACTTCATTAGTTGCCCTTTGCACCTAATAAAGTGGTGCAGGTTGCACCCCTTGTTGCCTTCATAACTTCCTTCTTTCTTCATGAAATAGATTCAACACGCTCTTGAAGAAATTCCAGTGTTGGTCCATAGTTTGTCGGCTGCACATCCATGATATGATTCTCCCTTTTCAGCACATCCGAGAGGTGCTCTATTGGATCGCGATCTGGTGACTGTGGAGGCCACCGGAGTACAAAGAACTCATTGTCTCAGAAACCAGTTTTATATAATTAGATTTTTGGGAAATGTTGGAGCATCCTGATGGAAGTGGCCAGCAGAAGATGGGAACACATCAGTCATAAAGGGATGGGCATGGTCAGCAAGAATACTCAGGTAGGCTGTGGCATTTAATCAGTTAGTGCTAAGGCACCCAAAGTGAAAAATATTTTCCAAACCACTGCACAACCACCAGCAGCCTGAACGCTTGGATGGATTCATGATTTTATGATGATTTGATTTGAATGTTGGTGCTGAAATCAAGACAGTTAACATTTTTCCAATCTGCCGTACAATCTCAGTGAGCCGTCTTTATTCCAGCCTCAATGTCCTTTTCTTAGCTGACAGGAGGGACACCTGACATGGTCTTCTGCTGCTATAGCCCATCATCTTCAATGTTCATTGTGTTCAGAGATGGTTCCTTCATACCTTGGTTGTAGCAAGTGCTTCTTTGAGCGACTCTTGCCTTTCTTTAAACGAAAAAAATTGTGCCCAATCTCTCCTCTGACATCAGAAAATATTCTTTGTTATCACTAAAAACAAACAGCAGCAGAGGATTTTTGGTGCAATTTAAATATATGACTTGACAATTCTGGATGCTAATAGATTAGAGCAAGAGCAGGACAGATAAAGAGACTCTGGCTTCATCTGCAGGAATTGTGGGGGCTGTGCTGCTCTTTGCAGAAAGGACAAGATCATGTATTAAAGTAACTGAGATGTGATTCCTCCCGAGGAACCATCTAACTTGTTTATGCCTCATTTTGTCAGAAAATGAATCCACTTTGTGAGATTGATTTTAAAAGTAGATCTGGAAGACATTAATGAAACGTGTGTTTCTGCTGTCCAGGGCAAAACTGAAAGTATCCCTGCAATCTTCTTAGTTTTGCAGTACACCAAGGTTTGTTGTTGTGATAAGGAGGAAAAAGAAGCTTTTTGATACTAAACCATTATTTAGATAATACTCAATTGGAAAATGCATCAGATGAAAAGAAGTTTCTCTGCTGAAATGTCTCTATTGTGCTGCCTCTCTGTGTTCGAGATCAACCATAATCCCCAGTGGTGATAGTGAGGAGATAATCTGTTTAATTCCAAAAATTCTAAATTCTGAATAATTCCTGGAAGAGCTGTCACTGATCTGCATATTATTTACCAAGGTCTTTATAACAGTGGGATAAATGGGACACACTGACCACTTTTGCAGCCACTTAGTTCATGAGTCACCTGTAATTCAATTTAGAAACTTTACTAACCTTCTCCCGCTAGACGTTGGTAGCTGTCAATCCTTTTCCCAGTAGAAGAAGCCCCGAAAAAGCCCAAGCAAACAGGAAAATGGCCACTTCATGTGTTTCAGCCTGAAGACAACCTTCATCCCAAGAGTGTAGAGCTATAATCAGAGCCAACAGCTGCTTCCTGTTCCTGCTAGTTTGGACTAATACATGAAACAGTAAATCTTACACTTATGGTCAGAAGCATAATTATATATTTTATGTTTTCAATGTTGCTAAAAGTGCTGGAGTGCTGCTCTTGGACCGAAGTGGATGATGACCCCTGAATCTCTTTAATTGGAGTTTTGCCCAAAAAACCATTTAACCCAACAGCCCACACCAACGACATCAACAAGCAGAGTGTTGAAGGGCTTAACACTATTTATGATGCACAAGCAACATTAACGGTACTGCAGGGATGAAGAGCTGTTTATAAAATGCATGTATGTGTAGATTTATTTCTGCAAAGTAAAAAAGGAGAGAAGTGGAAATAAATGTGAACAACTAAACAACAGTTTGTATTTTTTGCATATATATGTTTGTGTGTTTTGTGTGCAATGAGCACATTTGCTCAGCTGGATGAATCATGTTCATTATCCTCCAGGTGTTGAGTGGGGACATGTTTTCATGCTTACCTGCTTGTGTGCATTGAGTTGAGTTTGTTTGTATGTAGATTTACATTTCACCTGTGAAGCACGAACCCATGCAAGGTTGGCTGCCTGCTCATATAAACATGAGAATGAAGGAAAATATAGGGTTTGTGTTAACACTACATACATGTTGAGGTGTTATATAATTTGTTTGTGCTGTTTGTGCAGTCACTGTGTTGTTGTATTGAGGGCAAGCTTGGGTGTTGGACCACTGGAGGTAAAGTAAGAACATTTTGGTCTGTCCCGTGTTTCTTACATCCCTGTATAGAGATTTTCTTAGGTTAGGATCTAGTTTTGGCTCGAAGTATGTGGTGAGATTTGAGATGCTGGCTCTTGTTGGTGATGGATATTTCTCAGGATAAAGATCCAATCAGTGAATTATGAAATAAATATCCTGAGAAAACATTGTTTGTTGTTCCCCGCCTGAATGAGCTCAGTGTGTACTGAGTCGTAACACTCATATCTCAGCAAAGATAAAGCATTACTCATACTCATACTTCAGGCATCTTTGTTCACTTCCTGTCTCTCGTTCCTTTCTCCCTAAATATCTGCTTTTCAGTTTTCTAAAATTGTATTTTCTGTCATATTGGAATCTTTTGAGGGGATTCCCACTTCCATGCAGTTTATTAGCCGAAGCTAACCAGCAAATTATGCTAGCATGAAGCCAAAGTCAAAACTTTTATTAGCATTAGCTGGACATTTCATGAATTTAAAAAACAAATCATTAATTTAACAGTACAATAATTTTGTTTTTAATATTGAGCAAATGTGTCTCTGTACACCGTATAATTTGTTTTTGGTGAAATAACAGATCACATTGAAAATTTGGCAAAGCTTTTTTGAAAATTTTAAAGTTTAATAAAAAGCAGCAGGTTTGTCATAAAAATGTATTTAAATGCTCTTTAAGTATAAGAAATCTGTTTACAAAGAAAGGCATATGTTTTATTTCTTGATAATTAAAGTAGAATAGTACAGTAGCTGAAGCTAAGTACCAGGTTAAGCTAGCATTAGCTAAAAGTCAAAACGTTTTAGATAAAGAGAAAATTGTGCTTTATTTTTTAAATAACAATGAATTTATACAATGATGTTGTATTTAATGTATGGGTTAGTGTGTCTAACAATAAAAGTATTTCTTGGTAACATATGGTTAAGCAGTAGGATTTCTTGCCACAGTAAAATTGATCCACAAACATCCAAAAGAGATTTCAGTCCATCAATGAGTGGAAAGCAAAGACTGCCATTAACGCTGTAATCAGGCAAGGAGAATGAGCAAAATAGACAACATATGTGAAAGTCCTCACAACGGTTAAAAATAGGACAATAATAAGACTGTTAAAGAAGCAGTATGTGGCAGCTCAAAAAGGAATATTCTCTACCAACTAAAAGGTTGTCTATTTAAAGAAATCTACTAATCCGTAAATGTGTTTAAAGGCTTGTTAGGATTGATCCAAACCAAGCCTGACTTTTAGCTTCTTCATTTAGGCCAAAGATGTCACACTGCACTCCTTGAGGGCTGAAAGTTTTAGGTATGTCCCGGGTCCAACATACCTGAAGGAAATGGGTAAATACCTCCTCAGCCTGCAGTCTACTTCTGCAGAGTCCTGTTAATGACCTAAAAATCAGGTGTGTTGAAACAGAAACACATCTTAATGTTGCAGGACACCGACCCTCGAAGACTGGACTTTAACACCTGTGGTTTAAACCATATTTGGAAAGGATGTAAAGGCAAATAAAATGTGTATTACTGGGCTGAATAAGGACAAGGACCGAATAACCTGAAAATGATGTTAATGGAAGTGTAGTGTTTAGAGGGGTGATATTTGTGGTATATTGTTGTTGGTTGTGAGGGTACAATAATCGACTGAGGTGAGCCCCGTCACACCTGGAAAGCACACATAACTGAGTTAAATTTAAAACCAAGATTTCTTTTATAGTGCAAAATCTCAGCATCAGAAAGATTATGAGGCAGCAGGATCCACCACAGTGAGGGCATTTCTTATTTTATATACTGCAGTTTTATAAATGCCATAAACTAATTTCCAAGTTTTGCACCAGAGCTTTCTCCCTAGACACAGTCGGTTTGATCCAGTTCAGTTTAAACTCCAGTCAAACTCACTTAACACAGGAAGCTATAAACAAAAACAAACTGGTCCATTTCAAAACTAATTACATGCAGTCCAATTCAATCCAATCTTAATACAAGACATAAACATATGATTCCATAATTCTTAAATTGCCAGTTAGTAAAAATTGTTTTTTCCAATAAGGTCAGTAGATTTCATTAAAACTTTATTTTGATGTTTGATGTGCTCCACCATGCACAGGAGATGTCAGCTGTGCAGTCTCACTGTTCCTCCGTTAAACAATTTTTTTCTTGTCTCTTTGCCCCGTCCACAGTAGAGGAAAGTTATGCAGCCACTCAATATGTTTTGCAAAATAGTTAAAAATTAATTATCTGTTCAGAAACTTTTTCATGCCAAACTTTTGCTTACACAACTGATATCCAGTGCCTTTTCTTTTTTTAATACAAAATGTTTTAGTCATCACCTTGTACATTGAGGTATAGACTTTCTCTACCCTCAGCATTTCAAAAGAACTGAAGATTTAAGACCTAGAGCATTAAGCAAAAGCTGCACACCCCAGCATCTTTAAAAAACAATTCAAACAAGACGTTTTTGTATTCCAGGACAGAATAGAGAGAATAGTCAGAATAGAGTTCTACTTTTCAAATGCACCAGGTTTATGCACAATCAGATTTGGTACATCAAAGATTGAACACATCTGCACTACAACTACATGGTCAGCTGCATGCTAAACAGAAAACAATCTGGTCCCAAAGCTAATGAAAAATAAGAAATCTGTTTCTGAGAAAGTTACAATATGACATATAAAGGAATTTCTGAAACTGAAATGTTATGACCTAAGCAATTATGGGGATTACTGACTTGACAGTTGTCCAGCTGTGGATAGAGGGTAAGCAAAATAATCTCAATGCTAAAGAAGCTGATTGTAAAAAGAGTGCTGCATCCAAGCATGTTAATTGAAGGTCTGGTGGAAGGAAAACCTGCATAGTCAACAGGAATAATGCAGCATTGAGATGATTGTGGCCATTGGACAGCAGGGTTCAATATGTTCTAAAGGCAGCAGTTATCACTATTGCTACCTATAACAATTTTTCCTTCCACTCAACTTTCTATTAATATTCTTGGATATAGCACTCCAACCAATTTCTTTTGCAGTGAAGGTTTGTGGCTTACCCTCTTTGTGGAAGGTGCTAGTGACTGTATGATGGATGGATGTCAAATCATCAGTCTTTTCCAGGCTCTTATGTTATAATCAGTTGTTCTGGTTTTATGAGCAGTAACTCATAATCATCAAAATTGACAGAAACAAAATGCTTGATATATGCTTGGTTTCTTTCATTCTGTGCGTGATTAATCAATACAATATATGAGTTTCACTTTTTTTAAATTAATCATTGAAATCAATTGACTTTTTGATGACATTCTTATTTACTGAGATGCCCCTGTACTGTTAACATGAACCAAACCACCGAGTTTGCGTCTGTCTTTTAGCACATTCACATGTTCTTAGAGTCTTGTTTTATGATGCACTTTAACACTTAGCAAGATACAGAGAAGCAAGCAAACAAAATTTTATTTGTTTAAACTACCAATAAATTCAGAGCAGCAGTAAGTTCAAATAATCCACCTGGGCTGTAAAAGCAATTCAAGTGAAATAACTGCATCTAGCCACTCTAACGTTTGCAGCATATGTTCAAACAAATAAATCCAGTGGTCAAAATAATCCTCTTACTTTTGCTCAAAAGCTTTTAGTTGCGGAAAGGCTTCAAAAAGGGCGGCCCAATTACTGCAGCCCAATACACTTTGATTTGAGCTGCAGAATGATCCATCTTCTCCTTCTAGCTACAGTAATTAAAAAATAAAGTAATAATAAAAATAAATGTAGTGATAATATGCGTAATCTGCATTAATGCATATTGAAAGGTGGGACAGTTATACAGAAAATATATTTCAATATTTAAAGAATTAACCCTCGACATAAACAATGTGATTTCTCTGGTCTCTTCTTTGTGCATCTACATGCATTTTTCATTTTCTTCTGTGTGATTCGGACTTTAATATTTAAATGTTTTTCCAGTTTTGTTGAGAGTTTCTTTCTACAGGCTGATGCAGCGTCCAGCTGTGACAGCTCACCAATGCAAACAACGTGTCTCCACCTCTGTCACAGACACTCCTCCTCTCCATGTCTGTCATGTTAGCATTAGAGTCCGTTTGGCTGACAGTGAAGAGTCTGGTGGTGCTTGTCCATTGCCTTTGGACAAACTGATTATTTATTAGTTGGTTTCTCTGTGTTGCTTTAAGTGAAATGTACAATTTAAATGCTTTTACCATTTTTTTATTTTATTTTTTTATTGATAATTGCATTCAGTTGTATTTATTAATTCAGTGATTGAGTTTATGTAAGAATTTGGTTTGTTTTTTTTGGTTTTATGTTATATATTTTTTATTTACATTTTTGAACATTTCCTTGTACTTCAATTTTATAAATTTTTTGCCACACTTCCCACTGTTCTGTCCAGCTGGATTTCTTATTGGAGGGATGTCCTGAAATACAATCATGCCACAGCAGAGCATAACACAGAAAGAGACCAAGTTGTTGTTTTTCTGGTGTTTTCTCATTGCTGTGTATAATGAAGGTATTTTAAAGGTGTTGTTTATAAACTATAAATTGTAGCTTTGAATATTTCTCCTGAACTCTGAGTCAGTTCACTTCTAATTCAGCTCAAACCCTCATTTTGATCCTGCTTGTTGCCATTTCCCATTTCTTAAAAACATGACTTTTAGATGCTGTTATTCTGTTCATGTATATTTTTCTAATCCTGGTGTTTCTTTTTTTCTCCAATTTCTTAAATGTCTTTACTTCTCAAAATGCTGTCATGGTCAGTCTGAAGAACTGCATTGAATATTAGCCGCCAAGGTCCAAAGAACTACTTTAAAAAACCTCCAGAAACCCATAATAACCTCCAGAAACCCATAATAACTCAAGACCACTTTAAAAATTATACAAAGTTTGGCTCTCTTAAAGCAAATTTGAAGTACAAAACTCTTGCACACAACTTCATTGTTTTGATTATTACTTAGATCACTGAAGAGAAGAGCTTCATATTGGAGGGAATTTGCTCTAAGGATGACAATTTTAAATAAAACCGCTCTAATGTAAACATCTCAATATGCATTGTTATATGAATCTTATTAGTTAAACCTGAAGATTTGGGCTTTTATTGCATCCATCTTTCAGCGGCGATCAAATTTATATCTCACCAGCTAATATATTGTTCCAGATGTTGATTGGCTACTTTTTCACCCATAGTCAAAGCTGTCTATTTTCCAGTTTACTTGTTAAGGCTGGATTTCTGCACACGTTTACTCAAAGTTCTTTGCGCTGCATTTTAGACTTGGCCTCAGGGTGCCTCTAATTGAAAGCACATCACAACTGGCTGCTGAGCTGTGCAATCCACTGCAGCTTCGGAAAACCATCTTTCAGGACCTGGGAGTCAGATATTAGTTTGTACTCATACAGCATCGAAATAACAACATAAACTTCAGCCTTCAGTCTTTTTTCTTATGCAACCTAAAAGAAAATTAGAGAAGTATGCTAATTATTAATTAAGGCTATGTTCACATGAGATCTGTGGCTGCTTCCTAACTTCCTATGATGACACTGAGGGCATAATTAATGTATGGGGATACCTTCACCGAGTCTCGTCTTTCTCCTCTCTTATTAACAGGAAGGTCATTGAGGTGAAAATTATTGACGATGAAGAGTATGAGAAGAACAAGACGTTTACCGTTGAGCTTGGAGAGCCTGTTTTGCTGGAGATAGGACAGAAACATGGTAGGTCTGCCTGTCTGACTACTTTATGTTGCGTTGTACTGATGGAACGAGGAACGACTAAAAGAATAAAGTGTTCTTTTAACTTAGAAACAAAGTCAAACCTACATTGATTATCTGAAGCCTTTAATTTAAGTTTTGATTAACTTGGGAAACTTTATTTTAAAGTACAGCGGAGGCAGAGTGGCCGGGATTTAGCACCATTTTTAAATATTATAGTGGGAAATTCACAACCCAGTCTCCTCCATTTTATCCAACTGTTTTGTGCTTGTTTGCTTTCTTCCGCACTGGATTTACAAAGCAAATAGCGCTAAATACATACAGACACATACATGCTTGTCAAGTGTAATTTTGTAATTTGACTTTTGAATGATTTTTCCCTTTAATTGGTTCATCTAGAGAAAATAACATTATAGTTAAAAATGTGTTATATGACCATGACAAATTGTCAATACAGACATACAGGGGTTGGACAATGAAACTGAAACACCTGTCATATTAGTGTGGGAGGTTTCATGGCTAAATTGGACCAGCCTGGTAGCTAGTCTTCATTGATTGCACATTGCACCAGTAAGAGCAGAGTATGAAGGTTCAATTAGCAGGGTGACAGCACAGTTTTGCTCAAAATATTGAAATGGACACAACATTATGGGTGACATACTAGAGTTCAAAAGAGGACAAATTGTTGGTGCACGTCTTGCTGGCGCATCTGTGACCAAGACAGCAAGTCTTTGTGATGTATCAAGAGCCACGGTATCCAGGGTAATGTCAGCATACCACCAAGAAGGACGAACCACATCCAACAGGATTAACTGTGGACGCAAGAGGAAGCTGTCTGAAAGGGATGTTCGGGTGCTAACCCGGGTTGTATCCAAAAATATAAAACCACGGCTGCCCAAATCACGGCAGAATTAAATGTGCACCTCAACTCTCCTGTTTCCACCAGAACTGTCCGTCGGGAGCTCCATATGGTCAATATGCACGGCCGGGCTGCTATAGCCAAATCTTTGGTCACTCATGCCAATGCCAAACATCGGTTTCAATGGTGCAAGGAGCGCAAATCTTGGGCTGTGGACAATGTGAAACATGTATTGTTCTCTGATGAGTCCACCTTTACTGTTTTCCCCACATCCAGGAGAGTTACGGTGTGGAGAAGCCCCAAAGAAGCGTACCACCCAGACTGTTGCATGCCCAGAGTGAAGCATGGGGGTGGATCAGTGATGGTTTGGGCTGCCATATCATGGCATTCCCTTGGCCCAATACTTGTGCTAGATGGGCGCGTCACTGCCAAGGACTACCGAACCATTCTTGAGGACCATGTGCATCCAATGGTTCAAACATTGTATCCTGAAGGCGGTACCGTGTATCAGGATGACAATGCACCAATACACACAGCAAGACTGGTGGAAATTGGTTTAATGAACATGAAAGTGAAGTTGAACATCTCCCATGGCCTGCACAGTCACCAGATCTAAATATTATTGAGCCACTTTGGGGTGTTTTGGAGGAGCGAGTCAGGAAATGTTTTCCTCCACCAGGATCACGTAGTGACCTGGCCACTATCCTGCAAGAAGAATGGCTTAAAATCCCTCTGACCACTGTGCAGGACTTGTACATGTCATTCCCAAGACGAATTGATGCTGTATTGGCCGCAAAAGGAGGCCCTACACCATACTAATAAATTATTGTGGTCTAAAACCAGGTGTTTCAGTTTCATTGTCCAACCCCTGTACATTTCAGTAAATTGAAATTTATGAGATTAGTTTTTCAGATTAAAATCTCTTTTGTATTTTTGTAAGCAGGTATTAAACATACTTTTCTTTAAGCTCACATTTCTATATTAAAAATGTTTTTATTGGTCTTAATGTAACTAACTATAGGCTATATGGATGCACAACTCTTCATTTAAATGTGAGCACACTGCATCAGAGCAGAGAAAGAAGCTTATTAAAGTTATTTTCATAGCAGATCTGCCGTTGAATCTAGTTTCATAACTGAAAGGAAACAATCCCAAATTTGCCAACATTTAACACCCGCAAAAAGTTCCCAGTTTCTCACAAAGGCCAGGACAACTTCTTCCATTCAGTGCATTAGCTGTAGAACCTCTAGACCTGATTGTGTAAAGAAGGGTGCTTCATAAGATGAAGGACGTAATGGGCAACCCTGAGCATCATTCATATTAACAACACAGTGTCTTTAGTCAGAGGCTTCTTCACACTTTTCTCCACATTAAAGTTAAATTACTGATATACTTATTACTCATTTATTTGGCTCAGACACTGAGAGAAAATAAGTTGCTGTTGCAGCCAGTTATTGTGAGTAAACATACTGCAAATGGCTTGGCTGTTTACTCCCTGCTTGATCAATCTGTGTTGCTGTGGCATGAACTGTGTTTTGCCCCCGTCCCTCAGCTTAAGGTCCATGCCTCCCTTTAAAGCCAAGATTTCAACAGTTTCATAATCCTGGAGCAAAAATAGTTTCAGAGAGCTTGTGTTTGGTAAGAAACAGAGTTTTCACTCCTTTTCTTTGTGCTGCCAGTAAGCGACAACACATCCAATCGACCTAGGCCCATTAGAAAGGTCTTTTGTCTTTGGACAATTATCAGTTTTCACTTTACAACAACCAGTAGTGCTCTGCTTTTCCATAAAACAATAGGAAACTCAATGGTGATGTTTTAATGATTCATACTTTGAAGATTTTTCTGTCTTCTGGCTCTAAAATACGTTGACATTTGCTCTTTGTTATGTTCGAACCATCTTAGCGGTTGTATTTGTGCTATATTATCAGCTGAGGGTTATACGTAGCATCAAGCAATATTAAACACAGCATAGTTTAAACATGTTGGACAACAAGCAGCAAGAGCCTGGGGTATGTTTCTTTACAGGGGAATAATAATTAGTTTTACAACACAGGTTAACAGCACACAGTCTGACATTTAAACACGCTCATCCACACGCTTACTGCAACACATGCTCTGCTTTCCAATTACAGCAGAAAGACAACAGTTCAAGGAGTGATTGTGCAGAGTGAGTGTGGACACAGACTTTATGAAGGAACTGAGCAGTTAATGATTCAACATGTGGTAATGAGGTGATAGAAAGGTTGCAGAATGCTTAAACTGTGTATCCATTTGTTTTTGCAATGAAAATATATTCTAAACAGTCTGGATTCCTCGTGTGAATAAAACAATTTATTTTCCCACTGCAGACTTCATGCATTTCAGTGATAATTCCCACTGCAGCAAATAAATTAAGGATGGTGAAAAAACTGAATAAAACATGAAATGTCTTCAGCTGCTTTGTAAAATCAGACAAATCACAGACATATTTGACAAGACTGCAGAGCAGAGTTTGACAGCTTAATGCCAATCAGTAGCTTGACTAACTTGCCAGCTAATGGACCTGGAAATTAGATTCTTAGCTTTTCAGGATATTTTTGCCCGGTTATGAAAAATTTACTGAGGAAACTAATCACAGATAAAAATACAGCGTCTTCCCATGAGGTTCGCTTACTTTATGCTTTCACTGGCTGTTTAAAATAAAGTCTTCATGAGGTTTAGGTCAAAGGTTATTTTTGAGTTCTTGGACATGTGAGTTTTTAATGTCAATATCAAGTAACAAAAGTATAACAATAAAACTGAAAAACAGATATTTTTAAAGTTTCTGTAAACTGTAATAAAAAATTTAATTTTTGTTAGGAAACCTTCCCCATCAATTCCCACAGAAAAATTACTTATATCAACCAGGCGTAACACTTGATTAAAACATCCTTACCCCATATTTTTAAGGAGATTTGGCCTTTTTAAATTTCAGACATTTAGTTTCTTGTGCTCCTGACTTAAAAAAGTCCACAAGTGAAAGAAATCTAAAACAATCCTTAACCTGCCCAGGTCTGGCCTCCTAAGCAAGTTTACCCTGAAAGCACCACTTTTGTTCATTTATGTTTAATTCTTCTGTATTAATAAAACACAGGCTCGTCTTAATTGTTTCATGCTTGCATGTCTGTTAAGCTGAAACAGTTTTTATTTAATAATTTAGTGTTTCTGAGTTTACTTTCAGTGTTTTCAACTTGGGTTTGTACAGTTTGGATTTCTAACTCCAATTTTTCTATCTTTTCTTAGTTTTTTTCCGTCCCTTATCAATATGTTTCCTATTCAGAACACTGTTCTTTTAACAGCGGGTGGATCCTTTTCTGGTAGAGCTCATGTTTTTTTAAAGCATTTGTGCCGGTTTTATGAATGGTGCTCCTAAAATTTGATTAATTAATCATAATAAACTATCCGCAGTACCATCAATGTCAGCCTGGGCAGAACAAGGACCATGTTCACTACCACTGAGCTATGAACCATCTGTTTACTCAGGTGACTCCAATGAGAACAAACCGCTGGTGGGAGCAGAGGAGGAAGAGGTGGCCAAGATGGGCTGTCCCAGTCTGGGTGAACACACACAGCTGGAGGTTATCATAGAGGAGTCCTATGAGTTTAAGGTAAGTGTGTCTGGGCACTCCAGTTAGTGTTTCTATCCCCAGTATGCAGTCCAGTTCAAAAGTATTCACACTGTTTTAACTTTTAACATTTTCTCACATTACAAACACAAACGTTGTGTGATAGACCTGCATAATTATGAAGTGGAAGTTCATTTTACAAATAAAAGTCTGAAAAGTGAAGGTGCATTTGTGTTCAGTCTTCACTCTGATACCACTAAATAAAATCCTGTGCAACTAGTTGCCTTCAAATGTCATATAGAGTCCACTTGTGTGTAGTTTAACCTCAGAATGAATCCAGCTGTTCTGTGAAGGCCTCAGAGGTTTGTTAGAGAACTTTAGTGAACAAACAGCATCATGAAGACCAAGAAACACAGCAGACGGGTCAGAGTGAAAGTTGTGGAGACAAATAAATGAATAAATGAACCATTTACACAAGGAGAATTGAACTTGGTAACCAGGAAAACAAAAAATACATCACCTGGAAAAGATCAAATTTACTATACAATGATAGAACATCTTAATGACAAAGCAAAAGACAAAATATTAGAATTATACAATAAAGTCTGGGAGGAGGGAGAGCTGCCACAGAGCTGGAAGGAAGCAATAATTATTCCAATAGCTAAACCAGGAAAAGATAACACAAAACCAGAAAATTATAGACCGATCGCATTAACATCAAATATTTGTAAAATAATGGAAAAAATTATTAATAATAGATTAACATATTATTGAAATATTAATGGGTATATATCTAGAAATCAAAATGGGTTTAGAAAAGGGAGAAGCACAAATGACTCTGCATTATGTTTAGAATATGAAATTAGGAGAGCACAAATAAACAAAGAAAATGTAGTAGCTGTATTTTTCGACATAGAAAAAGCTTATGACATGATGTGGGTTGAAGGATTATTAATTAAATTAAATAAAATGGGTATTACTGGAAAAATGTTTAACTGGATTAAAGATTTTTTATCAAATAGAACAATACAAGTAAGAATTGGTCAAAAATTGTCAGGTAAATATATAATAGATAATGGTACTCCTCAAGGAAGTATTATAAGTCCGTTATTGTTTTCTATAATGATAAATGATGTATTTAAAAATATTGGTAAGGAAGTCGGTTGCTCACTATTTGCAGATGATGGAGCTATATGGAAAATGGGTCGTAATGTCAAACTTATTGAAAAGAAAATACAGGATGAGATTATTAGAATAGAACAATGGGCAAATCAATGAGGATTGAAATTCTCAGTGGAAAAAACAAAAATAATGGTGTTTACACAGAAAAGGAAAAGAGAAAATATAAAACTAAAATTATACAATCAAGTTTTAGAACAAGTAAAAAATATAAAATTTGTAGGTATATGGTTTGATGAAAACATTATATGGAAAGTACATATAGAAAGAATCATAGATAAATGCAAAAAAATATTAAACATTATGAGATGTATGTCTGGTATTGATTGGGGAGCAGATCGAACATCATTAAAAAGAATTTATACAGGATTAATTAGATCAAATATTGATTATAGAAGTATAATTTATGGATCAGCAGCAAACACTCACCTTATAAAATTAGACGATATACAACATCAAGCTTTAAGAATTTGTACAGGAGCAATCAGAACCAGTCCAATAGCAGCACTTCAGGTAGAGATGGGAGAGATGCCATTAGATCTAAGAAGGAAACAGTTAGCAATAAATTACTGGATAAACTTACAAAGCAATAATCCGGATCATCCCACACGTGATATTTTAAAACCATGCTGGGAAAAAGGAAAAAAACAAGTTAAGAGTTTTGGTTGAATTATCAATAATATAGCAGAAGAATTTCAAATATATGAAAAAGAAATAAGTTCAATGTTGCCTTTGCCAGTGGTACCACCGTGGCTGTTACCAGAAGCAGTAGTGGATATGGCATTGATGGAAAAGAAAAAGGATACGAAATGTAGTTTAGATTCAAGTATAATACAGGAATATATAAACAATTACTATCATTATGTCCAGATTTATACAGACGCATCAAAAACAGATGAAAAAATAGGAGTAGCATTTATAATACCAGAATTTAAAATAAAAGTAGGAAAAAGAATTATAGATGGATTATCAGTATATTTAGGAGAATTATTAGCAATATTGTTAGCAGTGCAGTGGGTGGAGGATATAAAACCATTAAAAACAATCATTTGTTCAGACTCAAGTTCAGCATTATTAAGTTTAAAACATAATAATTCAGAGGGTAGACCAGACATGTTGTTGGAAATAAAACATACTTTATTTAGAATACAAAGAATGGGATTAATATTAGTGTTTTTATGGGTACCAGCACATGTAGGAGTTGGAGGGAATGAAAAGGCGGACAGGATAGCAAAGAAGGCAACACAAAACAACATTAGCTTTATAATAAATATTAGTAGGTCAGAGGCAAGAAATATAATTAAACAGAGAATCAGGAAATAGTGGCAAAAAAGGTGGGATGAAGAAAAGAAAGGAAGATGGTTTTACAGAATCAACAAGATAGTAGGAGAAGTAAGAACAGGAAGAAGGTGTAGAAAAGAGGAAAGGTTAATTACAAGATTAAGAATAGGACATACAGGACTTAATTCTACATTGTTCAAGATAAAGAAACATAATACAGGAAAATGTGATAATTGTGGAGAGGAGGAAACAATAGAACATGTAATATTGAAGTGTCAGAAATATGAACAAGAAAGAACAATTTTAAGGAGAGAATTTGTAGGTATTAAAGAAAATTTTATTTTGAGAGATACTTTGCAAAGAAGTTTAGGTAGCAAACATATTCAAATTATAATTAGATTTTTCAAAAGCACTAAATTAATAAATAGAATTTGATTGTTGTAATAGTAAATAAGATTTAAAACCATGAAGAACCACACTCCATACCAGTCGGTGGCGGTAATGCACATCATAACGTTATTTGCCAACTGCCAAAAAATAACACAGAAGAAGAAGAAGAAGAAAGTTGTGGAGACGTTTAAAGACGTTTTAGGCTATCAAACAATATCCCAAAATCTGAACACCTCAGTGAGCTCCATTCAATCCATCGTCTGAAAATGGAAACAGCATGGCTCAACTGGAAACTTGCAGAGAAGCAGCCAAGAGGCCTCTGGTAAATCTGGAGAAGTGGCAGAGATCCACAGCTCAAGTGGGAAAACTGTTGGTTGTGCACTCCATAAATCTGGTCTTTATGGGAAGAGAGATACATTAAAAACCATTAAAAGTCACGTTTGCAGTTTCCTACAAGCCCTGAAGGTGCTCTGATAAGATGAGATTAACATTTTACCTTTTGGTCTACATGCAAAAAGACACGAATGATGCAAAAATAAGACTGCACATGATCTTGAACACATCCTCCTTTCTGTGAAACATGGTGGTAACGGCATCATGTTGTGGAGGAGTGTGTTTTCTGCAGGGACATGGAAGCTGGTCAGAGTTGATGGGAGGCTGGATGGATGGAGCTAAACACAGGGCAATTTTGAAAGCAAACCTGTTAGAGGCCACGAAAGACTTGAGACTGGCGGTGGTTCACCTTCCAACAGGACAACAACCCTAAACACACAGCTACAATGGTTTATATCATAGTATATTCATGTTAGAATGGCCTAGTCAAAGTCCAGATTCTATCCGTAGCAAAATGTTATTTATTCAGTGTGATCAAGCTTGAGCTATTTTACAAAGGAGTATGAACAAACATTTTAGTATCTATAAGTGCAAAGCTGGTAGAGACAAATTCCAGAAGATTTACAGCTGTAGGTGGAGTGAAAGGAGTCTCTACAAAGCATTGACTCAGGGAGGATGAAAATAAATGGATGCAATTTTCAGACTTTTATTTGTTAAAATTGATTAAAAAAACAAGTATTATTTCCTTCCAAGTCAGAATTATGCACTACTTTGTGTTTGTCTATAACATAAGAGTCCCAAGGAAAAACATCAAAGATTGTGTGAAAATGTACTAAAACTAAAAGGTATAAATACTTGTTTAAAACAGTGTAGAATCGTGGTAGTGAAGGATTTGATTTATGTTTTATTCAAAAACCAATGCTGATAAATCTCAGCTCACCTAGTACAGAAAATAGATTTTCCAGTTTGTTGGAATGTAATGGACCATGTAAATCTCCTGAAATGTTATTAGATGAGACTACCAAAATGGTTAAAAATCTTATTAACAACTTTTTTTCTGAAAGAAATCAGACTCGAATTGGGAAAAAGTTGCACTGATCCACTAATTATTAAATATTTCACCTTTTTGGATGCAATTAATTAAGAGATGGACCATGGACCATATAACTGGTTAAACAGTCAATGCATGGATCATTACAACTGAATTGGCATTTCTTGCAAGTAGCTCATTACCACGTGCATTTTCAGTGTGTTGCTCCATTTGCACTCTGTTTCCCATTTCCTCATTTTGTTTGATTCCGAATGTATTCAATTATTTGTGCACTTTTGTTCACTCATTCATTGTGCCTCATTTGTCCATTTCTGTTGTGTGTGTGTGTGTGTGTGTCCGTGTGTGTGTGTTTATGCATGCGTTTAGAAAGCAGTAAATGCTCTTCTTAGACGTGCTGAAAAGGTATCTCTCTCTCATTCAAGCAGTCCTTGTTCTTCACTCTGCACACATTGTCTTTCACATCCCAAACTGTTAATCCTTTATTGTCTTCCCACACAAACACAGACAAGCGGTGATTCATTTCAGGTTGTTCTTATTTATACAGCTAAAATAAAAGTGTTTTACTTTCAATGCTCCCTTTAATACGGAGACCACGAGGGGACATGGGGGAATTTTTTTTCCTTTGCGTCCCCACGCAATACTTTTTGCATCCCCACGCAATACTTTTGCGTTCGCTCGCAATACTTTTGAAAGTTGTTAATCACCTTGAGAAAGCTGCGCATTTTGGAACAGCAGCACATTTGACAAACTGCTCACAAAACAAACAGCACTGATATGGCATTGGTATTGTTTATTTGTCATATTCAAGTTAACATGCAGTCTCAATACGATTAAATGCTTAGGATAAATCACGATAAAAACAAAAGCACTAATGGCGTGCAAAAAAAAAAGTACACGTCATGCAGCAGCAATAAGCGTATAAAGTGTCACAGATGTGGTTTCGTGCAGTATTGTTGTCCAGAGTTCAGTAGTTTGACAGCATGTGGATAATAACTGTCTTTAAGTCTGATTGAAGATAATTTTATTTAAGGCCAATTTCAAAATAAAACTCAATAAATCTCAAAAACGGGTGTAGTGTTTGTTCCATTTTTGTAGTTATCTGGTTTGGAAACTATCCCACAAAGTATTGCAAGATAACGCAAAGACTATTGCGTGAGAACGCAAAATGTATTGCGTGGGAACGCAAAAGAAATAAATTCCACCATGTCCGCTTGCGGGCTCCGTACTTTAACACACATACAGTAAAATCTTGCAGGACTTTCTCCACACCCTGTTAGCTAACTTAGGATAATGACTGCTGGTCATTTCTTTGAGCTTATTTTATTGCATATTTTATTTATTATTCCATTTTCCCAGACGCTTTTATCAGAAAGGTCAGAAGAACTGCCTGAAGGCATTTCCTCGATTTCTTTGGAAGCATCACTAAAACGTGGTGTTAATTAACACACCCTGTAACTCAAATTCTCAGTGTCTAAATGTATTTATGCCACTTGGGTTATGGATTTCAGGACTTTAAAACAATATTTTTCTCTTTCTGTGTGGCTGCGGGTGAATTGACAACTTGGGGCTGTGTCTTTCTTGCTCTGCCTGGTCTGGTCTGTATGCACTTGCATGTCTGTTTCTGTGTGTGTGTGTGTGTGTGTGTGTGTGTGTGTGTGTGTGTGTGTGTGTGTGTGTGTAGAGTACAGTAGATAAGTTGATCAAGAAGACAAACCTGGCCTTGGTGGTGGGAAGCAGCAGCTGGAGGGAGCAGTTTGTCAGTGCTGTTACTGTTAGCGCAGGTAATACCCACTCACTGACTGTATCTGGTATTTTTTGCTATAAAACAGTACACTGCTACACTGGCTTTTATTAAAGTACTTTTTGTGAAAGAAATTCCTCATGAATATATCATGAATATGATCTCATAGATGTATGCTAGCTTTGTCCATGTTTTCAAGCTTGAAACTTAGTAAAAAGAATGGTTAATGGCCTGCACTTGCATTGCCCTCATCAAGACCGAGGACTCCAAAGCGCTTTACAATACAGTCACTCGGAGCCACTGGGCCCTCTGACCAAAATTAGCTGGCAAGGCAGGTGAAGTGTCTTGCCCAAGGATGAGCCCCTACCACCCTATAGGACGAATCCCTACCACCTGAGCCATCATCACTCCTAAGAAAGCACACCCTCTGGATATGATAAAATGGTCTGGTCTTTACCAGGTTCTGAAATTATTTAAATCTAATCTCAAGCGCTCAGAAATACTGGACAGATTCCTCATGGTCATTACTTATTAGGCAAATATTAAGGTGAAAATGGAAAAGCTGTATGTACACTCCATGATTCAGCAACCTGTAGAACCAACGTTAGCAGCAATAGCTTGATGCAGTCGTTTTCTGTATGACTTTGGCCTTGTTGTGGAGTTACACTACATGGCCAAAAATCTTAATCTATAAGGTCCAATTTGTTGATGGACCCAGTGCTTCCAGAAACAGCAACTTTGAATTATTCTGTAAACATCCTCCACAAGGTCTAGGAGTGTGTTAGGGAAACCAGACTTGTAGCATCCTCTCTAATTCATTCCAAAGGTGTTGAAGAAGGTTGAGGTCAGGACCAAACTTTATACACTTGCAGCCATGGAAGTGATTGTAACACCAGAATTCATTTATTTGGTGGTATAAATCAAAACTTTTGACAACATAGTGTCGTTCAGCCCACTTTTCTATATAGTATTGCTTTAGGTCATTGAGGTTTGTTGTGATATTTACCCAGCTCGCCTAATGTTCCACTACAAGCATTTCTGCCAGCTTGTTTTTCTTTCTTTCTCAGCCATTTTGTTTTAGATCTGCTGCTGTGTTTAGGATCATTGAGATAGCTTCAAATTTGACTATAGAATAGTTTGGTACACATAGGAATTCACGGTTAATTCAACGACTGAAAGGTGTCCAAGTCCTGTGGCCTAAAACAAGCCCAAATCATCAACGCTCTACTACTGTGCTTAACAGTTGGTATGAGGTGTTTGTACTGATATGCTGTTTGGTTTTTTTCTCAAACATGATGCTCCAGATGTTTTGTTGTTAAGTCAAATGCAACTTTGCAAACCAAAGCGTTGTTGCCATATTGTTTTTTAGAGGAAATAGCATTTCTCCTGGCAATTGTTTAAAGAAAGCTATACTGGTCTTTTTAAATGTCCTATCTTGAACTTCAACATGAACTTGAGACTTCAGTCAGAGATGGAGCTCTTAGGTGTTTTGTAGTTTGCTGGGATGTCCTTGTAAAATAGATTAATAATCTCAATAGATTTCTTTGCTGGAAAATAAAGGTTATATAAAAATAAATTAAAAAACATAGACTATTTTCACAAATTGATCTCAAGCCACAATAAAGCTATTGTGGTGTATGTTTACCTATAATGCCTGTTGATGCATATTCAACATAAACCAAAAATCATATCTGAGTCACTTTGCTGCCATCTAGTTGTGGGAGTTATGCTAAATTGTGCCTAATTCAGCTAATTTGCATACAAAATGACTCTATTGCACTCTATTGCAAGATCTATTGCAAGTGCTCTCTATATAATTCAGTTAATAAGTGTAAATGATTAGCTGTACCTAGCTAAAATCCAATTCAGTTAGTAAGAAGGGTGTACATACTTTTTCATGATCAGTGTTTTCATCTGTGTCTAAGAAATAAAGACTGTGGAATCTGTCATGTGCTTTTGTGCACTCGAGGTTCGATTTAGATAAGTTGAATGTGGGTGTGCCTTACTAAAGTTTATGCTAGAGAGGGCTAAATTATGCTAAGATATGATACCAACTGCTTGTAGCAGTTGAATGCACCAATAAGGTTTAAAATAAACCAGTTAATTATATCTGAATTTAGCAGATGCCCACCACTACTAAGATAATCTATCCCTATCTAATCTACCATCTACAGTGGCATATTAAGCTAAACTAAGCTCATTTCTTTTTTTTATTCTACCATGACAAAAACTAAAATGCAGTTGTCAGTCTTACTGATTAATCTAGGGTAATATTTTTATTCTGTTGTTTTAATTCACCTGTCTGACTTTTATTCATTTTTAATCTTCTGCTTCACTTGAAGGAGATGATGACGAGGAGGAGAGCGGCGAAGAGCGCCTACCTTCCTGCTTCGACTACATCATGCACTTCCTCACCGTCTTCTGGAAGGTCCTGTTTGCCTTTGTCCCACCTACGGAGTACTGGAATGGCTGGGCCTGCTTCTTCGTCTCCATATCACTGATCGGAGTCCTCACCGCCGTCACCGGTGATCTGGCATCGCACTTTGGCTGCACGATAGGACTAAAGGACTCTGTGACGGCGGTGGTGTTTGTGGCTTTGGGGACATCAGTACCAGGTGAGACACAGTGGCATCACGGTTTTTGTGCAGTGTTTGTAACCTTCCACCTTTTTGTTTTAGTGCTGTATATCAATGACATTAGTTATTCTCAAAATCTTGTCTTAGTTAAGTTAAAATGTAAAAACACCATAGTACCGGAAGTGTAGGGGTTGAATCTTGCTTTTCAACGAGGAAAAAGTTAATTTTAAAACATCTAAATCTATCCCCATCTGCTCTTTGTTAACATGTTGTGGCACTTTAAATTTCCTGAGTATTTTGTCAAATATGTTTAGATTTATTCACCAACAAAAAACATTACTTTTTTTAATGGTACTTGGTGTATAAGCTTGGTATGAATTCCTATATTACCATTTCTTCTGAGTGTCAGTGTTGTTTTTTTCAGTAGTGACACTTGTTGTTTGGGATGAGGACTGAAGGAAGTCCCCATCCTCAATCAGCGGTGTAAATCATCATCTTAAGTTTCTTGTCATAATCAGTTTAATGCCTCTCAGTTCACTGCATTTCTACAGTGCAATTTCACAACAACTGTAATCCCCTGGCACTGTTCAAGGAAAACAGGTGCAGTTCATATCCAGTTTTACAGAATCGTCCAAACACAGTCCAATCATATGGTCGGATTCAGATCCAGTTACATGCAATTGGATCACTATTAGAATACAGTTCACTCGATTTCAATTGACCATTTAATGCCAAGTTGTAAAAAGTTATCCAGCTGATTGCATTGAGTCGCTGATCTTGAAACAATCCCTTACCTGAGCAGGAAGGTGGCAACAATGAAGTGGATCCACTTCCAACAAACCTTCCACAGAACCATGCTCTATATGAGCAGTCGTATGCCTATGGGTTGAGAGGACAGGAAGGAGACAGCAAGAAAACACACAGACCCACTGGACCAGGAGTTATTTTTTTTTGGAATGAAAAACAATGACCACTCAGTTAATGCCAGCAATATCACCAGACCAGGAGTACTTTCTTTGGGAAAGAAAGACAAAGAGTACATGACAGCAGTAGGTCTGTCAATACTTCAGTCCAGGTGTTTGAGTTTCTATAGCAGAACCAAACAAGGAGAGAGAACAAGTGTAAAGGCAGTAATAGCTCCAGCGATGGCATTTCAAAAAATCTTCCAATTGTACTAACATGTTTTGTCTGACTGAAAGTAGATGTTTTGTAGTGGCCCAGCCAGAGTCTTTACATTATAGATACTGTATATGTTAGCCTGAGCCTGGTTCTGCTGGAGGTTTCTTCCTGTTAAAAGGGTGTTTTTTCTCTCCACTGTCGCTACATAAGGGATTGCTGCAATGTCAATGCAAGCTACTGTCCACTGTCGCCACATGCTCATCCAGGAGGAGTGCATGCTGCATTAGGGGTACAAATCTACTTTTAAAATATACAGGGGTTGGACAATGAAACTGAAACACCTGGTTTTAGACCACAATAATTTATTAGTATGGTGTAGGGCCTCCTTTTGCGGCCAATACAGCGTCAATTCGTCTTGGGAATGACATATACAAGTCCTGCACAGTGGTCAGAGGGATTTTAAGCCATTCTTCTTGCAGGATAGTGGCCAGGTCTCTACGTGATACTGGTGGAGGAAAACGTTTCCTGACTCGCTCCTCCAAAACACCCCAAAGTGGCTCAATAATATTTAGATCTGGTGACTGTGCAGGCCATGGGAGATGTTCAACTTCACTTTCATGTTCATTAAACCAATCTTTCACCAGTCTTGCTGTGTGTATTGGTGCATTGTCATCCTGATACACGGTACCGCCTTCAGGATACAATGTTTGAACCATTGGATGCACATGGTCCTCAAGAATGGTTCGGTAGTCCTTGGCAGTGACGCGCCCATCTAGCACAAGTATTGGGCCAAGGGAATGCCATGATATGGCAGCCGAAAACCATCACTGATCCACCCCCATGCTTCACTCTGGGCATGCAACAGTCTGGGTGGTACGCTTCTTTGGGGCTTCTCCACACCGTAACTCTCCTGGATGTGGGGAAAACAGTGAAGGTGGACTCATCAGAGAACAATACATGTTTCACATTGTCCACAGCCCAAGATTTGCGCTCCTTGCACCATTGAAACCGACGTTTGGCATTGGCATGAGTGACCAAAGGTTTGGCTATAGCAGCCCGGCCGTGTATATTGACCCTGTGGAGCTCCCGACGGACAGTTCTGGTGGAAACAGGAGAGTTGAGGTGCACGTTTAATTCTGCCGTGATTTGGGCAGCCGTGGTTTTATGTTTTTTGGATACAATCTGGGTTAGCACCCGAACATCCCTTTCAGACAGCTTCCTCTTGCGTCCACAGTTAATCCTGTTGGATGTGGTTCGTCCTTCTTGGTGGTATGCTGACATTACCATGGATACCGTGGCTCTTGATACATCATAAAGACTTGCTGTCTTGGTCAGAGATGCACCAGCAAGACGTGCACCAACAATTTGTCCTCTTTTGAACTCTGGTATGTCACCCATAATGTTGTGTGCATTTCAATATTTTGAGCAAAACTGTGCTCTTACCCTGCTAATTGAACCTTCACACTCTGCTCTTACTGGTGCAATGTGCAATCAATGAAGACTGGCTACCAGGCTGGTCCAATTTAGCCATGAAACCTCCCACACTAAAATGACAGGTGTTTCAGTTTCATTGTCCAACCCCTGTACCTATACTATTTAAAAAAACATGAGATGTAATTTGAGAATAAAGGTTAAAAACATGTTTTTGTGACACTGCCATACATTTTTCCTAATTTTCTGGCATTTTTGCTCCCTGTTTAAACAGACACCAAGTGAGTTCTGCATTTCTTCCAAAGTTTTCCTCAGACAGACAAGGAAATGAAAGAATAAAGGAATGTTTCTCTCTTCGATCTGATTTTTTTCCCCCAGCTGCCCCAACAAGGAGGCTGAAAATCCAATCTGAGTTGTAAAAAGCAGACTCCATCACAGTCTTCAGCCTGAGCTAGTCTCCACCCGGAGGGGACGGTTTGTCCCCAGGCTTTAATTCAATTCCCTACCTCATTGCTCTCGCCAGCGAGTTTATTGTTGCTCCACCGTATGAGTTATAGAAATAGCTCGAGAGGTTCTCTTCCAGGTGGCAGCTTTGATGGCTTGCAGGGAGTTCTCTGAGAAGTCATATCTAAGTGAGCTGCTTCGACAGCCGTGCTGGGAGTGGAGACGTAAACATGGATCTTTGTCTTCTCTAACAACATACTCTAATGCTAATTTATTTACGTTATGTATCTCATACTTTTTTGTAACATGTAGCCCACTCTTGCATAATCCTCCTGTTATTTACCTGAAATTCTCTCTTATGCTCCATCTGCAGCAGTTTATTATTGTGACATTCTTTTTCCTGTCTCTTTGCTTCCCTTTTTTTATTGAGCGTTGTGTATTTGCTATTGGTTCATCCATCATTTCGACCTGTGAGCTGCAGAACTGTGGTTGAAAAGGTGATTATAGCTTCCATGGGGAGAGTTTGCTGCCGTGAACAGGGTTGTAATCTTCTTGTGAGGAACATTCATCTTCTCTCAACATTTTCCCAGTTTCATCTATAAACTCATTACACTGGATCATTATTACACTCAGCAATTATGAGGACCATGTCCTGTAAATTTGCCAATTCAGGCAACGATTGAGCAGTTCTGGTAACAGCACTTTAAAATTTAAATTTTACATTTTATTCCCTATTTTTTCACATTTTATCACATTGCAACCCCAAACTTCAATGGATTTTAAGACGTCTGGTAAGGGATTCAAAAAGGTCTCAAATAAATTTAGAATCAACCACTCCATTAGTGGAACATAGACTGCAAGCGTAGAACATTTAAAACAACTGCCAACAGGCCCAGGTCTGGCCTTCCAAACATGTTAATCCTGAAAGCAGACTGCAAGATGCTTGAAGAAGTGTCCAGAAACCTTCAAATGTAGTCATGGGAGATACAGCAGGTTCTTGCTACTGTTGATGTTGAATGCATGGTTGTACAATTAGAAAGAGACTGCAGTTTAACTGCCATGTGAGGTAGGCAAGAGGACATTTGAAGGCAAGACTTTGGTTTGCCAGAGAGAACCTAGACAAAGACCAGGACTTCTGGAATAATGTTCTTCGGACAGATGAGTCAAAAATTTTATTGTTTGGAGTCCAGAACGGAGGAAATGTTTGGCGTAAACCATATAGAGCATTTCATGAAAAGAACCTCATACCAACTGGGAAGCACAGAGGTGGAAGTGTCATGGTTTGCTGCAGCAGGACCTGGTCAGCTCACCATTATAGAATCAGAAATGAATTCTATAGACTATCAGAGGGTGTTTGAGGAAAGTGTGAGACCATCTAAAAAAAACTACAGCAAATGCAGAACTGGACCCTGCAACATGGCAATGACCCAAAAGATACAAGTGTACCCACCAAGGACTGGCTGTGAGTTAGGAAAGTCCTGGGAAGAGTCAAAACCCAGATCTCATTGAGATGCTGTGTGGTGACCTGAAATGGGCTGGATGTAGAAGAAACACCACTGGAATAGACACCAGCTCTCCTCTTCCCTGTACGGGAGAAGCGAGGATAGAAAATGAATGGATTGATGTTTTAATGCAATTAAATTGATTTTCCAGAGATGAAGGAAATCGGATCAGACATCGATATGTGAACTGAACATTTAACAATATGTCCATTTCTGCCCACATTATACACATTCCTTTCTCTGTGAAAATAATTTTGTTCACCTAGGATTGAGCTTAAAACCCCGTATTGGATATTATATGACAATCATATGTGTCTGAGTAGTGGAGTTCAGCTTGTTTTCCATCCCATTAGAAACAGGAACATGTAAATCACTGTGATGTGACTCTAGTGGAAGCTGAAACCATTACTATGTTTGATTCATCATCTCTTAAATACACAAGCATCTTTCACCGAGGTGAATGACTTTTAATGTGAGAAATATTAGAGGCCACCATTGTCTGACTGAGGTGAATGATTTCTCTTCGATAACAGTCTGGGTGAACTCTGTCTATTTTGGGGGCAGTTTTGTTCTGTAATTCAGATCTCTCCTACCCGTGCATCAAAGCACACAGAGATTTCACCAAAAGGATTACAAGTCACTCACTATGGAGGACTGCTTTCATTTTGGGATATGAATTTCAATTAATCTCCCTGATATTTAAATGAGAACTGAGACTCATCTCAGCAGCCAGACTAGAAATGGGAATAAACCGATACGGGCCTACAGTAACTGGCAGCTGTTTCCCTGGTGTTTCCTGTCAGCAACTCTGAGCGTTTGACATAATTTCTGGTGGAAAAGCTTTCTTGTAGCCACCCGCAGCCTTTTTGAAGAATTTAGTACTCTGTTTTTGCACATGATGGCACCAGATACAAATATGGACAGCAGTAATGTTCACTCTGCACAATTTAAACAAAGTACAAGAAACTCAAAAATGGTTTTCCGAATCTCTTGATGTCATCTTGTTTGACATTTTGATGGTCTGGAATGGTCAGATTTGGACGTAATTTAAAACACTCGACAACCAGAGATAAGTTCAAAATGGTTCATACTCCTGGGAGATTCAGGTTTAAAGTAATCTTTGAATTTGACTAATCTTTAATCTTTAAGTTTTAAAGCAGCCCAGCCAAAAAACTGACCTGAATGTGAGAAAAAATCTGTGGAGGGAACTAAAGATTAGGGTGTTGGCAAGGAGGTCTTCCAACCTAAAAGACTTGGAGTTCATCACAGAAGATCAATCGCTAAAATACCAGTGAAAACATGCAAAAAGCTGGTCAACAACTATCAGAATGGTATGGTTGTTGTAATGCCAATAAAGATTTTTCCATTTATTATTGAAAAGGGTAAAAATTATTTAATCAATTTTCGAAATTAACACTTTTTTCACGTTGTTTTGGTAACTTTTCAGAGATGTCGGTGTCATTTCCTGTCAGAAACAAACTTTTTGGTTGACTGGAAAACATTCTTAATTTAAAACTGCTTGAAGTTGGAATAATTTTGGTGTTAACTGTATATGAGTACGAAAGGAGCTGAAACGCCTGGATTGGCCACCAGATCACATCACAGATCAAATGTTATCAGTCAGTCGCTGAAGCATCCAACAGTCAGTCCAAAAAGTAATAAAAGTAAACACATTGGACAGCAATACACAGAAGATAGAGTTTGATAGATCAGTTTTTCCATTTGACTTTTTGAAATAAGTTTGTTTTTTAACATTTAACTTGTGAGGGAATTGCACAATATGACCACCTGATTTCACCAAACTCCTTCCAGGACTGGTACTCCTGTCTTATGGATCTTCAAAGCGTCCGCTCTGTGGATTGTGGAGTGATCCTGCTTCTATCAGCGAGAATCAATTTAAACATATCCATCACCTGTCTGCATGTGTACTAAATTATGTCCAAATCTGACCTTTGTTTCTAGATGCTCAACTTGGCGCTTAAATGTTTTTTTTAATCAGTAAATTAAACACCCATTTTGTAGAATAAACTAACTACCGTATTTTCCGCACTATAAGGCGCACCGGATTATAAGGCGCACCTTCAATGAATGGTCTATTTTAGAACTTTTTTCATATATAGGGCGCACCGGATTATAAGGCGCATAGAATAGAAGCTACTGCAGTCAAACGTTTGACTGGGGTTGCGTTATGCATCCACTAGATGGAGCTGTGCTAAAGAGAATGTCAACAAAACAGTCAGTCAAACTTTATTAATACACTACAAACCAGCGTTCTGATAACTCCATTTACTCTCATGGTAAGGTCTCCTCTATATAGAAATCTATTGAATAGAGCCAACCGCACGTTAGGAATGCATTGGAGTCTATGAAGATGAAGTTGAAATCAAACGTTAGTTAAAACGTGAAAGGGAACTTTTCCCTGATTCAGTAAACACGTAAAAGAAACAGTTTGATGCACTAAATCAAACGTTAGTACTGTTAACCTTTCCTGTTTCTGTCCCCTGACCGTAGTCTGATGACACAGGGGAGACGCTTTCTCCAGGGCCGAAGTTACTAGTTTCCTCGGGGTTAACTCCCTCACTCATACGTTGCTGAGTTGAGCATGAAGAAACAGCATCAAAACACTGAGTTGTTGACGAGATTCGGGGTTCTTTTTAATGACTTTGCAGCACGTAAAAACACAGGGCTTACAGACTCATACACCGCTGCTCCGGTCGCCGTCTCTACCCACCCCACACACACAATAATACCGACGTCACTCCTTCACTCTTGATTCTCAGCTACGGCAGCACACAGCGCCACCTCTGTCCGGAGGAGTAATGTCAACATCTTCCATACACACACACGAAACATACACCCCACACACTGAGCTTCTAATCACATATAGTTCAGGCAATTCCTGCAACAGTACATTCAAACGTTATACACACACAAGTGGTGTTGGACTAGGAGTAAGAACAGTACAGGTGTTTACCGCTATTACTTCGGCGACGCCCCTGACTACGGTAGCCGTAATGCTGCAAGCGGTGCGGCTACCAGTCGTACTGAAACATTTTGACAGAGCGCCGTGTACAACCAGTATGGATCAACCAATTAACCAATTGATCCATATATAAGGCGCTCCGGATTACAAGGCGCACTGTCATTTTTTGAGAAAATTAATGGTTTTTAAGTGCGCCTTATAGTGCGGAAAATACGGTACTTTAAAAAGGCGATCATTTTGGCTTTGCTTTATGACCAATGCTCAGAATCAAATTGTTTTCTGCAGCATAGTTGATTGGATAGCTACTGCATGTGATTACAACTCTCTTCAGTTCTAATGTGCTCACTTGCTAAATTAATAGTCTCAGACATGCCGAGACATTTATGGTTATGTAGATGTTATACTATACAAAATCTTGAGTTCTGCGGTTGCTGCGTCACTCTGTTGTTAGAGCAGTTGCAGCCATTTACTGCACGTCTTCCCCTTCTCTCTGTCCTCTTTAATGTCATACAACATAAACTGCTCTTGAATAAATATTGTTGAGTTTATTGAGATTTATTTTAGTAAACACTTCTTATCTCAACTTAGTTTGCATTAGAAACATCTGCTGGTTGAAGAATTTTTAGTATGCTCATATGATTGTTAAGTTGGGCCATCCCCACCATCATTGATTGGTGACTTATAGCAGAATCACAAGACTATTAAACAGCAATTAAGAGCACTATTAATATCGGATATCGATATCGGCTCAAATTTTCATATTGGTGCATCCTTGGTCTCTGTTAATCTGTAAGTTTATTTCAGTTGTTTTGATGTTACCATTTCTTGCTGTTTGTTCTTGTCTGAAAGAGAAAATTGTTTAGTTGTCAAGGCAAGAAAATTATTGAAGTTGATCAAGTCTGAGTTAAAATTGAAATGTAATTAAACTTTACTGTCAAACGTTTGAGGAGCTTAGGGTCACCAACAAACAACTGTAAAAGGGATTTTTCCTTTGCTTGGACATTGTAAGAAAACTCCAAAGGGATTTGTTCATCACTTCTTCTGGTCTTTTGACCTTATCTAGAATTTAGATTTTGGTACTTTGAACATGAAGTGGGAGAACTCCTGTAATATCTAAACGTTTTAGGCATCGATTGGATCTATACTGCTTATAGATGTCAGCAGATTGTTTTTTTAATTGCTAATGTTTTTAAAGTGTGATATATATTTTTCCATCTGTGTCCTACAACGTTGTATTTTACATCCTCAAATAATTTTTTGCTTTTGGTCTGTATTTAGAGTCCAATTATTCTTATGCCTTGTGTTTATGTTGCAGATGCTTTTTCCAGCACTGAAGTACTTTCTTTTAAAATAGTATAATAAAAACTGTCCAGTTTTCTTCAGATAACAAAAGCACAATGTTAAATATTGACTTTTTCATTGTCTTCTCAGATACTTTTGCCAGTAAGGTTGCAGCCATCCAGGACCAGTACGCAGATGCCTCCATTGGCAACGTCACTGGCTCCAACGCCGTCAACGTCTTCTTGGGCATCGGTGTGGCGTGGACCATCGCTGCCATCGCCTGGCGCTCTAAGGGCAAGCCTTTTAAGGTGGACCCGGGAAACCTGGCCTTCTCCGTCACCCTCTTCACCATTATGGCCGTGGTGTGTGTGGTAATGCTTCTCTACCGCCGGCGGCCAACAGTGGCTGGAGGGGAGCTGGGCGGGCCACGGACTTGCAAGTTACTAACGTCGCTGATGTTCGTCTCGCTGTGGCTTATTTACATCCTGCTGGCTTCCATGGAGGCCTACTGCCATATACAAGCGTTTTAGAAAGAGTTGAGGAGAGAGAGAGACCTAATGCTGGTTTGAAGGAGGTGGAAAACCTGAAAACTTTACCTGAAAACGGATTTAATGTCATTCAATTATGTTTTTTTTTCCCTAAATAACACAAGTACGCCCTCATGAAAAACTCCCCAACAATATTGAGACTAATTATTCTTGTCTGTTAAAGAAGCTCTTTGAACCATGGAGACCCTCCGGAGTGTCAAGGAAAACCTTGAAACATTGCTGCTGCTTGACTATGAAGCCGAACCAGCTGCAGAGAAGATAATCAGTAGAGCTTCGAGGAAAAAGCGGAGCTGAGAGAAAAGACGAAGATCAGAGAAAAAAGTCAACAACAAAACCAGAGAGAAGAGAAAGTCTTGCAGCAGCAGAATAAAATATTATGAGGAAAGAGGAGATGAACTGAGCTGCAGGAAACTTTGCTGGCCTTTCCTTACACCGTCTGTCTTTACAGCGCCTTGCCAGACCTACCTATTTCTTTTTCACCTTTTTTCACATTACAACCACAAACTTCAAAATGTTTTATTTAGATTTTATATGATAGACAAACTCAAAGTACTGCATAATTGTGAATTTGAAGGAAAAAGAAACCTGGTTTCCAACATTTCTTACAAGAAAATACCTGAAAAGAGTGGCATGCATTTGAATTGTAGAACGAACTTAAGGTAAAATTACAGCTGGGGGGTTTTAGGGTATGTCTCTGCCGGTTTTGGCCAACAAGAGACAGAAAGGTGTGTCTGGTAACAAAACAGTTTAAGCTTACTCAGATCGAATTGAGTGCATCTGTGAACATCAGTTTTCAAGTGTTACTGAGGATCCTAGATAAGATTTAAGGCTGGACCTTGACTGGCCCATTTTAACATCAATATGCTTTGATCTAAACCCTCCCAGTGTAGATCTTGCTTTGTGTTTTGGGTGGTTGTCCAGCTGGAGGGTGCCTTTTTCAGCCTCTTACGTTTTGGCTTCGTGAGTATCCCTGTATTTCGCTCCATTAATCTTCCTGCACAGCATGGGGATGGTGTGTTTCAAGGGGATCTGCAGTGTTAGTTTCTTCTTGCCACTCTTCTATGAAGGCCTGATTTGTGAAGTTCACAACTAATAGTTACCCTGTTGAAAGATCCACCAGCTTGAGCTGTGGACCTCTGCAGATCCCCCAGAGTCACCATGGGCTGCCTGGTTGCTCTAATCAGTTTAAGTGAACAGCCATATTTTAGGTCTGCAGTTGTGATGTATTCTCTCCATTTTCTCATTAGGGATTGAACAGTGCTCTGTGAGATGTGAAATGTTTGGAAATTGTTTTAGAACCTTGCCCTGCTTTACACTTTTCCATAAGGCGACTGTGGCTCAGTAGGAAGAGTAGTTGTCTTGCAATCAGAAGGTTGTGGGTTTGATTCCAGCTTCCTCCTGCTATATGTCAATGTGCCCCTGGGCAAGGCACTTAACCTCAAGTTACCTACCGATCTGTGTATGAATGCGTGAGCGTGCGATTAGGTGAATGTGGCTCTAGTGTAAAGCGCTTTGAGTGGTCTGCATGACTGGAAAAGTGTTATATAAGTTTAGCCCATTTACCATTCCACAACTTCCTCCCTGTCCTGTCTGCTGGGTTCCTTGATTTTCATTGTTCTCTGATATTCTCCAACAAACCTCTGAGGCCTTCAGAGAACAGCTGCATTTATACTAAGGCGATTGCTTTTTTAATGTTTTTTACGGCACTAGTGGCCTTAATTTTTCTCAGTTTTCAACAGTAAGCTGACAGGAAAGGGGTGGAGAGAGGGGGAAGACATGTAGCGAAGGTTGCTTGGGATGGGAGTTGAACCTGCGGACTGAAGCCTCTGAATATAGGTCTGCCACGCCCAAGTGATTGGTTTTAGTGGTATTTATTCACAGGGTAGTAATGGCTGAACATACATGTTCATTACGTAGGTATGCTTCAGAACAGCTCTCTGGATACAAATGCATCACACACCTTTCAGTAAAAAGTGAAAACCTTGTATCTACTACTTTGTGTTAGTCTGTCACATGAAATCCCACTAAAACACGGTGAAGTTTACCGTTCTAATGGGACAAAATGTAAAAAGGTTCTCAAGGTATTAATACTTTTAATGGCACTGTACTATACAAGGAACAGTGGATCCTCCTACCTTGACTTCTAACTTTTATCACCTTTTTCCTTCAATACACTCAAAATCACTGGGCCCTCGGGAGATCCTGCACTCCCCTGCCGGGGAGATAATAAATTAACCATCCTCTTTGTCTTTTCCTCTTATTCAAGGATACACTGTGCAAGATAATCTCTGCTTATACAAACCTTCCTCTCCTGACTCATCCTCCCAGCCTTACGTTCATGTGTCCAAAAGGAAAATTCTTGACGTTGTGACAAGTCGGCACCATCAAACCCTCCTTTTTCCCCATCAATGCCAATCCCGCTCCCAAAACACATTTTCTACTCTTTTCAATGGCGTCACGTGTTGATGTTGTTATCGTGCAATTGTAAAAACAACAACAACAATTATATTAATATAATGTGACAGAAGAACGGCGACGACGTCAAGATGTGAAACAGATGAAGAATTACAGAGGGGGGATAAAAAGGAATTATGAGGATGTAAAAAGTGATTGTGCGCTACACATTGTAAAGTAAAATGTTTACACTTTGAAAAACAATGAATCTAGAACATCATTAGCCAAAATGGGATCTCCGTACACCCGAAGGACCAATCAGAATGAAGGATTGTACCGACTGTGATCGTGACAACAACTGTGAAGGCAACGGTGTTGAAAAACCTAAACTACAACCATAACCAGTGTTCCTATTTGCCGATGATAGTACCACAAACTTGTATTGATGTGTGTGGGACATGACTGATGTTTTATTTACGTGTATCCCCTCCATCTTTGTGAAACAATTCTCAGAGATCATGAACGTTTCAAGAGGAAAATTATCTGTTTGAGAAAGTTAAAGGGAAATATAAGGCAGCTGAAATATCCCATGTCTGTTCTGCATCGTGGGGCGCTTCTTTGTACTAAAACAAATAATCATAACAAATCACTAACAAAAACCTTTTGTGCAGTTTTACTTTTTAAACTCCCCAATGTGCTGGAAGCTGTTGGTGAGTTTGACTGAAAGTCTTCACACTACAATTAAATGTGCTAAATTATCTGCTTATGTTTGAAGGTGAATCTGTTTGTTTGGCTTCTGTGACATTTTTTAAGCCACATTTCATGTCCAATTAACTGCTCTGACATCCATGTCTGTCTGAAAAAAGATTTTAGATTGTGTCTCGCCAAGAAGCGTGACTGGAGCTGGACAGATGGGATGGCATATGGTTTGTCAATGTGGGTCATTAATAAATTCATTCCCCTTTGTTAAACCATGTTATCGACAGAGAAACAGCAGAAATCAAGTTACTTTTCTCCCCAGTAGGCACCATGCTGACTGCAGCTACAGAGAAATAAAACAGCTGTTATAAGTCCTGTGCTCCCACCCAGTTTGGTGATTATGAGCTATTTATCCAGCCATGTAAATACAGGTTTGCAAAACTCAGTCACTCTTGACCAGAACCAGCAAAGCTTTCAACAGACCTCCAAGATCAGCGGTCGGCAAGTATAAACACTTGCATAACAACCTATTCCTCCTAATTTCACTATTTTCTCTACTTCTGGCAGCAATAAAAACCACGACAAACAGTAAATCATTCCAAATTTAAATTTAGGAATAGAGTAAGCTTGTGTTTTACTCGGAGGGTTTAACCGGAACATTGCTTCAATCTGATACTATACATGTGGTGATTGTAGAAGAAGTTAAACATCAGCAGTGAAAGTGTCTCTGATTCATTTGGCTCAGTCACAAAGAAGATAAAAACAAAACAATTTTCTTGCTTGATTAGCTTTATGCTCACTACAGCCAGTCAAATACTCCAAAAAACCTCCACAGACAGTCTTCATCATCTCCTTTCAGGAAATACATTTTTAGATGATGCCTGACATTTAATAACAACAGACCAAGAAAAGGCTTACCCACTGTAGCTTTTGTTTTCAGCATGTGCTCAATACACGAAGAAACAGCAGGTACATGTTTAGTTTTCTGGGGTGTTATTGCTCTCTAGAACCCTTGATTGGTCATGTTCACTAATTTCTCTTGTAAATGGCTTCACAGCAGAAAATGGTGGCATCACGACAGATTTAAAGATTTTGTTGCAGAGCACCTGACCCCATCCGTTCATTTCAGCCCTTTACCTTGTCGTTCTGTCTGCATCCTTCACTTCCTGTAACTACTGGTTCAGTCCAAGGTAAACGAACTGAGGATCCCAGTTTTACCAGAGTGGAAGGACTGAGTGAGCCACGCTGCTGACAAAACAAAAAGATGTCTACGTGTCATTTGTGGAAATATTGTGACCACAGCAGTCACCTGCAGGACTTTTTGCCTACATCAGGCCCCTGGGCTAAATTTGGGGAACGCCTCACCGTATCAAGAATGGCACAAATTTGGCACTCCTGCAGAGGTGGTTAAAGCACATGAAGACTTTTTATTTTTAATTAAGGCAAAATTGTTACCAAACAAAATAAAAACTTCTTACAATGGAAAATGTTAGGTTCAACACACAAAGTATTCGACTTTCAGTAACCACGTGTTTTGCATTCTCCTTAATTTCATGGTAAAGAGGAACACATCTATCTAGTAGTTTACTCAAGACCAGGCTTGCACCCAAATCTGATTTTTATTAATTTCTTCAATTTATAAGAATATAGCAACATTTTCAAAGAAAGAGTGACTCAAATCCTGTTCTTATTGCTGAAAATAGACAAAAATTGTTGAATTTGTTTCAGTCAAGACCTGCTCACACCCCTTCCCCAATTTGCCAAATTCTTGATGCCACCTGCTCAGAAAACAAAGACAGGTAAACAGAAGAAGACCAATGACGACAAGCAAGCTGCGCATTCATGACAGGCTACGCTGTGCAGGAAGAGCTGTGGAGGGAGGGCTGAAGCACAGCAGAGAGCAAGGGAGGGGGACCTGTAAAGTGGGCTTGTTAAAACTTTCAGGCTAAGTCCACGGTTTTCTCAGACTACCTACTGCAGCTTTAAGTTCTGGATCTAGAAAGTCTGATTGTTTTTTTTTATTACATTTTTCCCGCTTAGTTTATTGTTGAGTATAGTTTTTGGCCCCCCACCTCCAAGTACTTTTGACTTGTTTGACAAAAGGTGAGGACACCACTGGTCTCCACGGTTTTCTTGCTGTTGATCTCTTTATTCACCTTGTCTTCAGCCTTGTCTGTACCACTTTTTGCTTCTTAAAACACGGCTTGCTGATTGGCACGGCTCCTGGCCGGTTTTAAATGCCAGGACGTCTGTCTGCCCAAACTCTTTTTCTCAATGACTTAAGCTTCTGTAGCCGGTTAAGGAAAGAGTGGGCAGGATAAAAGTGCTGCTGACGCCACGGGGGAAAATAAGCGAGTTGAATTAGAAAAGCTGTCTGTTTAAATGTTGGTAATCTTTGCTGGAGGACAGCTCCATATTGGTAAGTGAAGAAATGTAACCATATTTTTCTGCCTGTTGCTTAGCTACCAGCTAACCCAATTCTTCGGGACTCTAGCTGCAGTGTTGTCAGTTTCCTTCATTATCAGTGTTTTCTGTCCCTCTATTGAACATTACCGTGTGATTTCTCATTCATTCTTCCCTCCGAGGCATGTGTGTATTTTGGGATTGTCGTCTCTGTGAGCTGGTGTCGTAATCTCCTTACTAGGACTTGCCCTGTCTTTGGCAAACGTCCCATACACACAATTAATGAATTCAAAAGCCAGCCTGACCCACAGGGAAACAAAAAAATGGTTATAAATTGGATTATCTGTGTGTGTGTGTGTGAGTGTGTGTGTGTGTGTGTGTGTGTGTGTGTGTGTGTGTACCTGCCAGGTTTTATTAAATTTGCAATAAATCTGGCTGTCATTCAAAACTGAGAATAGGTGTTGGCAGGAGATTTGAAAGTGTCGGTTTGTGTTTTACATCGAGGTCGCTGTCTCTTCGTCCCCTGTCCAGCTGATGGCTTGCTATAGTCGTACTTACACATAAAACACATGTAGAGTATGTACAGACAGCTAAAGTATCCGATTTACAAAGCATCACCCGATTAAAGACCATCCTCAGGTTTTTAATATCTGAATGGAAATCTTCCATTATTATGGTTTAAAGTATTTTTAATGAGTGAGAGTGGAAGCAATGCTAGCCCCCCTCGCCCACAGGTTGCTGCACACTGCCAGTCAGCCGGCTTAAAGTAGGCTACAACATTCTCCTCTTGCTCACAAAACAGACAATTTCAGCTGTTTGCAAATATTTCTGATTGCAAAAGACACCAATTGTCATTGTGCGGAAGCTAAAGGAGTTTCAGCCACAACTCATACTAAAGTAACGTTTTAAAAACTACAGCTGGCAAGCTCAGAGCAGCACATCTGTTAAACAGCTGACGGGAGCCTCACTGAGGTTCCCTGGAATCCTAAAGTCTTAGAAATGACCTTATAACCCTGATAGATGACTCTAATGGCTTTGATTCATATCTGCACCTCTTTAGATTAGATAGACAAAAATATTTTAGAAAATCAGGCCTGGGTGTGGCCAGTGTAAATCCAAGAAAAAAACATGTTAATCACAGTTGTTTCATAGTTCACGTGGGCGAAATTACTTTTTCACGTAAGGCTTGCTGGATTTTCTGTGGGGTTTTTGTATTTACTCTGTGCTGATATTCAAATTCAGTTTGATCCGAAAACAACTATTTAATTTTAGTGGGGGTTTTTCTTGTATTTGTGAATAAATCCAGCAGCAGAAGGAACAATGGTTGCTTTCCTGTTTAAAATAAAAGCAGCTGGATCATGCCGGGTTTTTAATTTCTGTGTAATTAACATTGAACCCTTATTTATTAAAAATTAATTAAATTAATTTTTATTTTTTTTATTTTTTTATTTATCAAACCCTGACAATCTCATATAAGCCCACATCTAACTGATGAACAGATAGAAACAGCCATTTTAAAAACAGCCCACATCCTGACCAAAGCAGGAGCTCCTAACCATCTTTCAGGGTGGCCACACCCGACGTTCTACCGCCAGAGGATGGCTGTGTTTTACAATCCATGACTTTTGTTGAGAAGATAACTTCTCTTACTCACCTTGGTTATATATTGTATCATTTCTAATAAATTTACAGCCTCTGAGCTTTTTTTTTTTATTATAATAATCTTTAAAATACAACAATGGCACCAATTAACTGTTCTTTATATGTCTGGTAACATCTACGCTGAACCCACTGCCTCTAAATTTGGTTCTGTTATTAAACAAAACAGTGATTATTAAAAGGAAATCTTATCCATTTGAAATAAATTTCTACCAAGACCTTTGAGAAAAGAATTGCTAGCTATCAACTTGCCCAACGTAGATATTTTGGCATCTCTTTGCAATGTTTTAATTTTCTTTTTTAGACGAAAGAAAGAAAAATATCCACAGAAGTGTCATCAGGAGCCGGAGAATGCAACTCAAATGAGCGTTCACTGGCAGTTTTATGCAGAAGTCAGCCATGTTGGATTTAGATATAAGAATTGGTGACATCAGAGTTAACATCTGGAGGTAGTCTAGTCGATTTTTGAATGAGACATCAAAAATTCTGGCTTCACTCTTTATTTGAAATCTTTGTAATATTTGTTACATCTTAATGTGCTCTGTGTTCATGTGTGTCAAGAGAGAAATGTGTAGAATCCGGGTCAGAAGTGGAGAGGATTGTATTAGAGAATGTCCAAATGGAAAAACCCGGATGGGTAATGAAGGAAGCTGCTGTTGTGAATACATTGCCTTTTTCCAGAGTTTCCATATTTCCGTAAAAAGTATTTTTTTTTACAATATTAAGCATCTAAAAGTGACCAGGCAAAATTAAAACTATACTCACAATAATAGAAAAAAATATGTAACATTTTAAATCAGAAAGGTTTTTACCTCATCGGTACTTTAGATGTTTCCTGCTATGAATGTTTAGTTACTCACTACCGCTCTGTTATTAGATTGGTTGCTTGTTTGGTTGCTTGTTTACCCAAAAATACAACTTGCTCCTTGAAAACCATCGGAGTGAAGTATATTTACGAGAAGAAGGTTACAGGCATCATAACATCTTCACTCTCTGTTGTATTAAACGCCTTTCCTGTATTTGTTTTTGTCACCATTTGTTTTCATCTTTCATATATTTATTGATCATTATAATTACATTATATCCAACTCAAGCTGCTGATCAAAGACTCTCCTTTAAATCGGTGAAGCTGTGAGTCGTACAAGTGATGCTGAACACATTTAAAAAGAACGATTATTGTCATTTTTATGGTTGAAGATTTCTGAAAGAAAATATCAATATAATTTATATTTCATTGGATTATTTTCTCTTGTTAGACAATCCTTTCCAAGTATTTTTTGTCACTTTATACTCATGCAGTCACAAAGTGCTTTATCCGCTTTTGGTATTTCATTTTTTTTTTTCAGTTCATTTTAGGATATCATTGTGTTGCATTTATTTTGCTTTGTGTTGTTTTTGTTCATTTGTTTTGTAAGAGAAAATCCTCAGAGAGTAGAACACCAACATAGCTTAGTAAAGTTAAATGATTAATGTGCTTTTATCCTTTTTTGGGGTTTGTTTAAGTGTGGAGGTGTGGATTCATTAATAGTTCGCCGTCCATAGGTGTGTCGATGTATGAATCACGCTCATTCTGACTACAGTGGTGTTAATGTTGGAGATGTTGTAGTGAAGAGTATTTTTTAAATGCTGAAAATGATATGATATGAAAAATGATATAGATGTTTACAAAGACCAAACATTTCTTTCATCTTTTTTTCTTAAAAGTGAAATAAAACTTGACTGGCAAATGTTGAAAAGTATGTCTACGTCTTTTCATCGGGTAGAAATAACATGTTTTCCTTGGCCAACTTGTACCATTGTGCCCCAACAAAGCATATTTAACCTGTTAAATTCTCTTTGTAGTTATACATTTGAATAAATCATACATAGCAAATGCTTAGATGTCCCATTTAATTAAATTATATAATATTTACAGTAGATCTTATATGACACCCCATTGGGGTCCCTTCTTCTACTGAAACATGCCAGACCCCAGATTAAATGAAAATAACTATGACGCCTCCTGCTGGTAGACATTGTTAATTGGACCCAAATAATCATATTTCTTTACAAAATCATCAGTTAGCAAAATGGGTACAAGAAGTCCCCGAGCAACTGACGAATGGTCAGTATGACATGAGCAAAATCTTTAAAATGGCAAAGGGACAAAATGGCCGCCTCCCGCTAACTCAGTCCAGTATTTCTTTGCATCTACAATTGTTGCCAGAGAAACTAAACACCTGCGACGCAAATATAAATGTCTTTATGGCTCTGCCCACACCAACACATTTTATAAAATACTTCTAGATAATTTAGAAAAGGCTTTCAAAGAAGAGGTGGGTAGATTCATGGCTTGTGTCTCCATAACATTGGGTGTAATTTAAAAACAGCTGACATAACACTATCGCTTTACATATTAGTAGCGAGGACCATTTACTGTTCAACCCAGGCCTCAACATAACTTCCGACCCTGTAGCATCTGCTCCTCATTATGTAGGGCTGAAACAATTAATCGGATTTATTGATTATTCAAATAACCGTCAACTAATTTAGTAATCGAATAATCGTTAACTGAAGTAAACTTCAGACTCTAAATCATGCCAATTGCTGAAAGAACAACCCGATCAGAGCAATAATTAGGCCAAAACTGTACAAAAATTCATACATTTTGCATTTAACATGGAAAAACCTTTGTCTAGAAATTTGTCTATCCAGAACTCTATAGCTTCACCTGGTACAAATCCTGTAAAAAATCTCCTATTAAGCACCTTTTGCTATCTAATTATGAATCAATGAATCGAAATAATAGTCAACAGATTAACCAATTAGCTAAATAATCGCTGCAAGCCTGTTGTGACCTGATGACACATTTACTTCCCTCAAATGATGTGAATTAAATTAACAGAGGTTTACAAAACCATGACATCATAATCTGGATTTTCTCAAATTGTTCAGCATTGAAATCATCTTATGATAGCGAATTTAAACTCCTAACCTTAAAAAAAGTAACCAAATTCTTTAAAAGAAAAAAATATTTTGGTTACTGACTTGAAGCAGGAAAGGTTTAGTCTGATTTACTATTTAGCAGTGAGAAAACAAAAGTTATGTGTCTCTTTAAACACTTTATATAAATATCTGGTTTCAACGTCTCTGGGATGAGATCAGTCTTGTTGTTTGCAACCAAAAGTGTTAAACATCTGCAGCATTTATCAGTTAAGTATCCAGGATATTGTTTCACACCCTATCTGAGACACGTTAGGAGAGAAAGGTTGCTGGAAGTTTGCAAACTCATGCGTACAAACATTGACAGACACCTGGGACCAAACTGGTGAAACAACCGTGCTGCACTGCTGGCCAATAGACACCTCAACCATGCTTTACGGATTTACTCTCAGGGGCTGTGGGGACAGTTGGATTAGTCTGATTTTCAGTTTTTCTTTCATTTCCTAAAACAGATCCAATTAAGGCACAGAAGATCCAAAGTTTCAGTTTTACAGTTGCAAATGTGTGGCTGTGTGCTCCTGCATCCTTCTCCTGTTCCCGTTCTTCTCTGTCAGCTTCTCAACAACAAAGTGGCAGCTGTTATTCTCACAGTGATCCAGCAGTGAGAAAAGTCTACATCCTCTGCTGGAGGAGAACGGGACTCAGGGTAAACACCATGGATCCTGAGGGAAACATAAAGGAAAAGAGGAGGAACGAAAGAAAGATGAGGGCTAGAATAAAATAGTTAAAAATGCATTTAAAGTGTAAGAAGGAAAGAGAAGAAAGAAAACACATGGAGAGAAATGTGGCTAAATGTTTAACAGAAGGAAAGAACAAACCAAAGCAGGAGAATAAGTGATGGAGTTGTTGCTGGAACAAATTTATCCTCTGGGATAAAGCAGACAGGAAGTGAGTCGCTACACGGATCGCCTCATCTCTCATGGGCCCAAATTTTTGCCTTCATGCATAAACGCTTTTGACACTTCTTAGTTGGTTAATTGGCTTTGTAGTAACAGGCAACTTCTTATTAGTATTCACCAAACAAAGCGGCTGCTTCTTGCAGAAGAAGTCAGATTTCAGGCATGAAAGGAAACAAAGGAGCTGCTCAGGAAATGAGGCTTTTATCACTCTATATGAAATGAAACACAAATGCTGCAATTCTATCTGTCATCTCAGTCTGACAAAAAGCTTTTGCAATGTCAGAATGGTGTTGACAGAAACAAAAGCTGAGCCAACAGTGGCGTAGGATAACAAGACATTTAAATCTTCATGTGTTGTTCATTTTCGGCCAGACGTTTACATACAATCCATCCATTGTCTTGTGGGATACATCTGGGCAGGGCAACACAGAGACACACTCATATCTAAGGACAAATTGGAGTAACCAATTAACCTACCAGTCAAGCATACACAGGGAGAGCATGCAAACTCCATGCAGAAAGACTGTAGGCTGTGATTCAAACCCAGGATCTTTTTGCTGCAAGGTAAGAGTACTAACAGTGTTTCCACCGTGCAGTCTGCTTTTGAAATTCTTTTAGGTTATTTACATAGTGCCAATTCACAACAAATGTCAGAAGAAACAAGGATTCAGCTTTTTGGTCACTATAACAGGATGTAGGATCTTTGGAGGAGTCAGGGTGAAGCTTATAAATTTAAGAACAATTTAAGTTAAATATCCAATCAGAATTATGCAAGATGATGATGGCTTGAAAAGTCTTGTTTCTCTAAAACCTGATAAGGAACATTTAACCAAATGTTAGTGAGGATCTATGTATATATTTGAGCTGGTATGTATAGTTTTGACACAGTTTAAATCCATCATAAAAGTGCAAAATTAATGACATTCTGCCAATGATGAGAGGACGTAAACTTCTTATCCGATCTAAGCTCAATGACAGATAAAGTTAACCACTAAAGGAAGGAAGGAACTGTATGCCATTTACCTGTGAGTTTTTTACAAATAAAAAGGAGGCAAGTGCCAGGAAAATGTACTTTATGCTTTCTTTAACTATCAAGCACAAAAAAACAGAAAACAGCAAATGATTCCCATAAAGTCACAAGTTTATTACTAAAGGTTCACCCATATACTTTATTAATTAGAAAGAAACAATAAAATATTACATCTGGATCACCGTATAGTATTCCCTTTATATCCGACAGTCATATACACTACAGAAAACTGAAAACACATCTTGTCTTATGTATTTTGCCATCTGCCACTTTTTAAAGTGAACCCACTCTACTGATTCTCCTAATTAATTAAACCAGTCCAGGAGTAAAATATGGTCTCATTACTGGGAGAAACTGGAGGCAAAGAAATGTGACAGCGAGGCTGAGAGAGGAAGAACAGAGAGAAAAGATGTAAGCCAGAGGCCTCAGGGTTGGCCCAAGGGCGACCAGTCACCAAATGTCTAATAAGAGGAAAGTCAAAGATTTCTGCTTAGTGCTGAGCACCCATAATATCTAACAGAACACTGCTGCAAGTATGGTGCATACAATTAAATGCCAGTTTGCAACATAAATAGGACAGAGAAGAAGCTAAAGTTCATGGCTTAACATAGAAACAACCCAGCTGCTTCCTTGTGATGGAAAAGAAACAAACTAATAGCAGCAGGATGGACTGTGCTTCACTTGTACCAAAGCTTCACAGACCACACTATACACTTGTGCTAAGAAACAAAAAAAATTACTAAGATCATATGAGGTAATAATCATAATTATTTTAGAGCCTGATTCAGGACATAAAAAAATGGCCTTACCATAAATTACTTTGGCACAAAATCGGACAAGCACTGTAGCTAATGATACATCAATAAAAATATGTAACAGTGTGTTTAGTGCTACAAATATACAAGCAACCAAGATGGTCCCAAATAAATTTAACACACAGATCTGCCTACATTTGTTTTTATCTTGCACGTGTCATCCTGCAATGATGGATGCCATCTTGTAGTGCTAGATTCAATTAGGATTAGGCCATCACCAATTATCTGTTGCACTTAATTAGTGCTATAGCTAATTAGCTGGCATGTGGGTAAATATTGTTTGCCATTTTAGTAATTAACACAGGGCTTGCAAACTTTACAAATGATTCGTAATGAAGGCACTAAAGTTTTCCAAATGATTCGAGTTGGTTTGTAGTCCTAGCTTTTATTGATACTATTGCTAACTACCTGTGGCACTACAAACTTGCTCTGGTGATTAGTGCCAATCTGTAGTAATATCACTAATTAGGATTAGCCTATTGCTAACTGGCAGTAGCACTACAGACTTGTACCAATTATTAAGGCTATTATGCAGTGAAAGTGCTAATTAGCACTAGCCTGCTAACTAGCTCAAGCTCTACACACTAGCACAAATGAGTAGAAGTGGTTTTCAGTACCATTGCTCATTAGAACAAATCTATTCCTTACTAGCAGTGACAATAAAGTGAAAACAGACAATAACTTATTACTAACCACAGTTAGAAACACAAACCTACACGCATGATAAGGGCTAGGTTGTAGTGCTAATTAGTACTAGCCCATTGCTAGCTAGCACTAGCAGTAAAAGAAGTTTAGGATTACAACCATTTATGTAACTAACTGAAAGTGCAATATAAACATGTGATATGGGTGTCTGGCACTTTTATATCAATTAAAATGTAAGTGGGACCAACCAAAAGGTAAAATAAATGAAACATTTCTAAGCCTTATTTAGCACCAGTTTGCTGTGCCATTGCTAACCAGCACTAGCAGTTGAGTTAGTTTCAAACACTGATTTAACCATTTCAAAATAAATGTGTACATGTGGCACATTTCATGCCAATCCACATGTAATTTTAACAAAGTTAAAACAACTGCAGTAAAAATAATAAACAAGTGTTTTTACCGTTTCATTAAAAAATTACAATAGGTATAGCTGTGTATTATTTGTGTACTATTGCAGTCAATTTTTCTGCAGTTCAGGTAATCCATGCTAATAGCCATCATCTGTGTAAAAATAAGCAATTATTTGGATTTGAGTGAAGTTTTGAAGTTGCACAAAAGTTTACCTCCAGGATCAGGAACTTCTAAGCAAACCAGTAAACCTCATTACTATAGACAACACCCGGCAGCCTCACTGTGATCAAGTCATACTCTGAACTCAGCCAGAGGTACCATCATGGAAATTATACAAACATGTTTGTGATTTAACAGTTGGAATGATACTTTCATGAGAGAACATGTGACTCATTCAGCTCTGATGTGATTTTGACGACACTAGCATCAATGCTGGTAATGTTTCTGAATATAATGCCCAGATGATGCAATTTGTAACAAAGTTATGCAGTCATGCACAGGGTTAACTAAACTGAACAGATTTGAGTCCTTTTGACAGTACTGTGATTTTACATTAAATCACAATGAAATGATTCCTTCTTTCTCCAAGCCTCAGAATGTAGTGTCCTGCTGATCTAATAAAGATGTTATTAGTTATTTTTTGCACTTTTATGTGATTCATATAGATTTATGAATGCAATTCATTATGCAGGTTTTTCTCCCTTTTTGGGGCTCTTTGTATATTTTGAATCAAAATAATAGCAGTAAAGTATCAGAGCTCAAGTGACTGCCCAATACAGTCAAGAACGGCCCATGCTGCAGTTATTATACCACAAAAATAAAACAGATAAATCCAGCAATTAGGCATTTACCTATACATGCACCTCTTTAGATTACTAAACCTCAGTAATAAATGGTTTAAAATTAATGTGCATGTGAAGCATTGATTTTTCTTTGCATTCTCAATAAAACCAAATAAGTCCAAGTTCAAAGTGCAATACCAAACAAAACCTTCTTAATTATGAAAAATGTATTCAGGAGGCTACAGACACTTAGTACAAAAAGTAAGTGTAACTGCAAGGTGGTTGTATTGACATCTGCATCATGGGAACATGTTTCAACATCCAAGACAGATTGGCCAAGGTGCATTTTAACTGCAGCAAAACGAGCGAGTACCTGATAATCCTGTCCAAATTAAAGAACAGAATAATGCTAATTTAAAATTACGGGCCATTTCAGTACGGACTGAGAGGAATGTGTTGATATTTTTGGTCGAGATTTAGAGTGTTAACAGTCACACATCTAAATCGGTAGTAGAAAGCTTTATGTTTGTGCAGAGCACCTGACAATCATCATCTGTTCATCTTTAAAGCTCAAGGAGGTTTCATTCAAAGGAAATGCTGACCCCTGCAGGTGAAAGCTGCTGTGGTAATAAAATGAACAAATTATAGAGTTGTGCAGACAAACTGCACAAAACAGTGGCATTTAAAAAATTTTGCATCCTTTTTAAAATTCCAGTGTTTTAAACTTAAAAAATTGAGACCGTGAATATTTATTCTTAAATGTTTCCCACCTTTATTGTGACATTCATCCTACATAAATCAACTAAAAATCAAACAAATCTGTTAGAGGAGCTACAGTAAATTACAAAGCAAAAAGTGTGGGTTGTGTTTTACATGATTTTCTGTATTCTCCATATTTTTGGACTATGGAGAAGGGTTGCAGTCAGTTTTGAAAACCTTCAAGAAGATGAAGATGTATTATTATTTTTCAGCTTTACATCAAGTCCAATATTGGATCCATATCAAGAAAAATATGACTTCACTGGATGAAAAAGGAGAATGGCCTGGCTAAAGTCTAGAAAGTATGGAGTACAAAAATCCATGCGGTCACCTGAAGAGGGCTGTGGACTCCAGGTGTCCTGGAGAAATGTTGCAGACAGAGAACATATTGCCAAGTCAGGATGTAAGATACTGATGGACTCCTACCAAAGAACATATTGAATATTATAATTATATCAAAACAAAATATTGTTTTAATCCTGTGCACGCTTATGCAACCAGGTAATTGCAGCTATATATTTATCCAACAACAGATTTGTTTGATTTTTCAGTTGAGTTGGACAGGATTAGAGTGACATCAAGGGTGGAAAAGATGGGAAAGGATGTAGCATGGTCTCATTATGTTAAGCCTCAAACACCTGGAAGGTTAACTAACAGTAGTGTGTAGACATTTAGGAGCCACTGTATGAACCTGTCATGCAGTCGATGTAAACCCATTTTTCAGCAGCCAGTATGGACACCTTTCATTATTTGAGGAAACCATAAAATAATCAGCTCAATCAGATATGTAATTCCAAAGGGTAATAAGAAATAAAGGCAGCTAGCGCTCATAACAGCAAAGAGGATTCCCTAAATATTTTCAAACGTTTTTCTCTGGACAAAAATAATAAAACAAAATAAGAAAATAGACTCATTTTGGTTTTACCCTAATCCCATTTTAACCTCAATCAATCACCAGCATTAGTAGTCAGTAGTAAAACTCATGTACATAGATTATCTACACATAGTACCATCATTTCACCAGTCAGAGTGGACAAACAGGAAATACACACAAAAACAGGAGAATAGCAAATTAAATACAGAAAAACTGGAAGCTTTGGTGGAAAAAAACCTAATGTACCATTAACTGTGTGCACCACCCGTTTCTAACGCTCTGAGTTAAATAGGGGATCGAAATAAAATCTACATAAAACTTTTCTTATGTCCACTCAGACAAATTAAAACAGTAGAGCTATGGAAGTGGAGGCTTAAATAAAGTTATATCAGCCTTAAACAACAACCACAGGATTGAAACAGAGTCTCAGTTACATTAAGATGTCATTGTGCAACTTTTAGTCACCAGAGTGCCTTTTTTCCACAGTAGTGCTGCTAATTTAGCCATCATCCTCCTCCTGGCTGCAACAGCACTTGTAGGAGTTAAAAAACACACACGAACACACATTCAAATTAAACCCATTTCCATTTCGAGGTTCTTAAAAAGAATCAATGAGGGGATTATCTGACACCAACACCCCCCACATCAGGTGTTCTCAAGATAACCTAAGTTTGTCCTCTAAGTTTGTGCAAGAGCACTTTTCTGTTTTTCAACAGGGAGTTGACGAAATGGGGTGAAGAAGATTTTAAAACTTAAAAAACAACTGTTACATCTTAAACCCCAAATTAGGAATCCAAGACATTTTTAAACTGCTTTGAATAAAGATTAAGGCCGGAAACAGTTTTCTGATCAATCATTATGCAGATTATGGTGAAAATGGTTAAGTACAGTAAAATACCACTGGAAGAACATCCAGCTCAAATGCCATTTAAAGAAAAAAAAAAGGTAAAATTTCATCCCCATCTAGTGGTCAGCTTCTGCCATTACAGTTCAAACCTTCGGATTTAAAAAGCTTTTTTTTCTTTTAAAAGCTAATTTTAGCTTGTTAAACCTAAATATTTTTACATATAAGGGTCTAAAAATAAATCTATCAATGGTGATCATATCTGAGGAAAACATGTGTCGGATGCCAGCAGCTGCCACTTTGCTCGACACAGTTTAAAGCTTTCCGGAATATATAAAAAAAGAGGTTAAAGATGTTTAAAACACAAAGGTTCAGCTTCACCATGTTGCCATAAAGCAGCAAATCTGACTGACTGCAAGACAATGAAAAAGATGCAGGAAAAAAAAAAAAAAAAAGACATTTTAAAAAATGTCTAAAAAAGAAAAGTTTGATTATAGTGCTAATGAAAATTTAAACCAAAAAATTGTCAAAAACAGCAAAATAAAAAATACAGCTCTGTAGACAAGCACAAAACAGTGATTGGAGAGAAGAATAGAATTAGTAGATAATCCATAATCATTTCTACCCCACATATGATCACTATAGACCCCTATCTTGTTTTTTTCTCTCTGTAAAATTAAGAAGTCTAGTTGAAAGAAATTTCAGCCTCCGACACCCCAGGAGTGGTTGGGGAGGATGTAGAATCGGCCAGCGAGGTGTGACTATTGTCCAAGCTCTTGTTCACGCTTCTCCGAAAGGGCGTTGACTGGAAACAGGGTGTGGAGCAGTTGGAGGGCGTGCCTGAGCTGGGGCTACTGAGATTGGACGGGGGAGAGAAAACAGAATCATTGTGGATGCCTTTGTTTTGTCGGTCCAATTGAAGGTGCTGACTGATCTCGTCTGGCAGTCGACGGTACTCCTCCTCGAGTTCTCGATCCAGCTGGGACTGAAGCTGTTCAAGAGCACAAAAACGAACAAAGGGTGGTTGGTATGGGGTCAAAGGGAAATTGCCACTCAAGAAAAGTGGGTGAGATCTGTAAACAATAAAGACAGCAAATTTCTCCTTACCCACAAAAACAATGTTTTCAAAGCACTAATTCCAACAGAATCGTGAAATATTTGTCTAATGCACAATCTGGCTGTAACCTCTGAATAACATCTCGATATCTACGTTTTCTGTAGAGCAGCTCAACCTTCAGCAGCAAAACACTCTCAGATTATGTGAAGTGTTTTCTGCAGCTACCGCTCAGCTCTCTAATGTAAAGGATTCCGGTGACACAGTTAGAAGAAAAGGGCAAGACTGTGAATTCCCGTGTGTATTAGAGTAATAATGCTGGTCAGAAGTGGAGCAGAAATTGTCTACCTGAATGCTGCTAGATTCAAGTTTTTAAAATTATAGTTTTTGTCACAAGTTGTCCAGTGTGGTGACCTGCAGGAAGACAGAGCTTAACAGAGAGTGCTTTTAAACCTCCGAGAACAGTGCTGGATTGTTGAGTCTCCAAGCTGCTGCCTCTGAACATTTCTTGACCTCCCTCCTTCTTAGTGAATACATCACCACATAAATCTTCATCTGATGATTTCACATTGAGGCTGGAAATTTGGTTATCAGTGCTTTCTTCCTGGGGGACATTTTGTTATGATTGAGGTTTGAAGTGATACCATCCCAAACATCGTCACATTCTTAGCTGTGTTCTCAGCAGCGCTGTGCTTGCTTGCTTTTTTACTGATGTTTTACAAGATTTCTGTTTTTTTTTTATTTCCTCAGACAAAGAATTTTTAAATAAAAAAAACAATTAACATTTTAGAGCTGGATTAACCTGAAACTTTCAACATTTAATGAAAAAAATGTTTCTTAAAATGACACAATTTGTTCTTCATTCACCCACTGTTGCCATGAAAGTAACTTGGGGTTTCCATTGTTTTTGGAAAATTTGCTTTGAAAATATTCTGAAAAGGCATTTTTTTCGACACTATATTTCAATTTGCATCCTTTTAAGGGCATAGACTATTCAAAATATTAAACTCAGGGTTCCTATGCATTTGCAGATGTTTTTAAACTCAAAATATTCAGATTTTTGGGGCAATTTTTGACTTAAAAAAGAAAGCATCTGTTTTTCAATTTTCTAGAGATGTACTTACATCGGCTATGGCTGAGTCCAGTTCTGGAGAGAGACTGTCCTGCAGCTTTAAAATGCATCCCCTCTCTAACACATGTGAATCCAATGAATGGCTTGTTTCCAGGCCTCTGCAGAGCTGAATGACTGAATGCTGAGGAGGGACTCCAGCCATCAGATTTGGACGTGTTAGAGCAGGGATGCATCTAAAAGTTCCAGGATGGTAGCTCTCCAGGACTGGACTTCTCTTGTTTTAACCGTGAAATCATAATCCAGACCTTTTAAAGGCTGCGTAGAAACCCTGGAATTACGGCTCCCCCCCAAAGCTTCGTGATCCTTAGATCAGTTTTTCTCAATCCTAGTCTTAAAAGCCCATAGTCTTTCATAACTTAGATTTGTCCCTGCTGTGGTAAACCTCAGCCTGCCATTAAGTGCTTAAGAGGCCTGTTAACCACCAGTTCATTTAAGTGTAACAGCTGGGAAACACCCACAACATGCAGAGTAGTGGGTCCTGAGAACCATTGTTGAGAACCCCTGCTTAGATTAACGTGTGTTTTTAAAGAAAAGTGGCCCTTGTGCTGCATTTGGTTTAATGCATGAGTTTGTCAGTGCTCACCTGTGGAAGCAGGGTTTCCAACTGTTGCAGCACCTCCTGATGCCTCAGTGCGAACTTCTCTTGTCTCATGCTCTGCGCCTTCTCCATCTGGTGAGCAGAAAGTGGAGACCAGAAATTTAGGCAAGAACAGAAAATACATTTTCCTAAAATCACAAAGGAAAGCCAAGCAAAGGAACTACAGTTGCTGCTCAAGAGAAACAGGCTCCAGATGAAGACAAAAACCGACATCTGTGCTCTAAATGAGGTCATCTGAAACTTGCTAGGAGTGTTGGTCATGCATGTGCATGTGTGAGGTGGAGTATGTACCCTGCGGAGGGTGTCGACAGACTCATTAATGTGTTTCCTGTTGATCTCATTTTGGTCCCTAAAGAGACAAATAAGCACAAGGACAAAAGAGAGCAATGAAAGATAGCAGAGACTTAGTTGTAAAAACACAGTAATCACTGGATGTATCTCAGGTACACAGGTCAATGGAAATAAAATGATTTGTACATTTCAGCCTTCTCCTTGTCTTTGGCCTTGGCTTCAACAATGCTGTTTAATCGCTTCCTTTCCAGCATCTTGTGGAGCTCCTTCTTCTCCCTGCAGACACAGCTACAGTTTAACTTGATACATAGAAGACCAAAAAAAAAAAAAAAAAAACAGATTAAAGAGATACAGCTGAGACTTAATAATAAGGAGAAATTCCAACCAGCAATAAAATTAATCCTGGAAAACTGAAGTGTTGGCTGTTGTGTAGGGATAAATGGATGCTCTTACTTCTCACAGATTTCTTTAAGCTTCTTCTGCTGAGCACTGTGGCTTTCAGCTGCCGTCTGTTTTAGCCTCTGAAAGGCCTGAAATGACAGCAGCAGGTTTTTCAGTGACATAGGATGCTGTTGCGTTGGACATTTTGGACCGGACTGTCCTGAGGGCCCCCTGTAGGTTACAGGATCTACAGTACAGGTGCATCTCAAAGTATATCATCGAGAAGTTATTTCTTTCATCAACAAAAATGTATGTATTATATAGATTAATTACACCCAGAGGTATATCCATTTCAAGCATTTATTTCTGAAAACCCAAAAGTCAGTTTTCAGATAATTTTAATATTACATAAGACAAATAAAAACATTTTATTAATTTTTATTAATGAACCATTATAGCAGCCTGCCTAATCAGGAGAAAGACTGCCGGCTTAAGAGCGCTTCAGCAGACAGTCACTGACACCCTACCTTAACGAGGGTATTGCCAAAGAAGGTGGTGGCTTTATTGAAGCATATTTACAGAAAATTGAGTGGAAGGAAAAAGCGTGTACGAACTAGGTAGACAAGAAACAGGGATAACTGCAGCCTTGAGAGGATTGGGGTTTGAGTCGGTGACGCTTAAGCAAACAGGCTACAACTGTCACATTCTTTGTCTTAGGCCACTCCTGAACTCTACTCCTGGTTCAACATCAGATGGGTTTTACATGGACTAACGAGAAAAAGGACTCAGTGGTCCAAAGTCCTCTTCTGATAACTGCCAAACCAAGACCAGGACACTACCGCTTAAGGACTGGAGATCACCACCCCTAAATTGATGTATTAAGCTTTGTGCTCAAGTGTCATTACCTCTGTCAGATGTTGTTGCTGCATCTGTTTTTCCTGCTCGTAAAGCTCCTGGCGCAGTGTTAGGAGCTCATGCATGTGCTGCTCCCTGAGCTGGACCTTCTGCTTCTCCAGGTCCTGCTGTACCCCGTCCTGGGAATCACTAGAGAACAGAGGAAAACCGGTTTGGCCACAGTACCTTTGACTAAAAACTTTTCTCTGTAGTTCATTATCTTTTATTTGCATCTTCACATCAAAGATCTACCTTCCTAATCACCTGTTTAACCACTCATCCATCTACCAGTCTTTACTTACCTTTTCTTCAGGCTGCGTTTGAAGTTTTTCTCAATTATGGTGCGCTTCTTCTGACTTTCAGACTGAATCTGGGGAGAAAAAAAAACACACGAAAGAAGTTGTATGGAAAAATGACAAAAGTTCTCAATGAATCTTTTACAAATTCTCATATCTATGTCAACCATTTTCTACTTCGCTTTTACCTTCTTTAGGTTTTTCTTCCGCAGCTCACTGAGATCTTTCATTTGTTTCTTCATCAGTTTAGTGTAAGTCTTCTGCGCCTTCAGGTCCTCCACCGACAGAAACTGGATCTCTAGAAGACAAACATCATAGTAAATCCAGCTTATATCAACCCCTGACAGACTTATTTAAAATGGCAGCTTTATATGACAAACATGATGGAGCAACATTCATTTCAGGGTGGAAATGAATGTGTTGTGATGGGACCTTACCTGTGAGCACAGTGGCTACCAGGTCCTCCTTAGGGGTTTGTACTACACATGGAGGCACAGAAACACAGGAGAAAGAAAGCACAGAAAACACTCACAGCTCATGTGCAACAGATGATGGACAAATGAATCATGCACAAACTTGTGCTTCAGCTGGCTTGAATGCAAATTCAACTAAATCATTTTTGCAGTTGTACAATAAAATATGTTCAATGATTATTTGTCCCAAAGTTATGGGAAGACTTGACAAAAGAAGCTCCTAGATGGATCGATGCCTTGTAAAATATCCCTTGAACTTTTCCACATTTTGCCACAGTAGAACAACAAAGGTCACAGTACTTTGTTGGATTTTATGTGATGGGGCCATGCTGACACTCTGGCTTTATGTTTAGGGCTGATTTCCTGCTGGAAGGTAATCCTCCACTCCAGTCTCTTAACAGGTTTTCTACCAGAATAGTTCTGTGCTCAGCTCTATCCATGTTCCCATCAACAATGATGAGGTTCCCTGTCTCTGCTAATGAAAAGCATCCCCACAGGATGATGCAGCCACTACCGTGTGTCCCCGCGAGTGAGGGGATGGTGTGTTCAGGGAGATGTGCAGTGGTGGCTTTCTCCACATATTGCGTTTGTGTGTGGGGCAAACAGTTCAGATTTAGTCTCATCTGATCAGAGCACCTTCTTCCACATGTTTGCTGTGTTCGTTCCATGTCTTATGGGAAACAGCTAAAATGACTTTCTTTACACAACAGTTTTCTTCCTGCCACTCCTTTATAAAGTCCAGATTTGTGGGGATTTTTCAAGTGCACAACTAATAGTTGTCAGCAGATTCTCTCCCCTGAGCGGTGGATATCTGCAGTTTTAAAACCTTGTTTAAAGCCTTGTATTATTTTCCTTTCACTCCACAAGTGTTCATTACTTTGTGTTGGTCCGTCACATTAAAACCCTAATAAAATTCCTTCACATCTGTGGTTGCAGCATGATAAATCGTGGAAAGGATTTGCAAGGTACTCTACGCATATCAGCTTAGCACACATTACAGCTCTTCAGTCCTCAAGACTAGTGCATTACAACTGGTGGCTAATGCAACATTAAAAACACCCTGCTGACCTGCAGTGGAAGGTGGGAAGGAAGCCGTTCTATAGGCTCAAGGTTTAAACGGTTTTTGATGTCAGAGGATAGTCTAAAAGGTTTTATATATAATGAACTGCCAATTAAGGATAAGACTTGTTGAGAAATTTTGGATGTGCCTACCTGGTGCGGGCAACCTGGGGATGTCTGGAGATTCATCTGGAGGACTAAGGGGATGCGGTTGGAGCGGAGATGGGAGTGAATTTGTTGGGATCACCTCCGTCTCTTTGCTGATGTCTCCCTCTTTGGGTTGCTGTCCAAAAGTAAACATTTCAGATGTTAAAACAGACGAAGAAAAGATGATAAAAGTGGAGACAAGATAAAGAATCTTCGTTTGGTGCAGTTTGCTTTCACACTGTACTTTTCCAAGTGACCTATTATTTGTAAACAAAGCCACGCGGTTGACGATCATTGCTACCATTGGACAGAAATGATGGGGGTGGGACAGAGCACAGACCCGGAAATGGATGAAAGCAGCTCATTCAACACAGATTTTGCGACTTTCTATCTCTAGTTCTGGACCGGCATCAGAGAATGCAAGCTTAAAGAGATGACGTGCTCTGCGTCCCTGCTTATGGATCCAGTGCAATTTAAAGAATAATGGAAGGAATGAATAAACTGTAAAACTCTAAAGCTGCTCATTGTCTATTATTAATCAGTTGAAACAAAAAAAAATTATTTATTTAAAATTTAACCGGAGTAAAGGAGTAATGTCATCTGCTGAAATGAAGGTGTATTGCAGTTTTCTTCACAACTTCCCCATATGTAATTTGGCTGATTTAAATAAATTGGCCTTTCTAAGCAATGGAAAAATAACATACGAGATTCCCCGGGATTCCTATTACCCGGGCAAAAAAAAATCCTGGGGCTTTAAATCTTGGGGCTTTCAGTGGCTTTTGTTTACAACTAATAATTCACTTGCAAAAAGTACAATGTAATAGCGAACCACACCAAACGTAAAAAATTAAGTCCGCTTTTAGTCCGGACCAAACAAGCGGACCAAAGTACTTTTCTGGTGTGAATACACCCTAAAGTATGTTTGTGTCTGACCTCAATATTGTCCTCCAGGAGACCGGCAAGCTGTTTCTCTCTCCTGGCTAACTGACTGATGTGCTTAATGGGGTTGGTCAGAGCCTCAGCATATTCTGAAAACACAAACACACCAAAGAAACACCGGAGAATGATAATTAGCTTTATAAGAGTATAGCTTTATTAAGTTAATTGTTTATTAAACAGCCACATATAACAAATTCAATATTATAAATATATTATATTATACAATAAAAAATACAAAATTAAGGCTTTGGACAACAGGGAAGTTAAATAGAGCTACAACAAATAAGCTAACAACATGAGAGGCAGGCTAGCTGCTAAGCTAGGCTAACCAACTGCTGGCTTTAAACAGCCCATAGTATTGGCGACAACAGTGTATCTTTGTTTAAAAAGTTTAACGAATGGATTTCAAATAGATATCAACGCATTTATTTAAAGTCATTAACTGATAATAAATAAATAAATAAATAAACTAGTTTAAATAAAAAGCAGAAAGGAAAATGGTAGCTAAAAGTAGGGGTTAGCTTGTCTGAATAGTAGTTAATTTGTCAAAAAAAACAAAAAAAACAAACTAAAAAGCCATATAAAAAGACAGAAAATAAAAATGGTGGAAAAATAAATCTTGCGGTTTTAAAATCTGAGATCGTAGCTTAATTTTTTTTCTGCTGATCGCACCAAATGTACATATTGTTTACTTAATTTTGCTCTGGAATAACTCAAAAGACTTAGAACGTCGTTTCTTCCATACAGCTCCAGCCTAATGCATATTTTATGTGTATTTAACATACAAAAACAGACCCCAAATAGTTATAAGTCTAAATCAAGTACCGTGTAGACAGGCGTCATTCTACACTTTTATTGCACAATGGTTGCTTAGTGCTGAAGTGTGTTGAGACAGAAAAATTAATGGACTTCAGCCGTCAATAGTTTATATCAAAACCCTTGGTGCTCCTGAATAGAACAGGTTTGAACAGAATCTGATGCTGCAGTTTTAAATTATATTTTGTTACACGTTTTTATGTTTTTTAAAAATAAAATCACAGAAAATGGAGCAAGAAATGAGTCGCAAAAGATTCTTAAAATTGATCCCAAGGGAGAAACTAGTTTAACAAAAAAACTAAAATCTCCTTAAAATCTAAATTATTAATTTGGAACCTGTTGGTTTAAACCACAAACCACACATTATATAGAAAATACTCTACATTGCCTCTAATTTACAAATACACCAATATGGTCCAGAAGCGACAGAACAATTAGCATATTTTTTTATTTCTAACTTGATACAGTATGTATAAATGATTTTACAGCTATTTTATGGAGACTTTAAATGTAGTCTGGGTGATCTGTGCAAGAATCCAGTTCAGGATTCTATTAAAGGTAGGGTTTGGTGCAAAGCGGTGTTTTGAGTTGCAAACTTTATGAAACATAAAGACTCATTTTGTCAAGAAGCAGTCCTGTCCTGGTGGCAGACTATGCGGTGTACCTTTAAAACATTTTCTTTCCATTTATATATTAATAAACATTGCTTTCTGCTTCCTTTTGTAGTTTTCTCTTTTCCTTCTAAATCTGTATCTTTGACCACAATGATTTCATAGATTTGCACAGTCTTAAAAATACAGAACAAAGTTATTTTCTTGTTGATTAAAAAAGGAACATGTCTTTTAAGTTTCAACTGTAGGATGACTGTATTTAAGGACAGCTGGTTCTCCTAGTTGTGAAATTAATGTGGAACATCTACCTTGGTGTTCATTAGGGATGTAGTCCTTAGCTTCAGTATAAACCAGCAGGGAGGGCAGCAAAAGTGGCTGGTTAAGCTCATTTTTCAGGTTGATGTAGTGGTAGCCTGAAGGGAAAACAGAAAACATATGGATATAAATCAATGATAAATAAAATATGACCGATGACATATATTATGCATTAGTAGGGGACTTTGCTTTCAATTCACATAAATATTAGTAGGCTCACCGGGTCTGATGGCGGACACAGGGAGAATTCGGTGTCCAATAAACTTTCCGTTTTCCTCAAACACGGCTATCCTCAGAGATGCCAATGTAGGGAGAACCACCTGGAAAATGTTGGAACCAACAGATTAAGAAAGGATGTGGGTCAAAAGATGAAATGTGAGAAAAACATTTAACAACAACACATAAAAGTGTGCTCTGTGAGTGACCTTATAGAAGAAAAAAGTTTCATCTTCCCACACAGGGTCCAGGGAGTTCCCATTGGAGGTCTTGGTTCTATACTTCCTCTTTGTATCAGCTGGAAGTCCAAACATGTCCACCTCCACGTATACACCCACCTTTTTTTCTGTCAGGAACTGACCTGAGATCACCTGGTGGAGGTGCAGTTACACACAGTTATAGCAAGCTCACACAAACTCCTTTAGTCAGACAATAAAAAATACCAACACCTTGGTTTGTACCTTAATTGTGACTGTATTGGCAACAATCCCGTCTACTATGCTTTCCGTAAACGGGTCAAAGTGTTTGTCTGTCCTCCTCATGAACTCTGGTTTCAGCAGGTAGCCACTGTGGCCATTATATTCAAATACGCCCATGTTCAGCTGCATAGGAAGGTCTGAGTAAAAACAAAAAAAACAATGTTTTAATTACAGAAAAGAGGATTTTTGCACAGGCAATGTGAAAGCTATTCATAAAACAGCCCCCTCTACTGTTTTTTGGCAACCCTAGTAAAGGCCTTAAAATAAATTCCTTTTTTAGTTTTACAAATTCACACTAGAAAAAGTACGCTGAGTACATTAATTCAGTAGAAAGAAAATAACACTTTAAACATTTTTGTTTGCAAACTCATAAAAGGTTAAAGCATACAGAAAGGGGGATCTTTAACATGACTCTTTGGACAGTTAAACAAAGCTTTAAGCATGTTTATAGCAGAGCATAGCTTAACCAGAGCAAATAGCAATGGATTTTAAAACACCAACTCTGTTTACAACATACAGACTGCATGAACTCAGTGTTGCTTGTAAACAATGTTCTGAGTTGTGTTTACTTTTTTGAGAGCTTTGAACTGAGCACTTAAAATGAGGGCAGCTCATCATGACATCATTTAAAGGCACACAGCATCACAGACCCACATATTCATCCATAGTATTAGGATGTTTGCTGCCAAAAAGTCCAACCAATTGGTAAGTAGTTAGCATCTGATTGTTGTTATACACTCTTTGGTGACCAGGATGTCACTGGCGATCTCTAATAATGGAGATTTTCTTTAACCTCCTTTACCATCCTCCCCACTGTGTGGAGACACTTACAGTTGCCTTAAACTTATCGATTACTGGTCCGACTGTTAGCTAGCTTTTGACAGGTTTAGGTGAATCTCTACTTTCTTGAAGCCATTTGCCATTTTGAAGAGAGGCAAACAGCATTTATGTCAGGTTATTTTGCAGATTTGAACAGCGGCTGCCACTGAGTGTGAAGTGCGCTGTATATGTCAGCTTTAGAAATCCCAAAGATAAATCCAAAAGAGCAAAGAGTATATTACTGTCCTTACCAAGAGTCTGAAAGTTCAGCGCCACCATCTGGCAACCAACGTTCCAGAAGAGCTGAGGCATGTAGTTGGAGCTGTCTACCCTCGTTCCTTTGGGGTAGATCCGGCTCAACTGGTTCTTATTGTACCTGGAGGAGTTCTGTCAAAGATCGACACGCTTTACAGATGCAGAGAGGTGCAACATCTGTAGATTCAATTTATCACATACTGGAAGCTGCCAGGGTCAAAAATCTGTTCCTGATGTCCAGGCTGATGAATGGTCCAAACTTAGCTTCGAACAAAGACTAGAACATGTACAGGGGTTGGACAATGAAACTGAAACACCTGGTTTTAGACCACAATAATTTATTAGTATGGTGTAGGGCCTCCTTTTGCGGCCAATACAGCGTCAATTCGTCTTGGGAATGACATATACAAGTCCTGCACAGTGGTCAGAGGGATTTTAAGCCATTCTTCTTGCAGGATAGTGGCCAGGTCACTACGTGATACTGGTGGAGGAAAACGTTTCCTGACTCGCTCCTCCAAAACACCCCAAAGTGGCTCAATAATATTTAGATCTGGTGACTGTGCAGGCCATGGGAGATGTTCAACTTCACTTTCATGTTCATCAAACCAATCTTTCACCAGTCTTGCTGTGTGTATTGGTGCAATGTCATCCTGATACACAGCACCACCTTCAGAATACAATGTTTGAACCATTGGATGCACATGGTTCTCAAGAATAGTTCAGTAGTCCTTGGCAGTGACGCACCCATCTAGCACAAGTATTGGGCCAAGGGAATGCCATGATATGGCAGCCCAAACCATCACTGATCCACCCCCATGCTTCACTCTGGGCATGCAACAGTCTGGGTGGTACGATTCTTTGGGGCTTCTCCACACCGTAACTCTCCCAGATGTGGGGAAAACAGTAAAGGTGGACTCATCAGAGAACAATACATGTTTCACATTGTCCACAGCCCAAGATTTGCACTCCTTGCACCATTGAAACCGACGTTTGGCATTGGCATGAGTGACCAAAGGTTTGGCTATAGCAGCCCGGCCGTGTATATTGACCCTGTGGAGCTCCCGACGGACAGTTCTGGTGGAAACAGGAGAGTTGAGGTGCACATTTAATTCTGCCGTGATTTGGGCAGCCGTGGTTTTATGTTTTTTGGATACAATCCGGGTTAGCACCCGAACATCCCTTTCAGACAGCTTCCTCTTGCGTCCACAGTTAATCCTGTTGGATGTGGTTCGTCCTTCTTGGTGGTATGCTGACATTACCCTGGATACCGTGGCTCTTGATACATCACAAAGACTTGCTGTCTTGGTCACAGATGCGCCAGCAAGACGTGCACCAACTATTTGTCCTCTTTTGAACTCTGGTATGTCACCCATAATGTTGTGTGCATTTCAATATTTTGAGTAAAACTGTGCTCTTACCCTGCTAATTGAACCTTCACACTCTGCTCTTACTGGTGCAATGTGCAATCAATGAAGACTGGCTACCAGGCTGGTCCAATTTAGCAATGAAACCTCTCACACTAAAATGACAAGTGTTTCAGTTTCATTGTCCAATCCCTGTAGATCATCTGGTTGGTATATCAACGGTTTACCATTTAGGATCTCACTCGTTTCTACAATTGATATTATCTGCAACTCAAAATGCCGAGTCAAAGAAGGAATAGCAGCTTTCTCTTAGTCCAGAGACCAAATACCGACCCTGAAACCACAAGCTTAACTGTATGGATTCTATCTATATTCAGTGGGGCCACATGGAATAGGGATTTAGGGTCAATAGAATATATCTATTTCCTGGACCTCGGCCTTAAATCTGAGAAATACTGGCAGAAACATGAACACACAAACTCTTCTTCAAGCTTTTAAGGATACTCAACAAACTCAATGGGAGAGTTCTTCAGGGCATCCATGCCTTTGGTTTCCACAAACGAGGACATCTCAAAGAACTTCCTCCTCTCTGGAAAAGGAAGGGGTGAAAAAGGAAGTCAGTTCGGATAAATATTGGTAACTGGTAAGGAACAGGATGGACAAAATATAACAATCAATATGTGTATTAGGTTAACTGGAACTGTCTCCATCTGTTTCCTCATCATCTGCTAACACACACTTACTAGCTGCCACCTCAAAGCTCTTGAATTTAACAGGCTCGATATAGTTGACAAGATTGGACATCTCTTCAGTGGCATTTGCCTCACTGCTGGCTGTACCCTAAGGGAGGAAGATAGCAATAATCCATCAGCAAGCGCCCCAAGAGCCCGTAGAAAGACCAATCAACCCTCTCCAATGGCTCTTACCTCATCAGATGTGGGTTTTTTTTGGTCCAGCGGAGGCTCATCGTCCTCTTCCTCCTCACTTTCTCCTTCACCCCCTGCCAGAAGGAGATAAAAACATTCAGAAATCTTATACATATGTACACCGGCTGAATCCATTCAATACTGTTTACACCTACCAAGGGACTTACGAGGCCCCAATTCTTTGACCGCCCTCTCAGCCAGCTTTTGCTCGCCATTGGACAGGAGCTGCTGTCCTTCTCTGTCTGTTAGAGGGCAATCTGCACAAACAGACAGATTTTGCAGAAACATAATTGGCAAAAGTTTCAAGTTAGTTTAGTTTTAATCAATAGTGTTTTAGCGTTTCTGCAGATATTCCTGAGGATTCTTTTAGAGCTGTGGCTGCTTTTTCACTCATTTTCTGTCCTGTCCTTGTGTCTGACCTTGACAGCATGTTGTGCCTGGCATGGTTTAAATAAATGAGGAAACTGAAGATGTGGATGGCAGAAGTAGTGAAAACTCCACTGTAACCCATAAAAGATGTTTAAGCTCTTCTTACTGTCAAGAATAAATCGCATTGTGTATCTCGTCAGATTTTATTGATCAGTCTCTCCTACAGATATTGTATCACAGTAATAATTAAACCACAAAAAAACAAAAAATGTGTCTGAAACCAAGAGCATTCCAAGAGTGCATCTCCAGCTAATAAACAGAATCTAAAAACTCCAGCCAATACCGGACAGATGACCTGAGGAATGCATCATCCTACAGGTGATCATCTACTGCTCAGGTACATCTAAAAAATAAGATTATCATGGAAAATGTCATTTATTTTAATGGAATTAATGGAATGCCACAGTGGTAGCCCATTTAGCCCCTATTGCTTGTTCACCTATTTCACCCACACTTTTGCCTTCCACTCAACTTTCCATTATTAATTTTGGATACTTTAGCAATGACCTTTTGTGGCTCACCCTCCCTTCTGGAAGGTGTCAATGACTGCCTGTTGGATAAATGTCAAATCAGCAGTCTTTCCCTATGATTGTGTAGGCGGGCGGCACCAGACACTCCTACCGTTGGTGGGCGATGAATGCTCCCCGGGCTCTTTGCGCCGTATGCTGCCTCCTTCTGCAGGGTTATGAAGATGTTTCTTCTTGTTTTTGATAAGGATTTTTCCCATCAGGTCTTGGGGTGAGGGAAGCAGCTGACCTGGGACCAGCTAAAAGTCATACAGATGGTAAATGGTAATGTTGAACCAGGGCAGAATGACACAGCAAGGCTGAGCATCGATAGATTAACAATGAAAAAAGATTGGTTTTTAATTTGATTTGAGCTTAAATTCTAAACACAGTCTCAAAACTAGTGTTTTAAAACGGAAGCTAAAGTTATTGGTTTTGCTGCTTTAGGACATGTATCACTGTGCTTCGTTTAAATGTTGCCGTATTTCATTGATTTCCTTGAACCACAGGTTTTATCTGTTTGGTAATGTTTCTGGTTTAGCTTATAAAACAAAATGGGGAAGAACCTGTCCCCATGTTCGTAACTACCTTGTAATAAAATGAGACCATACTTTTTGTAATTTCTCCCCGTATTTAAAATCTCATTAATGCTGTCTTTCTTTTTAACACTGTTATGACCTTTGCTTGGGATGGGTTGGAATATTTCAGAAATTTACAAACTGGATTCCACGGCAATCGACCCAGAGTTAAATAATAATAAATAATACAATATGCTAAAATTACTTCAAATTTCTTGTTAATTTTTATAATTCCTACAAAACGTTTCCACAATTCCCCATCTAACCTCTACTTTGCAACCCTAATTATTGGTCATGAATCAGGTTAAGGTTTGGTTAAAGAACTGTGTGGTACTTGTAGCAGGGTGCATCACGCACTATGAGCACATCTGAGTATCAGAGGGATCTGATTAAATCTGGTGCTCTGGAAGTTTGATAACACTGTGAAAAAGGATTCGGGTGTTACCGGATATTTGTCCAGTGGATCAATCAGCAGGGCATCTCCAAAAATCGTCCTGCAGTACTCCGCCATCTTGGCCTGCTGTTTAGCTCTGAAATGACAAAAATCTGTTGTAAACCGGGAACCCTACATGCCTTCAAGCATCAATGGCCAAGTTTAAAGGCAAATATTCTAACAAAAGAGCCAAATGTAAACATACTCTGACAAAACTGGTAGAGTTTAATAGTGGAGGCAACATCAGCACACGCAGTGTCTTAACTGGACTTACGAGTCAACATGGTTTTCAAAAGACAGGATGACAGGGTAAGGGGAAGTCTTGAAGGCACTCTCTGCTATCGCTTCAATTACCTCCTGCAGTAAAAAACAGAAAGAGGACTTTTAAAACTGGAACAAAATGACTCATTTCAGAAGTACAATTAACTCTTTAGATGATACATTGTTTTGTTTTTTTACACTTATGTTCATTAAATACATTTAAAAAATAAGTGTGGGTCTAAGACCAGCTTTAAATATATTTTTTTATTGGTACATTTATGTTGAACCTCATTTTGTTTTCATTTCTTACACTGAAAAGAAGAGACAAGGTGCTCTTTATCTCAATATATGTATAGCATGTGACCATGCTGGTTTCCAGTAATGCTGCTTATTCTGACTGTGAAGAATGTTAATGAATGCGACAATTAATAAGCACCTAAGCTAAACTTTTTCTCATTTTCGCTAACATTTTAAATTCACTACCTTTCTCTCAGAGTTTAAAAACCAATACAAAATATTTCAGAACATCTAACTTTATTGGGACCACTGTAATACATCATAAAACTATGAATTTTCAAAAAGAAATTGAAAACCTTACAGACACAGCATTGAAGTTGATGAAACTGAGCTCTACTGTTCATCTTTGATAGGCAATAATATCTCTTATAGTTTTTATAAATCTGTAGTTTGCTGTATTAATTTTAGAACCTCAAAATGTTTAGACAGTGTTGATTCATGAAACTCATCAACACAGTCTGAAATCTTAACCTGTAAAATATACAGAAATCTGTTCTTATTTGCACTTTTTAAATAACTACAGTTTAATCTATTTAAGACGATAAAACTGGTCACCTGACAAAAAGATGGGATACACAGATGTTTAAAAGTCGACTTGTAACATGCGGAGTGAGATTTAAGTTCTTGTTAAAGTCTTAGATGTAGGATTCCAACCTTTTGCTGACATCTGCTGTCATGTAAGAGGAACTACAAGTTGATAAACACTATCTTTTAAATGTATCTTTTGTCATTTTAAATATGAAACTCCAAAAACATAAGCTAAAGCATAGTACAAGTCAAAACAATTTAACAAAAAAAGAAAATACAGCAGTGAACTAAATAAAGCAAGTCTTTCTGTAAATTGTGTTTGTGTAATCAAATGCTATAATCTGTTCAAATTGATAATTGATTGCCTGTTAAAGATGACTGATGTTTTATTGTCCAAAAATAACAAGTACAGTGAGCTGAATCTCATACCAAACTTTATTGTTAAACTGGGTGTGATTAAGGCAGGAGCAGAATGACAGATGGATGTACTTTCTGTCATTTCCCAAAGATCAGGGATCTTCTGCTTGCATTTGCTCTTGCACTGTACTGATTAGGTGAAATGCCGTAAAATCAAGTGGCTGAGCACTAATAAGACAGCCTCTCCATGATAAAAAATCTTACGCTACCACACATTATTACGATGCGTTTTTACATGATTGCGTGTTATTTATTTACGTCACTACGCATTGAGATTCACAACGCGTAGAAAGCGGCACATTCCGTTATTTACGTAGTAGAACAACGCATTAATATACAGATGATTTTTGACCCATACAACTTCGACAAAATATGGGCGGACTCAAAGCGGACATCCGCTGGTCTTTTATGACCTCATATGCAGCGTAACACAATAAAGTACTCGTCGGGAAAAAGTCTCCACATTTAACTGTTTTATACAGGTCCTTCTCAAAATATTAGCATATTGTGATAAAGTTCATTATTTTCCATAATGTCATGATGAAAATTTAACATTCATATATTTTAGATTCATTGCACACTAACTGAAATATTTCAGGTCTTTTATTGTCTTAATACGGATGATTTTGGCATACAGCTCATGAAAACCCAAAATTCATATCTCACAAAATTAGCATATCATTAAAAGGGTCTCTAAACGAGCTATGAACCTAATCATTTGAATCAACGAGTTAACTCTAAACACCTGCAAAAGATTCCTGAGGCCTTTAAAACTCCCAGCCTGGTTCATCACTCAAAACCCCAATCATGGGTAAGACTGCCGACCTGACTGCTGTCCAGAAGGCCACTATTGACACCCTCAAGCAAGAGGGTAAGACACAGAAAGACATTTCTGAACGAATAGGCTGTTCCCAGAGTGCTGTATCAAGGCACCTCAGTGGGAAGTCTGTGGGAAAGAAAAAGTGTGGCAGAAAACGCTGCACAACGAGAAGAGGTGACCGGACCCTGAGGAAGATTGTGGAGAAGAGCCGATTCCAGACCTTGGGGGACCTGTGGAAGCAGTGGACTGAGTCTGGAGTAGAAACATCCAGAGCCACCGTGCACAGGCGTGTGCAGGAAATGGGCTACAGGTGCCGCATTCACCAGGTCAAGCCACTTTTGAACCAGAAACAGCGGCAGAAGCGCCTGACCTGGGCTACAGAGAAGCAGCACTGGACTGTTGCTCAGTGGTCCAAAGTACTTTTTTCGGATGAAAGCAAATTCTGCATGTCATTCGGAAATCAAGGTGCCAGAGTCTGGAGGAAGACTGGGGAGAAGGAAATGCCAAATTGCCAGAAGTCCAGTGTCAAGTACCCACAGTCAGTGATGGTCTGGGGTGCCGTGTCAGCTGCTGGTGTTGGTCCACTGTGTTTTATCAAGGGCAGGGTCAATGCAGCTAGCTATCAGGAGATTTTGGAGCACTTCATGCTTCCATCTGCTGAAAAGCTTTATGGAGATGAAGATTTCATTTTTCAGCAGGACCTGGCACCTGCTCACAGTGCCAAAACCACTGGTAAATGGTTTACTGACCATGGTATCACTGTGCTCAATTGGCCTGCCAACTCTCCTGACCTGAACCCCATAGAGAATCTGTGGGATATTGTGAAGAGAACGTTGAGAGACTCAAGACCCAACACTCTGGATGAGCTAAAGGCCGCTATCGAAGCATCCTGGGCCTCCATAAGACCTCAGCAATGCCACAGGGTGATGGCCTCCATGCCACACCGCATTGAAGCAGTCATTTCTGCCAAAGGATTCCCGACCAAGTATTGAGTGCATAACTGTACATGATTATTTGAAGGTTGACGTTTTTTGTATTAAAAACACTTTTCTTTTATTGGTCGGATGAAATATGCTAATTTTGTGAGATAGGAATTTTGGGTTTTCATGAGCTGTATGCCAAAATCATCTGTATTAAGACAATAAAAGACCTGAAATATTTCAGTTAGTGTGCAATGAATCTAAAATATATGAATGTTAAATTTTCATCATTACATTATGGAAAATAATGAACTTTTTCACAATATGCTATTATTTTGATAAGGACCTGTATGTGACCTCGCTGCTCTGAGCAGCCAGTCACAAGTACGCAAGTGACAGCGTAGCATACTCAGCCAAATGGTGAACATGTAAATGCTCATGCAAGTTCGTTGTGCCTTTTGCGGACACTATACATCTGCACATGTGGCACAGCGCTTTAGTTACATCCTGTGGTTTACATCTTTCATCTGGATTAAGGCCAAAATAGGTGACCTTGTACTTTTTTGATAACTAGTTCCTCCATTTTTGGACATTTGTGTTCTAAATTGGCAAATCAGTCCATGGTTGTTTACATTACTCCACCCAAAAAATACTCTAAAAGTCCCCTATTAAGACAGTGTCTCGCCCACGGCCAAAATTTAATAGATTAAAAATTAATCTAAAACGAGGAAATCAGGAAAATCTAATAAAAATAAACACAACTCAGACTAAAAAGAAAAAGAAAACAATTAAATGTGGCTTACTGAACATAAGATCTCTCTCTTTAAAAACTTTGCTAGTTAGTGACCTGATTTGTGACAATCAGATTGATTTATTTTGCGTCACAGAAACCTGGCTGCAGCAAGAGGATTGTTACTATAAGTTAGTCAATTTCTACTAATTATTAAAATTTTCACATTCCTCGAAATACTGGTTGAGGAGGAGTAGCAACCATCTTTCAGTCCGATTTATTGATTAGTCCCAGACCAATCAATAGCTACAACTCTTTAAAATATTTAATCCTTAGTTTTCCTCATCCAAATTGCAAAGCACTAAAACTACTTCTGTTTGTTGTTTTGTACCGTCCACCAGGCCCTTACTCTCATTTTTTAGATGAGTTTTCAGACATTATATCTGATTTAGTCTTAAATACAGATAAGGCTATTATAGTGGAAGATTTTAATATTCATGTTGACACTGAAAGTGATAGCTTAAATATAGCGTTTAATGCTTTCTTAGACTCAATTGGCTTTGCTCAAAACATTAACAAACCTACCCACCTTTGTCTTCATTCTCTGGACCTTGTGCTGACATATGGCATTGAGTGTAAAGACATAACAATATTTTCTCATAACCCTGTCCCGTCTGACCATTTTTTAATAACCTCTGAGTTTAATTTAACCGAGTACTCCACACCTGAAATAAAATTTCATTATAGTAGATCATTATCAGACAATGCTGTAACAGCCTTTAAAGAATCTGTTCCACTTTTAATTTCCTCATTATCAGAGAAAAACACAGTGGAGGGCAATAATTTTGTTTCAATTCAATTCAATTCAAATTCAATTCAAAGATACGTTATTGATCCCCGAGGGGAAATTAGAATTCCAGTAAAACCCATCCAAACATACATCATGACACAAGACAAGGGAGGGACAGGTCACTGAGGCTTTGCTGCGCACTCACAGGCGCTGCCCTTGCTAGATGAGAAAAGAGGCCACATTAGGTAAGTAGAAGGGAAAAAAATCATATTTCACACTATATCCTTAGCAGGATACAGTTTGAGATTGCAAAAAACCTCAGCACAAAGAAGCAACAAGTTGACAAAACAACATCATGCCGGGAACGGTGAAGGTGGTGTGAGGGGTGCATGTGTTTATTTTGAGCATGTGTGTGTGTGTGTAAGTGAGTGTGTGCAAGTAAGTCCATGAAGCACTGTCCCAGAGACCATTGTCCTTGATGGTTCGTTGGAATGTTCATCAACCGGCCACAAAGTTCTGAGCAGGTCCACAGATGTCCTCAGGGAAGGGAGGGGGCAGAGGGAGCAGAGCGTCATGTTTACATAACTTCCAGGAGAGGTTGAATATAACCAGCCATCAAGACCGTGCAGGGGAGCCAGATTCAGAAAAACAATAATTATTTGGGTTAGGCTGACTCTTAATTTTCCGTCAGCCTTGAGAGTCTCGCTGGTGCTTCTCAAAGGCGAATCCAAACAGCCAAATTCCTGGTCTTTCGCCAGATCCGAGCGAACAACTTTCTCCAAGATTTATCCCATTTCACCCCTGAGTCCAGGAACTGCAACCTGCCTGCGATCCTGTGTAAGGATCACATCCAGTCTGCGATTCAGCTCACGTAACATCTCAGTCTGAGTGTTGATCGCTCTGAAGATCCCATCACACATGCCAGGCAGCCTTACAATGGCCAGAACAGCTGCTGACATTCTCAGAATTTCTCAATATGCCAGGTAACCGCTGACTCCAAAAAGCAGAAATCCTGATATCAAACATCCAATTATATACACATCTTCCACATCCTCGACTGACAATATCGACAAACACACAATCCTCCACTTCTGCCAGGAGTCCATCGTGTATCCAGAGAAAAATGTCCCGTCCGGGCAAGTGGGCTCTCCCGACCCCTGTCTTCTCGTCGAGAAAATTTGATCAATTGCATTGAGAGACCAGCTGACCAAATCCATAATTTGGAAGAATTTGGAAGATGTGCAAAAAGAGGCTCCAAAAAAACACAAGACACAGAGCTGAAGCAGGGCAGATATGGGAGGGGTGCGGGAGACAGAGAAAAAGTGTCCACCTCCCCTTCACAAATTGATTCTTTTGTTCATAGTATTTCTTCATCATTGCGTGATGCATTAGACAATGCAGCCCCCTTGAAAAAGAAGGTAATTATTCATAGGAGACTGACTCCCTGGTTTAATTCAGAGCTGCGTACTTTAAAGCACAATGTTAGAAAATTGGAGAAAAAATTACGCTCACCACACCTAGAGGATTCCTACATAATCTGGAAAAATAGCCTACTGTTGTATAAAAAGACACTTCGCCAAGCCAGAACAGCTTATTTCTCATCATTAATAGAAGAGAACAAGAATAATCCTAGGTTTCTCTTTAGTACAGTTGCTAAACTTACACAGAGTCATAGCTCTGTTGAGCCATCCATTCCCTTGGCTCTCAGCAGTCAGGACTTTATGGGATTCTTCTTAAATAAAATTGATTCTATTAAAAATAAAATTTTTGACATACTCCCGAAGATGATTACTTCATCCTCAGCAAGTGAGACAACATTGGAAATAACTGTAGAACCTGATCTGTGTTTGGACTGTTTTGATCCTGTGGAGCTTCCTGAGTTATCAGAAATATTAGCTTCATCTAAACCTTCAACTTGTATGTTAGACCAACCAAATTATTTAAGGAAGTGTTCCCTCTGATTACCAGCCCCATTTTAGATATGATTAATCTATCTTTAGTAAATGGATATGTACCACAGGCTTTTAAGTTAGCTGTAATTAAACCTTTACTTAAGAAACCTTCGCTTGATCGAGATGACTTGAAAAATTACAGACCTATATCCAATCTTCCATTCTTATCTAAAATTCTTGAGAAAATAGTTGCTAATCAAATGTGTGAGCATTTACACAGCAATGACCTGTTTGAAGAGTTTCAGTCAGGCTTCAGAGCTCATCATAGCACTGAAACAGCTCTGCTGAAAGTCACTAATGATATTCTTATGGCCTCAGATAATGGACTTGTGTCTGTACTTGTCCTGTTAGATCTCAGTGCTGCATTTGATACAGTCAATCATAATATTCTCTTAAAAAGGCTGGAATATGCTGTAGGGATCAGGGGAACAGCGCTAGGCTGGTTTAAATCTTATTTGTCTGACAGATTCCAGTTTGTTCATGTAAATGATAAATCATCTTTAAACTCCAGGGTTAATTGTGGAGTACCACAGGGTTCAGTACTTGGGCCAATTGTCTTTACTAAATATATGCTTCCAATAGGTCAAATTATCAGGCAGCATAGGATACATTTTCACTGTTACGCTGATGATACTCAGCTTTACTTATCCATAAATCCTGATGAGCCCAACCAGTTAGATAGACTACAAGCATGTCTTGAAGACATAAAAACTTGGATGAGTTTAAATTTTCTGCTTCTAAATTCAGACAAGACAGAAGTTGTCGTCTTTGGACCGGAGTCTTTAAAAAAGAAACTGCTTAGTCAATCACTTAACCTGAATGGCATTAAATTGACCTCCAGTAATAAAGTAAAAACCCTTGGTGTTATTTTTGACCACATGTCATTTAAATCCCATATTAAACAGGTTTCTAGGATTTCCTTCTTTCACCTCCGGAACATTGCCAAAATTAGAAATATCCTGTCCAGGAGTGACGCTGAAAAACTAGTCCATGCATTTGTTACTTCAAGGCTGGACTATTGTAATTCGTTACTATCAGGATGTCCACAAAATGCAGTTAAAAGCCTTCAGCTGATTCAAAATGCTGCAGCAAGAGTTCTGATTAAAATTAAAAAGAGATCATATTTCTCCTATTTTAGCTTCCCTTCACTGGCTCCCTGTTAAATCCAGAATAGAATTTAAAATTCTCCTTCTCACATATAAAGCCCTTAATGATCTAGCTCCATCATACATCAGAGATCTGATTGTTCCATATGTTCCTAACAGATCACTTCATTCTCAGACTGCAGGTTTACTGGTGGTTCCTAGAGTCTCTAGAAGTAGAATGGGAGGCAGATCCTTTAGTTATCAGTTATCAGCTCCTCTCCTGTGGAACCAGCTCCCGGTTTTAGTCCGTGAGGCAGACACCCTGTCTACTTTTAAGGCTAGGCTTAAAACTTTCCTTTTTGATAAAGCTTATAGTTAGAGTGGCTTAGGTTATCCTGAGCTATATCCCTTATTTTGTACCTCTGTCTTCTTCCCTCCCTGTTGGATGGAGTAAAGGGGAGTCAGGTTTAACCTAAACCGGCTCAGTTATGGTTGAGTTGCAAACACACCCTCCATTTCTGCTACCTGTATGACCCCTTTTCTTTTCCAATGGTTATGGTCAATCTGACAGAGAGAGGTATCCCAATCGTTGTGGTTTTTAGTATAACAATGGCCATCTAGATGAACAAACTGTCTACTTTTAAGGCTAGGCTTAAAACTTTCCTTTTTGATAAAGCTTATAGTTAGAGTGGCTTAGGTTATCCTGAGCTATCTCTGTAGTTATGCTGCTATAGGCTTAGGCTGCTGGAGGACAAAATGACCACTTTCACCCTCTTCGCTACATTCTCACACTACTCTCCAATTTTGCATTATTTGCTGTTATTTCAGCTTTTAACTTTATGTTCTCTCTCTTTTCTCTTCCTAGAAGCTACACCTGGCCTTGTCCAAGGTGGCATTGTCCAAGCTTCTGCTGGCAACAACTTAATGCTCACCCTCTACCGATGATCCACATGGCCCTGTCTTTCAGTGTTTAACCCTTTCTCTCTCCTAGACATGGCGATTGACTGAGCTTTACTGTGACTAACTCTATGTGCTCTCTTTCAGACTCTAACCTTGAAAACTGGCTCAGAGTTTATCTGTTCTTTCTTTCTAGATGAAATGACTAAAGGAGCTACATCCATTAATATTTACTTTTCCTTCCCATAGAAAGTACTCCTGGATCAGTGCTTCTTTGTTCTCTTTGTGTCTCTGCTCTGTTCTCTCTAAACCCCAGTCAGTCATGGCAGATGGCCGCTCACACTGAGCCTGGTTCTGCTGGAGGTTTTTTCCTGTTAAGAGGAAGTTTTTCCTCTCCACTGTCGCTACATGCATGGTCAGTATGAGGGATTGCTGCAAAGTCAACGCCAGTGACTGTCCACTGTCTACATGCTCATCCGGGAGGAGGGAATGCTGCAAGTCACTGACTGGATGCAATCTGCTGGGTTTCCTTAGACAGAAAAACTTTTTATCTAATTTGAATAAATAACTGAATCTGACTGAACTGTTCAATGGTTAGGATTAATTGAAATGTATGTACCTGACTGTTGTGAAGTGCCTTGAGACGACTTGTTGTGAATTGGCGCTGTATAAATAAACTGAATTGAATTGAATTGAACCTGTCGGCCGGCGTCATTTGTTGGACTGATGAATATCGGTTGTAAAAACATATCGCCGAACCTTAATACACAGATAGAAATAACAGGTATGACTTACAGTTTCTACATAACAGCTGTCTGATGCTTAAATTTTATAATGCAGAGTGGTCTCCCCTCCCCCCGCAGCTCCTGAGAAAAGGTGGGAATCACCATGGCAACCAGCACATTAACACATAATTTTCTTACTTATCATCTACTAAACACTAAAGGCATGAATCACTAGAAAAGAAATTGGCGGGTCAAATCTTCCTTACTCAATTGCCATAGCAACCAGGGACTAAACTGATTCTTATTTCTTTGCTACCTTCTGTCACCCAGAAAAGGCAGGAATTAGCATAGCAACCACTGACTACGTGTATTCAACTTCTCTCCAGAAATTTTCTAGTTAATAATATTGACTTAATGCCATTTTAGATTTAATTTATCTTTCATTAAATGTTAATGTTGGACCATTTTGTTTGCTGAATGTTGGACCATTGGCACGTTGCTGGACGCCACCAGGCCTTATGGTATCATCGGCCATTTCGTATCCCAGGACAGTCCGCTACTACATATCCCAGCGGGCACCGCAGCTGATAGGATGGGGGCGTCACAGCTCTGATGCCACAGTCAACTATATAACAGAGTATGAGACGGCCCACCATTGCATTTTAGCTTGGAACCGAGACGCGGTTACCTCGCAACTGGAGCATCACTCTGGAGAAGAAGATCCCACGTGGACTTTCACTCATTCTCCCAGAAAACTAAGCCAATTAAGCTTACAGGAATAAGAAGGCTTGCAAGTTTTCAACTTTACCGATCGACGACGTGGATTTAACACGTAACATAAAAACCGCGGAGGATTCAAGGAGACGGAATCGCCACCCTTGTTTTTGTTCCAGTCGACTGTTGACAGTCCGAGATACTGCTTTTCTGCCAAGGAAGCGAGAAGTAAAACGGACCGTTCTACTCTGAGTTATCCACGGACGCATGGAAACTCTTCCCCTCTCCTTTCTCTGCCTCTCTGCCCCAAGGAAGACTTCAACAAGTAAAGTCCGTTCGTTCCTTTTATTTCTTTATTAGGAAGAGCCTGGGCAGGATAGGGTAGGATGTTAGTGCGATTTAGAATCGCCACTTATAGTTTAACGTGTTCTAAATTGTATGTGCATGCCATTGTTTTATTGAAACTTGATTGCTGTTGATTTCTGAGGCCGCAGAGTCTCGCAAGTTGGGTTTTTACCGTGCGAACACCTGAGCGCAGGTGCGCTGTGGAACTGAACTGCTATAATAACGTTACGGTGAAAATCAACCATTTTCTTTGTCTTCAACTTCATGTTTTATTAGTGGCCGCCAAAAGTTTTACAACCCTTTGTGTGCTCGGACATCCCTGGCGGTGGGGGATGTTTTATGACTTACAGTAACTAAGCTACACTTTGGGAGTGGCATCACAGAGCTTCGTTCAACCATATTCCTCTTGTATTTTTGCCATAACTGCCATAACTGCTGGTTTGATCTCATACACACTCAATGCTGTTTTATTTTGTTTAGTTAGATATTTTACCCTTTTTAGTAGGACTTTGCATGTTTGATTAGGTGAAGATTATTGAATCGGAAGAGGGTGTTGTATCAGGGTTGTTGATTTAATAAATATTCACATAGATAAAGAGAAGGCGTTTGTGTCTATTTTGTGCAAGAGTGATTCGTCAGTCAAAATAAGGTTAAAGTTCCCCACGTTTCGGCAGAAACGGTTGATTAAACTGTGACATCTCTGGTAATAGTTATCAACTATTACTGAAAATTGAATAACGGTAATTATCAAGGGCTTTGAGCCACAATTACAACCCCAGAGGACATCTCTGATTTTGATTCATAAATGAGGATTTTTGGTTAAGAAATTTATTTTCTCAAATTGCGATTTTTAATTATAATTCTTGATAAATATTAATTAATCAGTAATCATAATCCCAACACTGTAGCAATTTAAGTTCCGAGTAAAATCAAGGCAAACATTTAAAATGAAACAAAAAAAAATCCAAAACATTTTACTCTTGTTAGGCAAGGTCATATTTTAAGACTCTAATAAGCTGGCTGTGTCACCTTAAATGGGATCTCAGTGGTCATGGTGAACCCGTGGGTGATGTAGGGCTCCTCATCTGGTGGTCGGCCCTTCCAGCAGTCCAGCTCGATGCAGCGACAGCCAGTGAGCAGCACCTGCCTGTACATCTCCACCGATGAATTACCCGTCAGCTGACCCACTAAAGACAGGCATACATGTTCAGAACTGAGCAAATGCAACGCTGGATATTTTTTATCTATTTACCATCATGCTTTTTGTGAGTGTAACATGGAATATTTCCCTGTTTAGATAAAGCATTAAATGTAGAAATTGTGACAATCCCTTAGAGCTTTTTACTTGTGAGGTATGTGTTGTGAGAGGAGTTGATGAAGTATTGAGACAGCGGCTGGTTCATATCATCGATGAGGTCAAGCCTTTCTGGAGGTACGATGCCATTTTCCTCACCGGCGAGATATCGACTGAAAGCCTGCAAACTGATTTGGTCTAAAACAGAAAGTAGGATAAACTGGATTCATTTTTATAATTCTAAACATTTTTTAATAAAACAAAGCAATTTCCACATATGACTAATTGAAGAGGGTTCAGGGAGTTTTTTTATTTATTTATTCATATTTTCTACATAGATGGAAAACCAACTTTTTTCACCTGTTTTCACTCAACATTTTGAATAGCTGCTAAAATGTCTAAATTTACAACTTAAATTAGTTTTCTCAGATAATTTGCTGAAGAGGAATAAAAAAAGCTGAGGTCCAAAGAAAACCTAAAGAATAAGGATTAAAAAGGAAACAATGTCAGCTCATTTTAAATGGATCCAGCTCTCTAAACTCTATGGAGAACAGTTTAGTAATTCGGATCAAATTACAGTAATCAGTAATGTCTTTAAAGTTACAAAAATTTGCAGTTTTGCAGAAATTGTGAGCCAAACAGAAATGACCAAGGCCAAGGCTTTTGTCTTCATCAGTTTGGATTAAGCTTTAACTGAGTTTTTTAGTGAAAGAAGCCAGTAGGTAGATTTTTTTCCTAACGGAAAGAGAGCTTGGAGGAACACAACCAAGTCTGTTTCTTAGGAATATGTAACAAATGAAAAACTAAAATCTCAGATGCAAAGATCACGAGCTGCAAGTAGCTCTGAATCAAACTGTGAGCTGCTAACCTCTTTCCAGCTGGCTGGTGTTGGTCTCATATTTCTCCATGATCTGTCGGACCTGCTCTCGTTTCAGCGGGGGGTACAGCACCTCATTCAGCCTGGAGTCTCGCTGCCTGCGGTTGATGAAGTCCATGAACTGGTCCAGAGAGATAAATGGTTTCCTCTTAGCGCCACTAGACGGGACACAAAACGGTATTAATGTGTGTGACTGAGAAGCAGCCCTGAAAATCCCCGCTACAGCAGACAGGATTTAGGAAGGGTAAAAAATAGGCATTCTCGAGAAATTAAAAAGTACAAATACCATTCCTCCAGGACACTTTGTAGTTCAGGTCGGAGACACAAGCTGTCGAGAAACTTGAGGAAAGCCTCCCATGTGAAATCCTCTGGTTTTACACCTTCTGACTGCAGAGAGATGAGTGGAGAGCATTGGGTTGGAAGATTGATAACGATGTCAACCCAACCAAACATTTACGCACACTGCACAAAAAGACACGTAACCCTTCCCCCGTTTTCCCTGATTGCATTTGTAAACAGTATTCTGGCTTTTATTGTTGCTTTTGGAGGAATGGTTTCTTCCTGCCTGAGCCACCTGTCAGCCCATGTCGGAACAGGATTTGTTTGACTGTGGATAATGACACACACACACACACACACACACACACACACACACACACACACAGCAGTCAAAACCGGCATGTTTCAAAGGTCCTTTGACACACACATTTTGGACCAATGGTGTTTATACTTAAACTAACACTTAACTTCCTGATATTATGCCTGATATTGACACAAGTTTTGTTTTTTTTACCTGGTTACTGAAGCATGTTCCACAGTATGATTGCACAGTGATATTAGTGTATAAAAACCCCTGGCTTTCTCATTATTCTGTTGTTCATCAAATACAGATCATCTTGGTAACCCTAAGTTACCTAAAACAGGAAAAATTAGATTTTATGTCAGACCGTGAGAACAACTTGTGTTGTGTGTTTTTATGCAGTGCCTCTAAATATCTGTTTCCAGCTGTATCTAAACATAAAATATTAATTTTCATTCAATTTGTATTATATAACGTTTGTTCTCCAAACAAGTTAAACAATTTGTATTTCTTCGAAGGAGAAAAATGTAGCAATTTCAAACTTAATGTGTTTCAAGTTAATGGTGACCATGGCTCTTCAAAACTACAACCTACTCATATTACAAATTATACCTAACGTGCTTAAAGATTAGCTTTTTAAAATGTTTAATAAAAGAAAAATCGGGAAGAGCTGATGTCATCTTCACAATCTTAATATTTATCTGAGATCTCCTATGTAACCAGCAGGTGGCACCAGAGCAAAGCGACAAACTACGGCATCTCTGCCATGTTTCAAGTCTTTGTTAAGAAGAACAAGTCTTGTGACTTCAAAATGAGTTGTAGTGCAGATTGCAGTGATTATTCAGCCCATAAGAGACCTGGTTTCAGCTCAAAATGTGCAATGCTGCGATACTGTAAGGAACAGAAACATGATGGAGTGGTTTCCAAACATTTTTAGGCGTTCGACGCACACAGTAACAGAGGAAGACACATGCAACCCCCAACTGTTATTGGTCGATATGTACAAACATTGCTAATTATCTAGTAAAAAGTAGTAAAGATAAACTGCCTCAGCAACAAGCTAAATTAGTTTAACCCCCTGGGTGTTTCATCAAAGCAACATATGGCGTACATGTGTACATGATTGTTCAAATACCTGCTTTTTGTAAGGTTAAAAAAGGAAATCATGATCAATTGTTTCAAAACTTTTTCCACCTTAAATAACCCACATACAGTATATCCTTAGCAATTCAACTGAAAAACAGACACCTTCAGATTTAATTTCAGCATCCAGTCCTACTTGTGTCACACGAGTAGTAGTAAATGTGAATTACTCGAAATAAAGCTTGCCTAGCAGAATCTGGCTTACATTTGATTATATGCATCCTTTAGCTAAAGCCACAGTGTGCCGACCTGTTACAAAGAACCAGAAGGAATAAAGGTATCAGTCAGGAAAAAGTAAAAAATTTAAGGAACTGTGCTACAAAAAGACACACACACACACAAACTAACGTTTTACTGTGGTAAATGTTAGATATATTTACACTGAAGCATCCAGAAATCAATTCAACATATTCATGAACCAGAGTTTTTCTTGATGTTGAAGTTTGTTTGGTCTTATAATAAACAAACAAAAAGATAAAATAGTTTGTGATTGTTGCATATGTTCTCTTTTCCAGTTCTAGCGATGACGCTTTGGAAAAAACAGGCACAGACACGGATTTCTTAGGGGAGAAGAAAACTCCATGAGCCATGGTGGAGTTAAAAAGTAAAGTGGTTCAGAGTTTTCTATGAAACATAACAAAAACCAATCCTGCCAGCTCATCGGGTTGGATGTGCAAGAGATGATAAACAGGAACAAGCAGCCAGATGCTGTTCTTACACGACCTTTGTGCAAAATCCCCGCTGCTGCACTACACCCTGTGCGGCAACTATTAACACATTTCTACAATAAAACTCAGATTTTTAATTTTGCAACTTATCAGAATTAAAAAAAAGTATCGATTTGTTTGAAGTTGGCCTCCAAAACCTCTACCTAAGGATACACGTAACTTTACTTTGACTAGCCTCACAAACATTGGCTTGCTGTGCCTTTCTATGTATATCATCCAGATTTAGAAGAACATTTTAAAACAGTCAGTCAGTCAGTCAGTCATTTTCTACCAGTTCTTCCTTAGTGGGTCGCAGGGGAGCTGGTGCCTATCTCCAGCAGTCTACAGGCGAGAGGCAGGGTACACCCTGGACAGGTCGCCAGTCTGTCGCAGGGCAACACACAAACAACCATGCACACACTCAGTCATACACCTAAGGTCAATTTAGAGAGACCAATTAACCTAACAGGCATGTCTTTGGACTGTGGGAGGAAGCCAGAGTACCCGGTGAGAACCCACGCATGCACAGGGAGAACATGCAAACTCCATGCAGAAAGACCCCAGGCCGGGAATCGAACCCAGGACCTTCTTGCAGCAAGGCAACAGTGCTACCAACTGCACCACCATGCAGCCTGACATTTAAAACAGGGATTCCAAATGTAATACTTTTCCAGACACACGTTTCTAGATTTTTGCAGCTGTTTTTGTAACATTGTGAACAGTTGGACACACAAAAACTAGCGTCAAGCTTAAGGTCAAACTCAAGTGAGCTTCTAACTCAGCATAGTGAAAACAGGCTGTTTTCTTAACGTTTCTGTATCTGGAGTAACTTAGATCTGCTCTATTTAAAAATCTGCAACATTCAGATTTCTCAAATTAGGCTTAGATCTTCCTACACCAAGTACAGATTCGTTAAGGGAAGGTTTGTCATCTGTTTATCTTTATTTTGTTAGTGAAAATTCAAAAACATGGGAAGGTCGATGCCTTGAACGGCATCTAAACCAGAAGCAGGCTTGAAACAACAGATAGTCTCAGATGCCAAAAATGTGTCCTTTTTTAAAATTTCTGTTAATGACGGTGAATTTATCTGAAGGTCCTCTGTCAGAACCTTAACAAAAACATTAACTGAGGTAAATGTTTACTTGAGATACACCAAATTAAAGACAGAGGATGTTACCAAATATAAATCAGCATAAAAAGTCCTTCATTTTTCAGAAATTCAGGTAATTATCATTAAGATGACAAACCAAGTGATGAACTGTTTACCATTTTCAGTTTTTTCCATATTTGGAGATTTGTTTCTTTCACTGCATTATAATGGTGAGCTGAGAATTGCAGCACCAGCCAGTTCATCCTATTTCTGTGCATGAAGTTATGCTGTTTGCGTGAATATCTTTTGGTTAATGACAAGAGTTTGCATTTAATGATTACCTTGTGGTTGAGGAGGCCACACTGCTCAAGAGCCGTCTCCACCCTCTTCTTATCGGAGAACATCTTCAGAATGCTGAAAGGCAAAAACTCTCACCGTTAAGGTTGCTTTTCTTCATGGTGGTGCTAAAAGTAAATGTACGTTTATTGTCCTTTTTGTTATGTTGATTTGCAGCTGGTAAAATCAAACTAATTTCAATATTTGTAACTTTAGTAAATCCAAAAAGCGGTTTTTAAATGATTATTTCATTTGTTAAGAAAACACAAACTATCCTAACCAACCTGACCCTGTGTGAAAAACCTAATAACTGATTGTGCTTTCTGTCTTGACTGATGAACCTTCTAAATGACCGAGGAGGATTTTTGGCCCAGACTTTCTTTAGAGTTGTAATTTGGCCACACTGGAGGAGTTAAAAGCATGAAAGGCCGGTTTCAGGTCACACTACTGCGCCTTGATTGTATTTGACTCAAGACTTTGACTAGACCACTCTGAACCCTTTATTTCAATGTTTTTCCTTTAGCTGATCAGAGGTGGGCTTACGAGTGTGCTTTCGATCATTACAGGACTTGTGGTTCCATCAATTAAGGCCAATTATCCAGGTCCTAAAGAAGCTCCAGACCATCACACTGCCGCCACCATGCTTAACCCCTTTTACATTAGTTTTATATTTTTTGGTAGACTAGCCTCTCCTGGGAGGATTCACTGGAGACCCAAAACCTTACAAAAGGCTTTGTATCTTTTCCAAACTGGTAGATGTCAATGGCTGCTTCTCACCTGTTCCTGCATTACTTTAGAAGGTGTGTTGATTTTTAAAATCTTTTAGTCAGACTGGTTCTATTTAATTGATTTCTTGATTCTACAGGTCAGACAGTATTAATACCTGGGTTTGACTACTGAAATTGAGCTCAAATTGAACTTTGACTGATACCAATCAGTTAAACTTGAAACACTTAGGTGTGAAAATAGAAAAGCTAAAAAAGAAGAAATCTTGAAGGGGGCAAATACTTCGCACAGTGCCATAGGCTTCAAATTAGGAGAAAATGTTCAGAACTGAATGCATGACAAGGCAGATGTAATAGAGACAAGCTTCCACATATCAAAGACAAACAAAAAAGCAAGAAAGTCCGTTAAAACGTGGCTAAAGAGGCTTTTGCTCACCACTTCAAAGGAATCTTCCCATCCGAACCCACTTGAAGCTTTAGTTTAGTGTACCTGAAACAGACCAGAATGTCAGCGTTGCTAGAAATATCTAAAGACAGGGGTGCTACACATTTTTCCTGTCAAGATTCCACACATTTCCAGAGTTTTCAATCTTTTTTAGCCCATTTTAAATGTATAATTGCAAAGGTTCACAACGAATTGGTCATGAACTGGTCTTACGCTTTGAGAAGGTAGGTGCTCCTCGATGCATTCTGGGAGAGTATGTTTGTAGCCAAGGAGAAAAGCTCTTCTGTCCAAATCTGAAAACAAACACACATGAGGACTATATGTGCAAGAAGCTGGTTTGGAGTCGCAACTCCAAGATAGAGCTGCTAAAAGTCAGGAAGTGATCCCAGTTCACAACTGTTCAACACGTGTTTCAACATTATATAGTGAACTACAAGCATACAGCCAATGGGTAGAAGGAGAAGTGACATGAAGGAGAATACTGGATCACTTCATTACCTTTGCGGTTTCCGCAGACAAAGAAAGTAAGCAGACGAATGAGACGTTCACCAGGTCGTGTCCGTAGACGATGGTTAGCAGCTTCGATTCATTGGCTTCTTCACCGAAGCGCAGCTGCTCCCTTAACCTAAGATCCTGATGAAACAACAGCATTGATTTATTTTTCACAATGTCCCCAAAAACAACACAGAACACCACATCTATCTGAACACTGAGGAGGACAAACACAAACTGCCTGCGTCTCCTGAGAGAATAAATGTGATGCATGAGGCTCTGCACTCTAAACTAAATGACTCTTTCCTCCTTTTTAGCCCACCGACTCCCTCTGATACCCAGCATCTGTCCCTCAATTATGGATCACTCTTCCTCAGTCATGTCTCGTGTTACAGAGCAAGTTTTTTGGGGGAGGATTTTCTCGGCACTAGTGGCCTATATTGACAGTTACCAGACAGGAAATGGGCAGAGAGAGAAGGGGAAAGATATGCAACAAAGGTCTCGAGGAATCAACCCGGCACGGCTGTGTCGAGGACCACAGTCTCTGTTTGAGCACCTTTTGCCATGTCCCTTTTTCCATCCAGTAAACTTTCCATTAATATGCTTGGATACAGCCCTCTCTGGACAGCTTCTTTAGCACGGACCTTCTGTGGCTACCCTTCTTGTGGAGGGTAACTGTCTGCTGGTGAAGTCAGCACCCCTGATTGTGTAGGCTATAATATAACATTTCTGTATTAAAAATCCTTTTATACTGATCAAAATGAACAGAAATAAACGCTTAAAATACGAGTCTTTGCGTACACAATCTATATAGCTTCGCTTTCTGAATTAAACGACTGAAATACATAAACTGTTTAATTATATTCTAATTTATTGAGATGCACCTGTACTGTAACTTTATTGCAAATATAAAAGAAGTAAGCTGCTGTTTGTTTTTTACAACTAAGGTAATTTGAACGAGGTTGAATCAACCATCATACAAAATCGGCTGATATGGATATAAATGACAGGCAGATGCAAAGATATCGCTGGTTAAGCGTGCCAGGTATTCAAATTTGTGGCACAGCAGGACATTATCAGACGGTTGGACTTCTTGGTGGCTGGGATCGGTGATGAGTGACAGCTTTTCCTCATGTGTTAAACTGAATTTAGATATTAAAGCCATTGTGAGTATGATTCAATAAATACAAATTTATTAGTACACTGTATCATATTGCGATGACCCACGTGCACCGTTCCTAATGTATCTATTTAACCCTTCATTTTGTGCTCTAAAAATGCAGATTTATTTTTCTGGGTGAGTGAAAAATTGGCAGCAACACTGATTCTGATCATATTATTTTTATGCAAAGTCTATAAGAAGTAATTAAAATCAGGAAAGATTCAGCTAGTATGTATATTGATACATTTATATTAACTCAGCATCTTCACCTCGTGGAAAACAACAAAGCAGGAGGGATTTCAACACCAGTTTAAAATGCATTTGAAAGAAAAGAAACTAAAAGATGAAAAGTCACCAGAAGCTGAATAAAATGGGAAAATTATAAACCATTAGTTTAAAGAAAGTCGCAGTTCTGCAAGAGTGAAATTCAAAAAAAACATCAAAACGGTCCAGGAACCCTGTCGATGTATAAAAACTAGATTTAAAAATCAAATGAGCCAAGGTTTATAAGATTATTATGATGAAAAATGAACATAGGCAGCTTTCTGATACCATGCTATCATTGATTTCTGACCTAAACATTTTAATTCATTCAACCATCAAATTAGGGTCAGTTTTGTTTATCCTGACTCTACTGTTGCTTTACCATTACACAACACTCCTACCACTCTGTATGTGTTTTAGCATCTCAGCCACTAAAAGCACATTTCAGGGTTCCAGATCATAGAGGCCACAGTGTTTTTCATCCCATTTAATCCATCTGAAAGGTTTTTATTAACTTCCCCAGATTTGGGCTTCGACACAATCTGGTCTCAGTGGTCTACAGGCAAATTATCCATTCATTCATTCATTCATTCATTCATTCATTCATTCATACATTCATGCATGCAAGCATTCATTCATTCATGGCTTGGTTTCTGCTCTGATGTGGATTTTCAGCTGTGGGACCTTAGAAACATGTCTGTCCTGCTCCAAATAACGCCCAGTCAGCTGAATTCAACACCCGTGGAGTTTCGTCAAGTTCTAGAGTGCAAACAGCAGACACCTGAGCTCAGATCTGAGTGTCGTAGCAAAGGGTGTGAAGACTTCTGTGCCTAATATCTTTAATTTTTAGTAAATGCATAAACAAAATTATTTAATTTTGTCATTATGAGCTATTTTGCAAATGTTTAAGAAAACTAACCCCATTCAATACGACCAGTAATATTCCCTGATGTAAAGTGATGCTGTTGAACTTTTCAAACCTGCACTCTGAGATTCCCATTTTGATGTTTGGCAGCTACAGTAACTACACTACTGTGTGTTTGGTATCCAAATGAAGGCAAATCAAAACAGTAAAGTTATGAAAGCGTGCATCAAAAACAGTGCTATTATGGATCAGAAAATGCTCTGCAAAGCATCTGCTCAGTGCTGTGCTCAACTTGTTTTATCAAAGGTAATAAAATATTTGTAAAGCTGTAAAGTTGTATATGAATAAAATATCAAATATATTTTAACTCGGCGCAAATAAAAATATCGACACCGCTAAACAGTAAAATTTACTAATATGCTGATTATGAAATATAAAGTGTTTTCGTATCTAGAACCACAAATAATATCTACAATAAATAATTTCAAGACTATTTGAACTGGCTCAAAGCTGTGTGGTGCTCTGCTCAATATTTACATGAAGAACACGAAGCGGTAATGAATAAACAAATTATTCCAACATCGAATGATGCCCACACGTCTATGCAGGAAGCTGTGGGAATGCTATGCGTGGACACAAATTTGTTTCATCAAATATAAACCCAAATATGACCAGCCTGATGATTTTAACAAGAGATCATTTAAGAAGATAATTTCCCCTTTTGAATTATAGAGTTTTGTGCATTTAATTTAATTTATTTATATAGCGCCAATTCACAAAACAATTCGTCTCAAAGCAGTTTAGTTTTTTGTGGCTTGGCAACACAAAAAAGCACTGTGAATTTACTGGGGACAATTCTACAATCAATGGATGGATACATGGATGGATGGACTGATGGATGCATCATTAAATTCCAGATCCATTAGAAATAGAAAACCCAGATCGCTGCTATAACAAAACCCTTGAGCCTCAGTACAGACAGCTATTAAACATCCTAAACCCTCTAAATGTAATGGCGTACAGTCAGACAGCCTTTACAGGAAACAAGTTCCTACCACTTGAACGTATCTTTAAAGGATGTTTTTATTACAGCTTCCTACAAACAACCACCTGCTCAGTCAGGCTGAGTTGAAATGATTGATAATTAATGACTTTTTATTTTTTCTTAAAGTGCATGAATAGGTTCACTGCGTGATGAACCCTCTGCGTTTGCTCTCTTTTTATAGCAAACCTGAATAATAACAGAAACACCTCCTGCAGAGTGTTGCTTGCTTGGCTGGATGTTGTGGACTGGGACTGCTGTGGATTGTTTTCCCTCCACAACACACACACAGAGACAGTGGAAGGATCCTGTTGGCGTCCAGCCCTGATGTGCCTTGAATATCTCAGGCTGTATCAAAGCATCAGTTGGTTTATTTCCAATGATACTGGTTAATCTCTGACACCTTTGTTTTGTTTTTGTGCTCTGGGGTCGGTCTCTAGTGGGAGCACGGAGCAAATCTAGCTTTCAAATTCAAAGGAAGCTCCTGCCTGACAGAGAAGAGTCAAATTCTGGCTGTAAATTCACTAATCCAAGTCTTTTACAGTACATTTGGAAGATGCTTTTATGCGGATCAGCACCTTTATCTGCACACACATGCAAGGGCGTGCATCACTGTCCCTTGGGTCACGGGATAGACATCATGCAGAGTTTGGAGACTGATGTGTTTTTATTTTGTATTTGCCCCCAACAGATTTCCTTTGTTTCTGCTTGTCTGTCATACCAAGCTTTTAATGTCAGACAAAGATTCGGTTTGGCATAAGAAAAACAATCTGTTTTCAAACGATGCTTTCATTTATCAAATAAAAAGCTATTCAAACAAAACTGGCCCTGTGTAAAAACTTAATAAGTGGATGCTGTCGTGGCAACAGCTGACATGAAGCATTTGAGATAACTGGTAATCAGTGTTTTATATATCGCTGCAGAGGAATTTGGGCCCATTCTTAACTGAAGAGTTGTTTGAATTCAGCCATATTGGAGGGTCTTCTAGGACGAACGGCCTGCTTACGGTCAAGATACAAAATCTATAGTTTTAAGCCCAGACTTTGACTGGCCACAACACAACCTTTATTTAGCTTTTTTGGGCTATTCAGAGATGGACTTGCTGGTGTGCTTTCGATCATTGCTCTGTTTCATAACCCAAGTGAGCTTGAGCTTAAGATCAGAAACAGATGGCCAGATATTCTCCTTCAGTGAATTAGTGGTTCCAATTACAGCAAGATGTCCAGGTCTTGAAACAGCAAAGTAGCCCCAGATCATCATACTACCCCCACCATGCTTGACTGTAAGTGTTCTTTTTATGAAATGCTGTGTTTTACCTAATGTAACGAGAGGCACACCTTTAAAAAGGTTCCACTTTTGTCTCCTCAGTCCACAGAATTTTAAACCAAACGTCTTAGAGATCTTCAAGATGCTTTTGACACATATAACACGGGCCTTTGTGTTCTTTTTGGTGCTAACATGGAGGTAATTTTTGCTCAATCTTTTTCTTGTTGGTGAGTCAGAAAATCTGAACTGTGGAAAGTGGGTCCTGCAGTGCTTTTAGGTGCTGTTTTGGGTTCTTGTATTATCTCCAGGATGGGCCATCGATGGTCTCTTGGGAGTAATTTTGGTAGACCAGCCACTCTGAGGAAGGTTCACCACCATTTCCTCTGTGGGGATAATTGCTCTCACAGTGGAGTCCCACAGCCTTACAAATGGCTTTATAACTCTTTATAACTCTTCCCAGACTGATAGATGTCAATGATTTTGCAATTTCTTTAGATCGGGGTTTAGGTTTTTGAGATTTTCTTTTTAGCCTACTTCATGTTGTCAGACAGGTTCTAGTCAAGTGTTGTCTTGATTGTATTTGTCAGAAAGTAATCTTGCCTGGTTGGGGTGTGTGAAACTGAACTCAGCTTTTCTAGTCAATAGCAATAAATTCCAGATTAAACCAAGGAGTGAAATTCACACAGGGCCAGGTTGATTTTTATAGCTTTTTCCTTTTAATTAATGAAATCATTAGTTAAAAACTGCTTTTTGTATTTACTAAGATTATCTTTATCTAATGTTAAATTAATAATTCAAGTGTGACAAAAAAAATCTGAAAGGAAACAAAATTTGTGAAAGGGGCAAATACTTTTATACTGCACCGTACATGAGTTTCACTTTTCCAGCTGAAATGCCAAAATTAGAAACATCCTTTATTATTTTTATGGTGTTGTATTGATATACATCTTCTAAACCTTTCTCCTTTAATTTTAAAACATAAGCAGTTGCCTGTGGGCCTAACATAGAGCTTTGGGGTATTCCTCTGGAGAGCAGATAAACACACATCCATTGGAGTGTTATACAAGAGACTAAGATTATCATCTCAGAAAGTACAGGCAGGTAGATGCCCAAGTCTCAAATGCTGCAAACCGTTGAGGTATGATAACAACCAGGGAGAGTGCAGCAGTTCTAGTTAACTTTATAGTTTCTTTTAAGGGCAATTACAATCATGCTCTTGAAAGAAATGTTCCACTCAATTAACCTGTCATCCAATTTGAATTTGCTCTAATGAAACTTTACCTTCACTATATTTTATAAGTTGGACTATCCAACACACCCACTTTGTAATAAGCACTGAGCCTGGGAGAGTAAAATAACGCTGCCTTATTATGTTTGGTAACTGATTGGGACAAACTTTAATTGCACACAATTTGAAATTGTAAAGTTTCTGACAGCAGCTGCAGCTCAGTGAATCCTACAGGAACGTATTGATTGCAGCAATCAATACTTGAACTTCTTTCTAAATTAATACACTCAGCTGAATGATGTGAACACATAGACGAGCTCTTAAAACGCTATTTCATCTGCGCCTCGGACACATAAACCCACTTACACATCGACTTCCTCACCAACAGTAACTGGTTATATCACTTCCTGTCTGACAGGCCATCTGTCAGAAGGCTCATTAACACCCCGTCACCTTAGCACCATCAGCTGAGTGAGGAAACACACACACACACTTCTTCCTGACAGTAACACTTGAACGTCACAGTCATGGAATGAGGAGAAAGTTCCTGGCAGCAGAAGGAAAAAGCTTCAATCTCTTTGATTCAAACAGCCACACGTTACCAACCTTTGGCTCCTTGGCGTACTTTCCTGCTCTTATGTCCCTGATTGTGCTTATGTCGAAGATCTCGGACTCCTGCAACACAAAAACCAATGATTTGGTGAATGTATTCTTCTTTTAATAACATTTAAAGAATTTAAACATGACTACAGCAGAATAAAAGCGAAAGAGGAAATAGTGAAATTGGTTGCAGCGTAGGAATAAGAGTGGTTCTTTCCAGGTTATTAAAGCTGTGCTCACATCGTTTTCACTTCATCCAGTGACATTTACTCTGCTCAAAAAAATAAAGGGAACACTCAAACACATCGTAGATCTGAATGAATGAAATATTCTCATTGACTACTTTGTTCTGTACAAAGTTGAATGTGCTGACAACAAAATCACACATAAATCATCAATGGAAATCAAATGTATTAACCAATGGAGGCCTGGATTTGGAGTCACACACAAAATTAAAGTGGAAAAACACACTACAGGCTGATCCAACTTTGATGTAATGTCCTTAAAACAAGTCAAAATGAGGCTCAGTATTGTGTGTGGCCTCCATGTGTCTGTATGACCTCCCTACAACAACTGGACATGCTCCTGATGAGACGGTGGATGGTCTCCTGAGGGATCTCCTCCCAGACCTGGACTAAAGCATCCTCCAACTCCTGGACAGTCTGTGGTGCAACGTGACGTTGGTGGAAGGAGCGAGACATGATGTCCCAGATGTGCTCAATCGGATTCAGGTCTGGGGAACGGGCGGGCCAGTCCATAGCTTCAATATCTTCATCTTGCAGGAACTGCTGACACACTCCAGCCACATGAGGTATAGCATTGTCCTGGATTAGGAGGAACCCAGGGCCGACCGCACCAGCATATGGTCTCACAAGGGGTCTGAGGATCTCATCTCGGTACCTAATGGCAGTCAGGCTACCTCTGGCGAGCACATGGAGGGTCATGCTGCCCTCCAAAGAAATGCCACCCCACACCATTACTGACCCACTGCCAAACTGGTCATGCTGAAGGATGTTGCAGGCAGCAAATAACTCTCCACGGTGTCTCCAGACTCCGTCACATCTGTCACATGTGCTCCGTGTGAACCTGCCAGTGGCGAATTTGCCAATCCTGGTGTTCTCTGGCAAATGCCAAGCATCCTGCACGGTGTTGGGCTGTGAGCACAACCCCCATTTGTGGACGTCGGGCCCTCATACCATCCTCATGGAGTCGGTTTCTAACCGTTTGTGCAGACACATGCACATTTGTGGCCTGCTGGAGGTCATTTTGCAGGGCTCTGGCAGTGCTCCTCCTGTTCCTCCTTGCACAAAGGCGGAGGTAGCGGCCCTGCTGCTGGGTTGTTGCCCTCCTACGGCCTCCTCCACGTCTCCTGGTAGCGCCTCCAGGCTCTGGACACTACGCTGACAGACACAGCAAACCTTCTTGCCACAGCTCGCATTGATGTGCCATTCTGGATGAGCTGCACTACCTGAGCCACTTGTGTGGGTTGTAGACTCCGTCTCATGCTACCACGAGTGTGAAAAGCACCACCAACATTCAAAAGTGAGCAAAACATCAGCCAGAAAGCAAAGGTACTGAGAAGTGGTCTGTGGTCCCCACCTGCAGAACCACTCCTTTATTGAGTGTGTCTTGCTAATCACCAAAGATTTCCCCCTGTTGTCTATTCTATTTGCACAACAGCTGTGAAATTGATTGTCAATCAGTGTTGCTTCCTAAGTGGACAGTTTGATTTCACAGAAGTTTGATTTACTTGGAGTTATATTGTGTTGTTTAAGTGTTCCCTTTATTTTTTTGAGCACTGTATATCAGGAGCCAAAGCAAACTGAATGGTCTTAAAATAAAGAATCATCAGCTGAAACTGATTGCCCTTTGGCTTCAGTCTGGTGAAACAGAAGGTCGAACAGAAGGCCTTCGTAATAAGTTTGTCAGCATACGTACACGCAGTGAACACATTATACGCAGTATATACAGTATACACGTACAGATCCAGTAGCTGAAGCCAGTTCATTCGGCTTAACAGCACATTTTTGCCAGTAATCGTCACTGCAGCGAGGACAACAATCAGACAAAACCTCAGTTTCTAGACAAATGATCATAAAACCTAAAGCTGGGCAAAGTGAGGACAATCAACTCCTACAATCTCTCAAGATTCAAGCAAAAACTAAAATATGCAACTCTTATGCTGTACTTTATAAAAAGCTACAACAATACCAATGTTAACTACAATTAACAAATTCAGCATTACTGCAAGAGATGCATCGATCAAAAGAAGGAGCCAATTTTTTCTTGATTGACTCAAAAATCTGAATCGGTTCATCTTTAACCATTACTAGAAACCCATTACTTGATTTTTTTGCAGCCTTAGTAGGCTTCATTTACAATATTCAGTCAGAGGGAAAAAAAAAAAAAGGTCGAAGGCATGCAGCATAGGTCTCGAGACCTGGATTCGAACCTCCAGAACAAATGGCCTCCGTATGGGTCCCCCACTATACTGCTGTTCAACATGCTACACAGAGGCAACACTTTCAAGGACAGCCCAATCAAACTGCAAACATACCGATTTCTGGTTTTCTTCGATGTCCTGCTCATTGATTCTGATTGTGACAAATTTATTTCAAGGATCGCAACGCATAAGAGGAAAAGTGCTCCGGGTTCTTTGATGCAGATAGTTTTCACTCCAACAGAAAATGAAAGAATTAAAAGATTATCACCATTTATGCATCAAAGCACGTGTCCCTAACATTTATCTGACTTTAATTACACTCAAAACATGCATCACGGTGCATGCAGTTGGTTGAGGTATTTATAGACCAAAAAAGGTGGAAGTTGTTCGTTATGATGGCCCTGCCGACCACCAATCAGAGCTAATCGAGGAAAAATCAGCTGATTCTGATTTCTAACCGATTGATTGGTGCATCTTTAATCTCTGTAATACAAAGTACAATCCTGTATGGCCAGGAAGCTTGTATGCTCAGTGGTTAGTAGGAAAAATTCAAAATGTAAAAAAACCATTGTAACCAAAGTGCTTTGGTCACCTAATTTGATTGTTTTAAAGCGCTATACAATAAATCAATGAATGAATGAAATTAAATCCAATAAGATTCTGACTATGTTCACATTTTTACATTCATAATAAGCTTAATGTCTGGGTCAAAAACACAACTAAACATGTTTGATTTGAAAAGGTAATGGCACATAAGTCTTTATAAAGCTAATCTATACATTTAGCGTTTTAGAAAAAAACTACAATAATTTTATCCAGAGACTGAAAAGAATGGAAAAAATAAGGACTGGAAAACCAGAGCTTATGAAAAAAAAACATATGGATTAGCTCAGAAAATCTTCTGAAAAGTCAATTTAATTGTGAGTAAAAGCAAAACAGAGGAAGTCAGAAACATAGTGCAGCCAAAAAGAAAAACTCAGGAACAGTTATACTTCATAATGGGATCATATGTTACGTCTGTGGTCATTAATGTAAGATGGAACGAGCAGATGAAGACAGTACAAAACGCTGCTTCTGGAAGGATGAACAAAATAAAATAACTTGATTATAGCTCCATGCTTCACTCCTCAGGCTAAAATCTGAAGCACTGTGTAGCTTTTATTCTCCTTCCATTAAACCTTTGGGATATATTTTACCATCTCAAGACACAAAACACAACCAGTGACGTGTGTGTGTGTGTTCCTGTCTTGGCATCACAGTGAGAACCATTTTCCCGATTTCACCATCAAACTGAGGACCGTTTGTTACAAAGTGAGGACATTTTGCTGGTCCTCACGACCAATTTTGCCTACGGTTAGGTTTAGGATTAAGGTGTGAATTGACTTTAGGTTAAGGTTAGGGTTAGACATGCACTGGTAATGGTTAGGTTTATGGTGAGTTTAGTGTCAGGGTTAGGGCATAGAAAGGGTTGACAATGACTGAAAATCAATGGAAGTCAATGGGAGTCAACACATGGTCCTCACTACATATAGCAAAACAAGACTGTGTGCATGTATGTGTGTGTTTGTGTGTGTGTGTGTGTGTGTTTGACATCACAGAGACAGAGGCCAAGAACACACCATACTCTCTTTTTAGGAATATCTGCAAAGGACATGTATATTATTAAAGCTCCTCCAGAGATTCAGAGCAACAAGAGCTGGGAGCACCATTAACCGTAGGGACACAGCTGCCTTTAGGGATAACGATGGGATAAAAATTAAAGGGATCGGGTGGAGGCGGAGGAGGAGAATGCGGTCATAAACCCAACCATAAACACATGGGAGGATGCATACATCGTCCTGTGTAAATATTTATTTAGACCCACACTCGTTCCACAAGCTTTCATATTTCTCCATCCACTCGTTTTTCTAAAAGGTTGGCTCTGCTCATTTTGATGTGTTCTAGAAACACTTTTTTTTAATTTAAACTCTTTTTAAAAATTTTTATTTTTTTTTACATGTATAGATCTGAAAGGTGTGGCATGCATATTCACGCCCCTGCATCAATACTTTGTAGATCCAGACAACTACAGCTGCAAGTCTTTTGGGGCATTGTTTCCACCAGCTTTACACACATAGTCTGAAAAATTTTCCCACAGCACAGATTTGATGGAGATTGTGTGAACATCAATTTTCAAGTCTTGCCACAAATTCTGAACCAAGTAGGTCTGAACTTTGACTAGGCTTTTCTAACATAGATATGTTTTGATCTAAACCGTTGCATTGTAGATCTGGATGTATGTACGGGGTTGTTGTCCTGCTGGAAGATGAACCACTGCCAGATTCTCAAGTCTTTTGCAGCCTCTATTACGTGTCCTTCAAGTATTCGCTCCCTTTTCTACCTTGTGCCTGCTGAAAAAACCAACCCCGTGGTGGTGACGTGAAAGGCAACATCACCATGTGTCAGTATGGTGCAGATCCTGTGTTCAGGGTTAGGGTTAGGTCTTCCTATTAACTCTGACCAGGCTCCCTATTCCTCCAGAAGAAATGTATGCAAGGGGCATCAGAGTAAAGGAGACTGAAAACAATGTATTACTTTTATTCCACTTTACTAAAATACACTAATTTCTTTGAACTATCATAAAAAATCCTAATGAAATAGGCTAAACACAGTAAGACAACTTTTGCTGGGCTCTGTCTTGGTCCGACACTCTAAACCTCACTGTGCGAAATTCTTGTCTGGGTCTTACATGCTTCCTTTCCAAAGACACACAGTAAGCACTCATAGTCAGCATCATTGTCTTTATACTAAAACTCATGCCTTCCTCATTCCTCTTTCAGCATTTTGCCGCCCCTCAGGCCACCAGGTCTCCTGGGATTGGTTGTGAGAAATAAAGGTCGGGGAGGAATACACAGATTGGATCAAGCTCTCTCAAACGTTGTCCTCTGATTGGCCTGTGGAGAATAAATTATTTCCTGGGGGAACAAACGACTTTTGGGTCTGTAGGACACACACACACTTCTCGCTTCTCCCACAGGCCATGGTTTCATTCTGCCACTGCCATGGAGACTCCTTGGAGATGAGAGTAATGAGACTACAACTTTATCTCCAGCATCTGTGAATCTCTTACATCACAAGCAAGCAAGGAAATGTGAACCATGCAACACACACATATGTGCACACAGAGTCAAAAACCTGTAAAAATATTCACATGGACCAATCCTCTGTGTGCAGGTCTCGACTTGTGAAACATCCGGACCTGTTGAGCAATACAGGGTGTGTATGAGACTGAAAACTCTTGCAAGTCAGTGCAGACTCAATCCATGTAGCACAGAAAAGAAACAAAAAAATAATAAATCACCCACTTTAGGGGCCAATGAGACCAGAAAATAAAAAGGAAAAGGCTTATGAAGTGAAACATGGTATTCCGTTATTGTGAACATCCATGTGAGGCCTGATCACATTCCTAACATATCCCAGCCTTTTTCTTGGGATATAACGTGGGTTTGTGTGTGTGATGTTTAGCTGGGAGCAGCAGCTACTGAGCTCCATTCAGCTCAGTGTGTTAAACCCAGATGCAGCTTCATTCATCTCTTCAAACTCAGATTTACTAGGGCAACAAACGAGGCTCGGTTAGGGCTTTCCGTGAAGGATCCAGGAATAATGTGCTGACAACAGTGGGAATAGGTGGATGGGTTGACTAGATCTAATGCTTTAAACTATTCTAAGGTGATCCTATAGCCATTATTAATAGTAGGATAATTGAAAGCATTTCTTGTAGGTTTGAGGTCAAATCTGATGTGTTTATGTGGATACAGTGGATTAAACCCTGATGTGGACTGCATGTGAAGATATCAAACAGATCATTTAAATTGGATGATTTCCTTAAACCACGTCTTTTTTTCCTGAAATTCTAGTCAGTCTTGTGATTTTGATTTCACAGAAGTGATACAAAACACTTCCTGGAGCAGTTTAGATAACTGGCTCATCCCATCCAAGTCCTGATCTGATTCACTTAATAACAATTGTCATTATGTTGTTCAAAAAATATATTTTTTAGAAAACTGTTTATTAGACTTTTTAATTGAACTGTAACATATTTACACTGTCAATGCGCCCTCTGGTGGACCCATCACAGACAAGAGAAGACCTTATTGGTATAGTAGCCACATTGTTTATTTCTTGTTATAACTTTCTATGTGTAAGCAAATACCTTTTTCAATTAAAAAAAAAGTATTTTAGGAGATTCTCTGATCAATACTTTTGTAGTGTACAATACAGAGAGAATAAAATGATCAAACAAATTAAAACTTCCGCTCTGTGTGACATATTGCACATGCTCAGAGCAGTCAAAACGCCCTGATCGGAATGCAGCTGAACCATTTCTGTCTGTATTTTTGTTATTCCCTTTAAATCATGTACTGTTTATACGATTACGATGAAATACAAAATCCAAAAAACATCCCACCCCAAGAAGATAAAAGGAAAAAAAAAATAAGATAAAAAGAATTGCCCTCATTTTGACATGTCTTGAGCAGAGCTGATGGTACGGATCGGGCAGTGACACGCTGCTCAAGCTAACTGCTGCTTTGGCTAACAGCTACTCAAGCTAACTGCTGCTCAAGCTAACAGCTGCTCTGGCTAACTGCTGCTCAAGCTAACAGCTGCTCAAGCTAACTGCTGCTCAAGCTAACAGCTGCTCTGGCTAACTGCTGCTCAAGCTAACAGCTGCTCAAGCTAACTGCTGCTCAAGCTAACAGCTGCTCAAGCTAACTGCTGCTCTGGCTAACTGCTGCTCAAGTGTCACATGTCACAATTCTTAAAATAATCCCCACAGGCACATTGAGTATAGCTGGAAAAAAAACAAAAACCAGTTTATTAACTAACCTTTTGAATGTCTTTATTGAAGTGATTTTATTCCACCCTTTTATTATTAGGCCAGCCTATATTTAGCCTATTAAACAAGCACAGCAAACGTTTATACATTGTTATTAAAGCCTCATTCATATACTCCTTTCCTTTCTTCCTTTCTTTGATTACACTTCCCCTCTTCTATTAACTTTCTAAAAGAGTAAAAGAACACAAAGGGCAACTAAACAATCAAGGCAGGGGAACTCCTATCCTGTAGCATGCATGTGTGTGTTTTAGAAGACCACCTTAGCCAAATGTCCTAAATGACCGATTACAACTGCTATCAAAGGATCAAAAACTGATCCTCTTGAACACTCAGACTTGGAGGGGGCATCATCCACCTCCACCAACGACAGATCAGAGAGTCAGTTAGAAAAATGTAGGAAGGAGTTTTTAGAGGAATTTAAAGGGCAATCAAAGAGTAACAAAGTATAACAATAGGAGATTTTAATTGCTTTATTACTTCAGTAAGTGTTTGAAGAAAGACATGAAAGGGGTAACACTTGATATAGCTCTATAACTGACATCTTGTTACATTTCCTCTGTTTTCTTTCCAACTTTTCCCATCTCAGTTTTCCCCCCCAGTGTCGTGCTAACAGCCGCTCAGAGTCATGCTAACAGCTGCTCAATATCATACTAACAGCTGCTCAGTGTCGTGCTAACACCTGCTCAGTCATACTAACAGCTGCTCAGTGTCGTGCTAACAGCTGCTCAGTGTGGTGCTAACAGCTGCTCAAAGTCGTGCTAACAGCTGCTCAATGTCGTGCTAACAGCTGCTCAGTGTGGTGCTAACAGCTGCTCAAAGTCGTGCTAACAGCTGCTCAAAGTCGTGCTAACAGCTGCTCAATGTCGTGCTAACAGCTGCTCAGAGTCGTGCTAACAGCTGCTCAGAGTCGTGCTAACAGCTGCTCAATGTCGTGCTAACAGCTGCTCAATATCATACTAACAGCTGCCCAGTGTCGTGCTAACAGCTGCTCAGCGTCATGCTAACAGCTGCTCAGTGTCGCAGTAACAGCTGCTCAGAGTTGTGCTAACAGCTGCTCAGTCATACTAACAGCTGTTCAGAGTCGTGCTAACAGCTGCTCAATGTCGTGTTAACACATGCTCAATGTCGTGCTAACAGCTGCTCAGAGTTGTGCTAACAGCTGCTTAGTCATACTAACAGCTGCTCAGAGTCGTGCTAACAGCTGCTCAATGTCGTGTTAACACCTGCTCAATGTCGTGCTAACAGCTGCTCAGAGTCGTGCTAACAGCTGCTCAATATCATACTAACAGCTGCTCAGTGTCGTGCTAACACCTGCTCAATGTCGTGTTAACACCTGCTCAGTGTCGTGCTAACAGCTGCTCAGTCATACTAACAGCTGCTCAGAGTCGTGCTAACAGCTGCTCAGAGTCGTGCTAACAGCTGCTCAATGTCGTGCTAACAGCTGCTCAATATCATACTAACAGCTGCCCAGTGTCGTGCTAACGGCTGCTCAGAGTCATGCTAACAGCTGCTCAGTGTAACAGTAACAGCTGCTCAGAGTTGTGCTAACAGCTGCTCAGTCATACTAACAGCTGCTCAGTGTCGTGCTAACACCTGCTCAATGTCGTGTTAACACCTGCTCAGTGTCGTGCTAACAGCTGCTCAGTCATACTAACAGCTGCTCAGAGTTGTGCTAACAGCTGCTCACAGTCTTTCTTCTTCCTTAGGTTTCTATTCAAATTTCAATTACAATGCAATTGTTTTGCTGATAAGCGACTGAAAAAATAACCACGAGCATACAAAGGATCCAAGCTGTAAAAGGCAGGAAACGTGACCCACACAGGGTGGAGGTTTCATTAGGTTTCTGAAAACGAAGGACACACATCCCCACAGAAACCACCTCATTGTGCAGGAAACATCTGCTCCGACAATGGATTCGATACCACATAAACTCTCAGTTCTCCATGCTGTCATGTTTCTATACTGTATATGAGTAAAGGAGGTCTATTTGAATGTTCATAAATATGTAAGTTCAAATGAAGATTTCTGATGTTGCATGAGCAGAATAAAGACCCCTTTGTCAAACAAAAGAGGGGAAAGAGGGAGGAAGCCATCACATTATCAGCTGCCCACTTGTCCCACTTGTGAGCACAGAAGTGACCAAAGAGCTTGTTTCATTGGCCCTTTGTTCCTGCTTAATTGTGAATGACTGGCATGAGCAAGAGAGATAATCTGGATTACATCTATCTGTACCCACCCACAAGTATTTAACCAACAATTCAAAGAGATACAATTGATACACAGACAGTTCCTGTTAGAAATTTACATCCACTAACCATAGGCATGGCTGTTATATTAGTTTGTATTTTTAATAATGCGTTTAACAGTTCTTATGGCGACTGTGGCTCAGTTGGAAGAGTAGTTGTCTTGCAATCAGAAGGTTGTGGGTTCGATTCCAGCTTCCTCCTGCCATATGTCGATGTGCCCCTGGGCAAGGCACTTAACCTCAAGTTGCCTACCGATCTGCGTATCGGTGTATGAATGTGTGAGCGTTAGTGAGTGCGATTGGGTGAATGTGGCTCTAGTGTAAAGCGCTTTGAGCGGTCTGTATGACTGGAAAAGCGCTATATAAGTTCAGTCCATTTACCATTTACCATTTATCCCTGGTAGAAGGATTCAGCAACAAACAGCTTCACTGATTTTAGAAAATAATAATTAGGTGTGTAGTTTCTTAAATCTGCATAAGGTCAAAACCAGACATAAAGACAAATACCTCCAACACATACACCCCCACTTGTCTTTAACTAAGTAAGTAAATTTGACTCCTCTTCTTAACAGAATTGGTAGAGTTCGTTTAAACTGATAGTGTTAAGGTTTTCTGGCACTCACCCTGCTTTTAAACATAGTCTACCAATTATACGACTAAGCAACTTTGAATGGGACACTCTTAGATCTTAATGATGGCCTGCTTTGCCCTCCAAAGCAAGTGCTGTCAATAAATATACAATACAGTGGAGGTCAGGCCTTTGTGGAAGCAACTCAAGAAGCTTAATATAAGCCTTTCAAAACCAGTTTGAGATCATTGTCCTTTTGGAACACCACATTGCTATAACCTGATACGAACTGTCACCCTGAGAATAAAGAACATTGGTTAGGAAGTTCAAGAACAAACCAGTAACCACCCAACCTCGAGCCCACAATGAACAGGAAACTGCTGAAGGACTAGTGTCAAGTTCCAAAGTGAAGGTTTAACATCAAGCTTGAGGGAGATTTGCAGCTACCCACATGGAGAAGCTAAGTGCTCTCAAGAAAAAGGTTTTATTATCAGACAAGACAATGACTGAGCTGTGTGGCTATGGTAAAAAGTATTTTTGAAGAAGTGAAGGTGAGGCTTTCAACCCAAAGAACACTGCACCAACAGTAAAGCATGATGGTGTCAGCATAATGCAAATTTGCTTCTTGTGGTACTGATGCATTGCCCAAGGTAGGTGAAGCAATGAAGGAGGAGGAAAACCTCCAATTTCATTAAACTCATGTTCAATCAACTTCATAGACAAGAGGTGTGAAAATCAGGGTCTCCAGGGCCAGAGTCCTGCCAGTTTAAGATGTTTTCCTGCTCCAACAGGGCTGATTTAAGAGGAAACAGGTTTGAATCTTTATTCTGCAAAACCAAAGTTTTTGCTCTCCTGAGACAGAAACATCAGACTGTAATCTGATTAATGGGTCCAAGCGTCATTGGGGAGCATGGAAATCAAAACCCAAATACTTGACTTTTAATTATTTCTGCATTCAGAACTTTCTTCTGAATGTACAGTGTTCAGCACACAGCCATGTTCTGTTTAATCTTTTAACAGCACTATTATAACACAACTGTTATGCCACATGTTAACAAAAAGGACAAAAAATAAATATCATCACAGCAAAATCATTACATCCAAGCTGAAAACACTATTCATAAAAACTGACTATGCAGAAAGACGAATTTCCTTTTTTTTGGGGGGGAAAACATGGATTTCAAAATGTATCAGAAGCGGATAAAAGGAATATTAGGGCATGACAAAATAGAACAAGGATTGAAAGATTCTTTCCTGGATTTCCTGTTTTTGCTTTTGATCACATTTAAATGTTTTATTAATATCAGACAATGATGTTGAGTTTTCAAATGATTATTTCATTTAATTAGATAATAAGCTATCACGAACTATTTGGCCCTATGTAAAATAGAATTACCTCCCATGGTAAATTACCTGTGATAAACCACATTCTTTGGAAATCAATTTGATGATTACTACCTGACCTGTAGACTTGAGAAATCACTTAAATAAAACCTGTCTGGCAACATGAAGTAGGCTAAACAATGATAAAAAGCAACACATCATGCCTTGATCTAAAAGAAACAAACCCAATTCTAAAGGGCAACATACATTAGCAGCGTCAGACCTGTGTTAAAAAAATGCCCCTAATATTTCTTAATAAACAACCTATAATGGCTATGTTGGGAGCGGCACCACTTCCGATAAAACTATCCAAGGCTGGAGTCAAGTTTCATGGCCTGTCTCAATGCGTTCCGTTGTGTGTCCAATGTGTGTTAAACAGAGATGTACCACAGCTCTGGAGAGAACAACAAACAGTGGTGAACCTTCCCAGTAATGGCCAACCTACCAAAATTAGTCTGAGAGAGCATCGATGACCCATCCAGGAGATCAATAAAAGAACCCAGAACAACATCTAAAGCACAGCAGGACCCACTTGATGCAGTTAAAGTTAGTGTTCATGAAGCATCATCTATGAGAGAGTTACGGGTTTAAAACCACTGCTGGCCAAAAACAAAACAAAAGCCCATCTCACATCTGCCACCAAACAGCTTGATAATCTCCAACACTATTCAGCTGAGTGAATTAATCTAGAGAGATGTTCAAATATTGATCGCTGATATCAATAAGTTCCTGATTCACTGAGCTGTAGTTAGTCAGAAACTTTATAATTAAAATTTTGTTATAATTACTGTTTCTCCCAATCAGTTACTAAACATGATAATCTAAAAGTGCTACTTGATAAATAAAAATATCAACAAGTGAATTTCAGTAAGTCAGCACATTATAGAGAAAGTTTGGTCACCAGTTTGTGACCTTAAACTCGAATGTACTTAGGTCATGAAGCAGGACACGGATCCAAAGCATACCAGTAAGTCCAGTTCTGAATGGCTTAAAAGTAAAAAAAATAATTTGCAATTATGGCATTTTGCTTTAAGTCAGACGGACATTGCCTGATAAGAAAATTTGTCTGATGACCTAAAACATTCAAATGTGACAAAAAGCAAGACATTTTTGCAGACATTTCCATTTACAACACCAATCCAAACATTAGGGTCGGGCCTCGTTTGAATTTGAACGATTCCAGTTCCATTTCCGGTTCCTAGCAATTCTTTATTGTGATTCTTTTAAGAGGCGGGGTCAAAAAATGTTACATGGTTATTGCTTAACTAACCTAAATGTTGGTGATTCCATATCTAAAAGGGATACAACTTTTCACAACCTACGCTGTAACTTTTCTGTTGCACTGATATCTTTCCCTTGGACACTCTAGTGAACAGAGTAGCACATCACGGAGTCTGGTCAACTGCCTAACTGACTTCAGAAATTTCAGGTCATTTGTTTATTAAATAAAATGGGCTAACGATAGCTCGGTATTTGTAATAGAGATGACCCACCGTTTTAGGACGAGTATAACTTGTTAGCTTACCCGATTCTGACTGAGTGTCGGAGCCGGACGCAGCGTGTCAAAGAGAGGCCACTCCATTACTTCTACACCATGAATCTGGAGGTGTTCAATCATGTTGGTCGTGCACCCTCCTTTGTATGATATAATCTTATTAAAAGTGTTGCACTGAGCTGACTGGTCATTGTTTTTATTAAAGTTAAGCCACACTTTTGATCGCCACCGCACACTGTCCATGGTTGCATGGTTTGGTACGCCTGTCAACAAGGCAGTTCTGAACAGGAAGGTGGACGGCTCTGCATGAGGTCAACAGGGTCACCGCTTTGCATGCATGTTTTTGAGCAGCAGGAAGAAGCCGGAGAACCTGGAGAAAACCCCTGCAGAAACAGTGGGGAGAACATGCAAACTCTCTGCAACAAAAGCATCTATCAAACACCTCAAATGCCCCAGTGGAAATGGAAATACAAAGATGAGGAAGAAGACAGTTTAATCAGATGACAGAAAGAAGAGATGCAGTTGCCAGCATGCAGCGTGTGTGAATATTGGAATCTTGCGCAACCCGCAGCCACTGGCATGCAGTTTGTGTTTACAACAAAGCCTCAGCTGGACTCGACCCTACGTCCCGCAGAGAGAATGTTGGGAAGCAGCTCCAAAACTGGATTGCTTCTAGGGTTAAAAGTTACAGCAGCAAACCAACATGTTTCCAGCTAAATTCAGAACTTCAGATGAACCCCTAATTTAGTCTAAATTATGCCTGCAAAGCATAGGTTTGGAAGTTAAATAAACTTTTGTGTTTGATGTAAAAATCTGTAACAAATTCATAAGAATCACTGCAAACGTAGCACCATGAACTCAAATATAATGTGTGTTAAGAGCTAAGATTTCCCCGACTAAAACAGAAAAAGTCAGAGTTCCTGTAGGCTGACCCTCTAAACATAATGCAAAGATGCAGAAAGGCCGATAAGGAAACGCAGGGAGGATACAGCAGATGAGAGAGATTTAAAAGATAGAATCATCGTGGGAAGAAGGCTGGTCATGTCAGCAATAGGACAGAGGTAGGAAAATTTTGAAAAACAAACAAAAGTGTTGAAATATTTTAAGTAAAAAGTTACACAAAGTGAAGCAAAAAAAGATGGTGACACAAAGCAGATGGAGATAAGATGGGATAAAGGAAGGAAAGCTGGAAAATAAGTGAAAAGACGAATAAATCAAAGCAGATAAACAAATGGGGATTAAAAGGAGAAGTTATAAAGCATGTAGAAAAAAGGTAAAAATGTGAAGGTAGGTTCTCCAAACAGAGCCAGCTACGGACAAAACGTGTCTAATCGAAGGATGATGGATGGAGCAGGAGGAAGGACTTGGGGCTAAGTTTTAACGGCCTGTACAAACATCTACCCTCCTGCTATAAATCACCGCATACTGAGAACGGCTTTAACTTTACCATGTTGTTTATATATGAGAGGTGTGCTGGTCGCTCCTCCGTAACATCCATTAAGCCGCTTACATACAGAGACATTTTTGTGTATCTTCAGAGACCAATAATTGCAACCGGTAATTTCAGAATCGCAGCAGATTTATGCCATCATCCGGTAAAAACTCGCCTGTCCACCGAGCCGCAGCTTTGCTCTGTTCACCGAGGCCAATTTAACGTTTTCTGAAGATGTAGGAGAAAATACACAAAGTGGTCAGGGTTAAATGTGAAGTTTATGTCTTTAACATTTTTGGAGCCACAGTACTTTGCAAAAAAAAAACCTTTTCCACATACTTTCCATTATGTTCCAACCAGAAACTTCAACCTTTTTTATAGCGATTTTAGATGATAGACCAGCACAAAGTGGAATATCACTTTGAAGTAGAAGGAGAGTATGTGGTTATACAACTCTTTTAGAAAAGGAAATCTGAAAGGTGTGGCATGCATTTGAGTTGAGCCCCCAGGAGTCGTTACTTCTTAGAAGCATCTTTAACTGCATCTATTGCAGAACAGTTTTGTAAAAAACCTCAGGTTTAGTCAGATTGAATGGACAGCATTCCCCCCCCCCCCCCTCCAGAAACACATACACAAACAACAACAAGATGGTAATAAATCGGTTTTTAATATCGGCCCATTTTTACTGGACAGATACCAATGTGTTAAAAGATGACTAACATCGGCCGATACCGATGTCATTGCCGATATATCATATTGCAAGGTGCGGTGTGTGAAGAGTGCTGCGTCCTAATAAACTTTTGGTGCACTTTGCTGGCCTAAATAAAATGCAATGTCACCTTTAAAATCCTTTCTGGAGTTAAACAAATGTGGTTTTGACAGTTTCGGATTGCAGAACCTAAAAATGACTTCATACATTTACTAAATACAGTCCAGTTCATACAATCTGAGCATGGTCTGTTGGAAAGACTCCTTAGGCTAAATCTGTTTTACCTTAAATCTGACGTTTACAGTACTAAGAAGAGCAGAGCAGCAAAAAATAAAGCTGCACTGGAGAGTTTAATATTTTGGGCGGCTCTATTCAGAGAAATGGGTTTCATCCAGAATATCCTTGTCATCTGTGTGAAAGCGTATTAACTGTTCTCATTAATAATCGCTGCAGATCTATGTTGCTGTGTCCTCTTTGTTCTTCTCCAGCTCTGGCGAGGAAACCTCCTGGGGAGCCACGAGGCTGAATTAAAGCTTCACTTTGGGATCGATGAAATGATTACGCACTCACTCGGAAACATTCAAGTAAGTCTATTTGCAAGTCGCGATCGCCGCAGAGGAGCTTTGGATGAAAGAAAACGAGGCTTTCAGAGGAGGAAAAAAACTGAGTGACTGACATGTTGCTTGGAAGGGAGAGGCTAAAAACCTGCTTTAATTGTCAGTACAACCCAAACAACGTAAAATTACATCATTTAACTCCCTTCCCCATAAATTCCCGGATTTCCCTGCAATTTGCCTCTGTGGTCTGAGCATTCTGAGGCTGTGACCCAGCTGCATTCCCACTACTGTAACAGGAATAGTAGCCACACTGACCCAGCTCAGTCATGCCAACATTACCATAAATCAAAGGCAGTAATCGCAGTAAAGGCAAACATTGTGTCAAAGAAGTCAAATGAACTACCATTAGCTCTGAGACGTGTCGCTTGGATTTCTGTAATAACACACTATGCTGCTGTGCGGAGGAGAGAGATTTGACGTCATGCCGGTCTCAGTTACATCTCCTCATGTCATCTTTATCACCCACATCTGACAATGTGAGAAAGAACCTCTCATGTAGACTATGGCAAACTAGAACTATCGATAAATAAACACAGATTAACATAACTAAATGTTCTCTTATTCTGTTTGCAGAACAAGAGAACACCGGGGGTCTTTCTGCATGTAGTTTGCATGTTCTCCCCGTGCATGTGTGGATTCTCTCAGGGTACTATGGCTTCCTCCCACAGTCCAAAAACATGACTGTTAATTGGTCTCTCTAAATTACCATTAGGTGTGAATGGGTGTGTGCACGGTTGTTTGTCACGTGTTTCTCTGTGTTGCCCTGCAATGGACTGGTGACCTCTCCAGGGTGTACCCTGTCTCTAACCTGTAGACCCCCACAACGGACGGACGGATGGACGGACGGACAGACGGACGGACAAAATCCATTCAAGAATTTGGGGTATCTTCAAACGGAGTGGATTGAGGCTGGAGTCAGCGTATCAAGAGCTACCACACACAGATGAATCCTACACATGGGATACAAAGTTTGCATTTCATTTGGAAGTAAAGGTCCCAGAGGAAGAATGGAGAAGCACATAATCCATGTTGCTTGAAGTCCAGTGTGAAGTTTCCACAGTCAGTGATAATTTGAGGTGCCATGTCATCTGCTGGTGCTGGTCCACTGTGTTTTCTGAAGTCCACAGTCAACACGGCCACTTACCAGGAAATTTTAGAGCACTTGTTAGAGCCCTCTTCCTTCTGCCGACAAGCTTTATGGAGATGCTGATTTCCTTTTTCCAGCAAATCTTGGCACACGGCCCACACTGCTGAAGATACCAAAAGCTGGTTCCATGACCATGTGGTTACTGTGCTGGACTGGCCTGCAAACTGGCCTGACCTGAACCCCATTACATTACACATCACCAGAAACACAGGCTGATGTCATGCCGCATTATCTGTAAGCCATAATCATCTAAATTAACAATAAAAAAAATAAAGGCTTTTCATATTTCACTCTGTGTAATGAATATATAATATATGAGTTTTGCTTTCTGGACAAAAAATAAGTGAACATTTTGAAGATATTCAAATTTTCAGATGTGCCTGTGCATATAAACATTGCTCATTGGTAGCCATTTGCACACAGTGTGCAAAAGCTGCTTTCCCATCTTTATGAAAGAATCTGACAAGTGATCGTCTCCATTTTACTAAACAGTGTCACAGCTGCCCCTCGGGCGATGAATGGCCTATTATCTCAATCCCACAAATGCACACATGTAACACATCAGGATAAAATGAGTGTTTAAAGCTTTGGCGTGTTATGTGAATGCGTGTACACATGCTGACACACGTGCCGACAGACTGGGGTGATGTATGCTCTGACCCAGATATGAAAACTCGTGCATAAAATCCGAAACATGCAGACACAAAATAGTGATAGTAATGGTTATCCACGGGTCAGTCCATTCATACCAACATGATAAACAGACAGCCACGAGTAGAGAGAGAAAAGTTTGGGTGAGAGAAACTCAGAGGGAGGAAGGAATGTGTTGAGGTGAGAGGACGGAGGATGACTGGGTTAATTATGCCGTTTCTACATTTGTTTCTTTGAAAGATTTGCATAATAAATCCTATTTAATACACCATTTAATTTAAATATTGTGCCACAATACATTATTGTGTAACAGCTTTTATCAGAGCTGACTAAAATTACCTCACATAATCAAGATGTTACATGTATAAGTATTTTTGCATGAAACAAGTAAATTCGTCACTTCTTCCATCACTATCTGCCTTTAATCTGACAAACTTTTCATTGTGAGGGTCCTAACCCCTAATATAGGATTTAAAGAACAACTACTGGAATTATTAACAGGTTTAGTGGCAACCTTCTTTTTGCAGGCAAATTGTTGGACTTTCGATGATTAAATGCAACTGTGATGCTATTATTAAATGCAAGGTTTCTTCCTTCTGTGGCTCTTGGCTTTGTGTCAGCAGTGAGACCCGGTCCAACAGGGCTGAATATATTATTTGCCTACAAAGGGTGAACTTATTAAATGGGTAATATCTCACCCAATAATTATTGCCTTCCAAATAGTCTGACATTATAATGGTGATATATCTACAATATTTTTATGCAGAACAACTCACAAACTGATGGAAGCCGAACTGATATTGAACATTGGCTAGTGGTGTTTTAACAGTCTGTCCACCGACTGATTTTTGTTGCACATTGTCCGAATGACTCGTTTGAAAGCTGAGGTTATATTCACAAATGTTTCATGATCTGGCACAAACATTAAGGAGCTGCAATTTAAATCGCCGCTATGCTCCCTGCAGTACCCCTCCCAATCACTAATGCATGAAATAAAACCGCAACAGAATGCAGGAATGTCACTGGGAAATGTCATGTTTAAAGCAGTATATTATTCATGCACAACCTTTTAGCAATTAAGGTGATATTTGTAGTTGATCGTACCATCTAGGGTTTTATTTAGCCGTGCACTGGTTAGAAAATAATCAAATGTGATTAAACAACTGCAAGAATGGACAAAGTAAGCTTTTGGGATGTGATGCCGATTTTTTATGCTGTTAATACTTTTATCACTGCTGAGTAACGAAATCTCATGATTTTAAAATGCAAAAATATATCTTGTTAAACCAAAGCAAAATGTAGTGTTTGTAGCAAGAATGTAAGTAAGAGTTGCAATGAAAAAGCCTTGGCTCCTTTTAAAATGCTAGGGGTTATTACTTTAATGTTTATTAATATAGAACATCGCAACTAGCCAACTGCTAGGCGCTAACGAATCTGCACTGTTGTTGTGCACCTTCAGTTCAAAATATTAAATATTTGGAGTGGCTAAAGTTGGGACTGATCACTCACTAATGAGCAGGGACTTAATAAACATTTATTCCAGTTGTGGAAAACAAAAAACAAAGCACTTTTAGTGTTTTTTAAGCATTTAAACCACTTCAGAATTGGACAAAAAAGCAAACAAAAAAAAAAAAAAACAACCTGTGAAAGATTAAAAACAGAGACTGGATTATTCTACACTGACCACATAATCCACGAAAAACACAGTTTGAAATCTGTTAGAACCTTTGTGAAAGTAAAAAATTCTCAAAAATATTACCATTTCTTCTCATCATGGAACCTGATATTATGTTGTCTTTTTTCAGCTTTTCTCATCAAATAGACTCTACTGCCGAGCCCTCTATTTGTATGCAATCTCGTGCCATTTTTGCTTTTATTCCTCTCAGTAACGCTTACTGACAAATGTAGCACCTTAAAAGCATCTGATCATCTCATTGTAGCTGCTGGATGTTTGCCAATTTCATTCATTTTTCTTGACAGTTATCTTATGTATGCAGGTCAGTCAGAGCTGAGGTTGATATTAAGGAGAAAAAGTGCCTTAATGGTTGTTTTGTCTCAGTAACAGCTCCTCCTCTTCAGGAATAAGACTTCAGTCACTAAAGCTGTTTGGAAAGTGCTAAAAACCCATATTTGTAAATACAAAATCAGCAAACAATTGACGTTTCTCTATTTTTGAAGGGAAACTGATATTTGTGTTCAGTGTGTATTTATTAAATGACTAATTTAGACCCTAGTACTATGGCAAAGATGGCGATTAGGTGATTTATCCATCTAATGTAAGTGAATAAAATAAATAAAAAGACCAAAAATAATTGTTTACTGCTTGCAAGAAAGCATAACTCATTCAACTCTACGATGACGCCAGCTCAGGTCTTGGGATTAAATACATCTGCAATACATCTGTATAACACAATCACAATTAAAATCTCGAAATGCAGCATCCTACCGGCCTGCTGCTCATTGCATCTGACCAATTACGCCAGCTAAATGCCCAAAATGTAAAATCTAATATAACAGCACTAATGGAGAAACAAACACAGCCAAGCATAGATATGAAGGGGTGGATGGTTGTGAGGAAGTGGTGATGATGGAGCGAAAGAGAGACGAGACTGATAAAGGCCACAAAGACATCAGGGAGGAGGCGGAAGGAAAGAGAAGAAGACACAAACTCAAAACCACCACAAATTGAAGACCAATTTTAGTGGAGCTAATGGAGAGGAAAACCACAATATAGCACTTTAAAAGGGGCTGAGAAGAAGAAAAACCGTTAAGAGATAGCAAACAATATAGAAGAAGATAGTGTATGGTCATATAGTGGTGGTTGGGTGGACAAGTAAATGTTTTTACTCATATTAGCACTCATGTTGGTACATTAAAAACACATTGTGGTCCATTTCTGTTTCCTCACGGTCGTTTTCTTTTCAGTGTGAAATCAACATGTGAGGCTTTCTCACCGAGCCGGCCCCTGGAATCCAGGATAGGAAAAATCCCTCTGGGTCAACTTTGAGGGTCCCCAGATTTGGTTGAGGGTTGCTGGAGTCCTAGGTGACAACAGAAATTAAGAGGTCAGAGCTACAAATAACACACAAATCACAGACTACAAGAAAAGATAAAGACTTTTAGGGTTTATAGTCAAAAAACACACATTGAAAGGATCTGATAGGGTTGAGTTAAATTGTAGTAGCTGTTTTTTCTGTTGACTGTTAATGTAACTTTATATAGAGGATTGATTGAGTTTTAGAAAATCTAAATTCTATTTATAGAGAAAAACTGTGCAGCAACTACCTTTGTGTCTCCTGTGGGTGGGATCATGGAGACCAATGACCAATTGAGTGCCATGTTTTAAGATAGTTTCACTTTTAATCAGCTTAAAACATTGAAAAGCACTAGGCTTCCTTTTGATCCCTGAAATAACATGAACATACTTATTGTTCAATCAGGAAAAACAACAGCAACTTTGAACTCTTCGGCTAAATTTATAAATGGCGTATATGATAATGTTGTCATAACATTGTTGGGGTATTGACTTTACCGGCTGGTGTTAATAAATCCTGCTTGAAACAGTGATTGTAACTCCTGTTTCCATGTGGGTTTGTAAACATTTATCAGAACTTCTAAATACCAGATGGCATTATAAACAGAATTCACAAACCCCAGCTGGGGTTTGAAACTGTTTATAAATGATAGTGATGATTTAAAAGTAGGAAAAAACTCACTCCCCGTTCCTGGTGGTGGTCTACCAACTGTGACAACCCCGGAGCAATGCATGCTGGGATATTTATGGACAACTTTTTAAAACAAACAGCCAATAACTATGTTCATAGATTGCAAAATTATGTTATAGGCCATGAAATGTTATTAGGGAACGCCCTGATTTTGTTGTCAGCAAAGTATTATTAAAAATACAAAAACAATTAAGTATTTTTTTAACATCAGACAGTGAAAAAAGGTTCTATGAATTTTTCCACGGTGTATGAAAATATGTGGAATCAACTGTATGTTAAGAGCTGAATTATCAACAAGTCAGTCTTCCTAGCATTAGCTTAGCACTATCGCAAACTGCTCAATAAAAAAAAAACAGAAGCTAGCAGGAGCCGGATGTCAGTATAATGAACAATGTAGCTTTATGTATCGAGTTTGTTGGGAAAGCTCTTTAAGCAGCCTGAAAACTAGGTGAAAAAAAACTAAATGAACTGTAAAAGTGACATGTAAGCCAGCACAAGCATAAAAGTGTTAAAGCATTCAAACAAATACTTGCTGACGTAGATGTCTTGCAGATGTAACTCATTGAACAGAAATATGATACATTAACAAGATTTTTGTGCGCACATTAAAAGCAGCAATGATTTTCACATTTTATTTCTATATGTTGTTCAGGAATCACATGACTGAAACCGCATGAAGAGCAGTGGTACCATCGGGTTATGGTGCCATGTGTTTGTGTTTCATGCTGAGCAACATTTGTTCTGATCCAGGCACACCACACGCCTCAGCCAGCATGAAGGTCTCATTCATATTCAGCATAATGACTGCACAGGAACCCGAATCAACATGTCAATGGCATCATCATTATGGAGTCATACAGCAGACCACATCCACACACTTACAGAGGCTCTGGCTCATCAGTTACACTCACAGACAATAATACAGTCCAGACATGGTGGAAAACAGCAACAATCTAGATTGTTATTAAAGTGACGGATGGCTCAGGGACACCAGTCACTACGAGCATCAACAGCAGCTTGATGAAGGGTAGGTATAATGTTGGAAATTTAACAAAATGGGGGAAACACAATCTGGAAAAGCTGAATGCTGGGTATTCAAAATTGGAATTGTGCATGAAAATAACGAAAATTGCATTGACTAAGTTTAGTAAACCAGCTGATTGAGAATGTAGCAAAAAGCAACCCCAACACTTTATAGGACTCTATACAAAGATTATTTAATTAGCAGACATTGTAATAGACGTGGCCGGGCTACCAGTATCCAGGTGTGTCCAGGTTTTAAAAAGTCACTTTTGCTATAAAGCTGGTAATAAAACCTCAAATGCTCTATAATTATCAATTATTATTACTAAGAACATACCTTCAGTTTGGGCTCCAAGGTTGGCTAAAGATAAAATAGGGCAAAGGTTTGGATCGGCAGAAGGATGGAAGAAAGAGAGAAAAAATGGAAACCAGGAGAGGAAAGGTGGAAAGACGGAGGGAGGAAAAAGAAAAGATTGAAACAGAAGAAACAAAGTCAGAAAAACAGAATAAAATCTGATGGAGCATCTCAGTTCCCTGTAAATAAACTGATATAGTATTATTTTAAATGTTTCAGATTTTTAAGAGAAAATGATTTAAACAAATCTATCAAAGGTGAGAGATGTCCTCAAATGGCATTCCCCTTCATGCTGTTTACCCTTACGTTTGGATGGCTTAAAGGGCATGCATTAACATGCTTTAGAGCCAGAAAACCTGTTTTCTTGAAAGCATGGTAGCTCACTGGCAAACAGAAAAATGATGGCGTGAGAACTTCAACAAAAAACATAATCTACCGTATTTTCCGCACTATAAGGAGCACTTAAAAACCATTAATTTTCTCAAAAAATGACAGTGCGCCTTGTAATCTGGAGTGCCTTATATATGGATCAATTGGTTAATTGGTTGATCCATACTGGTTGTACACGGCGCTCTGTCAAAATGTTTCAGTACGACTGGTAAACTACAAAGCCGCACCGCTTGCAGCATTACGGCTACCGTAGTCAGGGGTGTCGCCGAAGTAATAGCGGTAAACACCTGTACTGTGCTTACTCCTAGTCCAACACCACTTGTGTGTGTATAACGACCCCAAAATTGCACCTTTCAAGAGACACGCTTACGATGCTGAGTTCAAACTCAAGGCTGTCAGCTACGCAGTCGAACATGGGAATAGAGCAGCAGCGAGAGAATTCAACAGTTAACGCTACTATATTGTGAATGTACTAACGTTTGATTTAGTGCATCAAACTGTTTCTTTTACGTGTTTACTGAATCAGGGAAAAGTTCCCTTTCACGTTTTAACTAACGTTTGATTTCAACTTCAACTTCATAGACTCCAATGCATTCCTAACGTGCGGTTGGCTCTATTCAATAGATTTCTATATAGAAGAGACCTTACCATGAGAGTGAATGGAGTTATCAGAACGCTGGTTTGTAGTGTATTAATAAAGTTTGACTGACTGACTTATCTGACTGTTTTGTTGACATTCTCTTTAGCACAGCTCCATCTAGTGGATGCATAACGCAACCCCAGTCAAACGTTTGACTGCAGTAGCTTCTATTCTATGCGCCTTATAATCTGGTGCGCCCTATACAGGTCCTTCTCAAAATATTAGCATATTGTGATAAAGTTCATTATTTTCCATAATGTCATGATGAAAATTTAACATTCATATATTTTAGATTCATTACACACTAACTGAAATATTTCAGGTCTTTTGTCTTAATATGGATGATTTTGGCATACAGCTCATGAAAACCCAAAATTCCTATCTCACAAAATTAGCATATCATTAAAAGGGTCTCTAAACGAGCTATGAACCTAATCATCTGAATCCACGAGTTAACGCTAAACACCTGCAAAAGATTCCTGAGGCCTTTAAAACTCCCAGCCTGGTTCATCACTCAAAACCCCAATCATGGGTAAGACTGCCGACCTGACTGCTGTCCAGAAGGCCACTATTGACACCCTCAAGCAAGAGGGTAAGACACAGAAAGAAATTTCTGAACGAATAGGCTGTTCCCAGAGTGCTGTATCAAGGCACCTCAGTGGGAAGTCTGTGGAAAGGAAAAAGTGTGGCAGAAAACGCTGCACAACGAGAAGAGGTGACCGGACCCTGAGGAAGATTGTGGAGAAGGGCCGATTCCAGACCTTGGGGGACCTGCGGAAGCAGTGGACTGAGTCTGGAGTAGAAACATCCAGAGCCACCGTGCACAGGCGTGTGCAGGAAATGGGCTACAGGTGCCGCATTCCCCAGGTCAAGCCACTTTTGAACCAGAAACAGCGGCAGAAGCGCCTTACCTGGGCTACAGAGAAGCAGCACTGGACTGTTGCTCAGTGGTCCAAAGTACTTTTTTCAAATGAAAGCAAATTCTGCATGTCATTTGGAAATCAAGGTGCCAGAGTCTTGAGGAAGACTGGGGAGAAGGAAATGCCAAAATGCCAGAAGTCCAGTGTCAAGTACCCACAGTCAGTGATGGTCTGGGGTGCCGTGTCAGCTGCTGGTGTTGGTCCACTGTGTTTTATCAAGGGCAGGGTTAATGCAGCTAGCTATCAGGAGATTTTGGAGCACTTCATGCTTCCATCTGCTGAAAAGCTTTATGGAGATGAAGATTTCATTTTTCAGCACGACCTGGCACCTGCTCACAGTGCCAAAACCACTGGTAAATGGTTTACTGACCATGGTATTACTGTGCTCAATTGGCCTGCCAACTCTCCTGACCTGAACCCCATAGAGAATCTGTGGGATATTGTGAAGAGAACGTTGAGAGACTCAAGACCCAACACTCTGGATGAGCTAAAGGCCGCTATCGAAGCATCCTGGGCCTCCATAAGACCTCAGCAGTGCCACAGGCTGATTGCCTCCATGCCACGCCGCATTGAAGCAGTCATTTCTGCCAAAGGATTCCCGACCAAGTATTGAGTGCATAACTGTACATGATTATTTGAAAGTTGACGTTTTTTGTATTAAAAACACTTTTCTTTTATTGGTCGGATGAAATATGCTAATTTTGTGAGATAGGAATTTTGGGTTTTCATGAGCTGTATGCCAAAATCATCCGTATTAAGATTATAAAAGACCTGAAATATTTCAGTTAGTGTGCAATGAATCTAAAATATATGAATGTTAAATTTTCATCATTACATTATGGAAAATAATGAACTTTATCACAATATGCTAATATTTTGAGAAGGACCTGTATATGAAAGAAGTTCTAAAATAGGCCATTCATTGAAGGTGCGCCTTATAATCCGGTGCGTCTTATAGTGCGGAAAATACGGTATATATGAAATGTGGATAGCTCCATTAAAGTAAACAATTAAAGAGAGAGGATTTTTCACCCCACCCACACAAAAAATGTTTTTTTTTAAGCGTCTCTTTGTACCTCAGGATTAGGAAACAGTCGGGATCTTGAATCTAAGGGAAGTAACAACCCAAAGCTGAGGGTTGAGGACACGACTACGGCCTATGGCTTGGGCAGAGTCAACAGCCAGACCACCAGAGCAACTGCAGGTGATATTTATGAGCAATTTAGCTTTCCTTTCATCCACTACAAATCTAGAACTCACTTGCCATGGGTTTTTAGGGCCAAACTGTTGCGACTTAGCTAAATGCAGCAGAAGTGGCATGTCCTTGGAAATATGTTTTGATAACCACACTAGCTACGCATTGCAGTGCACTCAAACCTTCAGAGGTATGTAGAAAAAAGTGAGGCTTTCATAATCACTGCATGGCTTTCAACATGAAAGCAACAACCTCAATTGCACCAAAGTGCTGTTCAGTAAGAATATAAATACATCTAGCAAAATAATTGAAAGTAACTGGATCAAAAATAAAATATAAAGAGGTCTAAAAACAGAGTATGAAAGCCAATTAGCAAAATAAACAATACACAAGTAATCATACAGAGTAAAAGCAGTGTTTCACACTTAACCTGGGCAGAAAGCCTGTCTAAAGAGATGTGTTTTCAGAAGTTTTTTCAATTGTTGATATACCTGGAGAGATTAAACTCTGATGCAGCTACTGAGAAGACTCTATCCCCATTGTGATATAAGACACAGTTCTTTAGATAAATGTGCTTCAGAGTAATAATGCTGCACGGAGCCTAAGCAGAATATACATCCTCTACCTGAATTCTGCGAAAATTCTATCATTTCAAATTAGTTTTTGCCACCAGTGATCATTCCTCACTGTGTTAAATTACAGGCAAAGAAGGGTCACTACAGCACGCTTGTAAATCCCTCCCTAGGGTGCCGGTCTACAAGTTACTGTTTTCAGAAAAACATTTAGCTAATTAAATATTCCTAACTGGATTAAATATGACATTAAATCTTCCTTTATGAACTCAAATTTCCGACTTCAGATTTTGATTTCACTATTTTCATCTTTGCTAGCCGAGGTGGTCAGCATCGATGCCTGAGTTCTGCATTCAAAACATACAATCAAATCATATGACGTCACTGACATCTCATGCAACATAGTGAACAACAAGCATGAACACAGACACAAGAGGAACATGGATGACTAGGTGTTTTTCAAAAACGTAACGAATCTGTACTAAGAAGCAATAAGTTTCCCTCCTTAAAAAAAAAGGTGAATCATTAGCTATGAACATCGCAACGAACCTCATTCTGAAGCACAAACCAGCAGGAAATTCTGCTCCATCTTCACATAAACCCACCACCAGAGTAACATGAGTGTAACTGTGAAGAAAGGCAAACTCTGCTCTATAAATGACTGAACTCCTGACCTCGGTTCATTCAGTTGGACAACTGGGAAGCCATACGGTCCCAATGTGCTGCTGTGATTACCATCTTAAGGCTGTGACCTCATGTCAGAACCCCCCGCCCCCTGACGGGATGCCAAAAATGTTGGAGCCACACGCCTCTTTGAGTGACTGACATTCATGTTTGTTTATGTTTTTGCATGGTAAGCTGGAGCTTTAAAGACCGGAGAACTGAACTAAAAGCATTCCTAGCTGTCCAGGATAACTTAACGTCATAATTACAGACAGAACTTTGCTTTCTATTAAATGCATGTGGAGCAAATCATAATGCTTCGCTTCGGCACTGACAGCAAATTGGACTATTATAGAAAAAATGTAACTTTAATCCAAATCAAGTTCAGCTTAATGTTTCTTTTTTCCAAAACAAGCCACTTTCTATTCAGCTTCAACTAACAACATATTGAAAATCTGTGATAACATTTTTGTGATCAGAATAAAGCCACATGTGGTCAGAAATATTTCTAAAAAGGATGTAGTAATTGCTCGACTGGCTCCCAGGTTGAGGACAAAAATTTTTTGTAAAAAGCTCAAGAGATTTAAAACTAAGTTTCTGTGAGATACAAATGAACAGTGGGGAATATTTACTTGGAAATAAATATAAAATATGCAATTTTTTATGGAAAATTGTTGATCTAGTCTATATCAAAATAACAATAAATAAATGTTAAAAACAGAATTATTAAGACTAGTAATTTTTAGGCTTATATCATTCTTGCAGCTGTGGGAATAATTGCTGCTTTTCTGTTTTAAACAAAAGCCATCTGGTCGGAATATGCATCGTTTTATTCCGTAAACTGGTGTTTTTACTCAAGATTATCATAACGTAATAATAATAATAATAATAATAATAATAGCGACCCATTCCTAGTTTAAACGTCTTTTATTTGTTGTTCAAGAGGAGAAATGACAATGAATTTCCAATCTAAACGAATCTGAAAGAAAAAATACAGAAAACAGGAAGAGAAAGTCAATCAAGACAAAAACAAAGTCCAAAGCAAAATTTGACTGAAACAAACAGAAGAGATATTTTACACAAAACTCTGTAAAAAGAAGACAGGCATGTTTTTAAACCTGTGCTCCATATGTCAGAGCTGGCTGTACACCCACTGACAGAAAACCCAAGTCACTTCGTTGTTGTGCAATGGTGGTAAATTATTTGCTCAACAGCAACAGGAATGTCACAGAAATGGCTTTCAGTGGTTTGAACTGACAGAGGGTAGGAAGAACAGCTGATAGAGAAAACCTGGCATTTAGGAAAGATTTTATTAGATCAGTGATAAGATCGAGGGAGTGTTACAGTTTTTCAACTTTACATGTATAGGCATGTGAAGTCATGTATTGGCTGCATATTTATTGAGGCATAAACACGATAACTTTGCCCCTAGAGCATTCAGGTGAGAACTGACTGGGGGATAAAAATCACATGTATGCAAACTATGGCACACACACTTCATTGTGGTTGGATACATTTTTGCATGATGTGCCAGGAGATTTTACATTCGTTGACAACAGCTACTTTCTTGTGATGGCTTTCACTGTAACATATGCAAAGATGTTTAATACAGTCATTCAATATTTCCTTATCTGGTTAAAATGTTATGTAAAATGTTTTTTAATCAGTTAACTTAGTTAAATATGATTTTTTTTCCCTTTGATTACAGCTTAAAAATGCTGCATTTCCTTAATTGTCCTCATAGTTTTCCCACTATTCGAGAGGCAAAGCTATTTGAATTTAGTACATTTAGTATAAAATTGGGGATTCAACAATCAGCTTTGAAGACCGATGCCGATTTGAATAAAGCTTTTCCTGCTCATACAGATTATTATCAAGTCAGATTTTCTCTCTATGAATATTTTTTCTTCGTAATATTTGACTGAATTGAAATAGGGACTGTTTCCTTAGAATTAAATGTTTACAGTTAAAAGATAAAAAAATATTTTTTAAATTTTACTAAGTTTCCACTGTGTGGCACTGGAAATCTCTCTACATCAGGGGCGTCCAATTCTTTCCATTTTCCTCGGTCTGGAGAAGAGAACAGGATGTGGGTCCATGTTTCTTTACAAACACTTGCTTTATTTAGCCGAGTTTAACGAATGGGTCCAAGCAAGGTCTGCCTTTGAGTAAAAGTCCTTTATGCACCTATTTAATATTAAAATAAAATAAAAACAAAACTCATGGTTAATAAAGGATGAATGTACCTATCATTTTCCATTTAAATAAAGATTTTGATCTGTTGTGAAAATCTCGCTGCAAAAGACTTTATGGCCAGCAGATGCATGCAGTATGGGCACAGTTAGAGCCACACAAAATCACTCTGAGGGCCACAAAGGGCCCGCTGGCCACACCTGAGACACCCATCTTTTGAGTTATTGGATGCAGTTGTTGTGTACAGATAAAACACAAGTGATAAAGAATTATAGTGTACTTATATAAGCCAGATCATATTTGAACATCTTAATGTGTATAATGTGCACTGTTGCCTTGCAGCAAGAAGGTCCCAGGTTCGACTCCCGGCCGGGGGTTTTACTGCATGGAGTTTGCATGTTCTCCCCGTGCATATGTGGGTTCTCTCCAGGTACTCCAGCTTCCTCCCACAGTTCAAAAACATGACTGTTAGGTTAATTGGTCTCTCTAAATGGCCCTTATGTGTGAAAGAGTGTGGGCATGATTGTTTGTCCTTAATGTCTCTTTGTTGCCCAGCAATGGACTGGCGACCTGTCCAGGGTGTACCCCACCTCCTGCCCATAGACTGCTGGAGATAGGCACCAGCTTCCCCAATTTCCACTATGGAAGAAGCGGTAACAATCACAACAATTGCATTTTCTCCCAACACACTAAGTTTATTTTAAACTGTAGTTGTGCCAATTCTAGACAGACAGACAGACAGACAGACAGACAGACAGACAGATGGACGATAGGAAAGAGGGAAGGAGATAACATGACGGAGGAAGGTAAGAAGGAGGGGCATAAGTGTGGATGGAAAGAAGAAAGGGCACAAGGTCTGGAAATACATACATATTTTCCAGAGTCTTATTTTCTTTTTCCATACCAATCCAGATCTGGAAAATGGTAAAATCCAATTCCAGTCCGAATAGGACCCCTGGTCTTGTCTGATGGACTTTTTTTCTGAAGAACACAACTCAGAAGATATCACAAAGACAAAGGTTGGACAGAGGGAGCGCTCCAGCTTAAGGGGGTCTTCTATTTCTCAAGCAGAATATGACGAGCCACAATGGATGCCTACACGGATGGCCAAAGCAAACGTCGAGGAAGAAAGCAACTGTCCTCAGAACTTAATCCTGTATAAATCTATATTTTCCACTGAAAGTATTTTATTTGACTTCTTTCCAAGCATGTTGGCCACTCGTTAACGCCACAGTGACATGACAGTACTCCAGTTGCACACATCCCCTGTTATATACAGTAAACACCATACAAAGAGACATACAATGAATGTGGAATTTAGTTTGTTGTAAGGGCTTGTTTTTTTTTTATTTTCAACTAAATAGCAAAATATGGAAAAGCTAACTGCGCCATTTTGCTTTATTTTAAAACCAAGTCTGAACAGTTATTGGTGCATCATGGTAAAAACATTCAGCTGCAAGAGCCAGTTTATCCTTGTTAAAACCTGCTGTTCTCTAAATGCACTAATAAGCCCCACTTCATGCCCCAACTGAAATTAAGAAAAAAAAGCTGTTCAGGAAAATCAACATTGTTTACTGTACATGCACCCCACTGAGTGTTTCTATATGACAGTGGGTGGTGGGTCTATAATTGGGAGCCCACTCCCTAGTTCACCCATATGTAGGAGCTTACTGAAGTCCTGTTTTGCATCCTTTATTCTCTTTCATGCTGGTCTTTTCATCTAACACAACTTACCAACATTTATATTTATTTTTTCACAGGTCTTTGGCTTTAACAATTTAAAGGCTTCATGTGGCTCCCACCCCCACCTCCTAATGTCCTGACCTTCTGACTAACATGTTCAATACTAGTCCACACTGTCAAACACCCAGAGACAGAGTGGAAAGACCACCCCTGGGGCTTTATACCATGAGCGCCTCTTAAAAAAAAAAAAAATCACAACCCTTCAAGAGCGTGAGTTGGTTAAAGCAAAAGAAATGGCTGCACAGTTCCTAAGTGTCCTCCTCACAAAGTAATGTGTGTGTGTACTCGTTTATGTGGCCTATTTAGGATCTTTTTTGGTATATTCACTTAATATCTGAAGAGCAAAGGGCCTTATGGGAACCAAACCTGGTCCTAATGTGGTGGAGCCCTTTTTAGGGTTAGGGATAAGGTTTAGAGGTATGTTATGAATTAGGTTTTGGTTAAGGTTAGGAGTGTACTTGTAAAGGCTAGGGTTACTGTAAATGTTTGGATTAGGCATAAAAGCAGTTACTAAAATGAATAAAAGTCAATACAACGTCCTTATACGGGTATGAATAGAAATTTGTGTGCATGTGTGTGTGTGTAATGTGAGTCAGGAGAAATCCATTAGTGGGAAAACTGATAAAAGTGGCTGTTTCAAGTACACTTCTGGTCTGCCCTGTGTTTCTGTGTGTGTGTGTGTGTGTGTGTGTGTGGGTGTGTGTGTGTGCGTGTTCGGTGACAGCCTGCTCTAGCTGTGAGATTTGTGTGTGTGTGGTTCAGCTGCTGCTTTGGCAATATGCTGTAAGTTGACGACAGCGGGTAACCTTTACACTCAACCCAGACAACAGGAAACAGGGAGGAGTCAAAGGCCGAGGAAGGGGAAATAAGTTAAACAGAAAGAGACTTGCATGGCGATAGTGATTGCCCCACATAAATAGGAATTAATCTAAATAACCTGCAGTTTTTTCCAGTCATGATAAGATCTCGGATCACCTGGTCTGCTTGTGTTTACCCTGAGCACTTCTGGCTCCTACTCTTACTGTGTTGGCACATGCTGCACACTTTATTCATTCACATAGTTCATTTAACTTTCATCTAATCAGGCCATATTTACTGCAAATGAACCCCTCAACTTGTACGTGTTCTGTACACTCAACAATACCCCTGTGTGTAGAGGTTTAAGAGGCAATTTGCACTTCTCTGTTTTTTTTTCCATGTAAAATAAATCCTCTGCACTCTAACAGTTGGTCAGCAAACAGAACCTGTCAATCCTTTTCTTTTACCTGCAAGACTGGGCCTGAGTGCACCTGCATTAAACCCAATATGAAACCATTAGGAAAAGCCAGTTTGTATGTTAATATCATATATTTACTTTATGGTTAGTTACATATAGAAAAAGTGTTTAGTTCAGGCAAAATGAAGAGTTGTCACAGGTCTTTAATTTATAATTTAATGTCAAGTTTTGGCTTAATGTCAAATGTGGTTTCATCTTCTGCTTAGATATTAATTTTGAGATGATGTTTTTAGGTCCTCTACTTACTATTAAGGGCTGATCTTCCTTTTAATTGCAAAAGAAAACTTTCAGTGGCAATGTCAATTTATTCAGAAAGCATGTAAGAAGGAGAAGACAATAAAAATACAAAAAGAATATAAATGATTTTTAAACACATCTTAATCTTAAAATCTTAAATGGCAGAGAATCTAAAAGTAAAATAAGTGGTCAAATCAAATAACAAACTCGGGAAAACAGAGGTACAGAGGACAGTAGCTTCAGCTTTGGCAGTACAATCTAACACCCAAATGCTCCGCCATCATCCCAATCCCCAAGAAACGCACCATCACGGGGTTAAATGACTACAGGCCTGTCGCCCTGACATCTGTGGTCATGAAATCCTTGGACTGAATGGTGTTGAAGCATCTGAAGGGCATCTCAGGCCCAATACTGGACCCCCTGCTGACCGGTGATGATTCAGTCAACCTGGGTTTACGCTTCATCCTGCACCACCTCAACCACCTAGAAACAAACGCTAGGATCCTGTTTGTAAACTTCAGCTTGGCCTTCAAGACCACCAATCCAGAGATCCTCCACCACAAGCTCACCCAGCTCACAGTGCCAGCCTCCACCTGTCAGTGGATCACCATCTTCCTGACTGACCTGCAGCAGCAGGCGAGGCTGGGAAGCATCTTCTCCTGCACAAGAACCATCAGCACCGGCGCCATTAAACTATGACCCACAAGATGGCCATCATTCAGGAGTGGGCTACAATGGATTAGATACATCAGAATATTACAGAAAGAATATAGGTTTCTGCTCTAATTAACAGTCAAGAAAATTTCAAGCATACTTTTGAATTTTTATGACAAATGTAGATTCACACCAGTAGGTTTGGAATGACAAAACCAAGCTGTGCATCTAGTGGTATATCAGTAGACATGTGCATAAAAGTATCAAGGTAACATATAGTTTTAAATTCTTTTCCATGAGATATCAGAGAAAGTGACTGAGTGAGCGGCGTACTTATGAGGCGATATGGAGGAATGAGTAACATTTCATTAATGTCTGCCAGTCCTGCATCTACACCCTTTCAGAGAAGGTGTGGTCTGACATTTGAGTCAGCTGTACATGGCCTAATTTCTTCAAAACTTCCTGCACCCGGTACGAGTCTGAGAGCACATTCCTCTTCACTACAATACCTAAAACACACAAACCCCATTTAACTGCTTATTTTATGCTTTCTTGTGCCAAACACCCTGGAACCTCAGTGTTTACCTTCACCAAAGAGGGGGCTTGGACGTTGCACAGGAGCTAAGTACGTAGATGTGATGACTCTGTCATAGCATCTGCTTTGTGCATCACAAAGCTTGGAAAAAAGCTTCACCCTTCATCACAAAACCTGTAGACACTCCCATTTCTGTTGGACACCAAAACAGTACCAACTACATCACAAATGTAACCTAACCCTGGATTCCCTTTACATTCTGAGTGTGTAACCTTCCTTTCAACCTGAGTACCATTCAACTGACCTGAAGCTGCACCAAAAAGGCAGTTCACTTCAACTAGCAACTGGCCTGTTAGCTGTTGCATTTCCCTATTATTGTTGTATTTTCTCCTCTTTGTGGTGGCTCCATTACACAGACCATTCAGATAAATTGTTCTAGTTTGTGAGGATGTAATTTCTTCCACTTTCCCAATTGGTTAAAGTCAAAAGGTAGCACTCAGACACTCCAGCTAAAGGACAACAAGATGAAGACAAGATAACTTGGGACCTACCACAGGTGAGCAAAGTCTGATTGACTGCAGATAAAGCCTGTTTTTTAGCAGCTAGCAAAGGGCTCCTGCTCAACACATGGGGGGCCCAACTCCCCCTTGACCTCATATACATAAAAGCTATAGAAATCTTGAACAACTAACATATATATAACCTTTTTTTTTAGTGTTGCCTGTGCACCCATGCCTGAAAACTGCCACTGGTGGCATGCAAGGCACATCAAAGTCACCTACGGTCACCAAACAACAAAAGATACAAAACAAGAAAAGAGACAAACAATAAAACAATATAAAAAAGCAAATAACAATAAAATCATTGGTATAACAAAGAAATTAAATAGAATAATCAGGTTGAAAGAAGAGAGTTTTGTGATGAGATTTAAATTTAATTTAATGTCAAAATAATTACAAAAACGCAGCGAAAATAGGGAAAACGTAACTGACAGTGAAAACAAAAAGCAAGGGGTGAAAGAACCTAGATACTAAATCCAATAATACAATTGAGAGACCAATTCATTGAAGTGTCAATAATATTTGATACATTTTCAAACCAGAAACAAATTTAAAAGTCAAAAAGTAAACAAAGGGTAGGAAGCAAACAAATGGGACAAAGGAGGAAAAGAATGGACAAGAAATGACAGAATAATGAATGGAAAAGAAGATTACTTGTCAGATAAAAAGAAGCGGCAATGCTTGGAATGAATGGAGGTCAAATTATTAACAAAGCCAACCAGCGCAGATGTCAGTACCACGCTTCACATGTGGCTATGGTTGACCTTCCACCTCTCGTCCTCCCTCCATCCAGCACTCGTTTCTCACCAACTTGACAAGATGTCAGGAATTTCTAGACATGGTGTCAGGCATTCACACCATCCTGTGCTTCTCTCTCTCTCTCTGGCTTCTTTCTTTCTTTGCTCTAATCTCTTAAACATCTGACAGACTGAAACTTGTTATACGTCACCCATTATGAATAACAGCAAGAATAGACTACAAATACTGCTAAGTTTGCAAGAAATAGATAATGTCATATGAAAACTAAAACACTTTTTGTTTGAATTTGAAATAAAAGGGTCTGCCCTGATATAAAAATGCTGAGGCTAGGTGGATAGTCAAAGCATTAGACAATAAGATGATGAAAGTAGCTAAACAAGTCTGAATATGCATGGAATATTACTGTATGTATATATATATATATATATATATATATATATATATATATATACAGTACAGACCAAACATTTGGACACACCTTCTCATTCAAAGAGTTGTCTTTATTTTCATGACTATGAATGTTGTAGCTTCACACTGAAGGCATCAAAACTATGAATTAACACATGTGGAATTATATACTGAACAAAAAAGTGTGAAACAACTGAAAATATGTCTTATATTCTAGGTTCTTCAAAGAAGCCACCTTTTGCTTTGATTACTGCTCCGCACACTCTTGGTATTCTGTTGATGAGCTTCAAGAGGTAGTCACCTGAAATGATTTTCACTTCACAGGTGTGCCCTGTCAGGTTTAATAAGTGGGATTTCATGCCTTATAAATGGGGTTGGGACCATCAGTTGTGTTGTGCAGGAGGTGGATACAGTACACAGCTGATAGTCCTACTGAATAGACTGTTAGAATTTGTATTATGGCAAGAAAAAAGCAGCCAAGTAAAGAAAAACGAGTGGCCATCATTACTTTAAGAAATGAAGGTCAGTCAGTCTGAACAATTGGGAAAACTTTGAAAGTGTCCCCAAGTGCAGTCGCAAAAACCATCAAGCGCTACAAAGAAACTGGCTCACATGAGGACTGCCCCAGGAAAGGAAGACCAAGAGTCACCTCTGCTGCAGACGATACGTTCATCCGAGTCACCAGCCTCAGAAATCGCAGGTTAAATGCAGCTCAGATTAGAGAACAGGTCAATGCCACAAAGAGTTCTAGCAGCAGACACATCTCTAGAACAACTGTTAAGAGGAGACTGTGTGAATCAGGCCTTCATGGTAAAATAGCTGCTAGGAAACCACTGCTGAGGACAGGCAACAAGCAGAAGAGATTTGTTTGGGCTAAAGAACACAAGGAATGGACATTAGACCAGTGGAAATCTGTGCTTTGGTCTGATGAGTCCAAGTTTGAGATCTTTGGTTCTAACCACCGTGTCTTTGTGCGGCGCAGAAGAGGTGAACGGATGGACTCTACATGCCTGGTTCCCACCGTGAAGCATGGAGGAGGAGGTGTGATGGTGCTTTACTGGTGACACTGTTGGGCATTTATTCAAAATTGAAGGCATACTGAACCAGTATGGCTACCACAGCATCTTGCAGCAGCATGCTATTCCATCCGGTTTGCGTTTAGTTGGACCATCATTTATTTTTCAACAGGACAATGACCCCAAACACACCTCCAGGCTGTGTAAGGGCTATTTGACCAAGAAGGAGAGTGATGGGGTGCTGCGCCAGATGACCTGGCCTCCACAGTCACCGGACCTGAACCCAATCGAGATGGTTTGGGGTGAGCTAGACCGCAGAGTGAAGGCAAAAGGGCCAACAAGTGCTAAGCATCTCTGGGAACTCCTTCAAGACTGTTGGAAAACAATTTCAGGTGACGACCTCTTGAAGCTCATCAACAGAATACCAAGAGTGTGCAGAGCAGTAATCAAAGCAAAAGGTGGCTACTTTGAAGAACCTAGAATATAAGACATATTTTCAGTTGTTTCACACTTTTTTGTTCAGTATATAATTCCACATGTGTTAATTCATAGTTTTGATGCCTTCAGTGTGAAGCTACAATATTCATAGTGATGAAAATAAAGAAAACTCTTTGAATAAGAAGGTGTGTCCAAATGTTTGGTCTGTACTGTATATATATATATATATATATATATATATATATATATATATACATACTATATATTGCTAAGCTAAGGTAGCTGTATCAAAAGACGTGACAAATAATTGAATGATGATTTAAGAAACAAATAAAAAAATACAGATTTTCATTTTTGAAATTGTATGTAAAAAATCTTTCCAGAAACAAAAGTGTTTGTAGACAAACTTTGATACCATTAAAGCTTTTTCCTAAGTAACAGATGACTAATCAGATGTCACTGTTATTAGCCCCACCTCTAAATGACATAAAAAATGTATCCTCCTTATCTTTATTATGGAGGCTATGCAAATTGTTTGTCTTTTAGCAAAGATAGGGCATGTTCAATCCAAGCTAAAGTTACAGTACCCATTCTCAACCTTTAAAACAGCAGCACCATACAGCAGCACAATACTCAGAAATGTTTACAGGACTCAGAAAAATAACTGCTATGTTTTCAGCCCAGATCACAGCAGACGTTTTCTGCATTTTTGACGATACCATTATCACACAGCAATTTCCTGGTGTCTGATCTCCATGTTAAACTATTGCAGCTACTTGTTTTCAGATAAGAAATAAACACCAATCTTCTCTCCAAACCATTTAACAGCAAAAAAAAAAAAAAAATGAAAATTTTACCTAAATTTGTGGCAGCTGTTTTAACAATCTGCATTACCATCTGCCCTGCAGCTGGGCAAACCTCAAAGTCATTTAGATTAAAACCCGCTAAGAGCCAAACAGAAAACGGCCCAGATTACGAATTTGTCTATTCGCTCCAACCCATGCACCACTGAAACAAGCTTGTTTATACAGGAAAAATGAAAAAAAAAATTGTTTTAGACTAAATATTGAAAATTAGAAAAGCACAATCAAAGACTGAATATTGGAGAAAACAGAACATGTTTGTCAGTTTGGTTTGACACAGAAATACTGAACACTGAGAAAATAAAACATCATTATTTGCCTAAAGTGGGCTCAGCTATTCTGAAAACTAAAGCTCAGAGTGACCTGCAGCATGGCTTGTAAGGTTGGTCAATTATCCACAAACCTTACTGAAGGAAACAAGCCTAAAATGGAAGCTTTTATAGTCCACCATGCTTAGTTTACCTAACATGGCAAGACATTAAAAGGATGTCAGGTATCCAAAAGGTAACATGTGACAGTGTGCACAGGTCCAGATTAGAACAAATCAAGTAACTGCATTAAACTGAATATACTAATCAGATTCAAAACTTTTCTCATCTGGTCAGGACAAAAACAAACAGCATGTACCAAAAAAGCTAAATTGTGTTGTTCTTCATCCTTAGACTAAACATAAAGGTTTGAATGAAATCTGCAAGCGCTGAACAAGAAATCTCAATGTTTGCTCGTAGCGTAATTTTACTTTCAAATCACTGACAGAGCCCCCAAGTTATGGTGCAGACAAACAGTCTGTCGCGCCTTGCTTAATTGCTTGTTTAGTGGGAATTTTAACTGGATTCCAGTTGGAATTTGCCTAAATTGAATTGCGGCCAGGTTGCACAGGGCCGAGCAGGAGCCCTGGTGGCAGAAACACATGACAGAGGGAGAGCAGAATGAAGGGGGAAAACGGTTTGGCTCTGGAGCCTCACAACAAGCTGGAACAGGAAGTCATTCAACACACAACCAGTAAAAACAAAACAAAAAAAACAGGCATGCACGAACACATATACGAGCACATGTGTACACGAGCCAAAACACGAAAGAGTCAATTTGGAATGCATTCCTGCTCCTCCTCCCCCGTCCATGCATGACTCAGTCGGTGGGTGTCTTTCGGTTTCCTCGCGTCTTACCGCCTAAAGGCCATTGAAAAACTCAGGTTTTGAAGTGAGAAAAAAATATTAGGACCAAAAACATAGAAGGAGACTGCAGTTGTGGCAAAAACGTGAAGCTAAAAGTTGAAGACATTGTTCAAAAAGGGACATGTAGAGGGAGACGAAGTAATAGAGCAAGGAGGAAAGAGGGGATGAGGTCAAAACAGGGGTCTGATATAAACAAGCAGGAGTTCCCTCGGGCACTTTGTGTGGGTCTCAATTCTTATCACATTACAACAAATCCTTAAAGTGATATGTCCAGATTTTGTGCCAATCTAATAGGTCATGTGTTCTGAAACCACAGAGTGTAAATGGCTTTTCTTTGTGCAACAGATGACAGACAATGCCTCTTAATATTGCATTTAAAATGTTATCTTTCATGAACACAAAATATAAGAACACATCAGGGAATTAGAAAACAACGGTTAATTTAATGGGTTTGGTTAGCTGCTTTTCTTCAGTGATGGTTCTGGGCAACGCATCCAGCTATGTAGCTGGAGGAAAGCCCTTAATTTATTATTTTTTTATTTGTGGCACTAGTGGTATTCAATTTAGTTTTCAAAGAAGGCAGACAGGAAGTGGGCTGGAGAGAGGGGGAAGACATGCAGCATAAGTCTCTGAGGTCAGGACTGGAACCCAGGATGGTTGCCTCGAGGACTGAGGCCTCTTCACCGCTATGCTATGCCCCTCCTAACTTACTTTGATGTAACAGGTAACAGGTTATGTACAGGTGAAGTCGAATATTCACACACACTGTATTAAAAAGGACATATGAATATTTCCCCCTCACTAACGAATTAGACTAAACTGAAAGAGATCAATTTTAATATTTATTATAGCTTTTCAAAGTCAGTAGTTTCCATATACTAACATTACTCACCTTAAGTAGTTAGGGAATACCCAGATGATGATGTCATGGCTTTGTATGCTTTAGGTAAACTAATTCACCACATTTGAGTAAATATGAGCCCCACATGAGGATGCATTTTAAAACAAAACCGGAAGGAACAGGTACACTTCTCAAATAGTTAGCACAATGAGGAAAGTAGAAAAATTATGGAGAAATATTGAAGCAACATCTCAAGACACCAACCAGGAAGCTAAAGCTTGGACACAAATGAGTCTTGACTCTCAGATTAGTAACACCAAATTAGTAACACAGTAGCTGAAGAACAGCAAAGTACATGTTTTTGGAGTGACCATCACAAATCCAAGATCTCAAGCCAAAAAACAACCTTTGGTCAGCGCTGAAAAGGTGTGTGTGCGAGGTGTCCTACAAACCTGACCCAGTTACACCAGTTCTGTCAGGAGGAATGGGCCAAATCTCCAGCACACTATTGTGAGAAGCTCATGGAAGTAAACTCAAAAGGTTTGACTCAAGTCATAGAGTTTACAAAGCAATTCTAAGAAAGATAAAGAAAATATATGGAAACTTCTGAATTTGAAGAAACTTTAAAAACTGTTTTCTTTCATTATTTTGGCATTAAGCAAATAGAAATCATTTTTGACGTAAAACAGGAAACGTTTAGTCTGATTTATTATCAGCCAGTGAGGAAAAAAGGTTGTTTTTTTACAGTGTATGTAAACATTCAGTTTTAACTGTATTTATAAGTTAATTAAGAAGTCACTTTACATATATGAAGCGATATATACTGCCCTAACTATGTTTCTGATATCTCCTCTTGGGTAGGGTTTAGTTTTGTGTATTTTTGATAAAAAAAATTTGATAAAAAGATTTTTAACAAGAAAAGAAAACAACCATATTGCTTGTCGTATGTTTTAGGGGGAATTTGATTTCCTGCCCAATAAGGCAACTTGAGTTATGTTGAAAAATGTTTTTCTATAAGGGCTGTAAAACTGGAAACTTGTGTTTTTATAATAAAATGTTGTAAATTAATGATCTAAATCACTGCAGAATACTATGAAAATATGAAATCCATTTAATCATTTAATTAAACCTGCCATGCAGATAATGCTTTTTTTTAGTAATGAAAAACCAAACGTCATCTTTTTTTTTTTTTAAAAAAGGTCTGAGCAATTTAGCTGGACTAATAATTCTAACGTCTTGTAATGGTAAAACTAAGAAAACATGCAGAATTTTAATTAGCTCTGATATGATTTATTTATTTTCTCTCCAAAAGCTCTTTATGTATTGTCCCTTTAGGAGCACATTAACTGGTGGAGAGGAGGCAATGAAGGACAGGGGCAGAGCATGTACATGTTTTTGAGTGTTCACACACTTAATCAGCAGCAAAAGCATTTCCTGGGAATTCCCTCTGATACACAAACTGAAAGAGTTAGTGTGTGAGAGAGAGGAAGAAGCAAAGCAAATATAAAGGGACGTTTCAGTCAACGTTGTAAGAAAAAATCCCTTCCTTGGTAGAGAATCAGATGAACACAGACGAACACAATCTGAAACCATTGAGTTCTTTGTTTCTCAATTATATCTGCTGGATTTGGTCCCTTGGTCCTGTCAAACAGCATAGTTAAAGTAAATAACTTGAGATAGTCCATTAAGGCTCATAAAGCCTCTCACTACTGAACCACGGTTGCCTCAGTACGCTGTTGATGTCAAAGGACCCAGTGAAATTACATTTTAAACTAAATTAGATTCAATTTGATGTCGTCTTAAGGCAATCTACAAAAAAATTCATTTATATACAGAAATACACAGTCATTTCAATCTAATTATACAGTCAGGTTCTTACATTCACTCTCATCTGTTTTAGTTTTTAGTTTTGGACCATTGTGGAATGGAATAATGGAGATATACTCCAAGTGATTTTCAACTGCCTCCTAGAGATTAGTTTTTGACCAATATTACAGAGAAGGGGATACAATTTCATGGAGGTACCACCTACTATACAAAGCAAGCCATGAATACCCTGTATAGCTGAATTTACCATGTTACCCCCCAAAAACAATTAAAAGTTTATAAAAATGTATATCATTGACAATTGTAGAAAAGTCAGCTCTTGGCAACCATATATTGTGCAAGCTTATTTTGTTTCATAAATCTCAATCAAAAGTTTCTTTAAAAAAAAAAAACTCACAATTGGAGCATTTTGAAACATAATTGTACACAAACCAATTGATCGGCTCCAATAAAAATAAAAAGCGTATAAATTGATTGTCCAGAGCAGAGGTTCCCAAACATTTCGGCCTGTGACCCCCAAAAATAACAGTGTCAGGGACTGGCGACCCCCTACTGGTGACCTCGAGACCCCCTAGAAACAAATAAAAATATTTCACTCTATATAAGGAGAGCAAAAATAATTATATGTATTTAAAAAAACAATGTAATTATTCAATTTCATAATTGAATAATATATTCAATTATTTATTGAATCAAATAAATAATTGATACATTTAATTATTTAATGGGACATTTAATATTACATTTATTTATTTCATGATATATTTATTTGTTTAATTTTGGCCCTCCATAAACCTCAGGGGTCACGTCACAATGATTCTGAAAAGGACGACCCTCAACCTGGTGTCCAGGGACCCTCCGGGGGGTCCCGACCCCCACTTTGGGAACCCCTGGTCTAGAGCACATCATTGACATGTTTCGTGAAACTATTTAACAAAAGTTAGCGAAAATACTGCTGCTGACCCATATTACAAAATTCTGATAAAGCCATGAAAACAAACTTTAGCTCACGTTCCCAACTCCTAAAAACGCAGCTGAAATGACAGTTGGCTCACTTTCCAACTCAGAAAAAAGTGATGGAAGTGCAACCATAGGGTTCACTTTCCAAACTTCAGCCAAAGCGAAGGAAATATCAGCATTTGGTCATTTTCTTAACTGCTGTCAAAGTGAAATATGAGAGAAAATAGAAATGTTGGCTGTTTTTCCAAATTTCTGACTTTCTGAAAAACTGATGGAAACAGTAGAGTTCACTTTCTAAGCATTTGCTTAAGAGATAGAAATACAACTATAGGGTCCACTTTCCAAACATCTACATTTGATGAACTGGACTGCTTTGAATCTGAATGGCTAATAAAGCAACAGAATTTGGCTAATTCTCAAAACATCCAAATTTCTAAAACAGTGAAGGAAATTCAACCGCATGTTCCACTCTACGAACCTTTAAAAAGGTTATGGAAATATAACTGTAGGGTTCAATTTCCAGGTTTCTCAAAAAGAGACTAAAACAAAAGCGCTGGTTCCTCATTCTAATCTTAAAAAGTGAAAGAAAAATATCAGAAAACCTGACAAGAAATTCTGAAGTTCTAAAATCGGAGGAGGTGACAAACATGAAAACACTACGGCGCATTTATTGCCATCTTTCATGGATTTTGTATTGAAAATATGAAGATGTGGTATTTTTTGGTTTTATTTACATTTGAAATGATGAATTACATGTTTTAAAGACCAGTGTGTGGAAGACAGTCAGGCCCAGACGTGAAATAATAACCTGTACTGCTCAGTTGCTTACAGTATGTAAAAATCTGATAGGTCTGATTGGTTTCTGCCAAGTATGATTACAGTGAGAGTATTTAGGACAACATTGCCCTCTGAGCAAAATGTTTATGATCAGAACTGCACACTGCCACACAGGCGAACACTTTGCATGCAATCTGCAGCTCTGTTAATCATTAATGGAAAGCTCAGGCCCCTACACCCTGCAACAATCACTCACTGACATTGACGGTGCAGGTCAGGGTTGCCAGACACACGGATAAAGACGCGGAAGGTCAAATAGAGAAGCAAAAAAAAAAAAAAAAACATTAGCAGTCAAATGAAAGGCTTTGCAGACAGTTTCTAGGACACGGAAGCATAATTTAAACTGAATGATATTTTCAGGTGACATTCCTGAGCGTGATTTTCCCCACGCCCTCTCAAAGGCATCCCACTGAGACAGGTGCTCCAAGGACTGGGACTGAAAGTGAAGTTTGGGGAAGTTACATAAAAACATTGAGGAGAAGAAAGGGTGAGGAAAACCGGCTCGACTAGAAGTCAGCACAACACGGAGAGTTTAAGCACTGCTGGCAACTATAGGGGACTTTTTGAGGCAGAGTATCAGATTAACGAGCACCTTCAGTACAGTGAAGTCCTCTGTTCAGGACAGAGTCCATGCACACCTGCACTGCTGGTTATAAAACACACATTGATCACTAACTTGAAACTGTGTTTCAAAGCTTGTGCAGATTTAGCAGACATCACCGCTCTCACCTCATCCCATCTGATGAACTTGCTCCCCTTCTTCAGCTCTTCGTGGACACTCACGGGTTTGAGCTGCAACGCGTGGACTCCCGGCTTGGCCCCGGCCATGACGAGGGACTCCCCTGCCCGGGTGCCAACGCCTTAACCCCGATTACTGCGAGAGGAACTCCTCTGGAGGGGCTCGACGAGCTCTTCCTTCCTCCAAAGCTGCTTTTTCGCCTCCTTTTTTCCTCTTGGAGGCCCCTTAAAAGTTGCCGAGGCGCATGAGGAGCCAGATCCACGCTCACAGACAGACAGGACCCACCGCCGCTGTCTTGTTCTCGTCCACGCACCGCGGTGACGCGCCCTGTCTTCTTTCTATCACCAGCTTTGATTCATCTATTTGTTTAGTTACCTCCTAAAATCGCATCGGAGATCCCCCTTCCTTCCTCATGTCCATCTGGTCGCCTCTAACAACTTTCCCCGCTTCCTTACTCTCTTGTCGCTTCTGAGGCGTTTCTTCTTCTTCTTCTCTCCTCCTCCTCCTCTCCTCCCAGCATGTTTTCTGTGAGGAAAAAAAGAGGAGGTTTTGAGAGGGGAGCTGTAAAGGGAGAGGAGGACGGCGTCAGATAGCGCTGAGTGACAGAGAAATGAGAGAAGCGGGGAGTCATAGTTTGTGTGAAATGGGTGTGTTTAAATTAGTTCCTGCTTGTTTGTGTCCCTCTGTGTCGTACAGTGTTAAAGCAGTGGGAACATGATACTGAAACAGCTATACATTTGCAGGATTGTGCAAAAAGTGGTCTTGACCAATACCTAGTAATTCAAACTTTAAAAAATATAAGTATTTGCCTCCATACAGATTGCTTTTGCGTTTTTCTCATGTAAATACGTATCAGATCATCAAGGAAGTTCAAACAAAAAACAGTTTTCATGGTTATGTCATTTAATAAGAGAGAAGGACTTTCCATGAGCTTCCTCCGTAGGGTGGCCGGGCTCTCCCTTAGAGATAGGGTGAGGAGCTCGGCCATCCAGGAGGGGCTCGGAGTAGAGCCGCTGCTCCTCCACATCGAGAGGAGCCAGTTGAGGTGGCTCGGGCATCTATACCGGATGCCTCCTGGACGCCTTCCTTGGGAGGTGTACCAGGCACGTCCCACCGGGAGGAGGCCCAGGGGACGGCCCAGGATACACTGGAGGGACTATGTTTCTTGGCTGGTCTGGGAACGCCTTGGGCTCCCCCTGGAGGAGCTGGAGGAGGTGTCTGGAGAGAGGGACGTCTGGGCGTCTCTGCTGAATCTGCTGCCCCCGCGACCCGGTCCCAGATAAGCGGAAGACGACGAGTGCGAGTTCGACTTTCCAAACCAATCTGAGGCTATGTGAAAAAAGTACAATTGAAACCTAAACCTAATAACTGGTTGTGCACAGAACTGGCATCAAAACTTAATTTTTAAGCCATTCATAGGTGGACTTGCTGGGGTGCTTTGGATCGTTATCCCGCTTCATAACCCAAGTCCCCATGACTTTGAGCGCACTAATCTAGACCTAGGCCAAACTTTATCCTTCACAGTCCAGGTTCTGATGCAGCCCAAGACCATCCCACTACCACCACCATATTTAACTTGCTGACGGATTGGGTGGAGGGCTTCTACGAATATCAATTTTCCAGTTTTGCCACAAATTCTCAATTGAATTTGCATCTAGAAAGAGGCTTTGACTAGGCCATTCTAACACATGAATATGCTTTGATTGAAACCATTGCAGTGTAGCTCCTGCTGTGTGTTCATTGTCCTGCTGGAAGGTGAACCGCCCTAGTCTCAAGTGTTCGTCAGCCACCACAACATTTTCTTCTAGGATTGCCCTGTATCTAACTCCTTCCACCTTCCCATTAACTCTGACCAGCTTCTATGCTCCTGCTGAAGTAAAGCTCCCCCTCAGGATAATGCTGACCACTACCATCTTTCATATTAGAGATAGTGTGTTCAGGGTTATTAACGAGCACTTTTCTGCCTTCTTCTGACCAGAGAACCCTCTTCCACATTTTTGCTGTGTCCCCTAGGGACCAGTGGTTAGCTTTAAACTGGACTTTTTAGTGTTTGCTCCTTCCACAGAGGCCAGATTTATTTTACTCAAAACTAATTGTTGTGTCGACAGATTCTCCCTTCTGAGCATCCCCACAGCATGATCCTGCCATTACCATGCTCCTCAATGAAGACAGTGTGTTCTGGGTGAAGCACAGTGTTAGCTCTCCTCCAAATTACACACAGGTGGGGCCTGCTAACTAACCAGGTGAGGTGAAAGTAATTAGTTGCCGAGGATTTTCTTTAGGCATGTCAGAGAAAAGAAGGCTAAATATAAATGCACAGCCAATTGTTTCACATTTTTATTAAAACATTTTTAAAGGCGTGTATCATCCACTTAATAATTATCCGCTGCTCTGTGTTGGTCAGTCACATTAAATGGAAGTAAAATACATTGAAGTTTGTGGTTTTACCGTAACAAAATATGAAAAAGTTTTGAAGAATATGAAACCTTTTGCGATGCACTGTAAATATATAAAAAATTATTTAACAATGTTTGCAAACCTTTGAATAACTAAAACTTGGACTAAAACTAACCATGTTCACATCAGGGTGCTGACACATTTCTTCAGTCTTTAGTGACTTTAAATTAGCTGACTGTGACAGATTGCATGCAGTAAATCAGTTTCACTTGTCAAAGTGTTTTGAAATTCACAATAATCCTCTCAGAGTTGATCTGACAGCGCTGGAGGGGAATCGTTTCTACCTGTTACATGAAGAAAGTGCATTATGAACAGCAAATCTGCATTAGGATGGCACAGATTTAAGGTAAGTGAAACCAGAGAGCTGTCGTGTAACTTTTCTTCCTGGTCCCCTGGTGTGGATCCTGTTCTCAGCATTTGAACAATGGAGGTTGCATGGTCACATTCTGATCCCGACCAAATCCAGCTGCCGAGCAACATCTCAGCTCAGAACACTCATAAAAAATGCTATGGAGCAGCAGATCTTTCTGGCACCCGTTGCTGTTCTCCGACTTCTTAGCTACACCAGGCAGGAATGTTTGCTATGCTGCAGCCTGCTGACTGAATGACTGATGGACATGCTTTCTGTTTGCATTTCCCTGAACATACAGAGGACAGAGAAATGAGGAATCGGTCAAATAAACTGCAACATATTCAAATCTACAAAGCCTATGTGTATCTTTCGGGTACATCTGAGCCCAGAAATCGAATCCAGGAAGTAACCAATCCCAGACACACTGTTAATTAATCAGATCGTAACCCAATACACACACACACATTTACAGATGCACCACAGCCTCTCAGATGTCAAACAAACAAATGCATATTTACAACTCTTCAGCATGCTCACATACACGTGTTGGCAGGAATATTGTATTTCACTTCTTTATAATCAGATACGCACACAGCTGTACACACACCATGTCATAAATATACATTAAAAACAGTTTCCCCTTTATTTTTTTATCTAAACAATGGTGTGTTTTCTTTTGCATCTGAAGCACCTGTTGCACCTGTTTCTGCCCTGTCAAAGAGAAACCCACTCCCATTCTCCTCCCCACTTCCTCTCAAACATGGACTCAAGGCGCTAAAATTATTTGATCGGCAGGATTTAAATACATGAGTGTTGCAAAGTGTTTGCATTTTTTCTGTTTCTACTTGGACACCTCATCTCAAATATCACCCAGGAGTTTGTTTTCTAAAATCCAACCTTTTGATCTCTGTAAGAAACTCTCACATGACATTAACACTGCAAACCAAATGTGTTTGTGTTTGTGAAAGGGCAGATTTGTAGTGTTAAAGGCGGATGTCTTCCCTTAATGGAGGATAGATCCTTTAGAGGCTTTAGTTTTTTAAATAACTGCCTGCTGGAGAATAAAACCTTTATGTTCGTAAAAACTGTTAAATTGGAGAACTAAGCATTAGCAACGGAGAAGCCCATGGTAACTCTGGAAGAGCTACAGAAGATTCACAGCTCAGGTGGGAGAATCTGTCAATGGGGCAACTCTTAGTTCTATTCTCCATAAATCTGGCCTTTATGAAAGATGTTTAAAAGTCTAATTTAAACTTTGCCACAAGCTATGTAGTGGACACAGGGGACATTTGGAAGAAACTGCTCTGGACAGATGAGACCATAACTGAACTTTTGGGCATGGTGGTGGCAGCATCATGCTGTGGGGATACGTTTCTTTAGCAGCAACATGGAAACTAGTCATAGTTGATAGGAAGATAGATTAAGCTAAACATGAGACAATCCTGGAAGAAAATCTGTTGGAGGCTGGAAAAAGCTACAGACTGGGGTGGAGGCTGACCTTCCAGCAGTGGAGTGGTGTGTTATGATGGCCCAGTTTTTACATTAATCCATCTGTTGAAAGACTTCAAAATTGATGCAATGCTATATAGAAGAGATGGCCAAATATCCAAACTATGAGCGACAGTGCCTCAAAAAATATTCCTACCTTTTTTTTTTTTACTTTTTGTTACATCACAGCCCTAAATTTTGATCCATTTTATTAGGATTTCATGTGATAACATAACGCTAAGTAAAGCTTAATTGTGAACTGGACATTTCTAATTGTTCTGCCATGAACTTTAACATTTAACATGCCAACTGAGGCCTACCTAGCCTTCTAAGATTGATGGAGAGCAACCGTTGCTTTTCTAAGTCCATTGCTGATGTCTTCCTTTTTTTAGTTAAGGGTTTTGACACACACCTTTATGATCAAAGCCACTAAAACTGCCATAAAAACGCTTGCTGAGTATCCTTTATTTATGTGTTTTATCATCCGCAGGAGGCTGCATCATTCCCTCTTGGCCTTTCATAAACACTTTATTATATATAATGACAGATTGGAATCTTTTGGGTGTTTTTGCACACATCCATTTTCTATACCTCCTTCTTCTATACTGGGTCGCAGGGGGAGCTGGTGCCTAGCTCCAGTGGTCTACGGGCGAGAGGTGGGGTATACCCTGGACAGGTCACCAGTCCATCACAGGGCAACACAGAGACACACAGGACAAACAACTATGGCACCTATAGGGAAATTTAGAGGGTCATGTTTTTGGACTGTTGGAGGAAGCCAGAGTGCCTGGGGAGAACCCACACATGCACAAGGAGAACATGCAAACCTGCATGCAGAAAGACCTCAGGTCGGGAGTCGAACCCAGGACCTTTTCTCTGCAAAGCAACAGTGCTACCAGCTGTGCCACCATGCAGCCCCACGTAAAATCCTAGAACCACAACTCCGAGAATTAAAAGATGGTTTACTTACCATTGTCCACTCTGTGATTAGGTGTATTATCCTTTAGTTATATATTTTTGCACATTGTCTGCTTTAATTGTTTCCAAGATGGATAAACTCATTAATCCATCCAATTATTGAAGAAATTGAGACTTTATGTTCAGTTTTTCCATTGATGCAACATCCAAACCCCTCACAGTGACAAAGGTTATGAACCCTGGTAAAATAGCATACAGGGGATTCCCTCTTCCAAACATGGATGGATGGATGTGATCATGTTGAGGCATTTTGAACAAGAGGCAAAAAATATCTAATTACCAATTGCTTCTATAAGGTCATTGCTGATGTTTTTCCCATCTTGTCATTGTGTTAACACACACACCAGTTTGCTCCAGAACAGCAAACAGCTAAAACTCCGTCTTTAATAGAGGTGCCTTGATTAGCAGCACCTGGCTGCTAATTTTAAACACTCTTTAAATCCTAAAATAGCATCAAGGATAAAATTACAATGCCTCACAAATGTTTTCACACACCTTTTAACATTTCCACATTTTGCTCAAACACTGTTTTTATTGAGAACCTGTCAAGGTTTGTGTAGTGGAGGACCCCAGAATGCAGACGACCAGGCAGCATGACGGTAAGTGAAATGATTAAATTAACAAAAACCTACTACAGACGGTGAAGGCAAAAACAGACATGGGCAAGCTGGCAAGACAGGCTTGGCATGATCAAAGGACAAGACATGAACAGAGAGAGTGATCCAAAATGTTTCCGCGATGAATGAACAGAATAGATGTGTATATATGGAGCAAGAACCAGGTGAAACGAGGAGACTGAATGCAAGGTGCAGGTGAACAGAATGAAGATGATTGAAGACAGGAGAGAACAAAACGTGGCTGGAGCAAAACAGAGAATCTTGAATACAAACTTAAACACAACTAGTAAACCATGAAACTAAAGCATAACCAGATCCAAAAAAACCTAACTTGACAAAACATGAACTAGAAGACAAAAACTAAAGCATGACCAGGAAAGTAACAGAAGCATGATTCAAAATCTATCAAGAATAATAATAATAATAAGAAGAAGAACCCAAAAACACCCACAAATCATGACAGATCCAACTGTTCTATGAAGGCTTTAGAGATTCCTTTTAGAGAACATTAGTAAACAATTTGAACCATAAAGACCAAAGAACACAGGTCAGCGAGAAAGCTGTTGAGAAGTTTAAAGCAGGGTTAGGTTATAAAACAATACCCTAAGCTTTAACATCTCACCAAGCACGGTTGAATTTATCAACAGAAAATGGTGAATGTCAAATCCACCAAGAAATGGTCAACTCCCTACACTGACAGGCCAGGCTAGGAGAGCATTAATCAGAGAAGCAGCCAAGAGGTCAGAGGTAGAGATCGACAGCTCTTTTGACCAGACAACTATTAGTAGGGAGTTTCACAAATCTGGACAAATCTGGCAAGAGGAAGCCATTGTTGGAAGAAAGCCATAAAGAGTCCTGTTCATAGTTTGGCACAAGTCATATAGGGAACACAGAAAATGTGGAAGAAGGTTAGACCAAGAAAAACCCTTGGCATAAAGCAAAATACAGGGCAATCCTGGAAGGAAACCTGCAAAATACATCAGACTGAGGTAGAGATTCAACAACACGAAACATAAAGACACAGCTACAATTATTTAGACTGGGGTTCTGCATCCTTACAATTAAAAGAGCCTTTTTTGTCCTCAGTCCAGCTAAATAAAACCCATTTGGAAGCTGCAAATGTTACACGACCCTTTGACAACTTATACTTTTTGATAAATATCTATTATATGAAATATCTTGTCATTTTGGGTTCGACTCCTGGCCAGGGATCTTTCTGCATGGAGTTTGCATGTTCTCCCCGTGCATGCGTGGATTCTCCGGATTCTTCCCACAGTCCAAAAACATTACTTTTAGGCTAATTGGTCTCTGTCTAAATTGCCCTTAGGTATGAATGAGTGTGTGCATGGTGGTTTGTCCTGTGTATCTCTGTGTTGCCCTGTGATGAACTGGCGACCTGTCCAGGGTGTACCCTGCCTCTCGCCTGTAGACTCCTGGAGATAGGCACCAGCTCCCAGTCACCAGTCGAGGGTCTGTGGCAAGACTGGAACATTGATGTTCATATACAGTAGATGCTCTACTTCCAATTTGACTGAGTTTCAGTTTTGTTGTAAAGAAGAATGGGCAACAACTTTAGTTTCTATGTCCATAGCTGGTAGAGACATACCCCAGAATACCTGCAGCTGTAACTGATGCAAAACGTGGTTCATACAAATGCATGTCGCCGATTCACTACTTTCTGTTGGTCTATCACATAAACTTTTAATGAGTGCAAGTCAACATTTGGCTTTCTGTTCAAGTTATAGTGACTTGTCAGGGTTGTAGGACGAAAGTCGGCAGAGGTGATAAAGTTCCAGAGAAGGAGAACAAGATGTAACATGAAAAAAACAGAGCAGAGCAGATGTATGAGAGAGGAAAAAAAAAAATCCCATCCACTCATCTTTCTTTCCCTTCTCCCTCTTTTTCCCTCTGTCCAGCAAACGGCCAAATTTTTCTCTCCAACGCAACACCAAGGACTCACAAAGACACATTGTGTAAAAAAAAGACAGACATATTCACTGTCTCCTCCACACACTGCCCTCTCTATACACACACACACAACAATATATCCAGTGACTGGACTCAGTCAACAGTAGCAATAAAAACTTGATCAGATTCCTCTCAGCGGTGCTGATATTTAGGCTGACAGTTTTTACTGCGGTTTTGGATCTGTTTCCACAACAGTGCAGGATTATTGTCAGAGTTGTTTTGGAGAAAAGCACTCATGTGGGCGTCCAGTCTGAGAGCTGATTATAGCTTTCCCTCAAGAATACCCATTCAAGGACAATGCAGATGAATTACGATTTACTTTCATTGCAGCCTTTTTATTCATTTATATTTGTGCTGAGCCAATTTCTCTTGCAGTAGCTCCAAAATGTTCTGAATGACATGGTTTTTTTTTTATTTCTGGTTCTCACGGTAAATGTGAGGCACACGTTTAATAACACACCGCCATCTAGTGGCAGCAGAGCAACACTACCCTATCTTTGATGCTTGATGTTTCAGGTTTGGGCAACAGTTAGGAATGTGGATGAACCAGTTTCAGATGCAGTGTTTAGCCTACATGCACACATATAAATCATCGTTAAGTACACATAAATCAAAGTAAGTAACCAAGGTGCAAACAGCAGCAGAACACCCATGCATGGATGGTATAACGCATACAGGAGAAAGCATCTTATTTTAATGGAGATTTACAGAGAGGACGGGTCTGCCAGGAACACACTGGGGCAACTCTACCACATTGTTTCCCACGCTGCAAGCATGAAAACACAGGCTGATCACTAGCTCACTCTGGTGGTGAGAACATTAAAATCCACGCACCCATTATTTAATTTTAGACTTTAAATAATACATTTGAGTTTTTCTTTTAGTGGGGAATGATTAACAGGAAACAGCAAGAGTTTATTCTGGGTTTTCTTCACAGTTAGTCATAATTAGACATACAGGCTCTAATACATTATATAATAACAGTGCTGTGGAAAAGCCATTGCCACCTTACAATTTTCTTCAGTTTAACCTTTTCTGTCACACTTAAACTTTTCAGTTCATTCAAACAAAATGTTAAAATAGACAAAGACAACCTGAGTAAATAGAAAAAAACTGCCTTTAAATTGTTTGGGTCAAAAACCTTCCTGGGTCTATATGAAAAGGTTATTACCCACCAAACCTATTAAGTGGTAGTGCCATCTAGTGTTTCCAATAACCAGCAATGAGTTTTTTACATCACTGTGAATTAATTTTGCCCCACTCTTCTTTGCAGAAATGTTTTAATTCAGCAACATTGAAAGGTTTTCAATCACAAATGACCTGTTTAAGATCGCAGTCAAATTCAAGTCTAAACTTCAACTAGACTAACCCAAGTAGGTGCTGCAACTAACGATTATTTTGTCAATCGATTAATCTGTCCACTATTTTTTTGATTAATTGATTATTAATTGGATAAGACAATGTGCTTAATAGGAGATGTTTTACAGAACTTGAACCGGGTGAAGGTGAAGCTATGCTACTAGTAGTTCTGGATAGAGCATATTCATAGACAAAGAAGTTTTTTCATCTTAATACAAAATATATATAGTTTTCGTACAATATTGGCCTGATTACTGTTCTGAGTAGGTTGTTTTTTCAGCAAATGGCATGGTTTAGAGTCTCTATACTCCAGTTAATTATTATTCGATTACTAAATTAGTTGACGATTATTTTAATAATCGATTAATCACATCTAATCAGATTATTTGTTTCAGCTCTAAACCCAAGCACCCTTGAGTTTAAGAACACAAACTGATGGCAGGACATTCTTTTTTTGGTGTTTTCTGCTATAGAGAAGGGTTTATTTTTCCATCACTTACAGCAAGTCATCCAGGTCGTGGAGAAGCTAAGAAACCCCAAATCATCACACCACCACCATGATCGACTTTCAAACCATCGCTACCATTTCCAGACTGATAGCAACAATGATGCAGCCAGGAGGAGGAGGGGAGGTATGGTACTAATATTGATACTAATATTTTCTATTATATAACCTACACTAGTCGTACCTGGTCCAGAGCCCATGTTCCTGCGAACAGCCTCCAGCAATCGTACGTTAAAACCAGTATGTTACATTCCTTAGGTGTTTGGCTTTTGGTTTTATTTTGTGTCTCTGTTGAAATCATCTCCCTGTTGTTAACTATGTTCTAAAGGTCTTACAATATTGGTTCATTCTTTTTGGTTTAGTTGTTTCCTGCTTATTTATTATGTTCTGCTCCCTGTGTATCAGAGCTTCGGATAGAACTATCTATGGTTGAAGTTCAGGAATCTCAGAGGATTCCAGCATAATGAATCCAGTGTGTGTTCAAAGTGAGATAACCTATTTGGTGTCACATGTCTTATGTGAAGATTTTTGAACTCTTGCTGAAAAAACTCAGAAGTTACAGCACAGGGGGTGTGGCACATGGCGTAGCGGTAGAGCGCACAACCCAAATACAGAGGCCTCAGTCCTCAGAGCAGCTGACCCAGGAAGACCTAACCCAGGGACTTCTGCTGCATGTCAGTCTACTTTGAAACAAAAATAATTAAAGGCCACTAGTGCCACAAAACATTGAAAAGAAGTTAAAGCGTAAAAAGTCAAGTGCAGAAAACTCCAATGGTAAACCGTGTGAATAAACTCAGACAGCAGAGCGGAGTCTGTTGCTATAAGCAGCTTTATTTTGTCACATACAAATACAGGCAAAGCCAATGAGTTACTTTGGAAAAGCTGACTTTTCAGATCAATCTAGGCAACTTTTATCTGCAGCAGATCTCATTGTCTCTCATGTTTCAAATAGTGAACCAGGACAAATAATGTTGCTTTTCCTCTCATGCAACAGATGTGGGCCGAACAGACCCCTCCCCAACACGTATGCTTAGAATGCGCAAACATCTCCACTTTGCACTTATTGCAACTGATGATGGTGTTTGGATGGACACTGAAACCTTTTCTATCTTTTTAAATTGTTTTAATGTCCTGTGTTTATAGATGGAACCTTTCTCAGGAAGGTTTATGATTTAGTTAACATAATTTGGTGTTTTCTTAGCAACTGTGTTTTTGTTAGTTAGATCACTAATATATTGAGATCCATTAATATTTCAGCTTGTTAACAGCTTGTTAACTGGGTTAGGTTTTGTGGCAGTGGTGGCCATTATTTATTATTAGCTAAACAGGAAAAAGGGCAGAGAGAACAGGAAGTTTTACCACTGAACAATGGAACACCCAATTATTATTTTTTTTAATTATTCCTATTATTAATATTTCCTATTAATTATTACACCATTTATTGCAGATCAACTGTCACAAAGCAATGCACTGCATCGCATTGCTTTGTGACAGTTCAGGTAAGCATTGGAAACATGACTTAAAATGCCAACCTTCTTACAATAGCAAACTAAAAAGAAATGCTTTTAATGAAGGATTGTACATATTTATTGTATTATCTGCTCTAATGGTGTTGTTTACTGTATTTTTTATTTTAAGATTTTCAGGCTGGAAAAAAGACCAAAAACACATGAACCCATATCTCCTTCTTTCTTATTTTGACTGAGAAAATGAGTTTTAATATTGCATGCCAACATCATACTGCCCTTCCTCTGCAGGGGGTTGTCTTTCTCTCTAATATGCCCCTGAAAAGGTTCCAGAAGACACAGAGAGTTTGATTGCATTACAATGTGTTTAATGAGTATTGTTGGTAGAAATGTGGATGAAAAGCTGTGCATATGGGAGCACACCCTTGGTGTGTGTTTGCTCGACTGTAAGTTTTAGACACGCTCACTGAATAATTCAGGTTTCATGTCTAGTTGCCATGGCTGTCAGTGAAATTTGCCTGGTAGGACACACACACATATAATAATATGAGAAAGTTGACAGACGTGAACTACCCTACCTTGCACACACACATACACACACACAGACCAAGAAGTGAGAGACGGTGTTTGGGATTCACTCTCTTTGTCTGCACCTCCTCCCTGGCTCCTGTCTTTATTCAAACTTTAGTTTCAGTCTGCCCGTCCAGGCTGGAGGCTTCCCTGCTGTGACAACACAATGGACCCACTGTGAAGAAATGTGATGTGTTTCTCCTTTTAACACCTTATCACTGCAGCCGTTGCCTGCTGATGAATCACAGAGTTTAATTTCCAAACCAACTCTGAAGCAAAATCCAGTTGCTCCTGCTGATTGCCACCTGTGATTCATATTGTAATCTTGGAAGAGAAAAGGGCTACTTGATACTTTATAGATATTAAGTATTTTGGTTTTATTGTCCTGTCTTAAAATTAAATAATGTAAAAGTGTGAAACTTTGACCATTTACGTCTCACATTTTCCTGATGCAGCACATAAAATTAAAGTATTTCAGGCTTGCAATTTTACATTTATAAGAGCCATTCATGGCAGATCTCCTTCAACTCACTACCTTTAACTGTTCATATTTTATTCCAGCTTTAGGAATGATTAATCAGCTTCTTTTTTAAATAAATTAGGTTTCAAGGCTGACAACCTTAATGATGTCCTTGGTATGAGGCTCTTATTACAGTGCCATCATCTTTTGATTATCTAATTGAACCATTATTTCCCAGTGCTGTAATAATTATATGACAACTTCAGTTAAACTAAAAACTTTGTTGTGCAAGTTTGAATTTATTTTGAATTTTCTTAAATCCACACAGGGTCAAAATAAACCATAAAGTTTCAAATACATGCCACACTTTGAAAAACGTATTTACCCCTGACACATTTCTTCTGTTCTTGCTTTTTTCTCACACATACATGTTTCAGATCATCAAACTAACTGTAATATCAGACCTTAGGAAAAACACAAAAGAAGGTTTTAAATAATGATTTCATTTATTTAAGGAAATAAGCTAACCAAACCATCCTGACCCTATGTGAAAAAGTAATCTCCCCCCTCCCTGTTAAATCATAATAACTTTGAATAACTATAGTTCTTTGGTTAAATTTCACTAGCCACACCCAGGCTATCCAACAAAGATACCACTCAAATAGGATCTGCTTGACAACACGAAGTAGGCTGAAGATATCAAAAGGGGCAACACATAATCCCCTAATCTAAAGAGATTCAAGAAACAAAGTCACTGACATCATTTATTCTGGAAATGGTCAGGCAACAAAAATCATATTTAGAGTTAATTATAAAGTTTTTTTTTTATATAACTAAGTTTAAGCAATGATCCAGGCTGCAACAATTTGGGAAAATTAAAATGTCCACCAAGGAATTGACAAGCAGATTAAAAAACAATTGTCGCCCTACAGCAATAGCTAAACTGAACACAGTCAGAATGTAAAGGAAGATGCAATAATGGGAATCTGCAGTCAGTATAAAAATGCGTAAATGTGTTTTTGTTTCATATTTTTTTACAACTGCTTCTATTTTTCTATTTTACATAAATTATTTTTTGCTCAAGCACTGACCAGATTGCTTTTTTCCCTCAATTTTGTTATACTTGTGACAATGACAATAAAGGATATTCTGATTCTGAATGAAACTGTCTTCTTGTCGTGACATCCTTCATAAAATACAGGATAAAGCAGATATTTACTGAAAGACATGTTTAAAGAGACAGTATGACGTAACGCTGAAATGGCTCTCTGGCTTCGGAAAACCAAAAATAAAATGAGATAAAGAATGGGCTCCAGCACCACTTTGGTGAAAAGAATAGAATAAACTTTATTTTCGTTGTGGCTGGGTTCAATTAAATCGTAAGATTATCCAGCAAAAAGGAAAAAACAGTGTACTAAAAAAAAAAATACAGTTAAAATAGAAAGATTGCAAAATAATATAAAAAATACACAAAAAGGCGAAAACCCCAAAGTGAACAACTCGAACACAGCACAGCTCGTTCTTTAGAGAACCGAGCCAGAAGAGTCGGATCCCAGAAAAGATCCGGAAAGCCCATCCTGCTGCTCTCCCGGGGGGACAGCGGAACCGAGACACCGACGTGTGATTCCTCTTTGTACTCAACAGGAAGAGTTGTGGCCGGCTCTGCCTCCCCCCCTTTTTTTTTTTTAAAGAAGCAGCGAGTCTGAATGCTTTAAATGTCCCGATAAGCCGGTTACCCGTCCACTTGAACCGCAGCAGTCGGTCTCTCTTGTTTTGTGGAAGCGGACATCCCATGTCAGTGTCCTTTTGAGCCATTTTGGACAACAAAAGGTCCGGCGACGGTTATTTTCTTGTTTTCTTATCGGGAGGGATTTAAAGTCACACACAGCAGTTTATTTAAACAACTCGTCGCTCTCTCTAGCCCCCATTTTTTTTTAAACTCTTCCACACCTCCAGACAGGAGGGGGATCCATTTTTTAATCATCCCCAAACCTAGCGACAATGGCAGCTGTAACGAGCCCGGAGACGAGCCCTCAACCTCGGGTATATTTCCAGACGCCGGCCGGCACAACGGAGGAACCGGAGACCCCAGTTCGGAAGCAGGGACGGGTTACGGTCAAATACGACCGTAAGGAGCTGAGGAAAAGACTGAACCTGGAGGAGTGGATCATCGACCAGCTAACGGACCTCTACGACTGCGAGGTAAAACAATAACGAACCGGGCCTGCCGATTAGGCGACTCTGCTGTGTAAAGTATCAATTAATGAGTCTATGAGCCCGGTTCTGAAGCCAGCAGTCCACAAAGAGACATGATCCAGCCTCTTTGCTCGCTGCTTTTGGCCTTGCGTTGCTTTTTTTTTTTCTCAGCCAAAACTGTTTACAAACCTGGGAAACAAATCTGTAATTAAAGTGACGAAGACAAAACACTCAGAACAGATGATTTAACCTCTTATATTTTAGTGTCTTTGGGAGCGATGTGGTAAAACTTCCCATGCCCTCCTACAGGTTGGCTAAATGTGGCACATGGTGCTTTATAGCCTCATCATGAAGCTGGCAGCATGGCTCTTTGTTCTGATTGGCTGGAACGGGTTTAAAGCACACCTGTGAATTGTTTGAATTACTTAAATGGCTGCTGTTTTCCTCATCTTTTTCTTATTTTAATCATGGCTCCCTGGACATATCCTTTTGATTTTTGTTTTTACATTTTGTGTTCGCATACCTTTGACTGTGTTGATGTAAATGGCATGCAAAAGGAAAACCTTCATATGCTTTTTAAACCGAACAATTAACTCAATGTGACTCAATTAAAAATGCAGTTTTTATTGTTTCCTATTCAATTATATCATTCCCTGGTGCTTTCAAAATTTCTTGTTTTATCGTTTTGGGGGAAATATTTCATCATTATGCTAAATCTTAATTTGCGTATACGGATTAACGGAAAAATAATCTGGTTTTTAACTAAATTTAAACCACTTTGCACAAAAAAGACGCTCAAAATAAACACCGCTGCCAATAAAAAAAATAAAAAAATCCAACCTACTTATATGGGATGGGCAAAAATGAACGTTTTGTGTTTTTTCCTAATAAAAAAAAAAAACAACAACAGAAAAGTATTGAATATTTGTTAAGCATGTTGAAGACTGAGTAAATATTAGCAATCATATAAAGATATTAGGGGAAAAATATGTAGATGTATCATAATTTGATTGCATTCTGTAAAATAGCATTGTTTTCTTTTCCCAACATTTTTAAGCATTAGCATGGTACTGACGGGGGCATTGGCACGGGGCACAAGCACCTCCAGAAAATCTTTAAAGGATGACCAGACGGGACACACTGATTATGTTGGGGTGGCGGACCAAAACTTACAAATTTTGGTCAAACTAATGAAGTACCCTTCTTTCGGGTAGCTGATTGGCAGTACGCAGCAATAAGTGGGGGACGGGCAGCACCATGCCAATCTATGTCTTCCATTCAGCAGGAGAAAACGGGGGTCATTCCAGCTCTTTCCCTGACGCCTCATGAGAAAGACTTTTTATTTATTAAATGGAACAGTTAATACTTTGGTCTAAACCTACACTTTCCCGTCTTCTCCTAACTGTTAGGCAGAGCCAGAGGTGGGTTCTAACAATGATGATAGGGGTCCAGTCATGCATGTCTGACTGGGCGACTCTTTACAATCATCCCTCCAGCCGAAGTGATGACAGGACATATTACCATCAGGAGTATCCTTCTCCACGCTTCACCTCATCAGACCCTCGGTCACGGTGACACACGCAGATCCGTGCGGTTTTGATGATGTAGCCCGGCGGTAGCTGTGTGGCGTATAACTGAGCTGGCATTGACCCACATTCTATTCCCAGCCTAAAAGGTCTGAAGAACCCCTAGGAGTCGTTCAGTCAGATAGGGAAAGAAAGGATGGAGCCAGGCTTTTGTGGACCTCCAGCTGGAGAAGGTTCAACAGGAGGTGTGTTCTGATATGGATGGGTTTATGGTTAGGCTGCTGTCATGCTGTGAATATTCGAGGATCGTCGCTTTAGACTTCTGGCTGGATCCGTTTCGCCGTGAAAGGTTGACTTTTTAGTTATCCTGGACAGCATCTAGATTTTAACAGGGTTCCTGTGCAGTCTGGAAAAGTCTGGAATTTCTAACATTTTACTTTTATTCTATTATATAGAATGTAAACAGAATTTCTAAAAATTGAAGGGATTTGTACATTGATTTGCGTTTAGATGATGACCTTCATGTTTGATTTAGTGTTTTGTCCCACTCATTATTCACTTTTTTGAGTGACTAACAGATAAAACACTTATTCCAAGACATAAAAAACAAAAATCACTACATATTTGCCCATCGTGATCCTTTTGGTTCTGGCATTAAGCTGGACTCAAGGTTCGGGAACTGGGTTTGGGTGAGATCTCAAGAAAGCATAAAAATGTCTCCTTTTTTTAAAAAAGTTTTATAAATGACGGTACACATCTCACAATAAGATTTTAAGTGATCTGTGTTTAATATTGGGATAACTCAGGCCAGATTTATTTTCATTTTGCGTTTTTCCAAAAGTGAAAAAACCCTTTACATTACTGCTAAATCTGAAGCCATTTGCAGCACTGTATTATTTTATAAATTATTAAAAATTAAAAGATTAAACCCAACTGTTTTGTCCCTGAATGTCCACAAAGAAACGGTGTTTTAAAGTTTCCGTTTTGCATATACTAGATGGGAAAAAAAATCGTCCATTTATGTTTTCCTTCTTTAAAAAAGAAACTTTTATTGTCACATCCGGCATTCAAGCGGATGAAAACTCAGAAATTCGTAAATATTTGTTACTTACAGTTTGAACCGAAGTTAGTCATGGCATTCATAAAAAATGGAAAATTTAAAAATGTGTTTACACACAATATTTTTACGGTAATATTCAAAAGAGTATTTTTCTGTCCAATGGACATAGTTGGAGGGACCAGAACCAGAATGATGACCCAAATAATGAACCACTCACCCCCCCCCCCACACACGGACTTCTGTATAAAAACTCCCACACGGTCTGACATAAACATGCTAAACATAGATCTAGGACTAATTCCTGAAAGTAATCATCTAATTAGGGAAAATCGAACCCTCTGCTACCAGTGTCAGAAAATCCAGGCTGTAGTCTGCGATGCCTTTTGTTTCTCCTGATATTGTGCATCTGGTCTCTGAAGGAGTTCCCTGTGTAGACAAGACCTGTCCTGTGAAATGACACCTCAGACCTAAAGCCAGCAGAGGAGATTAATGGGCCTAAAGGGGATTTGAAAGTCAACATGCTTTGATTTTCTGCCAATATTGGATTAATATCCTCTGCAGACCTTGCATTGTTTAAAAAGATGGAAAATGTTGGCAGCAATTTTGCTTAAAAATGGTGACATCTGTTTAATCTACTCAATCATGGATGTTTCAATGCACTGATCCGTATCCATAAACAGGTAAACAAAGTTGAGAAAGGCTCAGAAAAGCAGCAGTTGGGATGTATATGGCATGTCACCTGATACTGGCAACACATTTTATTCTTCTGGCACGTGCATATCAAGTCGTAGTTACATTTATGAGATATTATTGTCTTGTTTTATAGTTGGGAACACATATTCCTGATTTGGTGCCTGTTTGTGCCGTCCATCCCCTGTGATTCTCCCCAATTCATTGTCCTGATCTGGCCTGTGCTGAGGCTGTTAGACAACAAAGAGATTAATTTACAGTCTGTTCACTGATGGAGACGCGCTGGGCTCAGTTAGAGTGGGAGATATAAAGCACGTGCTACCGAACAGTGTAACTGGAGAGGCACGTTTAGCGGAGCAGAGAGCCTTTACTTCACCGTCATTATGTTGTTATCACTCAAACTCTGCTTTATCATCCTATTCTTCCTGAATATATGACAAAACTGTTAAAATAGCATGAAATTCGTTCAAAAGGGAATTCATTAGGAGCTATTTAACATTCATATAATCAAAGTAAAGGTGCCTCAAGCAGCCAGCCGGTGGTTTGTGCCAGCCAGCTCGTCAGCTATTCATCCAGCCGCTCAGCCAGAGTTGCTATGGGTATTTAGTGAGGAGTCACAGCATAAATCCATGGCAACAAGGTTTGCTAAATGTTTATGTTGGTTAACCACACATTAGATGGAAAATCCTCCTTCCATTTAGCCCAAGAAAACCTTGTGAAATTGCACAATGTGCAAAAAACGTCCAAGTTTTATTGTTGTTTATTGTGTTTTAATTAAAGCAGTTATTATACTAGCAGGGTTGTACCTGTTGCGTGTGACATACATGGTGAACTGATGGATCTGGGGGTTAAAACTACTTATTTATTCAACCTAGAGTCATCAAGAATTAAATTATAATTGCAGCTTCAGATACAGTGTCCTGCAAAAATATTCATACCCCTTAAAATGAACATTTTTACATTTTGTCATGTTACAAGATCTGGACTTTGACTGGGCCATTCTAACACATGAATATGCTTTGAGCCATTTCATTGTAGCTCTGGCTGGATGTTTAGGTTGTGCTGCTGGGAGGTAGACCTCCACCCCTGTCTCAAGTCTTTTCCAACCTTCTTCCAGGATTGTCCTGAATTATGTTTTATCGGGGAGCATCCCCACAGCATGATCCTGCCACCCTCATGTTTCACCATGGGGATGGAGAAACATGCAACAGCACAGTGTTTGCATGTTAGCCGTTGTATTTAATTTTACGGTCATCTGACCTGAACACATTCTTCTGTTTACTTATGAGGTGACTTTAGAAGGCAATTGGTTGCACTGGATTTTATTTCTAAGTAAATGGGGCTAGATACAAGTTAATACCACACTTCTAGATCTTTATATGTAAAAAAACAAAAGGTTGAATGCCACAATGATGCACTGCTATCACGTAAAATCTCAGTGAAATACACTGAAGGTTGAGGTTGTAATATAACAAGATGTTATGGGAATGAAGCCATTGTAAAACCCATTTGGACCTTCATCCCAGGTGCTGTTGATGAAGGGGTATCTGATAGGTCTGTTTGTGTAGTGGGAACAGCTGCAGCAGAGCACCCAAAACCCACATTCCCCATCTCTTTGTTTATTTTTAAAGCCAGCCATGCTAGCTTGAAACCAGAAACCCCGAGCTAGCAGATAACAGACAGGCAGGGCTACTTTAGGCTCCACTGGTTTATAAATATTTTCCACATTCTCTCCTTCATTGTCAGGCCTCCACTCTATTAGTGGTTTCATACATAGGGTGCTAAATGAGTTTTATCTCTCACTGGGGGGGTGGGAGATGCTTTTAGCAGAATAATTCAATTTCCTCCCCACTCCTGGCTTCATTTCCATGGCAACTTCCTCACTAACTTTTTACTTTTCTTCAACGAAAAAATTTTCTCTTAGCTCGCTCCTTTTTTTATTTCTCCAAGTGTGTGGAAACCAACCAGTAGCTACACAGTTAACAGTGGAGCGAGTGGGCGGACCGGTCTCTAAACTCCAACGTGGCCACTCAGTCACCGATGGGAACAGAGGCAGGATTGGTTAGCAGGAATGCAACGGACGGGGGAGGAGAAGGGAACTACGAGGGGATGGAAAAAGGACAGAGAAAAAGGAGTAGGAGGAGGCTCGGAGGTCGTAGTAGGAGAAAGTGTTTCTGTAACCCTGCAACGGCACGCTATAGAGGTGAACAAATGAAATAGAACCTATGAAAAACATCATTTTAATACTTGCTTTTTTTTTTCTTTCTTTATTCACCACAAACCACACTTTCTGGAGAGCACTAAATGATTTCCTGTGCAGAAGTCCTTCTGATCTGGTTTGAAACCAGACAGGAACGTTTGGCGTTATCCATCTGCATAAATCTAATTTTATCTTTCAAGGTTTTCCCCAATGAGTCATTAGCCAGGGAGACTATTAGAGCCTTCGGCCCCCTGTGCAGCAAAGGGCTTAAGTTTGTCTCTTTTAAAACTGATTATCTCCTTGCTTCGTCCTTCCATGTATATATGAGGATCACTTAACGCTAAAGTCATTGGAAATGAACAGTGTTGAGATCTTGTTGGATCACTCTACTTTAACCCAGCTGAACGCTGATGAAATACATGCTTTGAGTCATCAGATGATGTGGAAGCAGGAAATATAGAAATATAGAAAACCCTTAAAATAAAAGTATTTTCTATCGCAGCTGCAAAATGTCACACTGGAAATAATGTAAGCCCCAATTTGAGTACATTTGTCCTAGACGTATATGTTAAGAAACAGAACAGCATTTTGGCTTCTGTAACATTTCCCAAGGTTGGAGAATGCAGACAAAATGATCTTAGACCATTCATCTCAATCTTTTTCAGTAATGCACCGATATGAAAATTTGGACGATATCGATATTTGGCTAAATAACCAATATTTACCGATACTATATATAGTTCCCTACCCTTCCTACACCGTGAAGCCACAACCACACCATTGATGTTGCTTTTCTGATTCAATTCCTGCGCTGGATCACTGTCACATGTCCAGACAAAGACCACATGGCTGCCCCCCACCTGGCATACTTACACTCTCTCAATGAACCTCTGGGAAGTTCTTTCAAGACTCTTTAGAAAACCATTTCAGGTGAACACCTCATGAAGCTCAGGGAGAGAACGCCAAGAGAGCTAAGTAGTGATCAAGGCAAAGGGTGCCTATTTTGAAGAATCTAAAATATAAAAATATTTAGAGTTATTTCACACTTTTTGTTTCCTATATAAGTCCATGTGTGTTCATTCACAGTTTTGTTGCCTTTGGTGAGAATCTACAATCTAAATAGTCGTGAAAATAAAGAGACCCATTAAGTGAGAAATTGTAAAATTTTAATGTGTTTTATGGCAAACAGTTTTGCCACAGATTGGACTGAGGCCCGGACTTTGACTGGGTCAAAGTCCCTGTCCGCAGTGAAGGGGACAGGGAAGTGCTAACCCACTGCATGATGCTGCCACCTCCATGTTTTATCATGGGATTGATGGCTTCTGGGAGATGTGCGGGTTTAGCATTTTATTGTAGGCCAGGAAGTTTAATTTTGATCTCATTTGACCAGAGCACCTTGTTTAATCTGTTTTCTGAGTCCCCTAAACTGCAAATGAGAAATCATATGGCTTTCTTCCTCCCATTGTCCTAAAAAGGCCAGATTTGTGGAGCACACAACTAGTAGATGTCCTGTCGACAGCTGCTCCTACCCATGCTGTGGATCTCTGCAGCTCCTTCCCCGCCCATTAAGGTGGACTCCCACGAGGTCTGTAGTCATCCCATACTCTTCTCATTCTCAGAAGGTAGTGTTGGTACGGAAAAGCTCAGTCCCGTCTGACCAGAGCACATGGTTCCAGTTGAAGTCCATGTTAACGTTTGTGATAATGGGAAAGAACGGGCTTTTTACCGGCTTGTCTCCCAAGGAACCAGGTGACAAGTAGATGGACACGGTGACCTCATTGCTGAAGTTCTCATTTTGTTTACATCCTCTATCTGTTTTTGTTAAACATTTATTTCTTTCCACTTGATATTTTTCCTGTTGAATAAATGAAAACTAATTAAATTTTGTATTTTTCAAAAATCTTCTGTGTGAGATTACTGCCACTGCAATAAATAATACATACCATAAATCCACAGAAAGGCACGTCATAGTGAGGCAATGCCAGATATTTAGCAGAAAGCCTTGCAATAAACAGGGCAAAGGAAATGTCTCTTCCTTTGGAAAAGTCAACAACAAAAGAGGAAACGAAGATCGCAAAAGTGGGTCACTTCATGTTTCAAATAACAGCACCGTGACCATCCTTCCTCTAAAAATCGACACTGCATGCAAATTGCAATGCAGTTGTTCTTACCTTTCCATTTGTTGCGCTCATGATTGTAATCTTAGTTTGCATTTTGAATATGTCGGATCTCAGATATCAGAAGATTAGAGAAACGATAGACAGCAGAGAGCAATATTCCTTTAAAGCGTTCACTTAAAGGTTTGAATACCAATCACTGACACATGAGGGTGACTACAAAGAGGGGTTGTTGCACAGCAGGACTGAAAGACTCCACTGTGTCTTTAGCTGTGAAAAGCACCCCCCCACACACACACGTATGGATGCACACACATGTTGTTAATGGGTTACATGTGGTCCTACATGTTGAACACACAGTTGCCTTTCGGTTTGTCTGTAAAGAGGGAGGGTGACTCAGCAGAAGCCACAGCCCCACGCAGCCACTGACTGAACACTTTTCTTTTAACCCTGAGTGGATATACAACCACATTAGAGAGGTGGAAAATAGCTGTGAGTGAGGAAGACCAAGCATGTGTTCGGGTCAGTGTGTGAGTAAGTTGGGAAGGAAGTTCAGAACTACAAATAAGTAGAGAAGAGCATGAAGAAAGGACGCGTTGAGTCATTCAGATGAATATTTACGTTTTCTGTCACAGGAAGCGTGTGTTTGTGTGTGAGGAAAGACAAACAGTTCATAAAAACATTGACATCATCAACGTAGTCTCCTCTACTCACGCGGTCAGTCTAGTTTACTGAAGCTTACGTGTGAAACTACAGCTGTGGCTTTTCTAACTGCATCTGCTGAGAAGTTTTACCCGCTTTCATGAACTTAACCTTAGCTGAAACAGTTAGGGTTAGGTGTTGGTGTGGAGTCAACTCTGATACAGCGTAGCTGCAGAAAAGAAAAGGTTAGCTTTAAACTAGCATAAAGGGATAGTTTGGATTTTGAGTTATTTTCAGTAATAGCTCTTGTCTCTGTGACAGATAGATGTTATATCAGAATGAGGTTATATAAAACAGAAGAAATCCTCAAAGTGGGGGAAGGCTAACAGCTCGCCATTTTAGCAATTTAAAACTACTCGTATCACAACGTTTTATACCAGTGAAGTACAACACTATACCAGCAGATATTAACTGTCCACATCTTCACAGGAGGCTGTTGTTTTAGTTTTTCACTCTTTTCTGAGCCAAGAAACATTCCTGTTACCACAAACATTTAAATGTGCCAAGTAGAGATGTACCGGGCAGACTTTTGTTGCTGCTTTCTTGTTTTTCTAAAGCTTTTACTTGTCTGCAATTCCTTTAGTTTATTCTGTTTTTTTAAGAAAAGAACTGTAATGAAAAGATAAAAGCAAAATTTACACAGTGCTATGAGAGAAAGTAGTTGCTGTAAAACTGTTTTATTATTTTAAAACATGCAAATAATAATTGAAAGTATTTTGTGGTTCTACTGGCCTTTATTAACAGTAATCAGAAAGGAAGTGGGCAGAGAGAGAAGTGGTAGAAAACATGCAGAAAGGGGCTCAAGGTAAGGAATCAAACCCCCAGAGGTGTATGGGGCATCCACTCTACCACTACACCATACACAGTTTACACATGAACCTAGCTTTAGCATGTTATTATAGCAGTTAGCATGGCTAGTGCAATCAGCATTATAGAAACCTCAGCCACCTGTATATCGTTATATTACAGATCCTGAACTGTGAGATTTCCAAATATAGTCATTTCCACAACAGACAATTGAAAAGTTCCCAAGGATACAAGAGTGATTGTGCTGTACACTGTTCAGCCTTTCTGTTAGCTTCTTAAAGTCTTGCTCTCCCTCGCTATCTTGCAGCCTGAATAAACCATGGAAAAAAAGGTTTATTTTTAAATAACTTACATCTCTTCCTCTGGCTTTATTAAATCACCCCACAGATACTAAAAATAGCTAACTTTGAATCTTTTCCGCTCAGTCACAGCAGTCATAACCGGATAGTGTTGTCGTGTAGAACTTAGTATGGTGCGTTCGCTGCACGAAAAAGAAAAAATAATTTTTGTTTTACTAATCAGCCAGTCACAGGTCAGACTTCATTAAGTGGAAACAGTGCTAAATCAGCTGGCTGCAATAATCTGCTTGATGAGCTGTGACTCATCAGTACTCCATATAAATTTAACTACACCAAGAGGACAGTAAGATTTAGGATTTCTCAACTGCTGATCTCAACTTTCGCAACATATATCAGCTCCTGTGCTTTTCTGGGTTGCACCAATAAAGCACAAAACTTTCCACAGTGTAGAGACCACCATATTCTGATTGATGAGTCAACAGCGCCAGCGAACGAGGTCCAATCCCCAATGCAGCATCTGATAAATGTCTTTAAAGTTTTGAGCAGTCAATCGTCATTCTCCAAACTGAGACAACTTTGACCACCGTTTTCTGCTTTTACAACCAAACTACCTGTAAATACTTTGCATTATAATATTTGGTTAATTATCACAAATAGTTTTTGTATATACATTAAGGCTCTGAGTTTCATAGAACGTTCTTTTGTCTTGTTTGTGAGGTGACTTGACAGGTGCTCCTCTGTCAGTCGTTAGCCGGGGTGTTTTTGTACAAACTGTCTGACACCTTTCCACCATGCTCTGTATGACATTTCAGCTGCAGCTGAACTAGTCATTCAAGTGTCTGTCACGTAACAGGGTATAGAGTATAACGGGTGTAATAAAACAGTTCTATTTCAAAGATTAATAAAGTATTCACACCTCCCATTTTTTTATAATTTGTCATGTTACAACCACAGTCACAGCCACAATCCTCAATGTATTTTATTGGGATTTTATGAGAGGAGTAGTGCATAAATAAAGTAGTGCAAAATTATGAGGTTGAAGAAAGTCTCACATGGGCCTTGAGGACTGGGGTTGGACAACCTGGGTTTAGAACAAAGCATACTCGTTTGTTAGAATAACCTAGTCAAAGTCCAGACCTATCTAAGTGGAAATCTCTGGATAGACAAAGCTATGGATAGACAAAACAAAAAAAATGTTCATAGACACACTGTCACATTATTCCAATGTATTGAAGTTGTTGGTGGAAACGTTTCTGGAATCTGGAAAAGTTTAAGGGGTATGAATACTTTTGCAAAACACTAGGTTGTCTTACAGTTTGATTATGGAGACTAAGTGATTCGGTGTTCAATGAGCTGAGATAGGCTGCTACTTATTAGAGTCTTTCTGTTAGGTACCACTGTGTGTGTACGTTCAGTCAGTGCTAAAGCTGTTAATGTCTTTACATTACTAAACATAATGAATGTTGAGAAATCCCACGTTTTTCTCGCTCATTATGCTAAATGCTCGCCAGTGTACAGTTTTACAATCTGGAGTGTTTTCTAGGTCCTCGGTAAAGTTTGTAATTAGTTAATTATTAATCAGGTTAAGACTATAAATGCCATTCTCTCCAGCCGTTGTGTAAGGGTTCCTGAGCTCGTTGATGAGGCTTTTCAAAGACAGTATAATTGTGATGGAGTGTGGTGTGCAAGCATGTGTCATTACTGTAAGTGGCTCCAGGTTGTTGTCTGTTTAAAAAGCACTTATAGGTGACAGATGAGCGGGTCTTTGCTGCAGTGTTTCTTGGCCTCTGTTTTTCACAGAACAATTTAGCATCCAAGATATGTTCCCGAAGCCGGCATCAGCAGGCAGGGATCAAAGGTCCTCAGTCATATCTGCATGGACTCCCTTTGCAAGCAGTGTGAGCTGCTCACAGGTCCAGTGGGGTAACACCGATCCACTCAGGAGACTACTTCAGTCCCAGGAGGCACACCAGAGCCGACATCAGTCAAGCTCATCAGGCAGCAGTGGAGCTCTTCAGGTTAAGGCTTTATCCAGTCTCTGAGTTTGTTTGGCTTGTATCTTTCTGCAAGCCAGTTTTTCACTGAATGAGAGCACTTACTAAAATATTTAATGCATCATAAATAAACAGCCGTAAAAAGATGTACAAGACTCTCTGAAATCAGCGAGACAAGGACATTTACCCCAAAACAAAGTGGGTATGGTGTTTGGTGGTCATGTTAGAATGCTAGATGTATTTAAATGAAACTGCTCTGAGGTGTCTGGAAATGATCTCTAACCCTTTTACACTTCCCAGCTGGCCTTGAAACCCTTTCTTGCCACCTTGGTGTAACTTATGTCAGCATAAGTTGGCATTACGTGAAGTTATTCTGCATTTGAACCTTTCAGATGCATCAAGGGAGGTAGATTCACGACCGAGTTGGAGAGTAGGTGTGAAGTGAGGGTGGGGTGAGCAGTGCTGCATTCTAATCATTATTGCAAGCAATGACTTGCTGGTTTCTGATTGCTCTCATTGTCGAAGTCATGGTTAGTCAGACTGGTTGACTTGTGAGTGGGGCTCACCTTTTGCAGCCATGTTGCAAAACTGTCTTGAGAATCTGCTTCACTTAAACCAGTTGGTGGACTATGTATTTTGTTACCGTTTTAAGAAAGTAAAAGATTTTAAACCCAAGCTGTGTTAAGGAATGACAATCAAATAATACCAGAGCTACTTATGTGAAATTGCTGCTGTGAAAAGTGCTGGGTGGACTGCTGTTCCTGATCTTGAGAAACGTCTGAGGGTCTAGCGTACTTAATATTTTGTTTTTACATGGGGTTTTAGAGTGTATTTACTTTTTCTCACACCGTTCTATTTTGGCTTTATCTTTGATCAATAAATGCAACATTGTGGTGAGCGTTTTTGTACACTTGAGGTAATATTTTATTGGATAGATTAAAACAGAATAGCCCAGCATTGTGAAATAGATTTTGATTTTACAAATAAAAATCGGTATCCATCCTAGGAGCCCATGCAGGGGGCAGCTGGAAACATGTGGAGGATGGAGCTCGGGTCATATGTGCCAAAACAATTAGCCTACATTCAAAACGCCATGTGTGGTACAAAAATAACATTTAGCGGAGTAAGCTCTTAGACTGCTTCTTTATTTTGTGTTTTATCAAATAAGTCATTGTGATACATCCTGCTTCAAGACGTTGTACGGCCCTAGTGGCTGAAAATCTGCACAGCAGCAAGCAGTTTTTGTCATTATACTCTTAAACTTTAAATAAGTGCCAAAAGAGAGGAAAATCCTACCAGGACATAACTGAGCCGGCTGCAGTTGGATTCTTCGTGTGTGGAGATTGGGCTGCAGTGTAAAATTTAGGGGAAAATTATTATGTTATAAATAAATATTATGAATGAACAATAAAGATTTACTCTGTCAGCAAAGACATTCAAGTTAAACGCAGTACAGTAACCTCCCACAACTTAAGTTTGTCTGATAAATGTAAAATTTATAGGAAAAAGCTTTGTTTGATCCCCTCGTTGTAATCTGCTGAAATCTCTCTCTTATTGGCCGAATGTAAAACAAACAGTGCATTAGTGGGTTAGATTATCCTTAGTGTTGCAAGTGTTTAGGAGGCCAGAGTCTGGGTTGATAGTTCAGCTGTATGAACAAATATGTTCTCTGTTCCCTTTTCAAATCCATAAGGATTACATCTCATCAAAAATAATTTAAAGGATTAAAATAAAGTAAGGGTGTAGCAATGGATTACCAATTGACGGGAATAAGATTAAACAGAAGCAAGAACGACTCCCTCATTGACTTCCCTCCTGGCAAACACTCTCAAAATAAATGGAAGCAGTGTTTTTAAAGAATGGCGAGGCTAAATGAACAAGTTAAGCTCCTTGTTGTGTTTGTTCTTGCCAAGAGTGACATAATGATAATCTGCAGTAATCCTTGTTTGTATGCAGTTGTACTCTAATCTGGAAGTAATCTCTTCTTTCCACCTAGTTCTTGTGGTCTGGTAAGAGGTGTGTCCACATATCCTTATACCTTCATCCTCTGTCTTTTCTCCTTGTTCTTTGACAGTTTCTTCAGTAAAGAAATTTGTTAGGAATTGTTTGTGTTTCCTGTCCACTCCTCTGTCCACTCCAATGAAGAGGAAATTGAAGGTGTCTGGTTCACCATTGCCATCAGAGAGATTTTGTAACAATAGCCGACTGAAAAGAGAGAGAGATGGATGATCTGAGTGGTGTGGTGGTTATCTAACCTACATTGCATTTGAAAGGTGAAAGTTTGTATCCATTGGAATGTGTCTTCAAGCATAAATCCAGCTCTTCTGTGAAGCCTTCAGAGGTCTGTTAGAGAACATCATCCACAGAAGACCATCATGCTGGGGGATGATGAAAATCATCCCCACTATTGTTTGTCATCAGGACAATAACCCCTATACATACAGCCAGAGCTACAGTAGAATGGTTTAGATTAAATCAAATTCATGCGCTAGAATGGCCCAGTCAAAGCCCACACCTAAATCCCATTGAGAATCTGTGGCGCAAGTTGGAAACGAATGATTTTCAATGAAAAAATGACAATGTTTCAGTCTCTGAATGTGCAAAGCTGGTAGAGACATACCCCCAAAACTGTAAAAGATTTTACTTCCATTTTCCCTCCTCTTCATAATTGGGCAAAACTTTGTGTTGGTCTGTCCCTTGAAACAAAAAAAAACATACATTATAGTTTGTGGTTGTAACATAACAAAATGCCCCACAATACTTTTCCAAGGCAATGTATTGGAAAGAAAAGCTTTAAATAGGAAGTGTCTGTATTTTTTAGCAAAGGAAGCTGATTTATAAGCTGATGTCTTTAGCCAGTTTGTTCCTCACAAGACGTTTTGTCCATTCACCGTAAAGAAACCTAACTTAAACAATACAAGTTCTGTCAACTTTGGAAACTTTTAACCTTGTTTCTTAAACTTAATCTTTTTTCCAGTGCTTTGGTTTAATTGAGCACCACTTTACAAATCACACATTTAGCTGTTAAGCCTTGTTCCGACTTTGTCTCTCTGCTATTTCAACTCTGATCAGACGCCACTGTTCATGAGTCTGGATGTTAAATGGCACGGGCAAGTCACATTAAATGGGAGTCCTGAAGCCATGCTGAAGGATAGTCAATACTACGGCTGGCTGAGCGTTGTTGAAGACATCAACAAGAGGATGGGACACATATTGGCTGGTGGCACTACAGGGGGATTTCTGTGCAGCTAAAGCTGAAACGTACTTGTACCTATCAGCTGATGGGTTTGTTGCTATCACAGGAAGTCCTGCAGAGACACACATATCAGTTCCTATATTCTACATGTAGCAATGCAAATACACTCTTATAAAGATCTGTTTGCAGGAGTAAATCTGCTTTGCCCGCAGTTTGAATATAACCTTTATATTGTCCTGTTATCATGGTTAAGTCTGTTGTGTTCTTCTGTTTAAGGACAGTTTTATCAAAGCTGCATGGCCCTCAGTCATATTGTCTTGTTTGCCTTTGTGTCGGTGTTGGCAGACATCATTCAGATACTGAGGAATATTTAAAGTGCAATCAACTAAGATCTCGTAATTCAGCTTAATCTTTGTAAATTAAAAAAAAAACAAACAAAAAAAACGTGAGACGCACCGAGAAATCTGCCAGTGAGCGAACTGGCAGATTTTCAGCTCGACCGACCCTTTTTAATCGGTTATTAAACCCAAGCTATGCCCCACCTACCAGATCACACTAATGGCAACACTCTTCACTGCGGACGCGGTTACTGAGTGTGGTGTTTATAAAGAAGTTGGAGGAAGCACAAATGTGTATTGCTTGGATGTAATTTGTGGTAGGATATTTATTATATTTTAAGGGCCAGGAATGCAAATATTTAAGTCAATAAATAAATGTAAATATCTAATAATATTTATGGCCAATTGGATAGACTTTCAGTGCCCTTCATGCCCATGCGTGATGTTTCTTTTTAGTGGCTGACGATCTAAAGCTCACAAAGCGTGGTGGAACATTGTGATAAAGGAAAAGATTGAAAAGAGTGAGAAAATTGTGGATTGCTCATAATCTTTTTTAGTACAGTTGAAGGGAAAGATCTTGAACTCACTAACTTGAGAAGAACATCAATCACATCGTAATCGAAGCGTGACTTTTATTGCCTTATATGCCTAAACTGTGTAAAGATCTTAGTGACCAACACCATGAAGATCCGGTAGAGTTGTGGGGACATTGTGATGATCGAAAAGAGAGTAATGAGAAAAATGGGAGTTAATCACAATTATTGATGTCATTGCGATTCTCTGTTTTTGTAAAATGGTGCTGTGCTAGTAAGGATCTGTTTTCCCTAAGTAATACACAAGTAGAATGATGTTTACAGTCTAACCGCTAATGTGAGATGCTAAAGACTTTTGATTTTAAATGAAAAAACAAACTCGAGGTAGGAAGCTAGAGAAAGATATTTTGAATGCTGTTAACAATAGCTCCTAAAAACAGTAGCTTAATGGTTTATAAAAAACAATCCCAGTGTATCTCCAATTGTAGGAATTGTCTGCCCATCTCAAATTTCTCCGTTTGTTTGATGCTTGGATATAAACCACAGTGCTGTCATGCACTTGTTGAAAGCTACGACATAGCAGCAGAGCTCCAGCCCTGGCACCCTGCACGGTTGCCAAAGCAGAACCAGTTTACCTAAGGCTGGTTGTTCCCTCCAGAGGGACCAGCAGAGCATCTTAGCAGAGAAGCTGCTGCACAGACATCTCCAGTGAACACATAGACACCAGCGGCCTGCCCAGCAAACCCAAACAAGGTGATGTGTGGACCACTCAGCTGTGCAGAAATCAGACATGGCTACGGCACTGCTTGTGGGCAGGTTAGGGTTGGGTTACAGTCTACGTTTTAAATCTTTTGTCTACAAGTAGGCATTTATGTGCAATGTGTGTGTTTGGGAAAGATTGCATGTCCTTGTCGAATATATGATGCTAAAAGCATGTTTCTGAGAGGACGTTTTGACAAAAAATGGCAGCTTATTTGAATGCCTGGGAAAGTAATTGACTAAAAATGTTTTTGTTTTACACGGCTGTAGTCATCTCATGGAGGATGTGTTGCTTGTTGTGGTTACCATTTAGGTCAGTTTATCTCTTACCAACGAGTTTTTTGCATTGTTTTTCCTGAGTGAGATATCTTTCTATAACAGTTTTTCAGTAAATCTGCATTTTTATTCCTTTAATGTTTGTCAGCTTATGATTGCACATGTACAGCATGTCTTCAGTGCATGTCCCCTGATTATGTCAGTGTTTGCCAATTTCATGTGATGCTTTGCTTAGATTGCTTGCAGCATTTTTGGCTGAAATTACTAGCTCAGCACCAGGCCACATTCACATATCACTTATAAACAACTCAGACCACTGGCGCAGAAATGAAGATTCAGGCTGTTCCCTTATTGAACTTCGAGGCTGCTTTTATCCTGAAAACTGGACAGTCTTAAGAGGAAACAGACAGCTGAAATACATTTCTTACAAAAGTATTGTAATTCCGGCAAAAACACAAATGACCAGACAAAGAATAGGTGCAAAATAGAGAAAGAATGTAGACAACATGTGGAAAAAAGCAAAGGCAGAATACTCCAAAACCAAACCGGGGAAGATGATGACCCAGTTTCAGCTGGGAAAAGTCTTGAGAGACAAAAAAACAAAGTGAGAAAATCCCGCTCCACTTCAATAAGAACCAATCCACCAGTGACCTGAATGTGTTTTATTATAAATTTGACAGCATAAAGGACAGTGTGTTCAGTCTCTCACCTCCGATCTACATCCTTTGCTCCAGCTCCATCTCTCCAAGTCCTGCAGGGCTACAGCTAAAATGGTAGCTGTTATTTAGACACAGGAAAAAAGAAAACCCATCAATTCAAGGCCTCATTTTATATCCAGCATGGTTGTTATCTTTCAGAACTAGTTTTCACAAACATTTCCAACGTATTTCTAAAAGTCTGCTCTGTGCCTTCATTATTTTCTATCATTCCAGGTCAAGAACAATGTCCAATTCAGAAGATATTTATTGAAGATCACTTCATCTAATCTCTTGTAGTTTTCTCTGTATCTTGAATGCTTGTCCTACTAACTATTTTAAGACCCTTTTCTAGATCGACTCCAGTTCGCATAAGGAGGAAAGTGGTATATCAATGGTGTTGTGAACTTGGCCCCGCTTTGTATGCTACATTGTATAAGTTGACTAAGAACTCATTAAAATTTCTTGGGGACTTCACTACTTTAAATGTTGTTGCAACAGATGTCCTGCATGATAAACTTTCTAAATGTTTTATGCCAGATTCCTTCTGCCAAAGGGCCATCAACTTGTTTGAAGTTTATAATACTTACAAATCTCTGGCTAAATCTCTTGAAACCTGTCATGCTAGAGGGGAACCAGAGATTCTATCAGAAGGGGTCCAGAATCACAATGAAAGCACATGTTTGATATTGAAACTGAATCAGAAAGGGAGAACCACAGGGTTGTGTTCTCACATCCCTTTACTGTACAATTTTTTTATAATGAAATCTACTTTGTAGCCCCTAAAGCTTGGCAGTGACATCACCATGTTCAGTCTCATATTAGAACAGTAAAAGGTTCTGGTGCTGTTCCAGCCACTTGTTGCCAAACTTTCAAGTAGAGATGGCACAGGTCTTTAAACACAAGGCTGTCATTCTGTATCTAAACAGCCCTCTTCCCAGTGACAATTTTACACTCATTCCTACCTTGAAATCCAAAGGCATTCCAAGGGCAGAAGGGTATATAGTACCTGGAAAACTTCCAAAAGGAGAAGTTCAGTAGGCATCCAGATCAGATCCCCAAACCTCCATAGCTTAGTCCTTTTTGCTGTGGAACAGAAATTAGGGAAGCACAGTACTTCAGCATTAACATCGGTATCAGCTGATGTTAGTAAACGTTTAACACATCAGTATCAGTCAGATAAATAAAACTGGGCCGATTTTAATGGCCTCTTCTTGACATTTGTGTATGGTTTTTAGGAGGAGGAGGGCAAGGGATTGGCCATGTGGCATTTCTTTGGTCATCTGACAGTGAAGGTGATGCAGTTCAGGATTGTGGGGTGTTTACGGAGATACGCAAACATTTCACACACAAGGACATTGTGTCCTGTGTAAGATTTCTATTTGTGTTGATCCTCTGCTATTGCCCTAACTTGTATGTGTAACATACTGTTCAAAGTATAGTGACTTTGATTTGGAGCCATGTCCAGTCTCCTATCATGAGTTGATCTGCTTACATTCACTTCACATCTTCACACAATGAATTTGTTGGACATTTTATCAGGTGTGTGGCAGCAGGACAAGCTGTAAGGACCAAACAGATGAAGAAAGAGGATGTGTTAGATTAGGACAATTATTGGCCTGTTTATGTCCTAACATATATCATTAAAAGCTTAAATTGTTGACTTTGTGTTGAGTTAATGGACAACAAACGTGACACTTTATTTAAAGGTAAGAAAGAACAAAGGAATTAGGTCTAACTAAATGAAGGAAATGCTGTTTTTCAGCTTCTGTTTGTGCTGTAAGCTGGTTATAGCCTGCTGCTCGCCCTGCTGTTCTGTCTGTCTGTTTTTCATATGATTCGAAACAGGACATCATAGTCTTCCTGTGAGGAAGTACATTCAACTGATTAGATGTGCAGGAAAGATGAAGATTAGTAGCATGCACAAACCAAAGGTGCACCACAAACACAAGATGTTAGACTGGATTAAGTATATTGCATTGGCCATTGATCACTGTGGTTTATGGCTGAAGTCTCCATGTGATGCCAGCCACCACTTAGATTAATTACCTATAGACATAAGCATAAAGGTATGACTAATGTCACTCAGTCAGGTCTACCCTCTTGAGGTGTCTAGCATATGCACCCAAACGCAGCAATATCATTTCACTCCCCTCCCTTATCTTCCAGGACATAGCTGCTCATGCTTGAACCCTTTCAGCTTTAAAGAGCACACAATTTAAGCTTTAATTTCTGCTTGTACAGAGGGGGTCCTAAAAGGGAAGCACACTGCTGTAAGCCCTGCAGATTGCTGCTGAAGTGTATATGTGACAGAAAGAGATGTGAGAGATGGAAAGCAGCAGGTGACGACTGACACAATGCATCCCTAATCCCTGAACCCCTGTTGACCTCCCTGTGACTCCCTCTATCTATCTCTGCCTCTCAAGAGCGCTTTCATGCCTGTAGCTAGGTGGCCCGATTGCAATGAGCTACAGTTACAAGAGAGAATCTGGACAGCGGGGTCATGCCAGCTAAAGCAGGAGGCTAAACACAAACCAAAACAGGACAGAAATAAGGCTAGAAGCTGGATAAATCTCAGTGTTTTTTACCCCTTTTCCTTCTGACCTCTTCATATTTGTGTTGATTAATCAGACGATTGTAGAACACCTCACCACAGTCACAAGGGTGTTATGAATTACCAGCTTGAGATACAGTACTGCGCAGTATTATTTGCTTCAAATTATCCTAATTTTCTCATAATATTTTAAAATGGTTCAATCAAGGTTTTTTTCAGGCTTTCTAAAGATCTATCAAAGTTTTATTTTTTGGACTTTGGCTGCTTCAGGAAGGGTTTATCTTTGTTGTCCTTTCTTTGGTTGAGTCTTTGAAAATCACAAAATAGTCCTCTTCAATTATTAGCACCCCTTGTAAAGATGCTTACAAAAGAATTTAGGTAACTAAATTTGTAATGCCAAGATAGACCTCCCCTACCTTCCTTCTCACTATAAATGATGTCAAGATAAACATTTGTTCCAGTTGTTTTAACATTTTAAATTATTGGTCTGACAGTCGAAGGTTTTGCAAGTTGCTCATTTTTTGTAGCCAGCTTAAGGAGATTAATACAGGTCATCTTTACTTGAAAAACATGTTTTCTTGTCTTAGCAATTTCGAAGAGTGGCTAAAAGAAGTGTGCCCCTGTGTGATGTCATATCTATATCCCAGAGAAACCAAGTCATTTGATTACTAGAGAAATGTCTGCGGTTCATTCAGACTGCAAGAGAGCGAGAGAGAGCAAACCTTCAGTAAATAACAAGAATGCCAAATGGAAAAAGCAATGTTTGTTCTTATTTTATTTTTTTTAGCTTTTAACCTGTGTTTTGAAACATGCTGGATTGGGAAAGGACAGCAGTCTGTTGGAAAGGTCATTCTCAAGGGAATACACACAAAGACTGCTGTTCGCGCAATGCTACCTGAGCTAATTAGTATTAATCACTAAGACTGTTTAAAATGTCGACTTTGTTATCATTTTGTTCCAGTTTTAAACATGGGGTCAATGATATTTCTAAGAGTCAAATCAGAAATGGACAAAATAATAATCAGCAGGTCAAATTTTTGTAAAACTAGGAGAAACTTCAGACTTTTGTGCCTCTGGTGGCCTTTACTGAGCAACAGTTTGACAGGGACAGCGGTGTTGAGGACTGTGGCCACCTCGCATGGTGCGCCAGCTCTGCCAACTCAGCCACACAGTCCCCTTCACTTCTGAAGATAAAGGTGAGAACTGTGAAGAAAGAATAACCCTTTTACCTAATTTATTTTTTAATCTTTGCTCAACCATTTGTTGTATTGCACATCTTTGTTTGCTCAATCAGTCGATGGTGATGTCTGTACATGCATGCGATGTGGGAGGTTCTGTTGACTGGCCTGTTTTTCATCATTGCACAGATTACCCTTTAGCCTAATATTTTTTCGACTACCACAATTCCGAGTTTTAAAATATTTCATAATCATTATAAGCTGCTTAATATTTCCAGGACTAAAGTGAGATAACTATAAAAGGGACACATTTTGCACACTTTGGCTACAGAGTGTTTGTGCGTGTTTATCTGCCTGCGTCCATCAACACATAATGTGTACCTGCCTTATTGTGCCAAGGCAACCAGCCCTGGGCTGTGGTTTTAACAGGCGATGCACACATACCACCTGAATAATCAGCGCTGCTCAGTCTCACCTCAAAATAGATTCATGATTTAGAAGCTAAATCCTGCAGATTATGTATTTAACACCTTCCTCGTCTGAATTTCCTGTTTGTATATTTAAATAATAACAATGAGTGGTTTTTAAAAGTTCAACAAAGTTCAGAAAATGTAAGACTTCCAGGCAATTTCAAACACCCACACAAGGTAATTAAAGTGAAATCTTATTGTTTAAGAGCACTCGGTCCTTTTCCTACTTCTCCCCTTTCTGCTCTCGTCCGTCCTGCCTTATCCAGCCATTACTTCCCTTTGCTTCCAGCTTTTCTTTTCTTTTTCTTTTCTACTCGCTCATGTTTGTTCCTTGTTCCCTCATACTCAGCCAAAGGACGGTGTGTGTGTGTTTTGTTGCTCAATGGGCATTTAGCCATCCTGTAGTTGCTTGGTTATTTTTATCCTAGTTTGTTACTGAGGCAGCAGAAAAGCAAAAGTGACTATTCAACATCCTTCATGAAGCTCTTCTATAACCTCAATCTGTTTTTTTATTACATGTTCAACACAACACATTGGTTTATTTCTGTCGGCACACACAGATCCTATCAAATTAATCAGAAACAGGAAGTGTAGTCCTTGTAGGTTGCCATATCTGACCTACTTAAAGGTCTGGTCTTCTTAAGAAGCTTGTCAGATAGATAAGGAGTCCTGGGGATGCACAGGTTGCTCAGTTATCAGCGGGGCTGGTTGCCAGAAAGCTGATTTTGGCTAACTTAGACCAGCAAACATATTTCCTTTGTATATTGTACTGGCAGAAAAAGATATAAGTTGCTACTAAAATGACTCATTAGTCTGATTTCAAGTTAACTGCTGAATAAAATGGATGCTTTCTGACGTTGCTTGAACAGGCAAAATGACGCCTTCCTTATGAGGTCTATGCACAAATATTAGGACTTAATAGTTAGGATTATCAGGATCTGCATTCATGCATTTATTAAGAAATGAGCTCACTGGCTTAGTAGGTTAAGCACACTGAAGGAATGTGGAAATTTAATCCAGAAGTGCAAATTTAAATGAGTTCATGGGACCTGTGTTACTTGCAGTGTCTGTAACAGACATGAGACGGTTCCTGGTTTCAAAACTGAGGTCTTACAAAGTTACGCTTTCTAAACCGCTAAAATGTTCTGTCCTTTTAATGCGATGCAAGAGAAAGTACCTGAGTGCTGAGTTTTCTTCGGCTGCGTGGAGCTTCGAGTAAGGTGCCCGTCCTCTACCTGTTGCTGTGCACTGCAGATCAGCCGGCTGAAAGGTGGCTCCTACATATCTCTCTCGCTTGTAAGAAAGATGAATTTGGGGATGTTGGTTTCCCCCCCCCCCCCGTTGTTTGGAAAAACACAAACAATCATTATCTTGAGGGTAAAGGAATGCAACAGGTCACACCTGTTAAAGTTTATAGTGTGGCGACATTTCCGTTAAGGTGAGTTGCTGCCTGCAAGAAAACTAGATTGCTTTACTAATTAACCAGCTAGTTATACTAAAGCTCCTGAAACTACTACTAAATTTAGTGGGTGTTTATTCTGTATTTTTGCTTAAGTCTGTGTATCAGAATAGAAAAAACAAAAATGTTCAATCAGTTACATTATGTTTGCAAGAGCTGCAATAATTATTGCTTTTCTGTTTTTAAATATAAGCAACATGACGCATTTTCCCCAAATTTAGGGCGTGCAGAGGTCTCAGTGGCCCGATGAGGGCAGCAGTCACCATCAGCCTCCATCCGTTGGTGCTGATGCTCACTAATCTGTAAGGTATCTCGTATGTCAGCAGCATTGATTTCTGAATGCTCAGGAAACTGCCTGTAAAATAGTTTTTGTCTATGAGTACTAGTAAAAAAATATGTCTTTCCTGTTATTTGGTGTAGTTTTGTTTTGAGGTGTGACTAAAATAAGTTAAGTAGCTATAGCAGAGTTTATAAAATGTGCAGTCAAAGCTCTCTAATCTGGTAACGTTTTAGGAAAAAATGTTTTCTTTATCTTCAAATGAGTTAAAATTTTAATTTAACCAGATATTTAAGATTTTTATGTGGTTGCCTATATAGCTCTGAGACAGAACTCAGTAGAATTGGCAGATCAGAGCTTTATGAAAATCAGGAAGAGGAATGGGTCTAAAAAAGCTGTAATCGGTGCAGCTTTAGTTAGAACTGACAGCAAAATTCCTGGTATTAACTCTTAAGTTATTGGAGTTAGGCTGTTAAATTGATGGATTATATGTGCATTGACTTTTTATATGAACTAATCACATTAAGTGTTTAGAAGTTTTAATAATATTTAATTTCAATGAGAGTGATTTTAAATCAAGTCAGCTGATTTGGAAAAGTTGCTGCTTCAGTATCTCCTGCATGTCTTTAAATAGAAGTGTTTCCAGAAATCATAGCATGCAGTTTTTACTGTTATTTTACAAAAACGCTGACCCAATTACATCAGCTTATGTTTCTTATTAAGGTGAAATAGTCTGGCATTCAGTCTTGATGTCACTATACACAGAAGATACTCTGATCTACGCACACACACACATCGAGCATTCAAACCACACTTCCATACTGTCACCTATGATCCTGCTCTGTGGGACAGGAAGCCTCCAGATGAGCGGCGTGGCCGTCTGGTGCACCGTCTCTCTGTGCCGTGCCTCTGTGTGGGACATATTTGCAAACTTGTCAGGAAGAGTGTAATTCAGTTTAAAGGCCACAGTGATACAGCTGTGCAGTACGCCCATTTGCTGTGTGTTCCTCAGGTGATGCTGCTGATTTACTTCCAGTAGAGGCTTTTAGCTACATGCTTGTTTTCTCTAAGGAAATAGAACGACTGTAGTCACCAGTATGTCATAAATATTATTTGTTTTAGACTAAACTACCTCATCCAGAGGACCTCAGGATCCAGGCCTAAAAAAGTTCTAAATGGACCTAGACCTGTTGTAAGATTTTACCAGAAGATGTCTTCAAGCTGTGTGTGTTTTCTAACATTTACAGTAATCCATTTTAAGCTGCAGATCTTTCCTAGCCTTGTACGACGTTCCAGAGGAGAAATAGAAACACGCAAGTCTGAGGAAAAGTACCGCAGATTAGTAAAGACTATCTGCACGGCTGAGTCTAAGTGATTCCTGGAGGTATAAATCCTGTTTGACGCTCATGTTCGGAGGCCGCGGCAGATATGAAACAGAGTTGCAGCCAAACTAAATAGAGATGATTTGAGGAATCTAAATCTAAGCTGAGATCGCAGAAAAGGAACGATCCAAGAAGCCAAGTTAACAGATCCAGCAGAGAACTGTCCGTCCAGCAAAAGCGGTAAATGTGAAATCAATAGAAAACCTCCTACTAACTCAGGCATCCTAACAGAAGACATGACTTTTATTTATCCACTGATTAATTATGCATTTCTAACAATTTTCAAAAGCTTGTTTTGCTTTTAATGATAATAGGGTTTCTTAGTTTTTATTGTGATAATCATGATTGTTTATTACAGTTACGCTCACTGAGTCTGGAAATGCACATATTTTATTACATTTAAGGAACAAATATAGGAGGATCTGTGAAAACTTTTCTTTATAGAAGGTTTTCCTATTTGTTCCTTAAATGCAGTAAATTCTGTGTAAGAGTTATTAATCTAAATGAATAACTGGTTATAAATGACTTTCCCCCAAATTGAAACTCCATTTACATTGTTAGATTATCTTTTGAGAGACGCTTCTCTCATTTCCTTACAGAAACAAACTTTTTCTCTTTGAATTAAATTATTTTTATATCTATATCTACCAGGGATATGCATAATTTTAGGATTAACTATATACATCAGGACATAGAAAATATTATAGCAGAGGTTTTGGTTTTAAAAAGAAAGTACATGCACTGAAGTAAAACTGTCCAGAAATAAAACGTAATGACGTAAATGCAGCATTGTTTCGTTGTGGTTCCCACCACAGAGCGTACAGTCGACATTAATGTCGCTGTTTGAGTCCCTAAATGTGTTTGGTAAGAAAGAATCTATGCAACATTTAAAAATACATTTCTTTTTGCTTATTTGTCAAGAACGTCTGTGGTAGCAGCCACAACAAATAGGTTCAACAAAGCCGGATATGTCAGAGAAACACAAGCTCCTCCTGTGTCCTATTCTGCTTTTTGGGGAATTTATTTCCAACCTCCACGGCTGTTAATTAGTGAAGGAACCTGGCGAATTGCCTCAACATACTTGTCACATGTTTAAAGCATGAAATGAAGCAGGTAGTTACTGAAGGATTGGTTAGTAGAAATAAAAATGGCTTCAAATTGCACCATTTAATTTAGTTTTGCTTCTTTCACATATATTTCTGTATCAAATGATGTTGCTGCAACTGGCAGGATAAAAGGAAAATATATTTTACAGGATTTTCTGCAGGTAGTTCAGGATAAAGCTGATCTTTTCATCTTTGTTTTTGGATGTCTTTGAATTGTTCCACATCTCTCTGCTTTGCTTCCAACCCTGAAGATCCTGCCAGTCTTTTGTAGCCAGCGTTTATACCAGGCCACATCTGCAGCCAACAGAACGCTCTCTCCCTCCAGACCCGCAGTCAGTCAGTCACTCTGGAGGATTGTTTTGGAAATCCTCCCTCGTGATTCCCGGCTTTCTTTGTGTCTCCTCTCTGAAGCCTGTCTTCCGGCCTTTTTTTCCCCAGCATGTCCCTCTCTCTCTCTCGCCTCCTTGCCCTGCCCGTCCTCGCTCTTTCAGAGAGCTCCTCTCAGCTGCAGTCTCTTCTCCACGTGCTCCTTAACCTCTTACCTCCCTTCCTGTCGGTGTTCCCTTCCCCCTTCGCCCCGCAGATTATCGCTGCCTGTTACATCCCTGTCTAGTAGGCTGCGTTACACGTCGTATCTAATCTTTTAACTAGCCAGAAGATGACTTTAAACGTGATTCTGGATGATTGATACAAATAAGAGGCTGATTCTTATAACATGTCTATTTAATTGTTGGGTATTCTTTTTCTGCTCACTCTGTGGTTCCTCTGGAGACCACATGTTGGGCAGATCCTTCTTTGTGTCAGACGTCAGCTATAGTAGCTAAGTGTTGGGGCATTAGTGAAGTGTATTTTTCTCTCTCTGATCATGTTTGTGTGCTTTAATGCTTACATTGAGTCTGTTTGAAGCACTTTGCTGACAGTAGGTCTGTCTGTCACTTTCAGTCTCTATCTCACACACCCAGACCGTCTTGTGCAGGATTAAACACACACACTCTCCAGCTCAGACTTATTTAGCTCATTTTATAATTCCTTAATCCTCACGTTGAAGAAGAGGTGTGTGAGTTTTCACTGGGGAAAAAAAATAATCCAGACTTCCCGGTTAATCTGACGCTTGAATGTGCACACTCGACATCCTGTACCTCCCTGTCGGCTGGTTCTGGATTTCGTGTTTGTGTGATGAGATAGTCGTGGTGATGAGGATTGGTCTGGGGGTTTAGTTGGGCAGGTGCAGAGACAGCTGGTGTGGGCAACTCCAACTGAGGGGGAGGACCGGAGCGATGGCGAGATTCCTGGAGAACAACATGAGTGTAGGGGAGCAATTGAGCTGGAAAAGACGAGGAAATTAGGGCTTGTATGAATGTGTGTGCATGTGGGTTTTTTGTGTTGTACCAGAAAGCACACTGAGCCAGTGTGTCTGATTTTAAAAAGATGGACAAACAGGAAGACTAATTATGATGATTAAAGCACACAAAGGTGTGCTCACTGCTGCCACCATTTTCTGCTTTCTTTAGATTTTCTCTTCGTGTAAGGCGATTTATCTAAATCTACTTGAATTCAGGCCCTATTTAATAATGTCTGATGCTGTGATGAACTGCTTCAGATCTTTTTTTGGCAGATCAGGACAAATTTTTTGTCATTTGATAATTGTAAATCTGAGGAAACAAAGATCACTTGTGGAGTTCCTCAAAGCTACATTCTCGGGCCACCCTTATTTGATATCAACGTGATCTGTATAGCTCAGATTATGATGTAGTACAATACAGAGCTGCACAATAAGTGAAATCTTGATTGCAATACCAGTATACTGTATTGGAATTGCAAGGGGACTGCTTTAAAGCAATATTTGGTTGGAAATTATATTCCTAGCAACATCATTTCAAGCTCTGCATATCTAAAACATATCGGGACAGCTTAGTGGACTTTAACTTCCCTCAATGCCCACACTGGGTGTATTATTTTAGTGACTGAGATGCTAAAGCTAATGGAGAGTGGCGGAGACCTTTTGTAATGGTAAAGAAAGAAAAAAAGTTTCCTGAGAATTAGGGTTTGGGTTTGTATCTGTATCGTTTATTGCAATTTTCATCAATAGTATTGCAAATAAATATTTTTCTGAAATCGTCCCTACTACAACATCTCTAACATTATCTTTGCTGATGACATACAACTTTGTATATTTGTGTCACCACTTGATCATAATCCCCTACAGTCATTGAGGCAAGTGTGTCTATAAGTATGTATGAGCGGATGGGTCATGCATTTCTCCAGGTTATTGCAGAATGTCCCAAAAATGCATGGTTAGAAATCAGCACTCAAGTCATAGACCTTTTCACTGCGGATGCAACAATGGACAGGTTTCTTTGAGGTGTTTCAGGATGGATTCTGGCTGGTGCTGGTACTTTTCTAAGTATTGCAACACACCCAAACTCATCTTTACTTTAATTCAACAATTAAATGCAACAAGAGCTGCACGATATATCAAATCATCAGTCGTACCATGATAGCATTGGATGCAATATTTAGTATGCCAAATCTAATTGTTTTTCCCTCCATTCTCACTCTGTATGCCAGTAATATTTTTCCAGATCCAGAGATCTCAGGGATGGAGAACAAAGTGAATCAAACATCATGTTTGTTGATGTCTTTACAGAATTAAACAAAGACCTTTTTAGGTTTTGAAGCAATTGTTGGATAAAGTAAAAAATATATATATATTCCAGTATTTAATCTGCTGATGACTATCCAGAACTGATCTGGGGAAAATAAGCTGACTGATTTCTCCATCTCTACTTTTTAATGATTGATCTAAAGGTGATTAATTATCACTAAAGGCTGCAGTGAACATCTGGTAGCTTATCTTTCCCTAATGCACTTTCATTTGGAGGCGATAATGAAAAGAGGTCTTTTTAAATTGTGAGTCATGTTCATCTCCTGTACAGCTGTTTACAGTGAGTGTTTATCATAGGCTGGTAGGCTTGCTTGCAGTGAGTTTTTTGTGTTTTTATTTCTATAAACAAAGATTTAAAACAGATCTCTTAAAGTAACACTAGGTATTGAAAACGATGTAAAAGAAAACTTTCTTTATAAATGCAGAAATACAGGTTATGTTGTTTAATAAAAGGTGCAAAACTGAGTTTAATTTTGCATACTTCTCTGGTTAATCTGGTTAAACATTTTTTGTGTTGCTAATAGGTGAACCCATTTCATAATCTTTTTTAAATAATTCATCTGTACTTCTACAAAGTGCTTTATTACACTGTGTTTCTAGTATATATATGTGTATTAATATAGTCACAGCTTTTTGTAGTGGGGTTCAGTAGTTTTTGGTACTGATGTTGCAGAGGACTCTGTTTTATTTTTGTTGATTAATAGCAACCATGTAAAATGTTCCTCCGCCTGTCTGTGACGGGCTGTGGCCGTCTGATTGAGCTGCATATCTGGGAGGTAAATTATGCCAAGGCCATATTGACATAATTTAGCTCCATATTTGTCTTAAGGTATGACTTACTGTAATCTTACTTTTGAGCAAAACTGTCATGATTTGTTTTTAATAAGTAGTGTTTTATGATTTGATATTTTCTGAAAAGCCTGCTACAGTCACCTTCTCTCTGCATCGAAAAGGTCCACAAGGACTAATAATATTGATAATATTGTATCTAAGCTATTGGTTTTTCTTCTTCTATACACAGAAAATCTGGCCACGTGTGGATCTCTTTGTGTCTCCTCTTTTTTCCTCCAGGTGTGCAATGGATGTTCACTGCCCTCTAGTGTTTAAAAGTGGACATTAATCAACATTAAGGAATATAAGAGCTTGGGGAAGAGTTTGTTGCTTATTGCTGTGTCTATATTTATTTCATTGCTGCAGGAGGAGGCCATCCCAGAGCTGGAAATCGATGTGGATGAACTGCTGGACATGCCCAGTGACGTTGAGCGAGCAGCCAGGGTCAAGGTGAGGAAAACGTTCAGATTTATACACTTGGAAGAAAAAGGAAAAACTTTTCATTCCTCTGATGTTTCATTATGTTACAGGACTTACTGGTTGACTGTTTTAAACCTACTGAGGTAAAGTAATTTCATTCTGTCGTCTGTTTTCTCTCCATTTACTTTTAAAGTATACACATCGTGAGTCTTGTTCTCATTGTCTCCATGTAGGACTTCATCTCAGAGCTGCTTGACAAGATCAGAGGAATGCAGAAGCTCTCTACGCCTCAGAAGAAATGATGGCATTCCTCCTTTTCCCCCACATATTCCCGTTCTCTCCAGCCCTCGTGTCTTGTCTTCCTTCCAAGCCTCACGTTTTTAATTTAATGTCTTCTTCTATTGAAGGTCATGAAATGTTACAGCTTATCCTTGTTTCTGCCTATAGTTAGACCACCTGGATTTACCCCCAGTTGTGTTGGTCACTTTTCTTCTTTTTCGTTGTACCTTGATGGATTTGGACTTCTTTCATCAGCAGAAATTAATCTTTTGCAAGGCAACTTGTTATCCAGACACTCTCCTTCCCTATTGTTTTCAATAGTCTCTTCCTAATCTTTCTCTCTTTCCTCCCACTTTCCCATCTGTCTGAGGAAGACCTGAGTCCCATAATTACTGTAAAAGTGGAGTGGCTTAAAGTGGGAAGAAGAACATGTAAAATACAAGCCCACCGCCACAGGAAATGGAGTGAAAACTGAGGATGAAGAGGGATGTAGATTTAACAAATACTTCAGCCTCCACCAGCGAGATTATGTGAATTTTTTTAACTGTTTATAATTGTCCTGGCCACCATTTAGGGATTTGTTTTCCTTTCCCAGTTCTGTTTGAGGGCGTAGAGATCATCACTTTACTTTAACTGTTTTTTAATCATGTTGTTGGACTTGTATTTTTTGCCAACTAAACACAGACATTGCTGCAGTGCTGCGTTAAGACTTTTTTGGAGTCTCTTAAAGGGCGTAAATCATCATTTTTGCAACTTCTTCTGTGTTCAGGCTCTTGGCTCACAATAGTTGCATTCATTTCATGTCTAAAATTGTAAAATAGGTTAAAAAAAAAAAGAAAAAGGTGACAGGAAAAAACAGCAAATACAAAGCAGCCTAACGTTGCTGAAGAGCGATGACGTACTTCTGGACCGCCAGACCTGGGCATTAGACCATAACACCATTAATACCCAAGACAAAAGCAAGGGTGCCCAAGTCTAAAGGCTTGACTTTGGGTTCATAAAGTGAGACTTTATCTGGATATTTTTCCAGCCAGGAGGATGAAATCAAGAGAAATGTCTGAGAGCTGTTCCTTGGAGATCTAACAAACCAGCAAACTTTGGATAGGTTTAAAAGCTCTATTAAGAATTATTCCTGTAATTCACCACAGTGGAGAATGGCTATCATTTAAAACACCAACTGCTGTATCACCTGAATTCTTTATAACACAGAGCCATGCAGTGATTGTACAAGTCTTAGCTTCCTCCTCCCAGTCAGTGTTTTGCAAATAAGGGTTTAGGTGGACTACATCAGTGTAGCTGTCAAAAAGTTATTCATATTACACTTACTGTCTCATCATTTAAAATCTATAAGTCCGTCTACAGTTCGCTTTCTTCTAACAAAATGTTATTTGGCCCTTAAAAAAACCCCAGTTTATGTGAAACATGTTGTTGCTGGAAGGGAAGTTGAGAAACTCAGACGACATCTGCAGTCCAACCTTCTCCATCATTTGACCCAGTGCTAAAGAAATAAATGTTACTGCTAATTACTGATAAATGAATCCATTTTCTTACCTGATCAACTTTATGCTTACAAACAACAGTCATCTTGGTCTGGCTGTTGACTCCCCGCTGGAGTCATTCGTCTTAGCCATTGAATAAACTGTCTTGTCTCCACATCCCTTCAGCTTTGGGTTGTTTCATAAACCTTGAGCAAAAAGGTCTGAAAAGGTCTCCTCCTTACCTGTGTTTGCAGGTAAGGGGCAAAAATGATCACTGTGCCCTTTTTCTGTGTTACCAGTAAGTGACCACACATCCATTCGACACATAATCCTCAAATAGGGTTTTTTTTTTTTTTGTCAAGAAAACTATTTGTTCTGTGATCACCATGAGAGATCGTCATCCATATATCGTGCTGCCTTCCTGATTCAGTAGGCGTGACTCAAAATCGTCTTTTTGTTTAAAGAAATGCGCATTTTAGAATTCCGTATCCACTTTTAAAAAACAATGGAAAGACTGACATTTAGTGTCATACTTTTTTGTGGGTATTCTGGGGCTAAAATATGATATATGCCCTTTTGAATAAAATCTGCACTGTCATTTTTCGGGGGAAGAAAATCTGAACCTCTGACCACAAAGCGTCGTGTAAATCTATCTTTAGAACAGCGAAGAGGAAACTTTGATGCCTGGAAATAGTGATTGAACCTTTAGAAAGACTCACTGGTTAGTCCTTTGGCTGTAAGGCCAGTTTTAGACCTTCATTGATTTTTTTTTTTTATTTGAAGCTAGACCAGAAGTGGATTTTTTTCAATTTTATTTTAGGCTGAATGTGAATTTTCGTTCCTCAATCCAGCCTGCACATACACATGTATGTCTGTGTCTCTATTAGTGTGTGTTGCTACATAATGTACAGCAACATCTGTCATAGTATGGAGTGCTTTTGAGCCTGTATATTCTGCTGTTATGTAGGGCAGATTTGTCTGGTTTTATTTTGGTATGGGACTGGTTCCTGTTTTGATTTCTTCTTGTCATTCACACACTGACAGTCATAAAAGGGAACCCTGTAAAAAGCTGCCTTTTTTAAAATCACACCACCCTAACCTGACATCTCTTCCTCTGTTATTTGCTTCACATTTTTCTGAACAAAGCAGTCGTTCCCCCAGGCTCCCTCCTCAGCCTGTCATGTGAGTGGTCTCATCGATAAGATGTCCAGAAATAGGAGGGAGTACATGTTTTTTCTTTTTGTTTGTTTTGAAACTGAAACATCTTTAATCTGTTTAGCCTTTTTTTCTCTTCTCACTCCACGCACCTGCCTCTCAGACCTGACATGCGTCCACAGCTGCAGCCTCATGTCCTCCCTCTCCGAATCGCACCTGCCAATCATCTAAAAGAATAAGCCATCTGTTTCTGATCACCGACCAATCAGATCAGAGACCGACACCCGCCGGCCAACAGCAGCACTAACATGTGTTGCAATTTGTCTGCACCTGGTGTTACAGGCCTTTTACTGTCTGCCTTTCTCTCTCAACTATGGCCCATCTTTAGACTGCTGCTTTCTCATTTCTGTCCTTCCTCCATTCCTTCCATCTTTTCACATTTTTCCTTCCCTTACTCCATTATCTTTTGGGGTTTTTTTAAACAGATGTTGCCTTAGGTATAATTTATGTTACACAAACCAAAAAAAAAAAAAAGACAGGAGTACTTCAGCTTTTTTGTTACCGAGCAGATCTACACTGCCTTCCAAAAGTATAAATACTGCCAGAACATTTTCACATTTTAACACTTCACAGCCACAACCTTAACTGTATTACAAAGTGATTTCATGTAATAGATCAACACAAACTATTGCATGATTATAAACTGCAAGGGAAAGCCTGATTTACTAATGTTTTTGAAAATAAAATTTGCTTTGTAGAACTACTTCTTAGTTACAGTCTTCTGGGGTATGTTCCTACCATGTCTAGAGATTAAAGCTTTTGCCAATTCTTTGCAAAACATCTCAAGCTGAGTCGGATTGGATAGAGAGAATCTGTAAGCATCCATGTTCAAGCCTGTAGAGTTCAGGTTGATGTCCCACTCACGTTTTCCCATCTAAAAAGTTCAATTGTGGTCTCAGCACCTTCTTCCACGTTTGCCTCACCTACACGGGTTGTTTCAAACTGGACTTCTTATGGCTGTCTTCATGCCACTTCTCAATGAAAGACAGATTTGTGGAGTGCACAATAGTTGTCCACCTGAGCTCTGAGTCTCTGCAGCTCCTCCAGGGTTTCCTTTGCTCCATCTCTAATTATTGCTCTCCTTGCACGGTCTGTTAATTTAGGTGGACGGCCATGTCTTGGTAGGTTTCCAGTTGTGCCATACGCTCAGCTGATCGTTTGAACCGAGCTCTGTGAGATGTTCTAAGGGTGGGATTTTTTTGGGGGGTATTGGAGTGATGGGGGCTCAATACAGATGCATCCCACACTTCTCAGATTTTATTTGTAAGTACCATAAACATAATTTTCCTAACAAAGTCCTAATAAAATCCACGGAGGTTTGTGGCTGTTAAATGAGTAAATGTGAAACGTTATATGCGAGTGAATACTTTTGCAAGACGCTCTGCTGTATGTGGAGAATCTCTGATCTATCGCTCCTTGTTTTGAAATGTTTTCTTTTTTCTTATTAGAAGTGAGTGTTTGATACTTAGGCCTTATAAAGCGCTTCTGTTTAGGTTAACAATGTTATTCTCACTGACCCGTGTAAGACTGGTCTGTTTTTATCGTGATCATCACACCTCTTGATGCCAAGCCTTGAAATAACAGTTAAACAAAAAAAAAAATCCATTCAGACGCATTTTTCTGGTGCGATTGCTTTTGCCTTTATCTGTGTGCGTTTTCCAGACTGCTCTCTGCGGTTTCTTTGATCGGTCAGATTGTTTTAGGCAACTTCAATCAGTAGCGGAATTTGAGTGGATTTTTTTGTGTCTAAATTCAGGTTTTGGATTATATACATATATATATTTCTTCTTAGACTGTTATTGATAAGTCTGTTTTTTTACTGTTGGGGAAAATTGCACAAAGAAAAAAAAAGATTTAAAAAAGCTACTGAATAACATTGAGGCTAAAAACAAGAGCTAAACCATGCAGAATGGAGTAATGGTGGTGGTGTTTTGCTTCGTTTTTGTTTTTGACAATGATTAGACAAACACATGTAGCAATATCAACAGCAGGTTTTGTTTTTGCCCGATTTTGTTACACTTTTATGCAACTTTAATAAAAACATTTGAAATTGAGTTTTTTTCTGTTTTTAATTCAATTTCTTATAGTGTCTATTTATAACGAAGAACCTCAAAGAACTTTAATTTCCCACATTATGAGTGTGTGTTTTCATGACCAGAAGTATTAATTAGTGGAATTTAAAGTGCTGTGAAAAAGTATTACCCTACTTATAGATTTCCTCTGTATTTTGCCTTTTTTGTACCACTTAACTGTCCAGGATCATCAAGCAAATTTACCCAATAGGGAAAAAGAACCTGAGTAAATATGAGAAGTTCTTTCTCCAAACCAGCCTTGTTGAATCATAAATTCAATGTGACCCTATCTCTTTTTTGGTTCAGTTTTGCTAGCCACATCCAGGCCTGATTACTGTCAGACTCGTAGAATGAAGAAATTACTCAAAGAGAACCTGTTTAACAACGTGAAGTAGGCAAAGAGATTTAAAAAAGCAGCATGTACCTTGATCTAAAACAATTCAAAAGCAGATGAGAAAAAAAGTCATGGCATCTATCTGTCAGGAAAATTCAGTTAAATTCAAAAATACTTTATTAATCCCAAAGGGAAATTTGAAAACAAATCTGGAAGTTGCTGGACTTAACCCCGGGAAAAGTTCATACATTTCTAACGCTTTTAGACTCTAGTGAACCACAGTAAGACCAATTGTCCACAAATGGGGAGTGGTCGGCGTACCAAAACCAAGGCAAGACAACTCACTCACAAATTCACAAAATAACCCAGAACAGCATCTAAAGCACTGCAGACATCACTTGCCTCGGTAACACTCAGTGTTCATGAATCAACAATGAGAAACAGACCGGGCTAAAATGATATCTTTGGGATATGGCTGACCAAAAAGAACACAAAGGTGTAAAAATATTTCCCAGTAAACATCTGGATGAGCCCTAAGAATTTGAAGGACAATATTAAGTGGACTGCCTTGACTAAAATGTAGTTTTAGGAATTGCTCCTGGCATAAAACTAACACAGCAATTCAGAACAAACACGGTGGATACAGTGTGATGGTCTGGGGCTGATTTTCTGCTTCAGAACCTGGATAACTTGCTGTAAGTGATGGAACCATTATTTCTTCTCTTAAGCAGAAAATCTAGAAGCACAATGTCTGTTTGTGAACTTAATCTCAAGCAACCGTTAGTAATGAAGCACGACAATGTTCCGAAGCACACCAGGAGGTCCGCCTTTGAATGGCCCAAAACAGGTTCATTAAAGTCTTGGGGTGTCCTTTTTAAAGTCTACGCTTACCTCCTACTGAGATGTGTTGTGGCCTAAAAAGGCTCGTCATGCTTGAAAATCCTACACTTTGGCAGAATTTTAAAAAATGTGTAAAGAAGAGTGGGGCAAAATTCCTCCACAGCACACTTGTTGCCAGTTATCATAAACACTTGATGGCAGTTGTTGCCGTCAAGTGGAACAACCAGTTATTAGGATTGGACGCTATTACTTCTTGACATAGGGCCAGGTTGCTTTGGATTGCTTTTTATCTTTAATTGGAAAAAAAAAACAATTTAAACTAAATTTTGTATTTACTTTTGATTATTTTGTCTAATATTAAAATTTGTTTGATCTGAAATATTGTAAAAACAGAAGAAATGGCTTAAATCAAACACTACATCTTAGTTATAAGCAAGGAAAACGTCTAGTAGCCTTCTTTCAACCAGCTGACCTGCAGTGAGCAGTAACAGGTGGCTCAAGGACCGTTCTGCCTTACTCTAGGATCATTGTTATAGATATACAGGTCCTTCTCAAAAAATTAGCATATTGTGATAAAGTTCATTATTTTCCATAATGTAATGATGAAAATTTAACATTCATATATTTTAGATTCATTGCACACTAACTGAAATATTTCAGGTCTTTTATTGTCTTAATACGGATGATTTTGGCATACAGCTCATGAAAACCCAAAATTCCTATCTCACAAAATTAGCATATCATTAAAAGGGTCTCTAAACGAGCTATGAACCTAATCATCTGAATCAACTAGTTAACTCTAAACACCTGCAAAAGATTCCTGAGGCCTTTAAAACTCCCAGCCTGGTTCATCACTCAAAACCCCAATCATGGGTAAGACTGCCGACCTGACTGCTGTCCAGAAGGCCACTATTGACACCCTCAAGCAAGAGGGTAAGACACAGAAAGAAATTTCTGAACAAATAGGCTGTTCCCAGAGTGCTGTATCAAGGCGCCTCAGTGGGAAGTCTGTGGGAAGGAAAAAGTGTGGCAGAAAACGCTGCACAACGAGAAGAGGTGACCGGACCCTGAGGAAGATTGTGGAGAAGGGCCGATTCCAGACCTTGGGGGACCTGCGGAAGCAGTGGACTGAGTCTGGAGTAGAAACATCCAGAGCCACCGTGCACAGGCGTGTGCAGGAAATGGGCTACAGGTGCCGCGTTCCCCAGGTCAAGCCACTTTTGAACCAGAAACAGCGGCAGAAGCGCCTGACCTGGGCTACAGAGAAGCAGCACTGGACTGTTGCTCAGTGGTCCAAAGTACTTTTTTTGGATGAAAGCAAATTCTGCATGTCATTCGGAAATCAAGGTGCCAGAGTCTGGAGGAAGACTGGGGAGAAGGAAATGCCAAAATGCCAGAAGTCCAGTGTCAAGTACCCACAGTCAGTGATGGTCTGGGGTGCCGTGTCAGCTGCTGGTGTTGGTCCACTGTGTTTTATCAAGGGCAGGGTCAATGCAGCTAGCTATCAGGAGATTTTGGAGCACTTCATGCTTCCATCTACTGAAAAGCTTTATGGAGATGAAGATTTCATTTTTCAGCATGACCTGGCACCTGCTCACAGTGCCAAAACCACTGGTAAATGGTTTACTGACCATGGTATCACTGTGCTCAATTGGCCTGCCAACTCTCCTGACCTGAACCCCATAGAGAATCTGTGGGATATTGTGAAGAGAACGTTGAGAGACTCAAGACCCAACACTCTGGATGAGCTAAAGGCCGCTATCGAAGCATCCTGGGCCTCCATAAGACCTCAGCAGTGCCACAGGCTGATTGCCTCCATGCCACGCCGCATTGAAGCAGTCATTTCTGCAAAAGGATTCCCGACCAAGTATTGAGTGCATAACTGTACATGATTATTTGAAGGTTGACGTTTTTTGTATTAAAAACACTTTTCTTTTATTGGTCGGATGAAATATGCTAATTTTGTGAGATAGGAATTTTGGGTTTTCATGAGCTGGATGCCAAAATCATCCATATTAAGACAATAAAAGACCTGAAATATTTCAGTTAGTGTGCAATGAATCTAAAATATATGAATGTTAAATTTTCATCATGACATTATGGAAAATAATTAACTTTATCACAATATGCTAATATTTTGAGAAGGACCTGTACATACCAATATGCTTGTGTTGGCTCTTAAAAATGTTACTATGGCGCCACGGTGTGGTTGAAAATAGGTTTACAACTACGTGATCTGCTTAGTGGGTAGTAAAAGAAAAAAGATCCATGTATTTATGCTTGTACAGGTCCTTCTAAAAAAATTAGCATATTGTGATGAAGTTCATTATTTTCCATAATGTCATGATGAAAATTTTACATTCATATATTTTAGATTCATTGCACACTAACTGAAATATTTCAGGTCTTTTATTGTCTTAATACGGATGATTTTGGCATACAGCTCATGAAAACCCAAAATTCCTATCTCACAAAATTAGCATATCATTAAAAGGGTCTCTAAATGAGCTATGAACCTAATCATCTGAATCAACGAGTTAACTCTAAACACCTGCAAAAGATTCCTGAGGCCTTTAAAACTCCCAGCCTGGTTCATCACTCAAAACCCCAATCATGGGTAAGACTGCCGACCTGACTGCTGTCCAGAAGGCCACTATTGACACCCTCAAGCAAGAGGGTAAGACACAGAAAGAAATTTCTGAACGAATAGGCTGTTCCCAGAGTGCTGTATCAAGGCACCTCAGTGGGAAGTCTGTGGGAAGGAAAAAGTGTGGCAGAAAACGCTGCACAACGAGAAGAGGTGACCGGACCCTGAGGAAGATTGTGGAGAAGGGCCGATTCCAGACCTTGGGGGACCTGCGGAAGCAGTGGACTGAGTCTGGAGTAGAAACATCCAGAGCCACCGTGCACAGGCGTGTGCAGGAAATGGGCTACAGGTGCCGCATTCCCCAGTCCTGGGCTACAGAGAAGCAGCACTGGACTGTTGCTCAGTGGTCCAAAGTACTTTTTCCGGATGAAAGCAAATTCTGCATGTCATTCGGAAATCAAGGTGCCAGAGTCTGGAGGAAGACTGGGGAGAAGGAAATGCCAAAATGCCAGAAGTCCAGTGTCAAGTACCCACAGTCAGTGATGGTCTGGGGTGCCGTGTCAGCTGCTGGTGTTGGTCCACTGTGTTTTATCAAGGGCAGGGTCAATGCAGCTAGCTATCAGGAGATTTTGGAGCACTTCATGCTTCCATCTGCTGAAAAGCTTTATGGAGATGAAGATTTCATTTTTCAGCACGACTTGGCACCTGCTCACAGTGCCAAAACCACTGGTAAATGGTTTACTGACCATGGTATCACTGTGCTCAATTGGCCTGCCAACTCTCCTGACCTGAACCCCATAGAGAATCTGTGGGATATTGTGAAGAGAACGTTGAGAGACTCAAGACCCAACACTCTGGATGAGCTAAAGGCCGCTATCGAAGCATCCTGGGCCTCCATAAGACCTCAGCAGTGCCACAGGCTGATTGCCTCCATGCCACGCCGCATTGAAGCAGTCATTTCTGCAAAAGGATTCCCGACCAAGTATTGAGTTCATAACTGTACATGATTATTTGAAGGTTGACGTTTTTTTGTATTAAAAACACTTTTCTTTTATTGGTCGGATGAAATATGCTAATTTTGTGAGATAGGAATTTTGGGTTTTCATGAGCTGTATGCCAAAATCATCCATATTAAGACAATAAAAGACCTGAAATATTTCAGTTAGTGTGCAATGAATCTAAAATATATGAATGTTAAATTTTCATCATTACATTATAGAAAATAATGAACTTTATCACAATATGCTAATTTTTTGAGAAGGACCTGTATATTTCCTCCTAGTAACAGAGGTCTTCAATAACCAACTGCAGTATAATTTCAGCTCTAGAGTCCCAAAAATATGACAATCTACTGTTAATTAATAACTAACTTATAATTATTAGAGTGAGAAGCAGTCAATGCAAGGGACAACTTTCAAGAACCGTAGTTATTATGGATAGATACTTTATGACTAGCAACTGTCAACCCTTTTGAACCTTCTTTATATTTTGGCACATTTAAAACACAAACATCTGTGTATTTTCGGTGGGGATTTTATGTGACAGACAAACAGAAAGTAATCATTGTGAAGTAAAATACAAATATTTTCTCACTTTTTTACAATTACAACCCTTTTTTGCTGCAGTTAACGCTGAAAGTCGTTTGGGGTATGTCTTTGCACAAAGCATTTTGCACTATCACCACACTCACCCAGTCACACATTCATACACTGATACGCAGTCGGTAGGCCACTTGGGGTGAAATGCCTAATATATATATAGTCAATAATTTTCTACCGCTTATTCCATAGTGGGTCACGGGGGAGCTGGCGCCTATCTCCAGCAGTCTATGGGCGAGAGGCGGGGTACACCCTGGACCAGTCGCCAGTCCATCACAGGGCAACACGCATGCAACCACACACTCATTCATACACTTAAGGGCAATTTAGAGTGACCAATTAACCTAACAGACATGTCTTTGGACTGTGGGAGGAAGCCGGAGTACCCGGTGAGAACCCACACATGCACGGGGAGAACATGCAAACTCCATGCAGAAAGACCCCCGGTTGGGAATTGAACCCAGGACCTTCTTGCAGCAAGGCAACAGTGCTACCAACTGCGCCACCGTGCAGCCCCTATATTTATATATATATATATATATATACATATATATATATATATATACATTTATATATATATATATATATATATATATATATATATATAAATGTATATATATATATATATATATATGTATATATGTATATATATATATATATATATATATATATATATATATATATGTATATGTGATTGGCTTCCGAGAGCTCATTTTAAATTTGGATTGGACGAGGCAATTGCAGGATGGGCTTTCCAATTGGACACCTTCACTGGAGCTCTAGACGCTGATTGGCTGAGCCGACGGGCTCGTTGAGTCCGGCAAAGTGTCGAACAGAAGCGGAGCCAGACGAGGAGGAAGTACTTTTCACAATGGAAATAAAGAAGTAAACCGAACTTGAAACTTTGTGCAGCTCAACAACCAGACAAGGTGAGCTATGGGTCTTCCATGTTTGCCGTCAGATGCAGTGGGGGGTGATTTGATTACAAGCAGGACCAGCTGCCTGCTGCTGCAGGAGGAGAACGGTGTTTGTTAATCCGAGTATTGCCCTGCTGTAGATCAGTCTAAAAGATGCTCCGGTGTTTCTCTGCGCTGTTCAATGGGATCCCACCGCGGTTTATACTTCCTAGCATCCACCTCCGTATCTGTCTGTGTAAAACAGCAGTCACGAAACATGTTTGGATGACTGTAAGTGCGATGAGCAGTGTTTCCATCGCTGTTAGCTAGTGTTGCACTTGACTTCACCGGCCGTTTACCGCTGCTTTTTAAAAGAAAACGAGGAAGTAGTTTTCACTTTTCCCTTTCATGGTTTATTAGTGAGAAATACATTCAACATAACTCAAGTTAAGCTGAATTTAGCTGTTTAGTTGAGTCTAAATGTTGTCGCTCTCTCCGTTTGCCGTTTTTTTTACTCAATGACATGACGGAAGCTACCTGAAGTCAAGCTGTTTAGATTTTAGCGATGGACTTCCGGTTTTAACCAAAATAAAATTCCCTTCGCCTCGGTTACCCAAGCTTTGGAGGAAATTTGAAACAATTTAAAAAAATTACATATTCTTGTTTCTTCACAGAGTGGTGGAGTGGATGTTAAAGTGCCTTTATTTTAAAAGTTCCCTGCTTTTCTTTTTAGAAATAAAATATTGATTTCCGGTTTAAGGCAATGGTTTTGTAGCTTACTTCACACAGACAGTATCTGACAATATGCCTTTCATTTTTAGCGTATATATATATATATATATATATATATATATTAGGGCTAAAACAGTTAATCAGATTAATCGATTTTTGAAATACTAATTTAGTAATAGAATAACTGTTAACAGGAGTATATAGACCCTAAAACATGTTATTTGCTGAGAACAACCCACTCAGAGCAGTAATTAGGCAGCAATTTTACCAAAAACATATGCATTTTGCATTTACAATGAAAAGCCTTCTTTGTCTGCAAATATCCTCTATCCAGAACTACTCAAGTAGCATAGTTTTAGCTCCATCTGGTTCAAATTCTGTAAAACAAATCTCCTATTAAGCATCTTTTGCTATCCAATTATTAATCGGTTAATCAAAAATTAGCAAAAAAAAAGTTAGTTGCAGCCCTTGTATATATATATATATATATATATATATATATATATATATAAAGAATGAAGGGGATATTGTGAGAGGTTTTGAATGTTCGCCTGGTGTCAATTTAGAGTTAGTATTCTTCCAGTTGTTCTATGAAAGTCTCGGAGGTTTGCTGGCTGGGGAACATTAAGTGACAAACAGCATCATGAAGACCACAGCACACAACAGACAGGTCAGGGAGAAGGTGTTTGAGAAGTTTGAAGCACGGTTAGGTTAGAAAACAATAACACAAACTTTAAACATATGACATAGCTCTGTTCCAATCTAAAAATGGAAAAAAATATGGCACAACTGCAAACCTACCAGATGAACTGATATTGGAGGGCCATGGTAGCTCTGGGGGAGCTGCAGAGATACACAGCTCAGATGGGGAGAATCTTTTGACAACTATTAAAGATGCACTCTGCATGTCTGGCTATATTTGGAAGAGTGCCATGAAGAAAAACGTTGTTGAAACAAAGCCATAAGAGGTTGTGTTTAGAGCTAGTCACAAACAAACATGTGGAAGAAGGTGCCAGTCAGATTAGAGCAACCTTTAACTTTTTGGCCTGCTTGCGTGGGAAACGCTGCCCCAAACACACCGTCCCCACAGGAAAACAAAGTATTGGCAGCATCATGCTTTGCTGTTATTATTTTTCAGCAGGGAGCTGAGAGAAGCTGGCCAGAGTTGATGGGAAGTTGGATCGTGGTACACACGGGACAGCTCTGGAGGAAGTTATTTGGGATTTATTTGCTCAAGGCAGACAGAGGGCATTGATGAACATTTTGAATAACACAAAAGTAAATGCATTCCATTTCCATTCTTTGTGCCACTGCCAGACCGATGTACCGTAATATCGGTAACCGCCGCCTAATTCCAGATCAAAGGGAAGTGAAACCACAGTAATATTTCGGATCACATGTCTAGATGGTGAACTGTTCTTTCTGATGTTGAAATCTTTCAAAGAGACGTTTTTGTGCCTTCTGATGCAACCGAGTCAATCTGTTGAGTTAAAGTGTAAAAACGTCTCCATTGACCAACACTTCAAGGTCATGTCACCTGCTTACATTACGAACGTAATTCTAGATTTATATTCACTTTATGAAAATAATATCAAATGTGTGATTGTACTCATCTCCTCAGAAACTAACATATAGAACCTTACCTTCTGTTTCCAGTCCACCATGCCTGCCCAACCCGCTGAGAGGGAGCCGGAGGAGGAGATGGAGGCAGACGGAGAGTCGCAGCTCCCCGAAGCCAACGGAGAGTTGGAGGAATCAAAAGACGACGAGAGAACGGGAGGCGGGGGAGGAGAGGAGACAATGGAGGAGAGCTTGGAGGAGAGGGACAGTGACATGGAGGAGAGTGAAGAGGTAGAAGAAGAAGAGGAGGAGGAAGAGGAGAGTTCAGGTAGAAAATCTTGGAGGCCAAAAGTTTGTATTAAATCCAGCGCTGGACAAAGATGAAATGTGTCCTCTGTCATGTCTCTCTTTGAAGAGATGGATGACGAGGACTGCGAACGGAGAAGAGGAGAGTGTCTAGACGAGATGATGGATCTGGAGAAACAATTTCAGGAGCTCAAAGAGAAGTAATTTAAATAAGATGGTTATTTCTGGCCCGGTCTCTACAAGATTTGTGGTGGCCGATTCAGATCCGATCTCAAAGATTCCCAAAACAGAAAAGGCTCATCGATGCATCTGCAATTTGGAGGCTTCATAACTTTACTGTAAATTTGTGCTGTAAATAACCGTAACTGCAGATATAAGCTGCTTACTAACTGAAGACATGCTTCAAAACGCCTTCAAACTCTGCAGCGCAAATGTCATTTCCTCATCTGCTCAACATGTCCCAGTGTTATGTTCCTCAGCACTCAAAGAGCTGAGGAGGACCAAAACGGCTGACTGCATCGTCTTCTTGCAGGTTGTTCCGGGAGCGGCTGAACCAGGTGAAGGTGAAGCTGGACGAGGTGCTGACTGGGAAGGCAGGAGAATACAGAGAACCTCTGGCTGGCCTACAGAACAGCATGCAGATACGAACACAAGTGGCCGGTAAATAAAACAGTCCTGCCTAACGAGAAGAGTCATTAGGTGGCTAGGAACTTTTTTATTATTTGTTGAATCAGTCATCTTAAGTTTCAGAAGTATTCATCCATCCATTGTTTAAACCCGCTTTATCCTTGAAGGGTCGTGGAGAGGCTGGTGCCTTTCTCTACCCGTTATTTAGGCGGGTGGCGGGGTACACCCTGGACAGGGCACCATCGTAGGGCAACACAGGGAAACACAGGACCAACAGCCATGCACATACACACACACACCTAAAGACAGTTTAGAGAGACTAATCACCCTAACAGTCATGTTTTTGGACTGTGGGAGGAAACCAGAGTACCCTGAAAAAACCCACGCATGAGCAGGGAGACATGCAAACTATGTGCCGAAAGACCCCAGGCTGGGATTTGTACCCAAGCTAATCAGTTGTCAATGTTTCTGCAGTTTGTACAATTGTAAATGTCACACAGCAAAAGTTACATCTGATGTTATGCAGGATTATTGTTCACTAAGCATTCATTTTATCCTTTCTTAAACAGGGATATTTACAGCATTGGTAACACCAGACGTGTTGTTAGATTGAATGTGGATAATATTTGTATTATGGGTGCAAGAGCAATTATTCAATTTTTGTAACTTAGATTTTCTAGTCTTTCTTACTCCACACACACAATGATGGATGCTGTTGTTGGGTTTATGATTATTGATTGAATAATCTTGATCAATAATTATAATTACAAATCATAATCTGACAAAATCAATTTCTTAACCAAAAATCCTCATTTATGAATCGAGACCAGAGATGTTTCTGGTGTTGTAATTGTGGCTCAACGCCTCTGACAATTACAACCGTTAAATACTCCGTAATAATTAATAACTATTGCCGGAGATGTCACCGTTTAATCGACCGTTTCTGCCAAAACGTGTGGAACTTGAACCTTATTTTGACTGACACATCACTTTTGCACACAATGAAACACCAAACGCTCTCCCTTTATCTATGTGAATATTCATTTTCACCTACTCAACATGCAAAATTCTACAAACACAGGGGTAACACATCTAAATAAACAAAATCAACCAACGGTAGTGGGTATGTATGGAGTCAACCAGTAGTTTATGGCACAACAGATGAAGGGAGAGGATATGAAAGGGGGGTGTGGTGATGACTGGTGGGGGGGTTGGAGCGCAGCTTAGAGTCTTTTTTTATGATCTTCTCATCATAAAACTTCCCCCTAACTCCTGAACACAAAGGATTGATAACTTTTGGCGGCAAGCTAGCTCAGTGAGATTGAAGACAAAGGTAAAATGGAGAATTTTACCATGAGGTCGTCTTAACAGTCCAGTCTTGCAACGCACCTGCGTTCAGATAGTAAACACAAACAGCTCGAGGACCGCGGCGGATCCCGATATCACATAACACATCAAAGTTTCAACAAGCAAGGTTACATGCACATATTATTCAGAACACATGAGATCCTAACCAGCGATTCTGATCGCTTCTACAACCTCTGACCCTGCCCAGGCCTTCCGCTAGAAATCAATCTGGTGATTGAAGAGCGTCACTTTAAGAGAAGAACTCTGTCCAGAGTTTCATTCATTCTCTCTCGTTGGACAACGAACTATTCATAACTGAAGTCTCTGGACTAAGAAGGCCGCAGGTTTCACTTTGCCGATCGAAGACGTGAGTTAACACGTAACTGGAGACACGGAGTTTCAGAGAGACGAACCGCTACCGTGTTTCATTTTCAAGTCGACTTTGATGGTCAGATCATATTTTTCCTTTTTGTCAAGAAGACCAAAGAACAAAGACTGACCGTTCCCCTGAAGTTAATTGTGGACGCACATTAACTTAATCCCACTTTTCCTCGCTCGAATTCCCTCACTTGGAAGAAGACGACACAAGTAAAACCCATTTCTTTTTTTAATTTCTTTATTAGAAGGCCTGGGCAGGGTCAGAGGTTGTAGAAGCGATCAGAATCGCTGGTTAGGATCTCATGTGTTCTGAATAATATGTGCATGTAACCTTGCTTGTTTGAAACTTTGATGTGTTATGTGATATCGGGATCCGCCGTGTCCCCCAGAGCTGTCTGTGTTTACTATCTGAACGCAGGTGCGTTGCAAAACTGGACTGTTAAAACGACCTCATGGTAAAATTCTCCATTTTACCTTTGTCTTCAACCTCACTGAGCTAACTTGCCGCCAAAAGTTATCAATCCTTTGTGTTCAGGAGTAAAGGGGGAAGTTTTATGATCAGAAGATCATAAAAAAAGACTCTAAGCTGCGCTCCAACCCCCCACCAGTCATCACCACACCCCCCTTTCATATCCTCTCCCTTCATCTGTTGTGCCATAAACTACTGGTTGACTCCATACATACCCACTACCGTTTGTTGATTTTGTTTATTTAGATGTGTTACCCCTGTGTTTGTAGAATTTTGCATGTTGAGTAGGTGGAAATTAATAAATATTCACATAGATAAAGAGAGAGCGTTTGGTGTTTCATTGTGTGCAAAAAGTGATGTGTCAGTCAAAATAAGGTTCAAGTTCCACACGTTTCGGCAGAAACGGTCAATTAAACGGTGACATCTCCGGCAATAGTTATTAATTATTACGGAGTATTTAACGGTTGTAATTGTCAGAGGCGTCGAGCCACAATTACAACACCAGAAACATCTCTGGTCTCGATTTGTAAATGAGGATTTTTGGTTAAGAAATTGATTTTATCAGATTATGATTTGTAATTATAATTATTGATCAAGATTATTCAATCAATAATCATAAACCCAACACTGTTCTGTGTGAGCCATCTTCAGCGGGGCTCGTTGATGTAGAACAGCACCCAAATTAAAATGTGACAGATACTTCCACTTCGCCTCAAGGACCTGATGTCGCTCCCTGCGTCAGAGCAGCAGTTTTCTCACAGGTCGACGTGTTTCTGTCTGGTTCTGTCTGCAGGAGTGTACCGGGAGCTGTGTCTGCAGGTGATCAAACACAAGCACGAATGTGAAGTTCAAGGAGCGCGGCAACATCTGGAGGTGATTAAGTCTCATGTCACGCATCAAAACAAGCAGTTACACCGGACTGTTTAGAGCTGCCGATCAATCCATCCATTGGTCCTGTTTTTAAAGTAAGACCCTCCTCGTAGTGACACTGAAAGCTGTCGTCAAAACCACAGAAATCTCTTAATAAATGTCTTATTTATGTATCAGTAACAATTTCAACATGTTTTTACAGAGAAAGCGGTACAGATTACATAGAACATTCATACCTTAGTCTAGAAGCGTCAGAAAGGACTGTGACACGCATGCAAACCCACCAAGGTATGAAGATCCACCTAAACCAGGGACCTGCGGCTCCAGAGCTACATGTGGCTCTCAGAAACCAAATAACAGATGTTTTTAATTAAAAAGGCAAAAAGAAAGGGTGTTTTTATCAGTTCTTCTGTATGTTTTATGCTATATCTGCAATGAATATCTACAACAGAAGGGCTTTTAAAAGTAATTTAATGTGTTAAACTACGTGCTTTATATTTTTAAGTGGGCTAGCTGTCTATCCTCATTTTCCCACTGGCCTCCTGTTTTTTTCTTTTTGTAAACGTTAGATGATTTAAAATTTGAAAATAAAAATGTATTTTAGTCTAATTTCCTTAGCTTTTAAAATAAAACTTTTAATCCAGTACATATTTATAAAATCGTATCTATTTTTGCAACTAGACAGATTTCGTTTTGTAGCAGCAGGGGAAAAAGTGGCCCTTTGCAAAGGTCGCTGACCCCTGACCTAATCTGACAGGCCAGGGAAGGACAGCATAAATCAAGGAACCAGCCAAAAGCCTCATGGTAACTCTGGGAGAGCTGCTGAGATATACAGCTCAGGTGGCATAGTCTGTTGACAGGTATTAGTTATGTTCTTCACACAGCTTAGTGGAAATTCGGCCTGTTTATCGTTGTGTCCTTTGATGAACCCAAGTGGTTTTCCTGGTTCTTTCTGTGAAATCCAACCAGGCTTGTAGAGGTCCAGCAGCTGATGACTCCTTTCATAGGGGCGAGGGTGTTGTTGACGTCACCTTGCTGTGGGTTTGGTTGTTTAGTCAACATGCAGTTCATTCAGTCCGTCTGAGTGGAGTCTCTGTGTCTGACACGACGTTGACCCACCTGGGCCTAAACGACGACACCAATGACTGACTGTGGCGTAAAGGCTAATGATCTGTGTGCTGCAGAGTGAGCGCTCCTTGCTGTTTGATGCCATGAAGGCCGAGCTTCTGGAAAAGATACGCAGACTAGAGGAGGACAGACAGAACATAGACCTCTCCTCAGGTAACGTGTTACTATGAAAAACTGTTCACATACATGACGTCATATTTATGACAGTCACTTCTTCAGGGTTCAGCATATTACAGGTTTGGATGAGTTTGGAACAGAAAAATGTTTCCAGACTTTAGGCCTTCTTTGTGTCCTTCCCTTCCTCCTTGCCTCATGTCCTTCCTTCCTTCCTTGTGGATTTACATCTTTCATCCGGTTTCTGTTCTTGCTTCTTCCTTTCTGTACACCAACCAGCTTTCCTTTCTTATGTCTTTTCTCATTTTCTTTTATGTTTCCCTCCTTATTTCTTTTCTTGTGTCCTCCATGTGTTCTTTGTATCCTTCCTTTGAGTCTTTCTTTCCCTCCTTCTGTGCCCTGCCTACTCTTCTTTCCTCCTTTGGTTTCCTACCTTTCTTATTTCTTTCTTTCCTACCTTCCTTGGTTTGGTTCTTTGGTTCCTTCCTTCCATCCTTTCATATCTTGTGCCTTCCTTTCCTGCCACTCTTATCTTATCTCTTCTTCTATTCCCTGTGTCCTTACTTCCTTCCTTTTTTTCTCTCCTTCCTTTCCTACTTTCTGTCATTCATTCTCTTTTACTTTTCTGTTCTTTTTTCCTTCTTTTCCTTGATTCCTTCCTTTCTATTTTTGCTGTTTCTTGCAGGTTTTGTATTTAAAAGCTGTATAATTCGGCTCTGGAAAGTCTGGAACATTTGAAATAAACGTGTAGGAACCCTGCATCCAACCTTTATCTATGCCAGTTTGAAGTGGATTCTCGCCTAACCTTTTTTCGATGCGTGTGAGCCTTTAGAGAAGGTTTTTACTCTGCCGCTTGTCTTTGTTGCAGAGTGGAGTGATGAACTGAGAGACAAGAAGTGTAAAAGGAAGAACCTGCTGGGTCGCTCAGACAAAAAAAAGAAAGTTGCTTTAGTTTCAGGTAAGAAAAGAAAATGTAACGAGCAACCTGCCAGCTTGTGACCAATAAACCGTTCAGGTGAATAAAAAAAAACTGCATTCGTGTTGCAGGGCCCTTTATTGTCTACATGTTGAGAGATATCGACATCCTCGAAGACTGGACGGCCATCAAGAAGGTTAGAAGTCAACTTTCTCAGCTGCTGAACTATAAAGTTTTTTTATTATGTACCCCTTTTTGTTAGTCTGTCTCATAAAATCCCGATAGAGCAAAACAAAACAAGCGACTTAATGTGAAACCTCTTAAGGGGTCGGAATATTTCTTCTACTGCAGGGTGATTTTTATGTCAAGTAAAAATTAAATCCTGTTAGTATTATTAAGTTTTTTATTTACAGTTTGGTTATTTGCCTGCTTAGCTACAGTGCATGTTTGGAGCAGGAAGAAAAGAATTGGTGATTTTGAGTGTTGGATATCGTCAGATTTCAGTCGCCTGACGAGCAATCGGTGCATCTTTGGAGATCACCATCATAAAAAGTGTTTTCGTCTCTTCCAGGCAAAAGCAGCACTGTCCCCACTAAAAAAGAAGGTTGAGAGTAAGTCTACTTCAGCTGCATGAAAATGGCACAAGACCATCACTCTGCAAGAGTTTCGCTTCTAACTGTTCTCCGCGATGTGTTTCAGAGCGGTGATGATGTGAAGACCCGAGCTGTAAAGACACCAAACCTAACCGAGACACTCACATTCCCAGTTTCTTCCTCTGACACTCCAGTGTTTGACTGAAACACAGCAGCTCGCATTGCTCCGCCATTTGTTTGTTGTGAAAGCCTTTAACCCCCCCACCCCCGACTGCTTGTTTGTTATCTGTTGTTATTTAAGATACGTTCTTAATGAAATGACAACCATGTATTTAAAGAAGATTTATAATGCTGATTAAAATTTTAATCTTTTATGACATGGGCCTTTTGCTGTTTTTTTTGTGAGAAGAAACTCGTCTCTAAAAGAAAGCAAAAGTGATTGACAAAGTGGGAAAGCTGAAGACCAACAGAAACATAACGCAGGTAATGAATGATCTGAGAGTAATAACCAAATCACACTGCTGCACATCTACCTGGCATTTTAAGAGCATAGGAAGATACACACCCTTAGGTAAATAATGCTCCTTCTTTCTACACATATATGATTCTGCAGCATTATGTAATTTGATCGCCAGCTCAGCTAGTCTTCCACAGATTTATTTTAAAAATATACCACGGCATGAGTGTAGCAACTATGATACTCCTTACATGGCCCCACTCATACGAATGCTAGTTCAATTTCACTGCAATAAAATGACCCAATAATAAAGCTACAAGATCTGACCGTATGCAAACCAGATGCTCTGTCTACACAGGTGATTTACTCATCTCCTCATGTTGATTGCTTGAATTGGTTCCACATAATGGCAGCACAACCTATGTTCTGATTATTTCACCGAATCATTTGACCACTTTTCAAAAAATTACCTTTCATTGCAAAATGATCAGCAGAACCATTTATTATGGAAATAAAATACAAGATGACTATATGTCAGTGCATTTACACTCACATAAAATGTGTTTTTAGATATGCTGCTTAGATTTAAGTGGGAGGTAAACTAAAAATCCTTCTTGGTCACAGAGACATCTAGTGCTCTGCCACTTCATCACTGTATCTTTAGTCGCACCAGATAGTCTTTTCCAGGTCAGTGAATAAGAGGAAAACATTCTGTAAAATAGTGGGGTTTCTCATAGTAGCATGATATTGGCCAGGGTTTGGGGTGTATATTTGTGTCAGGTTGTACTCGCATCATTAAACCACTGTGACCTCTAGCAACAGTCTGGCCTCATTTCAAACTAAAATCCACTTCCTGTATCAAACTCATTTAGGTGCTGGTAATGTTGTCTAATGTACATGTGTATCGTTTATGATACGTCCTTATGTATATTGTTTTTGTACTGTAATGAAGGATGTAAAACTTATAGTATGTTACTTTACTTTAAATCTCTTTTCTTTTCCATTTTCTACTCTTAATGATTATCTGACCATCTTGGGCTGAAAGTTTGAAGCTCTATAGAAGTGCTACAGTACATGCAGGCAAATTGTTGTATTAATTTTGTTTTGTTTTTTACTTTCAGTTCATAAAATCATTTTTCAGGTCATTTCTCAGATATAAATCTTTTGGTTACAAACAAAAATAGAGAGAAACCAGAAATAAAGAGGAAAATAACCAGGAAAACCCAGGAGTGCTTCTTCACACCAACAGGATTTAACTCACTGGTCGGACTCCTAAAAATAAAAGGTGATACACGACTGAGTTTGGAAGAAGTTTAATTGACACAAAGAAAGAGAAAGAAGAGATCTGTGAAGATAATTCAGATTTTTACACATTTCACAAAGCAGCAAAAGTTGAAAATGAACCAGAAAAAAGTGTAAATAGAGCTTAATATATAGATTTTAATGGTTTCTTGTAGCCTCTGAATGATTAACCACTCCTGAGGTCAGCCGCTTCTCTTCCTGCTGTAACTTCCCTCAATCTGCTCACAGCTGCTTGCTGAGTTTACGCGCCTGCCTCTCCCTGGCCTCAAAGGCCGCTTTGGTGTCCAGGAGCTCATCCAGCTGCCGGCGGATCCGGGCCATGTCGAGCTGGGTGGCCTCACACTGCCCCCTCAGGGCGGACGACTCCACCCTCAGCTGCGTGGCAGCTAATGAGAGCTGCTCGCTCCGCTCCCTGCACTGCTGCTGCATCCTCTTGGCGTCGCTCAGGAGGGACTCCACGCTCACGACCACCGAGTCGCACTGGGCGCTGGACATTTCCTGGAGAGATGAGACGGAGAAATGACTGAAGAACATCCATGCAGATAGAAGTTGTGGAAATTTGCACTAAACAGCAGGTCCTTCACAGATGAGCAGGTTTAACAGCAACATTTGATCTGTGGTGTGAAGTAGATTACAGATTTATCCTGGCTTATCTCACTCCTACGCGTTTGCCTTCTTCTCCTCCTCTTTATTTACCTGGTTGTATTTCTAGCCGGCAGTTTAAAACATAAAATGGACCACGTCTCACCATTGATTCCAGGGTCAGGTTGATCTCCAGTCTTCTGGGACTCGACTTCTTGGTCCGTATTAGTGTTCTCCGGTGTTTGATAGTCCCTGGCCTTTCTCTCTTCACAGATTTACTTCCTGCACATCTAAAACAGAGCAGACGCACACTCCAGGAATCCTCCTTTTAAGGTGAAGTTTTACTGCTGCAGGTCAGGTGAAGGTCTGGTTCTTTAAAAGGCGGATATTTCAGTGTACGTCTTTGAAGTCCAGTATGTCGTTTGTGGCTTTCCTCAACAAGCGTCACCTTCTACCTCGGCCTCAAAGTGAGGTCAGGTAATCCTCAGAGGTAAGACCATTAGGGAAGGAGAAAAGGAGGCAGGTGTAAGCTCTCCTCCTGGTCTATTTTCATCTGCCTGGTTACTATTCAGTAGGTTACTAATCAATCCATGCCTTTAAAAGCCATCTCACCAGCTCAAACAATAAAAGCTTAAATGACCCCAGGGAAAAAAATGTGAAGATAACTTAAAAAAGTTTGTTCGCAATAAGCAAAAATTTGTATAAACCAAATATTTACAGATACTTTATAAAACTATGTATTTTCCTCACTGTCTGCACACATTTTCTGTGAGATGGGTCAACGTTTTGCTACTGGGTAACTAATGTGGTGGTATGCTGAGAGTCATTGTCTATCTGGAAGAACAGTTTTTGTCCAACCTTTAACTTCCTGGCTGTCTTAAGATATTTTAATATTTTCACATAATGTTCTTTACTCATAATGTCATCGGTTTTGTGAAGCGCACCAGTTCCCCCTGCAGCTAAACAGCCACACAACATGATGCTGCCACTCCTGTACATTACAGTCCGGATTTTGGTTCTCAGTCTTGCAAGCTTCCCCCTTTTTCCTCCAAATATTAGGACAGACATTTTGGCCAAACAGATGTGTGAGACCACAGGAAAATGTATGTCTTTGTCCCAGAGTGCATTAGCAAGCTGTAATCTGACTTTTTCTGTCACCCACTGAGCTGAATCTAAAACGAGTCTTTAAAACACTGTTAAATGCCACATTATACTGTTATACATATATACTGGAGAAGGGTCCAAAGGTATCTATTTATGCATTTCAGGAAAACCAAAAATATTTATAGTAAAGAAACAAGAAACTGTTTTCAAGTAGAAATGACTTAATTTAATATTATCCAGCAGAGGGAGACATTTACCAACACTTCAATTTTCTTCAATCATCTCTACTCTAATAGGGTTTACTTTTATGGATTTAACAAAAAAACATCAAATAGTATTAATGCAAAGTAATTCACATTTAAAGCTTCAGACCTTATATTAATATATTTTGTAAAATGTCCTAAGTCATTTTAGTGTTACTGAAGCAGGCAATATTAATGGCAACAATTTAAAAAATAAGTTGCTGCAATAAGCATTTCCCAGTTGTTGGATGAGTAAACAAAGGTTGGCTGAACAAGTTTCTGGTTCAATGAGATAGAAAGTAAAACAAAAAACAAAGGTAATTTGTTTTTAGTTACATGCTTAAATCTTTTGATTGTAAAGCTGGAAGCACAAACTGATTCCTTTCACCTCATTACTGATTACAGAAGGACCTGAAATAAGTATTATACAAAATAAAAAACATCTCCAGTTTTCCCACCCCTCGCTGGGTTCTTGCGACCTTACTGCGGGGGGCGGTTGAAGAACGGCTCTGTCTCCGCAGCGGTCGCCCCCGGCTCACCAAAGAGGGCTCCAGCCGGCGTGGGAACGAGCTTGGCCCCTGAACTCTGACGCCTCTGAACTATCAGCAGCACTCCGATGATTAGCCAGAAGAAGAAGTTGACCCAGACCGCCGTCTAAGGAGGAACACGACACAACAGGAGTCTTTCTAAATTTGAATTCAAATGCTGATTTGAAAATAAAACTACATTTTTGGTTGGACCTTTTCTGTACTTTTCAGGATGATATGAAGGAATCTGCTAGATCCACTCATCAATACACCAAGTATTTCTAACAAAGTTTAAGGTCAGAATGTGGTGGGACACAAACCTCTGATTTGTGAAGATTGGTGTAGACCCTGTCTCCTTGAATTGGACTGACCCATTTTCTGCTCTGAACAGTATCACATCTGACAGACAAAGAAAGCAACTCAGCTACAAAGCTAAAAGGAAATCACTTCATTTGTAATTCATCTTTTATGCTTAACTAAAGGTATCTAAAGCTTTCAAATGTCTTTTAAAATCCTGATTAAATATTTATCTGCACTATTTCACTTTGTGTTTTCAGCTTTAGTACAGGCACTGTATCTTATTCAGGGTATAAGTGCAGCTCTCTGAAAAAGGCTTTGGCCCCTTACAGATTTCTTCTGTTTTTGCTTTTTTGTCACATCTAAATGTTTCTGATAATCAAACAAATTCTAATGTCGGAAAAAGAAAACCCGAGGAAATACTTTTCCTGAAGAACCACTTTTCAAATGATGTTTTCATCTATGAAGGGAAAAAATCTATCCAAACCAACCTGCCACTTAGCTTCACTAAGTGAAGCTAACCTGCCACTTAGGTACTTTTGACAGTGAAGCTAGCTAGCTAGCTACACTTAGTGACGCTAGCTAGCTAGCTAGATTGATATATAACACGAAGTAGGCAAAAAGATACCAATATACATCACAATATGATGAGAAACAAGGTCACTGACATCTGTCAGTGTGGAAAGGGTTACTTCGGGAGTCCAGTGAACCACAGTGAAAGTCATCCACAAATGGAGAAAAGTTTGGAAACAGAGGAGCTGTGGGGAACCTCCCGAGGAGGTCCTGCCAAAATTACTCCGTGAGCTCATTGATGACCCATCCAGGAGGTCACAAAGCAACCCAGAACAATGTCTAAAGCACTGCAGGCCTCACCTGCCTCAGTTAAAATCAGAGTTCAAGACTCAACAATAAGAAAGAGACAAAAAATACCATCCATGGGAGAAATCCAGGGAGAAAACCATAGCAGTCCAAAAACATCACAAAAGTCGTGTCTCACAAACAACATCTGAATGATCACCGAGACCCTTGTGTGAAAATCCTAAAGGAGAATTTGTGGCCATCGGTTTGTGTGCTTAACCTCAAGCGCACCTTGGTTATCCAGCAGGTTATCCGAGGGTGATACAAACAGTTATCAAGTTTAGGGTGAAATTACCTTCTCACATACAACCATGCTGGTCTGGAAAGATTTTTTCCCTTAATAAATAAAATCCTCATTTCAAAACTGCATTTTGTTTTCACTCTAGTTATCTTTGTCTGATTTTAATAATTGTTAGATGATCTGAAACATTCAAAATTAAGAATAAAAAAAAAAAAAAACACCTGCCAACATATCTTTTTAAAAAATATTTTAATATTTAACTGTAATAAATAAACAACTACCAGAATGAAAATCTAAAAAAATGAGGCTTCCTGTGGTAATACAGCTGATAAAGTAGAAGTAATACCTCAAGCTAAAAGAGTAGAAATGACCTTTATTAGTGGCTTCTCAGTGAAAGCTTGTGGTTTAGTGTTCACACGTCTGAACATGCACTTGTGTGCTCGCTCGCGTGTGTGTGTATGTATATGTGTGTGTGTGTGAAATTGGCATTCTGCTGATCAGTGAAAGAAGGTGTGTTTGCACCACCTGGTAATATTGGGAACGGTTTTGGCAATGGAGTCACAGAGCGAGTCACGCCCAATCTTCAGCATGCAGCCCGTGATGAGCAGGAAGAAGAGAAAGATGCCGCTCACGACTATCATCAGGTTCATCCACACGCGCTCCCTGAAAGAAGACAGGAGAAGCAGGAAGGGACTGAGCAGAATACATTTAAGCCTTTCATCATAGCTGAAAATGGATACTTCAATATGCTGTAAATATAACCCAGTGTTTTTGTCATTATAGGACATTTTAGGCAAGCGTCTGTTTGCTAAATACCAGACTAATGACAAATGTTTTGTTGGGTTTCCCACTACAAGCTTCTCACAATAGTTTGCTTCCTGACAGAGTTGCTGTAACTGGGTCTGGTTTGTTGGTCTAGCTTTTAATGCTGCTTTTAGAGTAATGGTTTCCTCCTTAATGAGTGGCCTGTCAATTTAGGACTTCTTTCTCTGTGGATAATAACACTCATACCAGCTTCAGCAACGTCTTCAAAAGGTTTATTGCCTTGTTTCTGGGGTTGATTTGCATATTTCACAGAAAAACAAGTTTATCTGCGGCACCTTCATGCATCTGGAGATGGTACCCAAGGATGAACCAGACTTGTGGAGCTCCACAGCTCTCTTCTGGGTATCTTGGCTGGTTTCTTTTGATTTCCATAGCAGAAAGTCGTGTGTCTGAGGTATTGCCTTAAAATACACCCACAGATGAGCCACCTTCTACCTCAAATACTGTGAAAACACATTAGAAGCTCCCTAAATGGTTTAAAGAGTATGTTATTCTGGTGTTTAGCAAATAGTATACATTAATACTAGTTGTGCAGCCTGCATTATAAGAAATACTCATTCTGTTTTGTTCTACATGTTACAATGTTAAACACCCAATATCGCAAAAAGTTCAACTCAAGGATTAGTACAGCACTTCCTGAGCTCCACAGATTTTACAATCCAAGGTAGAAAGATTTGAGTCCAGCGTAACCCAGAAGGAAGATCTAGCAGATTTATCTAAAATACCACATATTGATCTGTTGTAGTTGGAATAAATCATGACAAACAATCCTTTCAGAGCGTTTTCCTCAACACAGTGATAAAGTATTTATTAAATAAACTAACAACTGCTTTCAATCTCTTAAAGTGCAAATGAACAATAACAGGTTAGTTTTGATTGCTTAGTTTCTCAGTCGTGAGCTTTGGGCTCCGTTTGGCAGCTGTAAACTTATTAAAACAACAACATGACAAGACGGGACATGTTATGTCTCGTCATGAGGACAGGACACGAGTCCCGCCGTTTTGTCACCTTCTCATTTCTCCCTCCATGTAGACAGCGTACACCCAGTACAGAGACAGGGAGAAACACACCACCGCCACCATGACGGATATGGCCGAGACAAAGTAGCACAGGGAGGCCGAGGTGGATGCCTGGACTCCGATGAGATTTGCAGACTGATTGTAGCTGACGCGTCCATACAGCATGCACAGACCACCAAAATTACCCTAAAACAAAAAGGAAGACAGAGGGTAACTTTACTCTTTGAGTTTATAGACTGACTTTAAGTTTAGACTGCAGGATAAAAACAGAGAGACCAATCCAGGTTCATAAAAACGCTGCTGTAGCTGATTGTATGGAAGCCAGGTGGCAAAAACTGAAAAATACATTTAATTTATTAGAGTTAGGTAATCTGTGGACTGGACTGGTTTGCATTAGTGTTATGTTGAGCTCGTCCACTCAATCTGAACATCTAAACAGAAGTCGACACAACACCAAACATGACAGAAAATGTAAAAGATTCAGCAGTTGTTTCCAATAGAGCTGCACAGTATATTAAAACTGTCACAACTGTCAACACAACATCTATGTTTGCAGTATTGCAATCGCATAGGAGTGCTTGCCTGCACTATTTAGTAGGCAAGAATATTCCAGGTGACATAATAATGTATTTGGCTTCTTCGATGGACTGTTGCTGCCCATACCTGGACTAGAGCATGATGGCCTCAATGCCAAAGCACAGAGAGAGTGGTGGGGACATCATGATGAGGGAGGAAAAACTGGGTTAATCACAAATCATATGGTAGCTTAGGTTGTCTGAGCAATCTCTGTAGTTTTAATACTTTTCTGCTTCAACACACCTCGATCTGATAGCTAGGTCTTTGGCTGGGCTATCTTCAACTTGGTTGCTTGGTGTGGATGTAATTATGCCATTTGATTCAGGTGCATTGGATCAGGAATGCATCTAGAAGTTGCAGGACACCAGCCCCCTATGGCTGGAGTTAGAGACCTTCTTGCTATAGGCTTAGGCTGCTACAAGTTACAGTTACTGCTTTTTCTTACTCTGCTACTTTCTCCTACTACTCTTCATTTATGCATTATCTGTAGTTATTGCCAATATTAACTTTACGTTCTCTGTCTGTTTTTAGTCTTCATAGAAAATACATGTTGCCCATCATTTCTTCATAGCCCTGACACCTTCCAGGAGAGGCCCATTGCCTGACAATAACTTCATGTTTGCTTCCTAGAGATGATACACTTGACCCTGTCTTTTTGTGTTTAACCCCAACTCTCTCTCGTAGACAAATCAATTGAAGGGGCTATTGCTGCAACTAACTATATTATGTATTCTGTTTTAATCCTTCAGATTTTACATTTAGCTCATACATATACACACATATATATATACACAAATATATATATGTATATATATGCAGTACAGACCAAATCAACAGAATGCCAAGAGTGTGCGGAGCAGCAATCAAAGCAAAAGGTGGCTACTTTGAAGAACCTAGAATATAAGACATATTTTCAATTGTTTCACACTTTTTTGTTCAGTATATAATTCCACATGTGTTAATTCATAGTTTTGATGCCTTCAGTGGGAAGCTACAATATTCATAGTCATGAAAATAAAGAAAACTCTTTGAATGAGAAGGTGTGTCCAAACTTTTGGTCTGTACTGTATATATATATATATATATATATATATATATAGCTCTTTCTCTCCTAAATAAAACCAATTATTGAGCTACTCCTGCCAATAACTAATTTGTCTTTCACATAGAAAGTACTCCTAGACCAGTGCTTTAGTGTGTGCTGTGTCTCAAAACCCCAATCAGAGGGTTCCTCTTGTTGATAGTGAGTTCTCCACATGAAAGCTTACTATAAGGCATTGCTGCAAAGTTAATCAATGCAATCGACTGTGTACTATCACTACATGTTCATTCAGGAGGGATTGCTGCAAAGTCAGTGACTCCATGCAAGCGGCTGGGTTTCCTTAGATTAAAAAAAAGTTTTAGCCGATGTGACAACTAAACCGAATTTGAGTGCAGTGTTGTATAACTAGAATCAAATTGAAAAGTAATTACATTTTAATCTGTCTGTATGATTGGATAGAACTGACAATATATTTCTATATTTAAACTGGATCTGTTTGTTTTGCAAAGCCTCTTGAGTTTACATTCATTGTGAATTGGATGTATATAAACAAATAAACTAAAATGAATTAAATACCAGAATAAACATATAGCACTGAGTAATGCAGTGATGTCCCTTCCCCACCCGTTGCTGCACACTGGTTGTCAGCTGGCTGAAAAACGGCTACTACAATTTTTTCTCACAAGAAAGGCAAATTTGGCTGTCTGGTTGCGAAAGACATGGACAGGCAGCACACCAGCTCAAAAAAGCAAGTTTTGGTCTTGCCTAGTGAAAGATCAGGCCTGAATCAATCGAGTTGCCTTGAAACCCTTCCATTGTGGCTGAATTGAAACAATTTCAGCAAAAAGGCGAACCCTGCCTCTCGCTCAGTGACCAGTAATAGGTGGTTATAGAAAATGAAGTAATGCAGATGCACTACCGGCAGCACTCTTAGCGCAATTACTTCACCAAGTGACAACACTTTTTGCAATTTTTGACACACTCGGGCCCGTGATGACACTGATAATCGAGATGAACGTGTCGACAGTAATCATGATAGAAAATTTTCATGTGGTTAAATTCCTTGCAGTGACATCTCTCATGTTCTTTTCACCGACAAAATGACATATTTTAAGCAGAGAACGAATGTCCTGTAAAAATTTGTTTTCATATTTCTATTTTTGGCACCTCCAGAGCTCCGTGGGTCCTGCAGAGAGGGAGAGAGGATGGGCGCGACTAGGTCACAAGACTCACTTATTCCCGCCGCACATGTTCACATTATCACCATCATTTCCTGCATTTTCAAGGAAAACATACTTTAAAATAAAAAGCCGAATATAACATGTTCCAGACATTTGTTCTGAATAGTGATAAATGACTGGATCTTCGCGTTTTGCTGTTAACAGTACAGACATTAGATCATATCTTGCTGCATATTTAAAATCACTAACCTTAACTGGGATACGCTGGAAATCAGGAGAAAGTAAAAATACAAAGTACTTTCCATAATTACTGATGTGACACCAGCACTGAGAACTATCACACGGATGTGAGAACGTGTTAAAACATTAACTAGTTGTGGGGAAAAACCCATCGAGTTGCATTGATAATAAATAAAAGTATTGTAGTCTAATTTAAACAATGCTTTCTCTTTTGGTTCCGTGTTTTCTAAACTTTTTTGCGCTCCCCGGGTAGGAGAGGTGAGTTCACCCGGAAGACAGCGGATGGGGGCATTAACAGCGGGTTTCTCGGTAAAACTCACCTGGACGATGGTGAGAGAGGCGGCGGCGACGATCCCACAGACGAAGCAGCTGGCGTACAGACCCAGCTCCAGCAGTAGCAGCACCGACACCGCCATCATCCACCCTGCGGCCCGCTTCTGGACAGGGACCAGCGTCAAGACAGCCGCGGTCAGGAGGGACAACTTCCGGGAAGGTGTTTCAAAATAAAGGTTTGAGCCCCTTAGTTTTAAAGTTGAGCTATTTTTAATTAAAAATATCAAAGACTTTCCAGGCTATTTAAGGCTTTGAATGTGAGGACATTTTAATTCTGTATAAGTTTTCTAACATAGGTTTCTAAATACCTCTTATTAACTTTATACTCTGCTTCCAAGCTGCCAGACTTTCTGGCTATCTTCCTAAGTGGTCTTTATTGTTGTTTCCTCTGAATTTCTGAAGGTATTAAATGATTTTCTTTGGACTTCTGCTGCTTTTTCTCTGATCTTTTAACCTGTCTGTGTACCTGATTCAGTAGCATATTGTACAGTGTGAGCCTAAGACGTCTTAACACCATGTATTTAACAAACAGGGAGGAAATAATACGGCAAAGACCTGACCTGACCTGACCTGACCTGACCTGACCTGAGAGATGCACCATCTTTCAGCTGATGATAATAGGAGTCTATTATGCTATGTTTGCAACTCATTTGGAGAAAAATATAATTTTGTTATGTTATATTTCTGTTACCATTGGTATTTTTTTCAGAGTATTAAGCAGGATAATTTTTTTAACTTGATCAGACTGAATAATTACATCTTCCCTGGACTCTGGTTGCTTTTCTTTCTTTATATCTTCTAGTTTCTTGTTTTTTTCATATTTTTAGTCTACTTCTTCTGTCTCACCATGGCTGGATATTAACCAATATATGCTTAAAAAAGTTAGGAAAATTAACAAGTGGAGGACAAAAGAAGAAGAAGCTTACAACAACTATGTTCATTAGATAAACTAAACTGAAAATGGCAAAAAAGAACTTTGAAAGAACTTCAGAAAGTCTACAGCACTATTGATCAAGCCTGAAAACATTTTAGGGAAAAATGTGAATAAATCAGGAATGATTCAAGAGGTTGTTCTAACCCTTTTCCAAGTAAATAAATTATAGCTGGTTTTCTTTGACATTATTTACAATCTGTAAAGTTATTTAAAGAAACACATTCTGTGTCCAAGTTGAAGATACAGAATAAAAACTCCTTTCCCAGGCCCAAGCAGGTTTTAGGAATGGTCACAAGAAATTAGTTCTGGGAACTAAGGAAATCAAACATCCTTGTTTTTATTCATTTAGGAGGATAAAGTGGAAGCATACTAAGCATGGCAACATGGAGGCATGTGACAATGAGCCATTGTTACATGTATATTTATATTTGTTGGTGAAAGACAACACAGTTAAACATCTTGTTTTGCAATTCAGTTTATTTTGGTTGTTTTGGGTGGAAACGATTTGTTTGGGCTGTGGCTTCTTTAGCAGGCCTCATGGTTTTTCTGTAAAGGTAAATTAAATTATATTTTCAAGATAATAAATGATTGTTAAATTTTAATTGCATTAAAGGAAAACATATGAAAGTTCAATTTGAGTACTTACCCCTGCCATTTCCCTTTCCCAGCAGGTGTGCACAGGCAAAACATTCCCCAGGGGCTTGAGCACATTTATTGGTTCTGGGACGCACCATCAGGGAATGGGAAGGGAGTTTGGTTTCACATATGTTTTCTATGTCAAGTTTGGAGTACTTATTGGGATTAAATTAAACCCCGCCTCTCACCCATAGACTGCTGGAGATAGGCACCAGCTCCCCCGCGACCCACTATGGAATAAGCGGCAGAAAATGACTGACTGACTGACTATTTTCTGTTTTGTCTTGATCTGTTATTTATTGTTTTATTAGCTGTTCATTTAATGTAAATATTCTTGTTTGTTTATCCTTTTTGCAGTTGTGTATCCCTTGTAATGATTTCTCCCAATTTAGTTTCACCTCTATTTAAGTAGTATGTCTGTCACTGTCTAGGTTGTTGTTGGTGGTGTCGCTTGGTTACTTTGCTGCATCAAAAAGATTAAAGCAGTTTCAACCAAATTTTTTCGGAGCCTGCTCTTTTTTTTTCCACCGTTCTTGGGTCCCACCTCCAAGACCGCTAGTCCTCCTGACAAGCAAGTGACAAGGCAGTTAAATCAAACTTTAAGGCTAAACAACAATAAAGAATAGTCTCGGCTTGAGTTTACAACGTGCATCAAAAACAGTGTAAGCAGTTGAAGATTTCCCATTTTGTCACATTACAACCTCAAACTTCAATGTATTTCATTGGGACTCTGAGGTGATAGACAAACACAAAGTTGAGTGCATAACTGTGAAATGGAAAAAAAGTTGTTTTTAACACTTCTTTACAAAGAGATATAAAAAACACTCAATTATAACCTGATCAAACCGTCCCCATGAAGCTATAGAGACAGAGAGGCTGGTCAGAGTTGATGGAGCTAAACACAAGACAATCCTGTTAGAAATAATGTTAAAGCTGCAAGAAACTGTTATAGGGAATGAGGTTCATCTTCCACCAGGACAACAATCTATGGACAGAGCTACAGTAGAACGGTTTCAGTCAGGCCCAGGAACGGTATTCTGTGGTCCCCAAACGCAAGAAAAATGTAAACGTTAAATGTGGTGACTTCAAATATCCAGTGGTTTTTTGCTTAAAGCCAGATTTGGGTGTTCCCATTCATTCAACTTAACTAAATACAGCAAACATTTTCAAGAAAGAGTGTCCCACATCCTGTTGTTGTTACCAGGTTCAGACAAAACAAATATGCTAGACCAAGAAGATATAAGAAAACAGACTTTTCCACAAAAATCCAATTACATTGTCCTTTTCATTAAAATATGCCATGATTACTTTACCTCCTTGAACCACCACTGTAACGTGGTGGAGGGGCTTGAGTGCTCGAATGATCCTAGAGGCTATGTTGTCTGGTGCTTAAATGCCCCTGGTAGGGTCTCCCATGGCAAACAGGCTTTAGGTGACGGGTCAGACAAAGAGCGGTCCAAGAACCCCTCATGACGACTACGAAATCGAGGCACGTGACGTTGCCCGGTACGGCGGAGCCGGGGTCCCACCCTGGAGCCAGGCCTGGGGTCGGTACTCGTCGGAGAGCACCTGGTGGCCGGGTTGCTCCTCGCGGGACCCGGCCGGGCCAAGCCCGAACGAGAGACGCAAGACCATCCCCCAGTGGGCCCACAACCTGCAGGGGGAACCATGAGGGACCGGTGCAAAGAGGATTGGGCGGCGGGCAAAAGTGGAGACCTCGGCGGCCTGATCCCCGGATGCTTAGGCTGGCTCTAGGGACGTGGAATGTCACCTCGCTGGGGGGGAAGGAGCCTGAGCTTGTGCGGGAGGTCGGGAGATATTGACTAGAAATAGTTGGGCTTGCCTCCACGCACAGCGTGGGCTCTGGAACCCATCTCCTCGAGAGGGGCTGGACTCTCTTCTACTCTGGAGTGGCCCACGGGGAGAGGCAGCGGGCTGGGGTGGGTTTGCTTGTCGCCCCCCAGCTCAGCCGTCTCGTGTTGGGGTTTACCCCAGTGGATGAGAGGGTCGCATCCCTGCGCCTTCGGGTTGGGGAGAGGTCTCTGACTATCATTTCAGCCTACGGGCCGAGTGGTAGTGCGGAGTACCCGGCCTTCTTGGCGTCCCTGTTGGGGGTGCTGGATAGTGCCCCTCCCGGGGACTCCATTATTCTGCTGGGGGACTTCAACGCCCACGTGGGAAACGACAGTGGCACCTGGAGAGGCGTGATCGGGAGGAATGGCCTCCCCGATCTGAATCCGAGCGGTGTTTTGTTATTGGACTTCTGTGCTAGTCACGGATTGTCCATAATGAACACCATGTTCAAACGTAAGGGTGTCCATCAGTGCACTTGCATAGTGAGGGTCTGCTGGGAACGTCTGGTGGACCCCTTGGCCAGAGATGTATTCAACTCTCACCTCTGGGAGAGCTTTGACCAGATTCCGAGGGATGTTGGAGACATAGAGTCCGAGTGGACCATGTTCTCCGCATCTATTGTCGATGCTGCTGCCCGTAGCTGCGGCCGTAAGGTCTGCGGTGCCTGTCGCGGCGGCAATCCCCGAACCCGATTGTGGACACTGGCAATAAGGGACGCTGTCAAGCTGTAGAAGGAGTCCTATCGGCTGTGGTTGGCCTGTGGGACTCCTGAGGCGGCTGACGGGTACCGTGGGGCCAAGCGTGCCGCGGCCCGGGCAGTGGCAGAGGCAAAAACCCGGACCTGGGTGGAGTTCGGTGAGGCCATGGAGAAGGACTACCGGTTGGCCCCGAAGCGATTCTGGCAAACCGTCCGGCGCCTCAGGAGGGGGAAGCAATGCTTTGCCAACACTGTTTACAGTGGGGTTGGGGAGCTGCTGACCTCGACTGGGGACATTATCGGGCAGTGGAAGGAGTACTCCGAGGATCTCCTCAATCCTGCCATCACGCATTCCCTGGTGGAAACAGAGGCTGGGGACTCGGGGTTGGACTCTTTCATCACCCAGGCTGAAGTCACCGAGGTGGTTAAAAAGCTCCGCGGTGGCAGGGCTTTGGGGTTGGATGAGATCCGCCCTGAGTACCTCAAGTCTTTGGATGTTGTGGGGCTGTCATGGTTGACACGCGTCTTCAACATTGTGTGGCGGACGGGGATAGTGCCTCTGGACTGGCACACTGGGGTGGTGATCCCCCTACATAAGAAGGGTGACCAGAGGGTGTGTTCCAACTACAGGGGGATCACACTCCTCAGCCTCCCTGGTAAGGCCTACGCCAGGGTATTGGAGAGGAGAGTCTGGCCGATAGTCGAACCCCGGCTTCAGGAGGAGCAGTGTGGTTTTCGTCCCGGCCGTAGGACACTGGACCAGCTCTATACCCTCTATAGGGTACTCGAGGGTTCATGGGAGTTTGCCCAACCGCTCCACATGTGTTTTGTGGACCTGGAGAAAGCATTCGACTGTGTCCCTTGTGATGCCCTGTGGGGGGTGCTCCAGGAGTATGGAATCGGGGGCCCTTTACTAGGGGCCATCCGGTCTCTGTACAAGCGGAGCAGGAATTTGGTTCACATTGCCGGCACTGTTCCTGGTGCGCGTTGGACTCCGGCAGGGCTGCCCTTTGTCACCGGTCTTGTTCATAACATTTATGGACAGGATTTCTAGGCACAGCCAAGGGCCGGAGGGGGTCTGGTTTGGGGACCAGAGGATTTCGTCTCTTCTTTTTGCAGATGACGTGGTCCTGCTGGCCCCCTGTAGCCAAGACCTACAGCATGCACTGGGGCGGTTTGCAGCCGAGTGTGAAGCGGCAGGGATGAAAATCAGCTCCTCCAAGTCCAAAGCCATGGTTCTCGACCGGAAAAGGGTGGCTTGTCCTCTTCAGGTTGGAGGGGAGTTCCTGCCTCAAGTGGAGGAGTTTCAGTATCTCGGGGTCTTGTTCACGAGTGAGGGAAGAATGAAGCGGGAGATCGACAGACGGATCGGTGCGGGTGCCACAGTGATAGGGGCACTGTGCCAGTCCATTGTGGTGAAGAGAAAGCTGAGCTGAAAAGCGAAGCTCTCGATGAACTTTGGGTCATGACCGAAAGAACGAGATCCTGGATACAAGCGGCTGAAATGAGCTTCCTCCGTAGGGTGGCCGGGCACTCCCTTAGAGATAGGGTGAGGAGCTCGGCCATCCAGGAGAGGCTCGGAGTAGAGCCGCTGCTCCTCCACATCGAGAGGAGCCAGTTGAGGTAGCTCGGGCATCTATACCGGATGCCTCCTGGACGCCTTCCTTGGGAGGTGTTCCAGGCACGTCCCACCGGGAGGAGGCCCAGGGGACGGCCAGGACATGCTGGAGGGACTATGTCTCTCGGCTGGCCTGGGAACGCCTTGGGCTCCCCCCGGAGGAGCTGGAGGAGGTGTCTGGAGAGAGGGACGTCTGGGCGTCTCTGCTGAGTCTGCTGCCCCCGCGACTGGTCCCGGATAAAGCGGAAGACGACGAGTACAACGAGTACGATGAGTACGAGTACTTTATTGATGAGCAAATGAAAATAGTGTTAAGTACCTTGGACTTGAAAAGTTTAGCCCCACAAGGCTAAAAGGTTTGACACTGCTGGTTCAAACTAATACCCTGACATACCCCGACAGAACTGCAGCTGTAATCCAATTAAAAAGAGGGTACTATAAAAAATATTTACCTGCAGTGGGCTGATACAAATGCACAACGCACTTTTTAGATTCTTCTTCATATAGTATTTATTTTAACCCCATGTATTATTTTTTTCCACTTCACAGTTATGGGTTACTTCATGTTGGCCTATCACATAAAAGACAAATAAAAAGCACAAAAGTTTGTGGCTGTAATAAGGCAAAATGGGAAAACATTCAATGAGGTGTCAATACTTTTGCAAGTCACTAAATATCTTTTTTGTGCTCAAATAAAAACAATATCCTACTAGAAATTCAGCTATTCCACTGAGCAGCAAAATATAAAAAACAGTAACATTTAGAAGAGTTTGTATTGCTGTGCAAATTCTGTTTTAAAGTCCAGACAAATGGAACTGTCCAAAGGTTTGTTTTTGCACTTGAGTCAACCATTAGTTTTGCTTTGTCCACATTCACAAGTCATTTGGTCAGATTCAAACACAGAACATCTTATAAAACCCCTACAAATAAACACATTGTCTTACATTAGAAAATCATAGTTTCAAAGTATTTCAATAAACCCAGTTTTAGCCCCACTCAACTCACCTTTGTTCTTCAGTGTGTGCCAAGCTTTTATTTTGAAAGTAAAAATACTAAATTTCCGGTGTTGTTGTCGTCCTTTCACTTTGCTTTCACTTTAGAGGCTCCACAGCCACAGTCCAGCCTTCAGGATCCTTCTTCCATATGATATCAAGTCTAATTTCTCTACTGCATCCCTTCAGCTGCACAGATAGTCTGCCTAGTCCCACATAAAGGCGTAAGAAATCATGTGTCTGTCACACTACAGAGGTAATTCATTTAGACACTTTCTGATAAAAGCAAGCAAATCCATTTTCATCGCATAACCTACTGATTCCAGCTTAGAGATGGCCTCTAAAAGCTGTGGGAAAGACCAGGGTCACTGGGAGCTACACTGGCTTTAAGGTTCAGTGTAACAAACACAGAGTCAGAAGATCAAACTTTGTCATAAGTTTAACCGTTTGAGGTTTCATATGCATGACAAGGCAATTAGATATGCCACAGATGACTGAAGGGGTTGCTTTTTCTTCCCCACACGGCTAAAAAACCTCAAACCTTGTGACTTCTGTCATCTGACCAGGTCATTTTGTCTGTATATATAGTATGTGACACAATTATAATGCTTCCCAATATCCGCGTGTGCTCCTGAAAGTTTCTCATTCATTCAATGTTTCCCAAGACTGTTTAATTACGCTTTAAATAACCCTTTGATTTAAATCAGAAATACTGAAAAAGTATTTGCTCCCTTACAGATTTCTTTTTTTGTTTGTTTTTTTGGTAGCAGCAGCCTCCATCAAACGTTTGGGATAACTGACAATGAGTTAATTTACAACACATGAACAGCCTGTTCACTCCACTGCATTTTAGGTGGGTTTAAGTCCACACTTTGACTTTGCCACTCCAAAGCCTTTTTTGTTTTTTGAGCCATTCAGAGGTAGCCTTGCCGTTGTGCTTTGGATCATTGTCCGGCTGTTTAACTCAAGCATGACCTCGAGAACTGATAACTGGACTTTCTCCTTCAGGATTTTGTGCTGGAGAGCCAAATTAATGGTTCTATCTATTTCTATCTATTATGGCAAGTCATCCAGGTCCTGAAGCAGCAAAGCAGGCCCAGACCATCATACCACCACCACCATGTCTCACATGTTGTGCTAGTTTTACACCAGATATAACAGGATGCATATCATGTTCCATTTTTTTAAGATCAGACCACTTTTCCCATAGGTCTCAAGGATCATTAAGATGTTTTTTGATAAATGTGAGGCAGATCTTTATGTTCTTTTTGTTAAGTAGGGCTTTTCACCTTGGATGCATGTCCATTTTTGCCCAGTCACTTTCTTCTTGCTGAATCATCATCACTGACCTTAACTGAGACAGGTAAGACCTGCTGCACCTTACTTGCTGTTCTGGATCTTTTGTGATGTTCTAGAAGGGTCTTTGATGCACTGTTGGAGTTATTTTTGCAGGGACAGTTCAACACTTTTTAGGGTTTTCACCCAAAAGCTTTAGAAATTACTTTTTAAGCCTTGATACATGCCACTCACTGTATTTGTCATCTGTCATTGAATTCGATAGAGATGATGTGTTGTTCTTTGAGATCTTTTAGCTTTCTTCAAGCTATAGGTCAGGTGCTATTTAAGTGTTTCCTGATTCTGCAGGTCTGGTGGTAATCAGGCCTGAGTGTGGGTATTGAAACTGAACCAAGTAAATGTGATTAATCACATTTAATTACCAATGAAAGGAATTACTTATATACTGTTTCTTTAGTCAAGGTTGGTTTAGATAAAGTTTTTTTCATAAACAGTTTTAACCAGATTACACCATATCTCTTAAGGTGGTTTTCATCAAATTTGTCTGGCTTTTTAAAGGTATTTCAAAGGTGTTTTTTTGTCTTTGGAAGCTGAATTTGTCATTTTCAGTCAAGTCCTTGCAAGCATATTGTGCACCCAATAATAAGGAAAGGAAACTGGAGGATAAAGGAAGAGGAATCAACCCTCAAAAACAATTTGTAGCAGAAGAAGAATATCTAAAAGTCATATGTTTATCCACTTCATTCTAAATTGGGAAAATGATTGCCTTTATATGTGGTGTTTCCTTTTAATTAGAATCAGCTGCTCTATCACCAGGTTATAAGCAGCTGTTCTCCATTAACAAATTGAAGAAAATTTTTAGATACGTTGTAGTCAGATGGAGCACTGTCCATAGTTATTGTCACTCCAAAAAATCTTACTTTTAGAAATAAATCATTGTCAATTTAAGTAAATGAATATCTAATATTGAAAAATATTTCTTTTTAGCAGATTCACCGATGCCATAATTATTGGCAGACCTTAAGATAGATCTATCTATCTAGATAGTGGCATCTTGGCTTCACCAAGTCCTCATGACAACCAATAGATGATTTCTAAATGCTAACCGGTTGTTTGGGCAGTTTACATGAAGAGGACTTTTAATAACATAATCATGTGGAGTTTGCTAAACTCTACTGTAACTCTAGCTGGGGAAGTTTATTTAATTTCCCTTTGAAATGAATTAAGTAATTTTGATAACAAAGAAGTGGAAAAGCACATCATTCCCAATGTTAAGTATGGAGGAGGATACATATCTTTACCAATAAATGTGGAGGGTGCTAAATGTATGATGCAATTCATGTTGCATATAAATATACACATTTAATGACATGAGCTTGGTATCACTTTAATTTGCGGATAAGACATCGAGATTAATTGAAGTTTGAATGAGGCACAGATCTACAGCAGAGACTGCAGCACATTCTGTACAATGTAAAGAAAAAAAATGCAAATTACAAATCTGGGAAACACGCACTTGAATTCACATCACGAATAATTACAGCAACAAAATCTATCTTTGATTTTAGATTAAATAGTCACAATATACCAGGTTAAAGAAAAAAAGCAACAATTCTGTAAAACAAATGTTTGGATATTTTAACTGTTTTACTTCAGCTTCACATTAAAAGAATATAAAATATATCAACAGTAAGTGTACATAAAAAGAAACACCAAAACATGAATTTACCGCTATGTCATATTTAATATGTCTTACCAGATTTCCATGGTGAGTACAGTTTTATTTAACATGCACCAACGCTGTACAATAATTACACACAGCAAAGACGCAAAGGACTGACTGAGTGACACGTCTGTGCTTTGAAAGATAATCAACTTTATTTCTAGACTCTTATAATAATCGAAGATTTGTCCAGCATCACTAACAACGCTTTTCATTGAAGATTGCAAATTAGAAAAGCATGTTCTGATGACAGCAAACAAACCCAGACACAGGATATACCCCTGCAAATATACTCTGAATATTTTCACAATTTCCCACGTTGCAACCAGGAATGTAATTGTATTTCTTTGGGATTGCATGTGATATGGCAGCAAAAAGTAGTACATAAGTGTGAAGTTAAAGGAGGGTGATATACGTTTTCCAGCCACCCTCCAGAGGAAGCACATTTCAACCCTGGATCTCCTTCTTTTGGTCATGATTTATATCTCATGATCATAGGTAAGGATCTAAACGTAGACAGACCGGTAAATCGAGAACTTTGCATTTTGGTGTAGGTCTTTCTTCACCACAACAGACACTACAGCAGGAGAACGACACTAAACATACAGCCGTCCTTCACTCATTCAAGCCATGCCAATGAATAAGAACATCTCAGTTTTGTTTTTATACCACAAGCTAAAAAGGTCCAACTTGTTGTAACATTAACTTTTTAAAACATGTACCAAGATAACGGTACTTTTAATAAAATGTCTGAAACCATGTCATTTGACTTCCTTATCACAATTATGCCCTTCTTTCTGTTGATCTATTACATAAAATCCCAAAAAAATACATAGAGGTTCGTAGCTGATGTGACAAAAACTTTTAAGGGGAGTGAATAATTTTGCAAGGTACTGTACATCAAGTTTTCATTTCAATAACCATGAATCATATTCTAACATTTCCACTGGTCATCAGTAAAATGCTGCCTCACACATATAGAGAAACCTGTAACAAAATATATAGTACAAGCTTGTTTCAGTGCTCTGTTTCAGGAGAGTTTTATCAAACCTGAAACTTAGAAAAGCTCTGGTCTGGAGTCAGCCTGACTGCAGAGGAATGTTTGCAGAAGGAATTCCTGCTCCGTCCCTTTTAATTCGGTGGTATGGGCAAGATAAATGCAGTCACAAGACTCTTATTTAACCACTGAGTGTGTCCAGTGTTTTCTTGTGTTGATGATGTATGTGTTTATATCCTAAATAATGGTTTTAAACCTCAAACTGAGGACTAAACCCATCACTCACAGTTTGACAGTTTATTTAAGCCTTGATAACAATGTAGCGGAGCATGCATTAGTGTTTATGTACAGGAGAAAAACACAACTCAGTTGTCAGCCCACCGGACAGCCAGGCATCCTGAAGGCATCTGGCAGGGGACTGTCAAGCTTGCAGATGATTTTATATATTCCTTTCTTCCAGCAGGGGTCGCTGTCTCTCCCAGTCCAAATGGCTGAGTAAAACTCTCTCAGAGCCACTTCTGCCACCTCGATAAACCTCTCTGGAACCTGCACACAGAAACATACACGTCACAGTCTGCAATATATACAAGTTAACAAGGTAAAACCCTAGTTTAGCAGATTATCAATGTTTACAAGCAACGCTGGATAAATTATTGAAGAAGAAAGCATGAACCACTTGCTTCTTTAGGTGCATAAACAGTAATTGTAAAAAGTAAGTAAACCGTCTTTTAGGTCCTGGGGTATTGTGTCCGGCTATAATAAAATGATCTGGATTTTAACAGATAAAATTCTACTTCAAATGCACAAAACAAATTCCAGTGTCATCGTTTATTACACAAAGAGCAAGGCAAAAAGTGTCTGAAATACTAAGTACATCCCCCATAATTCGCCTGCAACACCTTTTACCAGCCATAAAGTAGTTGTTTTCAATACTTTACAATATTGCTTAAGTTTCTTGTGTTTATGCACAGCTCTCTGAAGGTTCCACCACAGCATTTTAATCCGATTCTTCTCTTTTTTCAGCCCTTCTGCTGTAGATTTGGCATTCTGTTTGGGACCATTTTCCTGCTTGGCTCACATTTGACTCTAGAATATTTTGGCTGCATGTCCTGTGGCTGCAAAACAAACCCATATATTCAACCCTCCACCACCGTGCTTGACGGTTGGTAAGAAGTGTTTGTACTGATGAGCTGGAGTTGTTTTTATCCAAACATGGTAAGACATGTCATCTTTGCTTTCATCTAAGTAACTGTCTTCTAAATGCCTCTTAAAATCCGTGTTGTGGATGTTTTATCATGTTTATAGTCTTATTTTATTGTATTCATCTGTTTGTTATTTCATGTTTTTAAATAGAGAACTGTCTACAATGTTTTCAAATCTAAAATAGTCTTTTTAAAATGGTGGACTTCAAATTGTTAGAAAATTGTTATTAGCAATACAAGCTACTTAGCAATTAGCAATACTGTTACCAATACAGATTACTATTAACATTGCAAGCTACTGTGAAATGCAGGCTACTGTTAACAGTAACAATATTTGCTACTGTTAGCAATACAAACTACAGTTAGCAATACATGCTACTGCTGGCATTACAGCCAATTACTTTACCAATTGAGCTACTATTAGCATTACATGGTACTATTAGTAATAGAGCCAAACTATTCATAACGCAGGCGATTGGTAAATACAAGGGACTATTAGCAATACATGTTCCTGTTAGCAATGCAAACTACAGTTAGCAGTACAGACTAGTGTTAGCATTACGGGTTACTATGAACAATAGAGGCTACTATTAGCAGTACGGGGTACTATTAGCTATAGAGCCAAATTATTCATAACTCTGGTTATTGGTAAATACGGCTTGCAATTAACAATATACGCTAATGTTCGCAATTCAAGCTACAGTTAACGGTTAGTAATGCAGGCTAGAGTTAGCTTTACAGAGGTATTAGCATTACATCGAGTGGTGGACTAGTGGTAGAGAGCAGGGCATTTGCATCCTGGAGAGGCTACAAGTACCCTGGTTCGAATCCTGCAACCTGTCATTCTGGGTCCCTGAGCCAGACCCTTATGCTGCATTAAATTTGTACTTGGAATTTGGAATTTCCAACCACTGAGTAGGAAATTTCAACTGGGACACCCGTGAAGCTCGGAATTACTATTCGGAAAGACAGGACAACATGACCATACCCGAATTCCGCATTCAAAATGGTTGCTACTCGCATCAATAGTAGTAAAACATTCATACTGTGACTGTTTTAAGCAGTTCTTTATTATTTATGCCAATCCGTATCGTCAGTCGTACACGTACTACTTTTCAGTGTTTATAATGCTAACTCTAATGACAGCAGTAAGTATTCAAAGATAGTACAACAGAGGGCCAACATGAACAGTAGAGGCAACCTCAAAGGACGATGTGATTAAAAGCTTCATAAGTTAAGTTTTGCACAGCTGAAACTTAAATTATAACAAAATTTGCTAATAAAACCACGTGTAGTCCACTGTCGCCACTTGCCCAATGCAGTTTGCTGGGTTTCCTTGGAAAGATTTTTACAAGATGGAATAATAAACTGAGCTTCACTGCATTGTTTTATATCTAGGATCAGATTTGGAATGTATGTAATTGACTTTAAATCTGTCCACATTATTAAATTGGATTGGATTGACTATATATTTATCAGAATCAGAATCAGAATCAGAAAAGCTTTATTGCCAAGTACGTTTTTGGACATACAAGGAATTTGTTTTGGCGTAAGACACATTTTCAGTTTCTTTGTAAAGTGCCTTTAGACAATCTTTGTTGTGAACTGGCACTACAAAAATAAACTGCTACAGCTTAATTGAATGCAGTAGGTAGGCCTAATATTGTACTTTCTTTGGCAATTTGTTTTCTTGTTATATTTCTTGCAAAACATGCACTAGCTCTATAGATTTTCTCTCATTTGCTGGATTGTAGGCTGTGCAGCTTTTCCAGTTTTGCTGACAGTTTTTAAAGGAGAAAAAGCACCTTTCATAGTTTTTTTTTTTAATGTAGACATTAATGTTTTGCTATTGTCAAAGGTTATTCATGTTACTTTTAAATGCCAACCTGATTCTATGTAACGTTTGAAAAGTAGAATCTCTTTAGTACAAGTCAGATGTTTTCCTGTGATTTTGCTGTCAGTTTAGTGCACCACTACTGTCGACTAGTGGTAAATGTGGGAATTTTGTGACACAAAATGGAAACCGTGTTTTGTTAGTTTGAGCAGCCCATGTGTCGTAGTGTATGTCGGGAAAGGGGGAGTGGGGTAAGTGGGTGGGGCATGGTCCTGTGCTTCAAATGATCAATAACTGTATAACATTTACAGTTCTGGTCAAAAGTCAACAGAGGTTTACATTCACTCATCATAGGCATGAACACCATATTAGATTTAAACTTTTAATGATTTATTTGAGCTGTTCTTTTTCAACTCATTTTATTTCAATTACTTTTAAAAACAAATATTCCGAGCACAACTTTGAATTAATTGTGTATTTTCTCTAAATCACAGGAGTCAAAATTATAGATGCATTATACATGCAGGGGTCTTTGTTCCACAGAATCCTGAGCTCCATTAAATGCTTGATGAGGAGAAGAAGGTTGTTGTCTGTCTCACATCAATTCAAACTCACAGCCTTAAGAATATACATACACCCAAATAACATTTGGATCAATGGAATTTAAATTGTAGAGAAACCCCATGCTGTTTGTAACTATCAACAAGCTTTGGCTGGATATTTACCCACTGTTCTTATCAGAAATGTCGATGGTTCATTTAAATGTTGTGATATCCTAATTTTCAATAGGAGTGAAATCAGGCACATCCCAGAAGCTAATTGTTAGCTTGCACAGGCTAACAACACTAACTGAAACAAAACTTTATCCATTCGGAAATTAATTTTTGTTTGTTTTTATGATGGTTGCCCTGTTAGAACTACCAGTTATGTCCAAGGTTCAACTATTTAGCTGTTGGTTTGAGTTGAACTTAAAGAACTCGGAGGTAGCCCTTCCTCTTCACTATTTCACCCATTTCGTGCAAGGCACCAGTGTCACTGGCAGCAGCACAGTCCCAGAGTATGATGCAACCACCATGCTTGACAGTTGGTACAATGTTTTTAGTTTTGAAAACCTCACTTTGAATTATCCAAACATTGATCTTGGTGGGCAAACAGTTCAATCTTTGCCCAAACCAACAGTAAACATTTTATCCAGAAGGTATCTGGGTTGTTCACATGGGCTGCTGCAAATTTCAGTTGGACTTGAAGGTGTTGGTGTTACAGTTTGGGCTTCTTTCTTGGTCGGCACCATCACTGTTTGTAGTGACACTGGTTTTCCAGTATCTTCCAGTCCGTGATGGTTTTGAGCCTTGGTGATCTGAGGGTTGTTCTTGAACATCCATCTACCCATTCATTGTTTATACATGCTTATTCTTGCATGGTCACAGGGGGGCAGCACTTATCTCCAGTGCTCATAGGAGCAACAAGAAATCTGCAAAATCCATGCAAAAAGATCCTAGGCTGGGATTTGAACCCAGGACATTCATGCTGCAAGGCAACTGTGCTTACAACACTGCCATTGTGCAACCTGTTTTTGAAGATCTTGGCCCTTTTCCTTTAATCCGACGTAAGATGTAGGTCGGTTAGGTTGAAATTCGGACACTAGATGTTACGACATGATCTCAAACACGTATCCCAACTTATTTAAGAAGAGCTAGCTAGCATTTATTTTCCTGAATAACTCTACTCAGCCATATGGAAAGTTTATGCATTTCGCTTAAAGATGGATATGTGCCAAGAAAACGGCAAAAGTATGTATATATTTAAGTGTGTATGTACATTTATTTTTGACCATGTGTAGATTTGAGGAAATCTGCCATATATTAAAACTTGTGCCCCAACTTTTTGTTTTGAAAATTGTAGTTGTTTCTTGTATAATGATTCCTCCCTGGTAAAGGATGGTTCAAATAAATCATCAAATCCCCAAATTAACATGACATTCATGCCCATAGTGAGAGTATGTAAACCTCTGAGCAGAACTGTATCCATATAATACACCTCACAGCCCTGACCTGGTAGACGTTGCTCTTGTTGTAGTGCATGTTCAGTATGCGGTAGAGCTCCGTATCACGGCTCACTCGCAGCTGACTCTCCCGGCCCAGGTGAGCAGCACCATCCCTGGGTTAAAAACATCCTCAGTTTGAGTAATTCATTTACAGACCGCTCGTAAATACATTTGTTGACTTGAACAAATCAGTTAACATGCAAACACAAAAAATGCAAATTAAAAATGTCTGTAAAACTGAATAACGATAAACTGTTGAGTTCAAACTTATCGAAATTTAAAGCAGCACAAAACATCCCGATATACATCTGTTGCAATGTGAAACTGCTTTTATGGTATGAGAACTAAAGGAAGAAGCCAGTATTGCTACATTTATAGTTATTATCATCTACTGTATATTTTGTGACCTTTTTGCAGAGAATGCACATGCACATCATCCAACATTTAAGGAAGATTAAAAACTGTAGCAATGAGCACAATCCTGTAAAAATGGTCGGACTCCTGCAGAGATAAAGAGTTAAGCAGGATTCAATGCTGAGCACAACCCACCGTGTGAGAGCGTCACGGACAGCCTGGCGTGCAAATCGCTCCATCTGGATGTAGAAGAACTCCCTGAAGTTGCTGAACCATTTAATCATCTGGGACGTCACACAGCGGTTAAACTAGACAGCAGGAAAGGCAGGAGAAGGATGCTTATTAGCTTTATTATTTATTTACAATATTATGTATTTTTTGTTGTCATGGGTTGAACCTAGTTTTAATTGGATACACAAACTATAAAACAACATTTGGTTTCAATTTATTTTTAAATGAATAATAAACCAGAACATATCTTTTTTTTATTCTATACAGTGAGGGTATTGGAGTTTGGACAAGTTGTGCCTGTGGCTGCTTTTTGCCACCTGTGCTGGCTAACTCTGAAGTCAAATACTTAAACTAACTATGGCAAGGTCATAGCTTTGATTCCTCTGCAAACTATTTAAATAGTGGAAAATAAATTCTGCCTTAATGTAGTAATTTGAGTGTATTTATTCAATGGGGAAAAAGCCAGCAATTTTGTTTGACATCGTTATTTTTTATTGGGGGATTGTTTTCCAAATGAATGATGCTGCTCAGATTAAAGGTTGGAGATTATGCTACAGTTGTCAAATATGAATTCATTGCAAGGTTATTTGCACCTCTTTTGTGGCTCTGTTAAATATGGTTGGCACCGTAGGTTTTGCTTGTATCCAGGCTTTTGTAAAGCATTGTGTAACCAAGCAGGAACTGCTCTGAGATTTAATTTGCAGCACTGTCTTAAAATCTGATTGACAAAACATTGTGAGCAGGTAAAATAATGTACTCTCCTTTAAGTTTTGGGCAGCATAGGGTTTCAGATCCTTTGCTTAGGGCCATACAACCCTTGGACAATAGTAGTGAGTTTGTTAAATCAGTGTTATTTCCATACATTTTTCAATCAAAATGAACCAATTAATGTGAGTTATGTATCTGAGACTTTTTCAATAACTCTTTAGTTTCATAGCAGTCTGTACCATTCCTGATTGTGTGATTTTACATAATTTCACTTTTGCATCAGGAGTTTCAAGTAAACTTGAACGTTGATTTGCTCGGGCGGCCGAGTTCAGCTGGGAGACAGCAGTAGGGGGAAAAAATTTTTTATAACTATGCTGATTCATATTTACTAACTTTCAAATACGCTAGAAAAATGTTTTGTTTGGGTTTCAGCAAGGTAACAAATACATTGGATTGCTCCCAATGTAAGATTGTGGTAGTTTTTTACCCTAAATTATTATTTTTACATGTGATAATTTGACACTTTCTTTGGTTTTCTATTTTTCAAATTACTGTGATCTTGATTTTTTTTCTTTCTTTCATGCATGCTGGCTAACCTTGTTCTTGCATTATTCATTTTATTACAAATTTTATTACAAAAAAAACCAACTCTTCTTGAACCTGGTCATTCGGGTCCAGAGGCTTCTGTAGCGCCTCCCAGAAGGCAGAAGGACAAACAGTCTATGTGTGTCTTTAACACCCCTGATTCAGGTCATTGCAGTTTAGCAAAAGCCTGGTGATGATCCATAGGTGGAAATCAGGCGTGCTGAAGCAGGGAAACATCTAAAACATGCAGGACACCGGACCTCGAGGACCGACTTTGGACAGTCCTGGTCTATGTGCTGGGTGGCAGGAGTTTTTACTGATGTTAACTGCCCTCCTGACACAATGCTTCGTTTAAACGTCCTCAATAGCAGGAACTGGTGCCCCAGTTATATGCTGGGCAGTTTTCACCACACTCTGCAACACCTTCCGGTCTGCAACGTACCAAGCTATAATACAGAAGGTCAGGATGCTCTGAATGCTTAAAGGTAGAAGTTCCCTGAAGGGAGGTGGTTTCTTTTCAGATTCCTCAAGACAATTAGGCACTGGCAAGCCATTTTGACCAGGTAGGAGCAGGGAGATGTACAGCCTGACACACACTCCACTGGCACACTGTGGATGTGGATGATTTCTATCTGGAGACATCTAGCTGATGTCTCCACATAGAAAGCACTATAAATTATCCTAGTAGTTCAAACACTAAATTATAATACTGGATTCATCAATTGTTTAATGAGTGTTTGAAGTGTGTGTATTAAGATGAGTATTTTTTGACTGACAACAAAAGGAATGCCACCATTGGTCCTTGCATACACAAAGCAAGAGCTGTGTCCGTATTTTCATCATAGAGTCGAGTCTGCAGAGTAAACTCGGCCAGGGCTTCCCCTCATTACTGTTTCTGAGTGCGGTGTTCATTCCCAACATTTTAAGGTGTAGTCATGGAGAGGAGCGTATCTGGTTTGGGAATCTCAGGTCTAATCATTGCTTTTTGCAGATTATTTGGTTCTGTTGTCTTCAAAGCATGGCCTTCAGGGTGTACTGTAATTGTTTCCACCTGAGTCTGAAGTGGCCAGGATCAAGGTTGGCTCATCTAGGTCTGAGGCAATGACCAAAGTCAAAAAAGCGTACTCTTTGCAAAATCTGTGCCTCCAGTAGAGGACTACGGAGGACTTTCTTTTGGTGTCTTCTTCAGGAGTAATAGTAGGCTCGAACAGGAGATGGATAGACAGATTTGGGCCTCGTCAAGCAATGTTCTGGTCTGTCTTGGTGAAGAAATTGCTGACCCAAAAAGAGGAGTAGCCACTCCTCTGTATTGAAAGGAATCGGGCATGTCCTACTGGGAGGAGACACAGAACTTGCTGGATGGACTATATATCACTTCTGGCCTGGTATCACCTGGAATGAGCCCGAAAGTTTCTCTCAGTCTTGGTTTCCATCTTGGACCTTCTATGACCCTATCTTGAATAACTAGAAACTATGGATGGATGAAGCAATGAGACACGCTTACCTTGACATCAGGGAAGTAGGTCTTGAGTGTGTTAGAGCTGGGATAGCGTGTGTAGAAGAACATGAGTTTGGCTTTCTTCAGATGGCAGGGAGACAATCCCTCCTGAGTGTAAACATGATACCAGTTAAGGTCAAACACAAAAGTGAATAAATACAATCCTCTGTTATTCCTTCCAACACACGGACAAAAAGGATATTCCCCCAGCGGTCAGGTAGAGCTCTCCTCCGTCCATCCCTCCACCTCCTCTGATGCTCCCATCTCCCCTCACCCCTCTCTCCCTCTCTCTGACTCCATGACGACTCAGCGATGGGTCCAGGTGTCCAAGAAAAGGGAGCGGAGGGAAGGAAGCATGAGAGGAGAACTCCAGGAAGGGGTCAGAGCTCAGGTAGTCCTTCCGAGATGGAGCGAGATGTGGTAGTTGTGGGTGGTGGAGTGAGCGGGAAAAGAGCTGCTGCATGGAGTAGTGGAGCAATGGGAGAGGGAGAGGTGGGGGTGGAGGAGGGGGAGGTGCAGGAAAGGAGGATGAAGAGGAAGAAGAAGAGGATGAAGTTTGGTGGAAGGAGGTTGAGGAAGAGGTCTCTTTGGGCTGCGAAGCTGGGGGTAAGAGGGGAGGGTGAGCAAGAGGAGTGGGTCTAGTCAAAGAAGGGTGATGCAGAGGGAGGCTTGGGTGAGAGGAGCTGAGGTTGGTGGAGAGAGGAGGTCCGAGGAGAGGGAAGGTCTTTCGTGTGTCAGGTGACCTGTGAACAGCCAATGGCATTGGCAGATCTGATTGTTCAGAGCAACGCAGCGGTCCAGAAGGAAGGCTGCCCCCGTTTTTTAACTTCTTAAGCTGCTGCTCTCTGTCTCCGTCCTCCTTCTTTTTCATTGGTTCCTCCACCCTTCCTCTGGTCAAAAGTCCCATCCACCCTTCCCTCTCCTTCCCTCCATCATGCCCCTGATCAGATGGGTGAAAAGAGATGGCGGCAGGAGGAGAGGAATGATCTGTCATCTCCGTGTAAAGACGTAGAACTCTGTCAATGACTCGAGCCACAGCGCTGCCCAGCTCCAGCTTCAGTGCCTGAGCAAACTTCTGTCCTCCCTCGTCATCCTCATCTTCAGTCCCTCCATCCCAGTCTCCTCTCGTCAGACCTCCACATTCAAGCCACAGCCTTGATCCCTCCATTATGCCCTCCATGTCTCCATCTCTTCGTTTGTCTATCCTTCTTTCTCTGTCTTTATGCAACTGCTCTTTTCGTTTGTGGAAGTTGTCAAAATGGGAAACAGAAAGAAGGGAGAAAGATCCCTTCTCCAACTCTGCAGTATCAATGTCCTCCTCATCGTACATCTCTCCTGGGACATCCTCCTCGTCCTCCACCATCTCCTCATCTCCCTCTCCATCGCCATCACATCCGTTTTCATTTAAGCACTTCCTTTTCTTCTCCTCCTTTTCTGCTTTTTCCCCAAACGCCTTCCAAACTTTCTCCTGAAGGGCCTGCAGTCTCTCCCTGGCCGCCTCCAACTGTTCCTTCAGCTCTTCCCTCTCCTTTCTCCTCCCTTCTCTCCTCTTTCCACCCTCCTCCACCTCCTTATCTTTTTGCCTGCACTCCAGCTTCATCCTTTTGACTTTCATGACATCTTGACTCCACTCAGCCATGAGCACAGTGTCGCTACACTTCCTTTTCACCTCCGCCAAGTCATCTTCTGCCTCCATCATCCTCTCTTCTGCTCTTTCCATCCCATGCTCTATGTGACCGACAGTCCCTTCTTCCTCCAGGCTCCTGCCTTCCATGTGTCTCTGCGTGGTCAGGTTAGCTGTTAGGATCCCTCCGATCCTCCTTGGACCTCCACCTGGCTGGAGAAGATGGTGGATGAGGGGGAAACCTGGGGCTCTAAAGGCAGGAACAGTGTGAACTCCAGGGAGATCTGCGGAGGAGAGACCGGGAGTAAAACTGCGTATCTGGTTGGAAGAGTCATCGAAAAGATCGGAAGGCGAATCCATCACTGCAAAGAGACAAAGAAAAAATCATATCCATGACATTTTTCATGGTTACAAGTGCCAACCTTAATGAATTTTAATGTGATTTATTGTGATGACCAACACAAAGTTGTGTATAATTGTGAAATTCTATTCTATTTTGTTTTTAGAAGTTAAAATCTGAAAAGTGTGGTGTGCATTTCTTTTCAACCCCCATAAGTCACTATTTTTTACAGCTACTCTTTGTTGAGATTACAGCTGCAAAATAACTTAAGCTCAGTCAGATTGGATGGAGAGCATCTGTGAACATCAACATTCAAGAAATTAAATATATTGTCGATTCCATGTAGATCTGAAATTTGACTGGGCTATTTTAACACATAATTATGCTTTGATCTAGATTATTAATCGTAGCTCTGTTTAGGGTTGTTGTCCTGGTAGAAGGTAATCCTACAACTCAGTTTCAAGTCTTTTGCAGCCTCTAACTGGGTTTCTTCCACAGTTGTCTTGTATTTAGTTCTATCTATAATTAGAGGAAACTATGGATCCTCTAATCATAGATAAGAGGATCTATAGTTTCCTCTAATCATAGATAAGAGGAAACTATGATTAGAGGAAACTATGGATCAGTGGGAAGAGTGGTCATCTTGCAATCGAGAAGTTGTGAGTTCAATTCCAGCTTCCACATGTCAATGTTCATCTGGGCAATGCTCTTAGCCTCAAGTTGCCTACCAATGTGTATAAATGTGTTTGTAAGTGCTATTGGATAAATGTGCTCTAGTGTAAAAAAAAAAACCTTTGGGTGGTCAGTATGTCTGGAAAAGCGCTTCATAAATTCAGCCCTTTAACCATTTGTCTTTCCTGTCCCTGCCGAAGAAATGCATGATTGTGCCACCACTATGTTTCTCCTTTAGTATGGTGTCTTCAGAGTGACATTTAGTGTTAACTTTTTGTCACACACAGCGTTTTGCATGTGGTGTAAAAGGTTCAATGTTGGTCTCATCTGACCGGAGCAACTTCACCCTGTTCAGATTTGAATAGTTGCCCTGTTACCTGAAACTCGCAACTGAGCTGTGAGTCTGTGCAGCTCCTCCAGAGTTACTAGGCAGGGGTTTCTTGGCTTCTTTTCTTATTAATCATCCGGTTGCTTGGCCTCATGGTAGGTCTTCAGCTATATAGTTCTCTTTCCACAGAGCTCTGTGAGGTGTTCAAACTTGGGATATTGTTTTATAACCTAACCCTGCTTCTCCACATCTTTCTCCATCATCTGTCTGTTGTGTAAAAAAACCCTCCAAAATACATTAAACCACTAAAACGCAGTTAGTGTCTGACACTTGACAAAATGTGGGAAAATTCACATCATATAAATATTTTTGCAAGGAACTGTATTTGCTTGGTTTGGTCTGCCATTGCAAACTTCAGCTTAAAGTTATCTAGAAGATGAATAACAGTAAGACAACGGTAAGTTTATGATCGTACTCAGAATTGTCAGCGTTGATCTTACTAAGCAATGTCTATAAGAACCACTCAATAAAAAAGATTCATCCCCAATATCACTTTGAATTTATGTAAAAAGAATATAACCTATCAAAATGTTTTTTTATAATATATATAGTTTTGGTGAATTAATCTATTATTTCAATGTATTGTGGTCAGGACAAGAATTCTAGACTCACCTGGACAATAAGACAAGCCACTGATCTGCCAAACGGTCCGGCTAAGTCCACTTGGATCTTTATAATGATGACCTGCAAAATTTAAACAAGTAGGAAAAATTTAACTGAAGGGCACCTGAAATTTATTTTATGTATGTATGGATGGATGTATGGATGGATGGATGAATGGATGGATGGATGGATGAATGGATGGATGGATGGATGGATGAATGGATGGATGGATGGATGAATGGATGGATGGATGGATGAATGGATGGATGGATGGATGAATGGATGGATGAATGGATGGATGGATGGATGGATGGATGGATGGATGGATGAATGGATGGATGGATGGATGAATGGATGGATGAATGGATGGATGAATGGATGGATGGATGGATGGATGGATGGATGGATGGATGGATGAATGGATGGATGGATGGATGAATGGATGGATGGATGGATGGATGGATGGATGGATGAATGGATGGATGAATGGATGGATGGATGGATGGATGGATGAATGGATGGATGGATGGATGGATGAATGGATGGATGAATGGATGGATGGATGGATGGATGGATGGATGGATGGATGAATGGATGGATGGATGGATGAATGGATGGATGAATGGATGGATGGATGGATGGATGGATGAATGGATGGATGGATGGATGGATGGATGGATGGATGGATGGATGGATTTGAAATAAATAAATAGTTAAAATGGCAATTTTGGGGTAACATAAGACAACAGGCCGAGGATGTTGACAATCATGGCAGACAACCCCTTCCAGTTGAACAGGAAGAGGAAAGACATGCAATTTCTGTGCATATTGCTGTCAAATATATTTATTGTTAAACAAGGAGCGCAGCAAATATGACATTAGCTGGACTGATGTTTGACAGATTTCTTTTAGACTAAACAGGAGGGACCAGCACACTGCAGCTATAGCCAAAATCAGATGGAGGACAGAGAGAAAGAGGCTGTCAACCAGAGTGAACAGCCTGTGGGGGTCCGGCTATGTGCTGGTAGGGCACTGGGTAACATCTGGCTCATGATCTCTGCCTCATATCATCCTCTGCTTTTCTTTCTATATTTCCTGTTGTGCAATGCACATTCAGACACAACCTGATAAAAACTGGAAACAACAACATGTGTGTTTTTTAATATTCCAAATGGCAAATATTGGTTTATTTGTATTGTGTAATCTTAGCCTGCTTTTGTACTTCACTGGAAAAGCTCTAACAGAGAATATTAAACACAAAGAGCCTGTCCTCATTTCTGTTTTTTAGTAGCCTCACCTCCCTCCAACTGCCCCCCTTTTCCTTCCTTTCCTAGCCTCTCTTTTCCTCCCCCTCACTATGTTATCTGTTTGGGCAGGTTGTTAAGCTCTGTTTGATCAGAGTATTTATCGTCACACATACTTTCACCCCCCCCCCCCCCCCCCCCCCACAAAAAATAGGAAAGAGGCTTGAGAGAGGGCTAACAATGGTCAACTGTCCTTGCAGAGTGAAATAGAGTGAAAGGAGAGAGTGGAGAGAGTGTGAACAGCAGCCATAACACTGTTAATCCACTTCAGATGCAGCCCACTACACTGGAAGATCAGAGTCATAGATAGATAGATGGATGGATAGATAGATA